>NW_027361688.1:51625000-52225000 GCF_039654945.1 Dendrobates tinctorius | reverse complement strand
CAGCCACGGACATGTAAGGGCATGACACACCAGTTATTGGCCAATCTCGCGTGCCAGAGCCTCGCGTGTCCCTCTAGTAAGCTGGACGCGGACCGCGGGGGCATGACGGAGTCTCGTTCGTTAACGGAATTAAGCTTGCAATGTGCGCATATTTTCGGTTGCTGGATGGTTGAGGTTGCCCGTGTTGAGTCAAATTACGCCGCAGGCTCCACTCCTGGTGGTGCCTGATAGGTTCCCTGAGGGTGAACCCACTGGACCACGGCAACGAACCCTCCCTGGGCAAGCGGGCCAGGTGGAACCACCCCCTATACAGGGAGCGTCAGGGGCAGGCCCAGGGAAGACTATTACCGTGGCAGCTGGTACCCAGGCCAGACGGGGGAGATCAAACAGGTGGAAGCCAGAGAAGCCGGAGGACTGGACCCGGGGAGAACGGCTGGAACACAAGAGACTGGACAGGGGTAGAACGTCAAGACCACAGGTGGCCGGACCAGGGTAGAACGTCAGGAACACAGGTGGCTGGACCGGGGTAGAGCGTCAGGAACACATGAGGCTGGACCAGGGTAGAAGGTCAGGAACCAGGTGGCTGGACCAGGGTAGAATGTCAGGAACACAGGTGGCTGGACCGGGGTAGAACGTCAGGAACACAGGAGGCTGGACCAGGGTAGAACGTCAGGAACACAGGTGGCTGGACCAGGGTAGAACGTCATGAACACTGGAAGACAGGACCGGGGTAGAACGTCAGGAACACAGGAGGCTGGACCAGGGTAGAACGTCAGGAACACAGGTGGCTGGACCAGGGTAGAACGTCAGGAACCCTGGAAGACAGGAGGGCACAGGTAACAAGAATGGAAGGACCCGACACGAAGAGCGCAGCGGAGGACGCAGCGGCAACCGCCAGCAGGAGTGGGGCCAGAATCACTAGGGAATGCAAGTGACAATCAGGCAACGTCACTAGGGAGCGACGGCCTGATATAGGAGAGTGGGGAGGAGCCTTCGGGTCAGGGTCCTCCTGACCATAGAGAGGACCAGGAGGGGAGGCCGTCTCAAAGAGGAAGAAGTGCCCGGGCACGGGGAGCGCGCGCCCGGGAGGTGGCACGCGCAGTCATGGGAGCAGGAGCAGAGACGGGGACGCGCCGGGACGCTGCAGGCAGGTGAGTCAGACGGGGTACAGGAGGCGGTGGCACAGCAGGAGCGAGTGAGGAGAGCGACGGCGTGACAGTACCCCCCTCCCTACGAGCCCCCCTCCCAAGGCTAGAAAGAAATCTTGCCACAATCCGGGGAGCTTGAACGTTCTCCCAAGGTTCCCAAGATCTCTCCTCAGGACCAAAACCCTTCCAATCGACCAGGAAAAAGGTTTTTCCCCTCAGCCTCTTCATGGCGAGAATGTCTTTAACCTCAAAGACATCATCGACGGAAGCAGGATGAGGGGTGCGGGTGGTAGTGGCATGGAATTGGTTGAGGACCACAGGTTTCAGAAGGGAAACATGAAACGAATTGGGGATGCGAAGCGAGGCAGGGAGCTTCAACTTGTAAGAAACATCGTTGATGTGAGTCATGACCTCGAAGGGTCCAATATACCGGGGACCCAACTTGTGCGAGGGAACCTTAAGGCGGAAGAACTTAGAAGATAACCACACTCTGTCGCCGGGATGATAGAGAGGTGGGTCTAAGCGTCTCTTGTCTGCGTGTCTCTTCATCCGAACCTGAGCTTCTTTGAGAGCGGTGTTGGTCTCCTGCCAGATCCTGGAGAACCCTCCAGACAGAAGATCAGCAACCGGCACACCCGAGACGGGGGAAACAGGTAGAGGCACGCCTGGATGTAGTCCGTAGACGATAAAGAAGGGAGACTTGGCAGAAGATTCGTTGGCGTGATTGTTATACGCAAATTCGGCCCATGGGAGCAAGTCTGACCAGTCGTTCTGGTGAGCATTGGAGAAGTGACGGAGGTAATTAACCAAAACTTGGTTAGTACGCTCTGCTTGACCGTTGGTCTGAGGGTGATAGGCGGAGGAGAAATCCAGTGTGATGTTCATAAACTTGCAGAGCGCTCTCCAAAATCGGGAGGTAAACTGAACTCCTCTATCAGAGACAATACGTTGAGGGAAGCCATGGAGACGAAAAATATGGTGGATAAAAACCTTCGCCAGTTCAGGAGCCGAGGGTAATCCGGACAGGGGGATGAAATGAGCCATCTTGGAGAATCTATCCACAACGACTAAGACGACAGTACATCCAGAAGAACGAGGTAGATCAGTGATAAAGTCCATAGCAATGGACTGCCAGGGAGCCGAAGGAACTGGAAGCGGGTGCAGGAGTCCAGACGTTAATTGCCTGGGAACCTTGTTTTTGGCACAGGATGGGCACGAGGCTAGAAAGCTACGAACGTCTTGAGGAAGAGTAGGCCACCAATAGTAGCGTGAGATAAGATGAAGGGTTTTTTTCAATCCAACGTGGCCTGCAATCTTGGAGGCATGGCCCCAATGCAAGACTCGCCTCCGGTTGGTCACTGGGACGAAGGTCTTAGCCGGTGGTAGGGTAGATAAACTGAGGGGTGCCACCGTGATGATCTTGGAGGGGTCCAGGATGTGCGTAGGGTCTTCCTCGGTATCGACAGCAAGAAAGGATCTGGACAATGCATCAGCCTTGAGGTTCCTCTGACCCGGGCGAAAGTGCAATTCAAAGTCGAAACGGGCAAAAAATAAAGACCATCTTGCTTGTCGTGGATTAAGTCTCTTTGCCGATTGAATATAAGCCAAATTCTTATGGTCCGTGTAGATCTTAAAAGGATGCACAGCTCCTTCCAAAAGGTACCGCCATTCCTGTAACGCCATCTTGATGGCCAAAAGCTCCCTGTCGCCAATGGAGTAATTCCGTTCCGGAGACGAGAACATTTTGGAAAAGAAGCCACAGGTGATCAGTCGCCCAGAAGGGGATCTCTGAGAGAGCACAGCTCCGGCCCCGATGGCTGAGGCATCCACTTCCAAGATGAAAGGTTTGTTAGTCTCCGGACGGTGAAGGACTGGAGCAGAGGCAAAGGCCTGCTTCAGGGCAAGGAAGGATTCTTCGGCCTCAGAGGACCAAACGTGCGGGTTGGCCCCTTTACGAATCAAAGAGGAGATGGGAGCGGTCAAGGATGAGAAGTGAAGGATGAATTGCCGGTAATAATTTGCAAAACCCAGGAATCGTTGAATCGCCTTGACTCCACGAGGTTGTGGCCAGTTGCGTACGGCTGACACTTTCTCTGGATCCATGCTTAAGCCAGAATCAGAAACAATGTACCCCAGGAACGGGAGAGAGGTTTGTTCAAAGGAGCATTTCTCCAGCTTCGCATACAGACGATTCTCCCTCAGGCGTGAGAGGACTAGACGCACACTCCTCCTATGGGTAGCCAAATCCGAGGAAAAGACAAGAATATCGTCCAGATATACTACCACACAAGAGTACAGGAGGTCCCGGAAAATATCATTCACGAATTCCTGGAACACGGCGGGGGCACTGCACAAGCCGAAGGGCATGACCAAGTATTCATAGTGGCCATCCCTGGTGTTGAACGCGGTCTTCCATTCGTCACCAGGGCGGATGAGATTGTAAGCCCCGCGAAGATCCAGTTTGGTGAAAATTCGTGCCCCTCGCAACCGATCAAATAGCTCTGGAATGAGGGGAAGCGGGTACTTGTTCTTGATAGTGATCTCATTGAGGCCCCGGTAGTCGATGCACGGACGAAGGGTCCCATCCTTCTTCTTCACGAAAAAGAAGCCCGCGCCTGTGGGTGAGGAAGACTTCCGGATAAAGCCTCTAACCAAATTTTCCTGGACGTACTCGGACATGGCTTGAGATTCAAGAGGATTCAAAGGATAAATTCGGCCCCGGGGTGGAGTGGAACCTGGGACGAGGTCGATGGAGCAGTCGTAAGGACGATGCGGGGGTAGGCACTCTGCCTCTTTTTTGTTGAAGACGTCTACGAAGGACCAATAGGCCGACGGCAGACCTACGGGTACCGATGAAGTCCTAGGCGTCTTGATAGGTTGAACGGGAAGTAGGCACGAAGAGTGGCACGACTGACCCCAACGAAGGATGTCCCCAGATCGCCAATCGAGAACGGGCTCATGGGACCTTAACCACGGAAGGCCTAAGAGGAGGGTGTGGGACAGCGAGGGTAAAACGAAGAAGGCTATCTTCTCTCGATGTAGAGCCCCAACTTGTAATTCCACCTCTTCGGTGACCAAGGTAACGACCTCCCGCAGGGGAGCACCGTCGACAGAAGCTAACTGCTGAGGAGACTCCAAGGATCTGACAGGTATCCGCAACTTTTTGACCGCCTCGAGCTGGATGAAATTCCCGGCAGCTCCTGAATCAATATAGGCCAGCTCGGAGACGCGGGAGGAACCAAGATTCAAGAGGACAGAAAGGGTCAAGGGAAGAGAGGTATCACTGACACCTAGGGAGGCCTCTCTTACCTGTCCTAGGCGGAGGCGTTTCCCGGCCTCACTGGGCATGAGCGCAGAAGATGGGAGGAACTGCCGCAGTACAGGCAGAGACCCTTATCGAACCTCTCCTGGCGGCGCTGCTCTGCCGGTTTAAGGCGATCTACCTGCATAGGTTCCGGGGCTGGGGCAGCGGAGGAGGAGCCAAATTGCGAGCCGGAAGGACTGCGTGTGGCTAGAAGGGACCGGGGAAGTCTTCTCTCTCTGGCGGACTCGCGGGAGCGCTCCTGGAAGCGCAAGTCAATGCGAGTCGCCAGGGAAATGAGATCCTCTAGGGATGTGGGAGTGTCCCGACCCGCCAGCTCGTCCTTGATACGAGCAGACAAACCCCGCCAAAATGCCCCCACCAAAGCCTCGTTGTTCCACCCGAGCTCGGAGGCCAGGGTGCGAAACTGAATGGCATATTGACCCACGGAGAGAGTACCCTGGCGGAGATTGAATAGGGACTCCGTGGTTGAGGCCAGGCTTCCCGGTTCGTCAAAAACCTTGCGAAAAGTCTCGAGGAACGTGGAAAGCTGGGAGACCACCGGATCGTCTCGCTCCCAGAGAGGGTTCACCCAGGCCAATGCCTCGCCCTCCAAGTGGGATACTATAAAGGCCACCTTGGCCCGGTCCGAAGGATATTGCTGAGGTAGCAATTCAAAATGCAATTGGCACTGATTAAGGAACCCCCTGCACAATCGGGGATCTCCGCCATACCTTGGAGGCTTAGCTAGACGGGGCGGTGGATGTGGAAGCGGCACCTGAACAGGGGCAGCTGCGGCAGACTGGAGAGAGAGGAGTCGATTATCCACAGAAGCCATATAATTCAAAATATGGCCCTGAGTATCACGTTGCTGGGCAAGCTCCTGCTGGAGACTAGCCAGCTGGGATGCGTTTCCGGGATCTGAAGGCTGCAGTGACGATAGCCGGGACTCCATAGATTTTAGGAAAGTCATGATCCGAGCCTGGTTGTCTCGTAGAGTCGCCAGTTCCTTCTGGGTGGTTGTTGGAGTACCAGCGGGATTCATGGCCTGATTGTACTGCTAGGATCCCCGAGGGTGAACCCACTGGACCACGGCAACGAACCCTCCCTGGGCGAGCGGGCCAGGTGGAACCACCCCCTATACAGGGTGCGTTAGGGGCAGGCCCAGGGAAGACTATTACCGCGGCAGCTGGTACCCAGGCCAGACGGGGGAGATCAAACAGGTGGAAGCCAGAGAAGCCGGAGGACTGGACCCGGGGAGAACGGCTGGAACACAAGAGACTGGACAGGGGTAGAACGTCAGGAACACAGGTGGCTGGACCAGGGTAGAACGTCAGGAACACAGGTGGCTGGACCGGGGTAGAGCGTCAGGAACACATGAGGCTGGACCAGGGTAGAAGGTCAGGAACACAGGTGGCTGGACCAGGGTAGAACGTCAGGAACACAGGTGGCTGGACCGGGGTAGAACGTCAGGAACACAGGAGGCTGGACCAGGGTAGAACGTCAGGAACACAGGTGGCTGGACCAGGGTAGAACGTCAGGAACACTGGAAGACAGGACCGGGGTAGAACGTCAGGAACACAGGAGGCTGGACCAGGGTAGAACGTCAGGAACACAGGTGGCTGGACCAGGGTAGAACGTCAGGAACCCTGGAAGACAGGAGGGCACAGGTAACAAGAATGGAAGGACCCGACACGAAGAGTGCAGCGGAGGACGCAGCGGCAACCGCCAGCAGGAGTGGGGCCAGAATCACTAGGGAATGCAAGTGACAATCAGGCAACGTCACTAGGGAGCGACCGCCTGATATAGGAGAGTGGGGAGGAGCCTTCGGGTCAGGGTCCTCCTGACCATAGAGAGGACCAGGAGGGGAGGCCGGCTCAAAGAGGAGGAAGTGCCCGGGCGCGGGGAGCGCGCACCCGGGAGGTGGCACGCGCAGTCATGGGAGCAGGAGCAGAGACGGGGACGCGTCGGGACGCTGCAGGCAAGTGAGTCAGACGGGGTACAGGAGGCGGTGGCACAGCAGGAGCGAGTGAGGAGAGCGACGGCGTGACAGTGCCCTTCTGGTCATTCCTTTAAGGTTCAGCTTTGCAACCATACTGCCCATGTAAAACAAACACTTTGCCTTCATGGACGCTGTTTGGAGGGTCGTGACTTGTGGGAATAATGCTGCCCAATCAGTTAACCTGCTAGAGAGATCCTTCGTTGCTCCCAAGCATGAGATCACACTCCCTAGGAGGAAGGTAATGCCACTGTGGCGACCATACTCCTGGGGGCGATACAAGTGCACTGATGCCCAGCCACTGCTCGATGATTCTGCTGGTACATTGACCCAGACCACTACATTCCCCTCGCACTCTACACAGCCTGAATCTGACCCTGATCAAACTCAGGTTACCCTTCCCATATACTGTTCCACCTTACACGGTGACAAAGAGGAAGCTGCAGAAGAAAGTGCATGTTCGGCCCACCCGCCGTCAGACACACCACCGTACTATCGGGGGCCCTGTGCCAGTGCCGTCGCCAACGAATGGGCCCCCCCTGCTTGCTCAGGATCACAGCACTTGCAAGGTTGAAATACTTACCTCTCCCTGCTCCACCGCCATGACGTCTTCCGCGTTTCCTGACAGTGATATTCTGATCAGAGAGCGCAATGACATCACGTCTGTACGCCCTCTGCCTAAACAGCCAAGTGCAGTGAGATGGAAGATGGGGACGACGAGGAGTCCAGACTAGTACAGGGATTCCCTAGCGAGGAGAATTATTTCATTGTTTTCAATGTTGGGACAGCAATTTTTGGGGAGCACTCTACTCTGGAGAATGATAGATGGGGCCCACCATACACTGGAGCATTCCAAAGGTGGACATCAGACACTGGAGCAGCATTTACAGGGCCCATTATACACTAGAGCATTAGAAATGGGGCCCATTATGTATGGAGCATTATTTGGGCCCATAAGACAGTGAAGCTTCATCCATGGGGACCAACATATACTGTAGCATTATGTGGAGCTCATCATATACTGTTTCAAACATTATATGGGACCAATGATTCTGTATGGAGAAATAGATGGGCCTCATTACTCTGTATAGCGCACTATGTGGTGGCCATAATACTGTATGGAGTAATATACTGTCCGTTTTTGGAGCTATTGGAGAATTTAAAATGGATATCAGTCATGAGATGTAAAAAGTGAAGTATTTTTCATTGTAGTATACCACTAATTCACTGCCGTATCGGAGCATCATGAGTTGTGGTATGTGTTAAAGGGGCGCTCTTTGGCCCAGGGCACATGAAAACCTGGAGCCAGCCCTACCCCCCCACAACTTTAGCCAAATAATCCCCATTTTTCAGTGCGTAACTAGTATTATGAAGTAAATAAAGGGTGACAAGCTTCAGTAATAAGAATTTATGCTTTTGGCATTCAAATGGGCACTGTAAGTGTGTTTCCTGTCCTCTCACTGCCGACTGTTCTTCCCCATTGACTTACATTGGGTTTCGTGTTTCAGTCGGACCCCCGACTTTTCCCTATAGTCGGCCGATTTCGTTCGACCCGACTTTTGCGAAAGTCGGGTTTCGCAAAACCCAACTCGACCCGAAAAAAGGCAAAGTCGCTCATCTCTACCCATCCCACATCCTCCACCCCATAGTTCCGTGCCCATATACCCATCATACACATCCTCCGTCCCATAGTCCCGTGCCCATATACCCATCACACATCCTCTATCCCATAGTCCTGTGCCCATATACCAATCACACATCCTCCGTCCCATAGTCCCATGCCCATATACCCATCACAGAGTGGGAAAACTGTTGCTCATAGCAATCAATCGCAGCTCAGCTTTCATCTTTCAAACAGCTCTGGTGAAATGAAAGATGCTTAGTGATTGAGTAAGGCTACGTGAAGTGGGTGTGGCTGATAAAATCTACTATATAATTGTCTAATTCTGTCTGTCTGTTTGTCTGTCTGTCTGTAATGGAAATCCCGCCTCGCTGATTGGTCTCGGCCTTACTGGTGATTGGGGGAGGCTATGTGGAGTGGGCGTGGCTGATACACACACACATACACTAATTTTTATATATATAGATGTAAACTTCTAGTTTCAACTATATCTGTGGGTGATCCTAACTGTCAATGGGATTCCAAGAACTCTACTTATAAACCACAACTCAAAGGCATCAATGTTTCTTCTATCTGCTTTCATTAGAGCCCATATCTCACAGCCATATGTATATTGCAATTTAAAACATAATTGCAGTGATCAATATTTTAAGGAGGTTGTGATATCTTTGCACTTCCATATTTGGTCCATGCTCACTATGGATGCATGCTCCAGTGTTATTCAATGCTAGATCTCTGCTGTTTAAAGGTCAGACCCACGAAAAAAAATCAAGCTATCAACCACTTTTATTTCTTCATTGTAGAACTTTATATGGACTTCCTTTCTTGATGTTGCGGTAAAGTCCCATCTACTTGCTTTCTTCTTTCAATTTCAAGATCAACTTTTTTAAGTCCTTGTTGTTTTCTGCTAGCAGGGTTGTAGCTCATCTTTTCTAGTCCTTTGGCCATGTGCAGAACGTTTGACATAGTACTGTCAGCGTGGCTTTTTTGGGATGGTTTGATCAGCTCTGCAGCAATACCATAAATGCCAAGTCAGTTGTTGCTTGGCAACTGCTTTAGCACCCATTACGCTGCACTTTTCCAGTAGGTCTGGTTCTTCTTTGACCTCATGTTCCTTATGATGGTCAATGTTGCTCTGGGTATTCCTTCCATTTCTACTTGATGTCTTACTGGTCACTAATTTCATTGCCATAAATGTATTTGGTGGTTGCTTGGTGGGCTAAGAAAGTCTGCTCCCGTTGTTGCACCATGGAAAATAATTCCCAGATATAATTTTTCTTATAGGCTTCTTTGAAGTTCACGCATTGGGTATACACAGGAGATCTGTAGGTAGTATATAGTGTAAAAAGGAAAAAAAATAGGCAGCACTCAAATGAAATGGGAAAACAGTGGATACTTTACTGATCCTCAGATGGCAACGTTTCAACGGTGACCCGTCTTTGTCACCGTTGAAACGTTGCCATCTGAGGATCAGTAAAGTATCCACTTTTTTCACATTTAATTTGAGTGCTGCCTATTTTTTTTCCTTTTGTCATTTTGGCTGTTTGGACACTGCTGAATAGGTTTTGCACCTGCTGTATTATTTTGGTAGTGCTTCCCTTTTTTCTTGATTTATTTTTTTAAGTATATAGTGTAAGTGTACAGGAAATACCACCGGTGACATTGTACATAGGAGCTCTGTAGACACTATATTGCCTGTACACTTAATTTAGCCACTGTATACTAAGTGCACTCGCAAACAGTAACATTATACAGAGGAGCTCTGTAGATAGTATATACAGGTAATATCTTGTTCACCAACGACATCTCCAATTAAAGAAATTCACGTTTACTTTTCATCTATATTTAGTGCAGACTAATATGACTTCTCCCAGCCATGAGTCATCTGTGCAGAGTGAAACGCACAAACATATTTTATTTAATTTTAATAATTTTAATTATTAATTATAATACAATGTTTAAATACTGATCAAAAAAAATAAAGGGAGCACTAAACAATCCCTTTATTTTTTTGAGCAGTATATTATTAAAGTTCCTCCATATAATATAATGTCCTCCCATCCTAACCTCAAATATACTATTGAATAATATTGAAAACACATGAACATCCAAGCAAAACATGTGAACGAGGGAGTTGGCAGCGACAACTGTCAGCAGAACAGTCTCATGTGTATGGGCACCTCTAGGAAGACAACAGGAACTTTCTTACAAACGTATTTTCTTGGGGTAGGATAGCTGTATGGTCTAAATAATATAGATTGCAGTAAAGCTGACAGTGCACTTTCTTGGAATATATAACAAGACAAAAAAAAAAGACTTCCTCATTTCAGTAAGAATAGGATTCTGGTGAATGTCTAAGAAGAGTACAAAACACAACATTTCTCAACTCTACACATCCAACATGTTGGGAAATGCATTGCCAAACTCTTTAAAAATCAGGCCATTTTTGTAATAGTAATAAAAATGAATATCATTATTTTTTTAATATACCGTTGTGCTCAAAGGTTTACATACCCCGGCAGAAGTTTTGCTTGCTTAACCTTTTTTCGGAGAATATGAATGATAACACCAAAACTTTTTCTCCACTCATGGTTAGTGGTTGGGTGAAGCCATTTACTGTCAAATTTTACATTTAATAATGTCCCCTGAGTCCTCCCATGTATAAAACACCTATACACAGTATGATGCCCCCACAGCTCCATCAAAATGCAGTAAAATAGTCCCCACACTGTATAATGGCTCACATGCTTTATAAGGGCCCCCACACTGTATAAGGCCCCCCCAGTAGTCTACAGATAGCACTCGTACAAGAAAAAGTGACATCTAAATGAGCCCTAAGGCCTCATTCAGACATCCATACATTACTTAACTGTAATTTTCAAAGTTTTCAAAGATAGAATTCATACCCCTTATCTGTATATATAAAAATGAATGTGTGTGTGTGTGTCACTAACCAATCAAGAAGCATCTTTCATTTCACCAGAGCTGTTCAAAAGAAGCTGAGCTGTAATTGGTTGCTATGAGCAACAGTTTTCCTTGCAACCAATCACTGACCCTCTCTCATTTCACCAGAGCTGGTTAACAGAAGCAGAGCTGTGATTGGTTGCTATGAGCTAGCATCCCCGAGAACATAAGCTCCCAGCCATTGTCTGCCCCCCAAAAAGGAGCAGAGAGCACATGACAGAAATGAATCCCCCCTCCTGTGCCCATATCCCCATCACACATCCTCCATCATATAGGCACATCTTCACTCTTAAAGGGATCATTGGTATGGAAGTCAGAGCAAATTCATCCAGCGCTTTGGTTTTGACCCCAGGCCTCTCTTAAAGGGATCCCCGGTATGGAAGTTAGGACCGTTCCACTCAGCTCTGTGGTTATGACCCCAGGGTCTCTTAAAGGGATCATTGTTATGAAAGTTAGGGCAAATCCACACTGCACTTTGGTACTGACCCTAGGCCTCTCTTAACCCCTTTCCTACATTGGACGTAATATTCCATCCATGTGACCTGGGCCCTAAGTCCCATGGACGGAATATTACGTCATAGCGATCAGCGGCGCCCACGTGGTGAGCGCCGCTGATCGCGGCCGGGTGTCAGCTGATTATCACAGCTGACACCCGGCACAATGTGACAGGGGCAGTCACGGACCGCCCCCGACACGTTAACCCCTTGCACACCGCGATCAAACATGATCGCAGTGTACCGGGGGTTAAAGGGAAGCATCGGCAGGGAGGGGGCTTCCTCCGTGCTTCCCTGAGCCCCCACAGCAGCGCAATGTGCAGCGCTGCTGCGGGGGTCTCTTTCCCTGCAGGTCCCCGGATCCAAGATGGCGACGGGGACCTTCGGGGGCCTGCAGGGAGCTGACTTCCTCAGTGCCTGCAAAGCGCAGGCATGAGGAAGTCTGCGTCTATGCCTGTGACAGATTGCTGATCTGTCACAGTGATCTGTGATGTGACAGATCAGCGATCTGTCACAGGACAGTGATGTCCCCCCTGGGACAACCTAATGAAGTAAAAAAAAAAAAGTGTAAAAATAATTTTAAAAAAATCGCTAAATAAATTAGAAAAAAAAAATATTCCCAAATAAATTCATTTTTTGGAAATATAAAAAAAAAAAAAATAAAGTACACATATTTGGTATCGCCGCGTCCGTAACGACCTGCCCTATAAAACTGTCCCATTAGTTAACCCCTTTAGTGAACCCCTTAAAAATAAAAAATAAAAAACGAGGCAAAAAATAATGATTTATTATCATACTGCCAAACAAAAATTGCAATAACGCGCGATCAAAAAGACGGATATAAATATCCATGGTACCGCTGAAAACGTCATCTTGTCCCGCAAAAAACAAGCTGCCATACAGCATCATCAGCGAAAAAATAAAAAAGTTATAGCTTGCAGAATAAAGCGATGCAAAAATAATTATTTTTTATATAAAATAGTTTTCATTGCATAAAACCGCCAAAACATAAAAAAAGACATAAATGAGGTATCGCTGTAACCGTACTGACCCGAAGAATAAAACCGCTTTATCAATTTTACCACACGCGGAACGGTGTAAACGCACCCCCCCCAAAAGAAATTCATGAAACGCTGGTTTTGTTCATTCTGCGTCCCAAAAATCGGAATAAAAAGCGATCAAAAAATGTCACGTGCTCGAAAAATTATAGCTCTCAATATGTGGTGATGCAAAAACTATTTTTAGAATAAAAAGCGTCTTTTAGCCTGTGACAGCTGCCAAATATAAAACCCGCCATAAATAGTAAATCAAACCCCCGTTATCACCCCCTTAGTTAGCGAAAAATAATAAAATTAAAATAAAATGTATTTATTTCCATTTTTCCATTAGGGCTAGGGTTAGGGTTAGGGCTGAGATTAGGGTTAGGGGTGTGTTGGGGTTAGGGTTGGAGTTAGAATTGGGGGGTTTCCACTGTCTGGGCACATCAGGTGCTCTCCAAATGCAACATGGCGTCAGATCTCAATTCCGGCCAATTCTGCGTTGAAAAAGTCAAATGGTGCTCCTTCCCTTCCAAGCTCTGCCATGCACCCAAACAGTGTTTTACCCCCCCATATAGGGTATCAGCCTTCTCAGGACAAATTGCAAAACAACTTTTGTGGTCCAATTTCTCCTGTTACCCTTAGGAAAATAAAAAATTTGGGGCAAAAATATCATTTTTGTGGAAAAAAATGATTTTTTTATTTTCACGCCCGGGCGTTATAAACTTCTGTGAATCACTTGGGGGTTCAAAGTGCTCACCACACATCTAGATAAGTTCGGTGGGGGGTTTAGTTTCCAAAATGGGGTCACTTGTGGGGAGTTTCAATAGTTTAGGTACATCAGAGGCTCTCCAAACGCACATGACACCCGCAGACCAATCCATCAAAGTCTGCATTCCAAAACGTCACTACTTCCCTTCCGAGCCCCGACATGTGCCCATACAGTAGTTTTCTCCCACATATGAGGTATCAGCGTACTCAGGACAAATTGGACAAAAACATTTGGGGTCCAATTTCTCCTGGTACCTTTGGGAAAATAAAAAAATTGGTGACTAAATGATCATGTTTGTGGAAAAAATGCGATTTTTTTATTTTCACGCCAAGGAATTATAAACTTCTGTGAAGCACTGGGGGGGTCAAAGTTCTCACCACACATCTAGATAAGTTCCTTGGGGGGTCTAGTTTCCAAAATGGTGTCATTTGTGGGGGGTTTCCACTGTTTTGGTACATCAAGGGCTTTCCAAACGCGACATGGTGTCCGATCTCAATTCCAGCCAAAAACGTCAAATGGAGCTGCTTCCCTTCCGAGCTCTGCCATGCGTCCAAATAATGGTTTACCCCCACATGTGGGGTATCAGTGTACTCAGGACAAATTGCACAATAACTTTTAGGGTCTTGTTACCCTTGGAAAAATAAGAATTGAGGGTGAAAAGATCATTTTTGTGGAAAAAATATGATTTTTTAATTGTACGGCTTTATGTTATAAACTTCTGTGAAGCCCTTGGGGGTTCAAAGTTCTCACCACACATCTAGATAAGTTTCCAAAATGGTGTCATTTGTGGGGAGTTTCCACTGTTTAGGTACATCAGGGGCTCTCCAAATGCGACATGGCGTCTGATCTGAATTCCAGCCAATTTTGCATTGAAAAAGTCAAACGGCGCTCCTTCCCTTCTGAGCTCTGCCATGCGCCGAAACAGTGGTTCCCCCCACATATCAGGTATCAGCGTACTCAGGACAAATTGCACAATAACTTTTGCAGTCCAATTTATCCTGTTACCCTTGGTAAAATAAAAAAAATTGAACCTGAAGTATTTTTTTTGTGAAAAAAAGTTAAATGTTCATTTTTTTTTAAATATTCAAAAAATTCCTGTGACGCATCTAAAGGGTTAATAAACTTCTTGATTGTGGTTTTGAGCACCTTAATGGGTGCAGTTTTTAGAATGGTGTCATTTTTGGGTATTTTCTATCATATAGACCCCGCAAAGTGGCTTCAAATGTGATGTGGTCCGTAAAAATAAAATGGTGTTGCAAAAATGAGAAATCGCTGGTCAATTTTTAATCCTTATAACTTCCTAACAAAAAAAAAATTTGGTTCCAAAATTGTGCTGATGTAAAGTAAACATGTGGGAAATGTTATTTATTAAGTTTTTTGTGTGCTGTATTTCTGTGATTTAAGGGCATAAAAATTCAAAGTTGGAAAATTGCGAAATTTTAGCCAAATTTCCATTTTCTCACAAATAAACGCAAGTTATTTGAATGAAATTTTACCACTAACATGAAGTACGATATGTCACGAGAAAACAGTGTCAGAATCACCGGGATCCATGGAAGCGTTTCAGAGTTATTACCTCATAAAGGGACAGTGGTCAGAATTGTAAAAATTGGCCCGGGAGTTAACGTGCAAACCACCCTTGGTAGTGAAGGGGTTAAAGGGATCCCCGGTATGGAAGTCATGGCAATTGCCTTCAAATGCTCTGGTACTGACCCCAGGCTCTCGTAAAGGGATCTCCGGTATGGAAGTTAGGGTAAATCCCTCAGCGCTCTGATTCTCACCCCAGGCTTCTATTAAAGGGATCATTAGTATGGAAGTCAGGGCAAATCCACTCAGCGCTCTGGTTCTGATGCCAGGCCTCTCTTAAAGGGATCCCCGGTATGGAAGTTAGGACTGTTCCACTCAGCGCTCTGGTTCTGATGCCAGGCCTCTCTTAAAGGGATCCCCGGTATGGAAGTTAGGACCATTCCACTCAGTGCTCTGGTTCTGACCCCAGGCTGATGGGATGATGTGGGATATTAGGGGTAGTAGTCCAGTGGCTCTGGCTGACGGGATGAGATGATGTGGGATATTAGGGGGAGTAGTCCGGTGGCTCTGGCTGACGGGATGATGTGGGATATTAGGGGTAGAAGTCCATTGGCTCTGGCTGACGAGACGATGTGGGATATTAGTGGTAGTTGTCTGGTTGTCTGGTGGCTCTGGCTGACGGGATGATGTGGGATATTAGGGGTAGAAGTCCGGTGGCTTTGGCTGACGGGATGATGTGGAATATTAGGGGAGTAGGCCGGTGGCTCTGGCTGACGGGACGATGTGGGATATTAGGGGTAGTAGTCCAGTGGCTTTAGCTGAGGGGACGATGTGGGATATTAGGGGTAGTAGTCCGGTAGCTCTGGCTGACGGGATTGTGTGGGATATTATAGTGAATATGGCTATGCGGAGTGGGCGGGGCTCTACACTCAGCTTTATATATATATATAGATATAATCATTATAATTTGTTATAACTAACCGTAGTTAGTTACTATGCCCGGACAGCGCCGGGCTCTTCAGCTAGTAGTCTATAAAGTTATTCACGTGTCTGTATTTTTGTGTGGATGTGAATCTGAAAAAAAAAAGATGGAGACATATCCATTTTTAGTCATTAATCATAATTATCCACCACATTGATGGCATCAGTGTACCCTCCAAACTGTCCATGATTAACATTGCAATGGATAGGAGAAACGTTAGCGTTTTTTAAAATTTTCATCCATGAAAATCACTCATGAAACACTAATGATAAAATCTGACACTGACCAAACACTGATGAAACTTGGATCCTATTCCTAAACACTGATGAACAAAGGTCACAGAGAACAGCCTTACTCAGATCCCACCACTGTTACCAGTTTGTCACAGATTACACCAGAGAGATCACATAGATACCGCCGCTGCCACCAATATGTCATGGATAACAGCTGAGGGGTCACGCAGATCCCACCACTGTTACCAGTTTGTCACAAATGACACTGGAGAGATCCTCTAGATCTCACCGCTGCCACCAGTATGTCAAGGAATCACAACTCTCATAGATATAGGATAGATGCAAACTACAATATTCATAACTAGACCTTGGAGACAGAGTGTTTAGCTGCCATTGTCAAGTTTTTCTTTGATCATAATAAGCTTATACCTGGGAAGCAAACTTCTCTTCTACATAAACAAATCTCAGCCTTGTCTTTTTCAGAGCAAATCTCCTGTTCTAATTATCTGGTCACTGCAGAGGGGCGCTACTTCAATGGAGATGGAGGTATTAGCTCTCTTTTCCTCTTCCCCTCTTATAATTAGTTTTTCCCATCTGCCCATATTTTCAATGTGAGGTTGATATGTCAGCGTGCTCACTATTCCCTTCATTAAGGATGAAACACTAATTTAATTAGATATATATTAAAAAGAAAAACAAACAACATACCCACCCAAGACCATGATGTATTTTAAAAATGAGATATACACCAGATAAAAAAGACTTATTGAGGGATAAAGGTCAGATGGGAGGAAAACAATTTATCATTATGTAGCCCTATTGTCTGGTACTGACTTGCCACAGAGGTTGGCAGACTAGAAGCTACGTAAGTTGTGGCTACCCCTCTCAACGTAGACTTTCCCTCACTTGTCCCTAAAACCCTACACAAAATTCACCCATCAACAGCCAATATAACATAAGCAATGACAAGGTAACACAAAAATGAGTCACATAACCAAACCCAGTAGTGATAAAACAGGAAGAGCCCTACTCACAGCATACAAATCAATGTCCCTATGTGCATATATTCATAATTAATGATGTAACCGGTCACAATGGACATAACCAATGTACACATTTGCTTAAAATGGGAAAAAACCCCACTAATTAACAAAGTTTGATAAAAAGCATAAATTGCAAAAAAGGGTCCCCAGAAGAAGCTGGATGTGAAACGTGCGTCGGGATGAGGAGGGACACTGAGGTCTTCCTGCGGCTGTGCTCTACATCATTACATCATTACCCTGATAATATGTACTTTTCACATTTTCATGATTGCATGCTATTATAGCCTTCACCTTGCTAAGCAGTAAATGCACTGTGTATGCTTATATTCCATTTATGATGTCACTTGATCTGATGTATAGCTGTTATGCTATCCCAGTATTTATGTGCAACTGGCTTTCATTATAATATGTAGGATTTTGTAACACAGCCCAGTGTCTTCCTTAGTTAGGGCGCTCTTGTTTTTGGTCGCTATATTTTTATTGTGTATCTTCATCTTTTAACATGCATTAATAAAGTATTATTATTTTATTGATTCTCTGGATCTCTTCATTCGGCAACTCCTTATGTTAGTCCAAAATTGTGATTCTCTTATGTGAAGAGCCAGCTATTTTTCATTATCTGGACACCTTGTAGATTTAGTAATCCCACAGCATGATGTACACCTACTGTGTGATGTTCCCACAGTATGATGTTGTCATAGCCTCCTCACACACAGTATGAAGCTCTACACATGGTATGAAAGCCATTACAGTCCCTCCAACACACAGTATGATTGTTAGGAACGGCGGAACGCACTAAAAAAAAAATAATAAAGTGTGTTCGCCGCTCGGGGTCCACCGTGCAGAAGGTGTTAACACTGCTACTAGACAATGGAGGATGTACAAAATGGCGGTATGACGCACGCACTGCCCGAGCAGCAGCCTCGGAAAGCTTCGCAGCTGAGGTGGCACTCTCGAGAGTGGCCAACCTGCTCTCCAGCTGCCGAATATACTGCAGAAGCTGCTGCTGGTCCGCCATTGCTAACCAGACCCTGGCGCTAGTACAGTCATATGTAAAAGTTTGGGCACCCCTATTAATGTTAACCTTTTTTCTTTATAACAATTTTGGTTTTTGCAACAGGTATTTCAGTTTCATATATCTAATAACTGATGGACTCAGTTATATTTCTGGATTCAAATGAGGTTTATTGTACTAACAGAAAATGTGCAATCTGCATTTAAACAAAATTTGACCGGTGCAAAAGTATGGGCACCCTTATCATTTTCTTGATTTGAACACTCCTAACTACTTTTTACTGACTTCCTAAAGCACTAAATTGGTTTTGTAACCTCATTGAGATTTGAACTTCATAGCCAGGTGTATCAAATCATGAGAAAAGGTATTTAAGGTGGCCACTTGCAAGTAGTTCTCCTATTTGATTCTCCTATGAAGAGTGGCATCATGGGCTCCTCAAAACAATTCTCAAATGATCTGAAAACAAAGATTATTCAACATAGCTTTTCAGGGGAAGGATACAAAAAGTTGTCTCAGAGATTTAACCAGTCAGTTTCCACTGTGAGGAACATAGTAAGGAAATGGAAGAACACAGGTACAGTTCTTGTTAAGCCCAGAAGTGGCAGGCCAAGAAAAATATCAGAAAGGCAGAGAAGAATGGTGAGAACAGTCAAGGACAATCCACAGACCACCTTCAAAGACCTGCAGCATCATCTTGCTGCAGATGGTGTCACTGCATCGGTCAACAATACAGCGCATGCATAACGCCTTTTTGTATGACCAAACAACTCAATCTTTGTTTCATCAGTTCACAGGACCTTCTTCCAAAATGTAACTGGCTTTTCCAAATGTGCTTTTGCATACCTCAGGCGACTCTGTTTGTGGCGTGCTTGCAGAAACGGCTTCTTTCGCATCACTCTCCCATATAGCTTCTCCTTGTGCAAAGTGCGCTGTATTGTTGACCGATGCACAGTGACACCATCTGCAGCAAGATGATGCTGCAGGTCTTTGGAGGTGGTCTGTGGATTGTCCTTGACTGTTCTCACCATTCTTCTTCTCTGCCTTTCTGATATTTTTCTTGGCCTGCCACTTCTGGGCTTAACAAGAACTGTACCTGTGTTCTTCCATTTCCTTACTATGTTCCTCACAGTGGAAACTGACAGGTTAAATCTCTGAGACAACTTTTTGTATCCTTCCCCTGAAAAGCTATGTTGAATAATCTTTGTTTTCAGATCATTTGAGAGTTGTTTTGAGGAGCCCATGATGCCACTCTTCATAGGAGAATCAAATAGGAGAACTACTTGCAAGTGGCCACTTTAAATACCTTTTCTCATGATTTGATACACCTGGCTATGAAGTTCAAAGCTCAATGAGGTTACAAAACCAATTTAGTGCTTCATGACCGCATATGGCGACTTCAGTTTTACCTTCTCCTCGATACCTCGCCGCCTCCTATCATCCCCCTCTTTCCCTTCTCCTGAGAAAAAGACACGGTACAATTTAATTCTTTGGATAATTTTGGCCACAGCGGCCAATTTTATTAACAAACATTAACAATAAACATTAAATAATTCAAAATTATGAGGGGAGGGTTCTTGGAGCTAGAAAGATCTGGCTATAAAGTTATTTCCACCATGTTACCCCCAGCCGTCCAGCCCAGCTCGAGGGCACCGTAACTCCCCTTCTGGGAGACCAACCACCATAGCTCCCGAGGTAAAACCCCGTCCAGAGCCCATACCCAAAAGCCAAATCCCCCATACCATTTTCAACTGTCGGGAATGTTACTTCCGAATCCTTCCCCGACCAATCACCGTCAACTCCAAGAACCCCACCCCCCGCCAACCACGAACAGCCCTGACCACCTCAGGCTCGTGAGTGCCCCAAAACCACCAAGGCCCTCTTGATCCCCTCCTGTATTGACAGTGCCCATAAATCAATACCAATAGAATTTAAATGAACCCCATCGGCCAACCAAAAATTACCGGCACCCGTCTCCAATTCAAAGTGACGAACACTAATGCCCCCGTTCCTGGACACAAATGCCGACACCGCACGATTCAATTTTACCCTTGCCCTGTTAATCCCTTTCAACGATCTCGCTTGCCTCCACCTCTGTCTGGGTACTACATCCGACCATACCGTCACCACGTTTGGGAACGATGTCCACAACCTCAAAAAATCGGAACGTATGTCCCTAATTAATTCTCTCACCGGCCTGACCCCTAAATCATTGCCCCCCACGTGGAAAACAATAATGTCGGGGGTTCTATCCAAGCGAGTGGACTTGGTTAACTCCAGGAGCACCCTGCTCCATACCATTCCTCGGAAACCCAACCAACGGACCAGCACCTGCTCCCTCCCAAAGCCCAATTGCCTACCATCTGGCCTCGCGTCGGCTCGTAGCGCACCCCAATAAACGTAAGAGTGTCCGAATATCCAGGCAAGAAAGGGGTTGCCACCTGAAAAAACACAACAGAATATAGAAAAAACACAACCCAGGACATGCAAACCACACAGTTAACGCCGAACATACAGTAAATACCGATCCGACTGCCACCTGCCAATTCTCCTAATCGCATCAGCCCCCAACCCAAGGCTGTCCGCTTCGGTCGCAGCACCGATCCTAAATGAATGAGACCCATACATGTCCTGGGGAAGGCCCAACTCTACCAATCCCTTCTTCAAAACCACAATGAACTGGAACCGAGACAAATAAGTGCCGTCTGCATGGCACAAGAGAGGACCCGTCCTACCCGCCCATACGCCCCAATACTTTTCCAAACAGCCACGTGGGCACATTAATGCCCCTTCGATTCGCCCCAAAACTACCCGTCTGCCCCTACCCTGTTGATCAGTTTTTGAACGCCGAATCCAAAAAACAATGCCCCCCGCCCAAAATTCCACATCTTCTGCCAACACACCTCCCGCCGAAACCCTGCTGCCTGACACCACCTCGCCAATGCGCATTGCCCCAAAAAAGGCCAAAGAAAAAGCCAGCCGAAACAGGACCAACTCAAAAACTGAAGTGCAAATACCCCCAAGGACTCTGCCTAAGCCTTCCAACGTACTAAACGAAATAGGCCTTCGTTTGTCGCCGGCTTTGTTACCCCTACGAAACTCTTTTAACGCCTGACTCACTAAGAAGCTCTTCGTAACGTCCCCCACCCCTTGCAACTTGAAACCGAAGGCTAAACCCGCTACAAACTTGTTCACCTTAGCAGCAGACCAACCGCTGTCAGCTGCCTTCCCAATTAAAAACAATACCGCCAACATCCTATCCTCATCACTTTCAACCCCACCCCACTCTGCCAACCAACTCTGCCATACTCGCCACGAAGAATCGTAGGCCGACCATGTCTGCTGCGATAAGGATTCCCGAATCAGTCTTCCTGCTCTTCCGTAATCACCTTCCACAGAAAGGAAGGGCATTCCACGCCCGTGGCATCCGCTCCTGGCGCCAATTCTCGAAAACGCCCCCACTGAAAACGAGACAAAGAGTCTGCTATTGAATTCGTAACCCCGGGCACATGCACTGCAGAAATCCCTGCGTTCAAATCCAGACATCGAAGAACCAAAACCCTAACCAATCTAACTACAGGGGGAGAGGAGGCCGACAAACTGTTAATGACCGCTACAACACTCGCGTTGTCGCAATGAAAGCGCACTCTCCTATTTTCGAACATGGGACCCCACACCAAAACAGCTACCACGATAGGAAACAGCTCCAATAGTGCCAAGTTTTTGGTAAGGCCCAACAACTTCCACGCCTGAGGCCACCGCCCCACACTCCACCGTCCCTTACAGTAGGCGCCGTAACCAGAGCCGCCTGCTGCATCCGTAAATATTTCAAAATCAAAATTGCTCAATGTCTCCTCCTGCATCAGCGACCGCCCATTGTAATTCCGCAAAAACCGCTGCCAAACCATCAAATCGTCCCTATGCTCCTTTGTCAAGCGAACGTAATGGTGCGGAGCCTTCACTCCTGCCGTCGCGCTAGCCAAACGACGAGAAAAAATTCGACCTATAGGCATGATCCTGCAGGCAAAGTTCAATCTCCCCAATAGGGATTGTAATTCCTTGAGGGTCACTTTGCGCAACTTCGAAATCCTATCTACCTCCTGTTTCAACAATGCCAACTTGTCCTCTGGTAAGCGACACTCCATCCTTTCCGAATCGACAACTATGCCCAAAAAACTTATAACGGCCTTAGGGCCTTCCGTCTTCTCAGATGCCAGCGGCACCCCAAAATGCTCCGCCACCCAAACCATGCCTGCCAACGCGTTCCTACACAACGGCGAATCCGGGGGGCCAATAAAAAGAAAATCATCCAGATAATGAATGATCGACTGCATTCCTGTAACATCCCTTACCACCCACTCCAGGAAGGTGCTAAACGTCTCAAACAATGAACAAGAAATTGCGCAACCCAACAAAGCCCCTGACCCATAACGCCGCACCCACTTAACCGCCGTATCAAAAGAGGTATACTCCACAGAACACAACTCCCTATCGATACCGTCATTAACTGACAAGCCTTTTGGATAAGACAAATGCTGAATCAAACAAAACTTGTTTGGCTCCCTCTTAGGCACAACCCCCAGCGGGGAAACAATCACGCCCGCAACAGGAGCCGTGGGGAACGGACCGGCCATCCTGCCCAAATCCACTTCCTTTTTTAACTTCTCATCTACTACCTCCGCATGCGTTATTGCCGACCGCAAATTTTTAACAGAAAACGGAACCACATGGCCAGGCGGTGGAATCCTGAAACCGTCAACGAAACCATTCAAAAGCACGCTGGCCTCTGCCCGAGCCGGGTACCTACTTAGAAAGGGGGCCATCTCTTGAACCCTCACCGGGCTCTCCCCCTTGACCGGCACCCACATTTGGCTTTCCTTTCCCTTTCTTAAAACATTTTGAAGCGCCGTGTGAGCTCCCGTTGCAGTGGGAGCACACGTGCTTGAACTTGCAGCCCGCCCCGTACTTACAATGCCCGTCATTGAATTGCCAGCACGCCCCCGACTTCTCTCTTCCTCCCTGGGTTGCCTGCCCACTGCTCCCCTGACCTGCTTGCTGACTGCCGCTGCCCCCGCTCCCGTGAAAGGACTGCCCATACCTCACTGGGGCCATTACCTTCAGCCACAGCCCGATATCTTTTTGATCCCACTTTATCTCTGGCCTTACCGCCTTCCTCTGCCTAAACTGCTCGTTGTATCGCAGCCACGCCTGGCCCCCATAAATACGATGCGCCTCCCCGATAGCATCTAAATAACAAAAAAGGCCAGAACAATTATCCGGAGACTTCTCCCCTATGACACTAGCCAAAATAGCGAATGCCTGCATCCAATTCACAAAAGTCTGCGGGATCAGACGCCACCTCCTCTTTTCTTCCTCCTCTTTTTTACTATCGTCCTTCTTCCCCTTATCCAGGTTAAACTTTTCCAATGGCAGCAATGTAAATATCTCCACATACTCGTCCCGCCAAATCTTTTCCTTCACTTCTTTCTTTAAATGGGCCCCCAGCGGCCCCTCAAAGCACACATAAACCTCTCCCTTAGCCCTATCGTCCAGTTTTATCCTATCCCCCTTAGCCGTCTCCGTCTGCACTGAAACAGATACTCCCGCCGCAGCTCCTCCATCGCATTCTACCGCGCGTAACACGTCACCACCCGACTCTGTGCCCGAACCGCGACCCACTAACCATGCCCCCGCTGGGGACGGAGCTGCCTCCCCAACCACCCCCCCCTCCAGTCTCCTCAATATTTGCGACATGTTCGCCAAAATGTCCTTTAGCCCCGGCACCTCAGCCCCGCTAGGCCCGCTACGCCCCATACACTCCCTACCATCTCTCTGCCTGCCCCCATCATCCAGCAATACAGCCCCTGCGGGCGACAAACACGATATGGAGCCATACTCACATAGCTGCGCGGGTGCTGTGTCCCCGCCAGCTGGAAATCCGGAATCCTGATGTCCTCGATGATCCTGATGCAGGCTCCGCTGCTCAAGGCCCGCGCCCCTGGCCTCCTCGTCACCAGGGGGGACCCGAGCATGCGATACCCGCCGCTCCTGAGAACTCCCGCTTGAACGGGACCTGTGACAGTCCCTGGACCCGTGCCCGACTGGCCGGTCCGTAGCACCCTCCGGGCGACTCCCGGAAAAATGCCCCCAGGTGCCTGGTGTCCCGTCTGCTGCATAGGGGCCAGGCAGGGCGACCACGCTAAGTCGCCTCCCGCCCGCCGACCGTTCCGGGCTCCACGCGTTGCTAGGACCGGGCAGGGCGTCCCCGCTGAGCCCCCTCCCGTCCGCAGCTCTCTCGCTATGGACTGCAATGGGGGCAGGCAGGGCGGCAGCAACCGGCACCCTCGCGCCCGCCTCACCTCTGGTTCTTCTGCTGACGGTGGGGCCAGGCAGGGCGCTGCCGCAACGCCCCCTCCTGCCCGCCGCGCCACGTCCGGCGCCCTGGCTGGCAGACACCCCCGAGCGGTCCTCATCCCCGGGGGCGCCCTCGATCCTGCCTCCCGCCGCCGTGTTGCCTGGCGCCGGCCGCCGCCGGCCCCGCCGCTGTGAGGGCCTGCCGCGGCCTTCACTCTCCTCCCTGCTGCGCGACACTTCGGCTCCTGCCCACAACGACACTTCCGGTCCGGCCTGCTGTTCCTGTCCGGCTCCCACACGCTTGCCGCCCGTGCTGACCGGCAGGCTGGGCGGATTCCTGCCGGGACGGGCGCAGGGAGGGGATGAAGCCCCATCTGTTGCGCCGCCCGCAGGGTCCCTGGAGGGGCTCCGCAGCCGCCGCCTGCTGCGGGCTGACAACTCCGGTGACAGCCTTTCGGGGGGACGGGTCCTCCTTCCACGCCGGCTGGTTCCCTGCTCCGCAGCGCTGAGGAGGGAGGAAAGCTGGGTCTGTAGCCATCCTCCCCTCCTGGACCTGGCCACATCCTGCAGCCTGGCGAAAAGTTGCTGCTCGTCGTCCATTGATTCAGGTGGGTCTTCTCTCGTCTGCTCCTGGCTGGTGAGTGCGGTTTTTCCCGCACTTTTTCCCTAATACAGGCTGCCCCCACCTTAACCCCTCCCCCGGCCCCCGTCCCGGCCAACCATTTCAAAATGGCACAACACCCATTCTAAAACTTCCCGCCCATAGCAGTCATGGGGGGCTTCCCCTAGGCTGTGCCCTTCCCCAGCCCCCTTCTGGAAGTCAGTAAAAAGTAGTTAGTAGTGTTCAAATCAAGAAAATGATAAGGGTGCCCATACTTTTGCACCGGTCAAATTTTGTTTAAATGCAGATTGCACATTTTCTGTTAGTACAATAAACCTCATTTGAATCCAGAAGTATAACTGAGTCCATCAGTTATTAGATATATGAAACTGAAATACCTGTTGCAAAAACCAAAATTGTTATAAAGAAAAAAGGTTAACATTAATAGGGGTGCCCAAACTTTTACATATGACTGTATAATGTTAGGAATGGTGGAACGCACTAAATAAATAACAAAGTGTGTTCGCCGCTCGGGGTCCACCGTGCAGAAGGTGTTAACATTGCTGCTAGACAATGGCGGACGTACAATATGGTGGTATGACGCACGTGGGTTAAACGTCACCCAGGTGGGCTGGTAAGATCGCACCGTTGACCACCCTGATGGTCACAGGGTGAGGAAGAGGCACCAGCGGAATAGCGTGTTCTTGGGCGAAGGCTGAGGACATAAAGTTTCTTTCTGCCCCGGAGTCCACTGTGACCTCTACCTCCCAGGTGGAAGCACCGCTATCTAACGTCCCTCAGAATACTGGTTTGGGGGAAAAAGTTTTCATATTAGACAGACCCCCACCAACTACTACAGGACGTGGCCGCTTTTTCGACCGCTGCGGACAACTGTTAGCCAGGTGACCAGCCTGTAGACACAGGTAACAGCGTGCGGAGCTTTGTGCCGGGTGCGGCTTGGAACCGGCATGGGACACCTCCATGGGCTCGAAAGGAAAACTCTCCGGATCGAGAGGTTCTAGAGGCTCAAAGAGGTTGGAAGGCAAGCTAACCTTCTGTCTGGATTGAGCATGCTCCAGCCCGCGCTCAGAAAAACAGAGATCAGTGCGGGTGGAGATGGCGATCAGCTCTTCCAGATTTACGGGAACCTCCCTGGTAGATAGAGCATCCTTAACATGCTCTGCCAAACCTCTCCAGAACACAGGGATGAGGGTTCTGTCAGGCCACTCCAACTCGGAAGCCATTGTCTGAAAACGGACGCGTACTGGCTGACCGAGAGGGATCCCTGTGTTAACGCTAGTAGCTGGAGAGCGGAGTCGTGAGTGACCCGTGGCCCCAAAAAGACCTGCTTTAGGGATGTGAGAAACTGAGCAGCGGTCCGAACCTCAGGGTCACCACGCTCCCACAGTGGCTTTGCCCACTCCAACGCCCTGCCTGACAGCAGGGAAATGAGAAACCCCACCTTGGCCCAATCTGAAGGGAATTGCGCGGCCAGTAACTCAAGCTGGATAGAGCACTGGCTCACGAAACCCCTGCAGGAGGCGCTGTCGCCAGAAAATTTATCGGGCAACGGGAGGCGGGAAACTGTCGGTGCATGCGTGGACGTGGATACACATGAGACAGCCTCTGCGACTGCCTGAGCAGCAGCCTCGGAAAGCTTCGCAGCTGAGGTGGCACTCTCGAGAGTGGCCAACCTGCTCTCCAGCTGCCGAATATACTGCAGAAGCTGCTGCTGGTCCGCCATTGCTAACCAGACCCTGGCGCTAGTATAATGTTAGGAACGGTGGAACGCACTAAATAAATAACAAAGTGTGTTCGCCGCTCGGGGTCCACCGTGCAGAAGGTGTTAACATTGCTGCTAGACAATGGCGGACGTACAATATGGTGGTATGACGCATATGAATGGCTCTCACTGGGTGCAAAATTCCAGTGGTTTTACGAATGTAACCCAGCCCCACAGAACCAACTCCACCCACTCATCCATTTAATTGGTTAACAGCAAGTAGGCGGAGTTTCTGCAGTGGGTGGGCAGGGTTTTGGCCGAATTAACGGCAGCTTGAATATTTGTGCTCACCTATTGTGAACACATATTTAATAGGGATCAATTTAGGAAACAAAATAGTTGGCTCTTTTTGGTGAGCAGAGCCAGGAGAGCCAGATTACCAAAAAGAGCTGGATGCCCATCACTAGTTTGTACCAGCTCACAGGAAGTGTGTGCACTGAGCCAGGAGACTCCTCCCAGACATTTATATGGCAGCTTGCTGTGAGGAGAGTAATCACCTGTCATATGCATATATTGACCAGTAGATGGCAGCACAGTACTTAAAGTAGTTCTGGCACACTGGAACAAATCTACTGTCACATGACAACTGTTTCCCTCAGCAGCAGTAGAACGGGTACTGGGATATCACTATATCATCTATGGATAGGTGATAGGAAAAATCTTTTAAAGGGAATCTGTCACTAGCATTCAACCCTCGGCAAAGACCATATGTATGTATGGAGGTCTTTCAAATGTAAATTCGTCAATACCTTTATATCTTCTGTATGCTTCTGCATACCGGAAAAAAATAATGTTTTCACTCAGATGCAAATGAGGCATTAAGTGCTCTGGGTGTGACAGAGCACTTAAGGAGTCACTGCCTTCTTAGCCTCTTTATCTTGATAGATAGTTCACTGTCTTTGTGACTTCAGGTATCAGGAAAGGAAATCCGTCAGTGAGCTATCATACAAACTGAAGAAGCTGGTGCTGGGCGGGGAAAACCCTCAAGAGGCAGTGGCTTGGGAAGTGCTCTGTCACGCCCAGAGCACTTAATAACTCTTGATGGAAGATTAAAAGATGTTGATGGATTTTTATTTCAAAGACCTGCATGCCCATAATTACAGTTTGGGGGTTTAATTTTACCAACAGATTCTCTTTAATTGACTTTTGAACGGGGCGGGGACTGTCATAAAGCCCCGTTGATTTGAGAAATATAGTAAGCTTTGCAGAAACAAAATGTCAAGGGGAAACTGATATTAATATTTTCAATGGGATTATTTCTTGTATCTGATTCATCACTGGCTACATCAGATTGGTCTAGGAGTCAAATAGAAAATGTTGCACATCGCAATTTCCCATTCGACTCTGGGCACTGGTCAATAACTCTGTCATTGCCTGTGTCCTTTTAAGCTACCTGCGTTGTGAATAAAAAAACCTTTCTATCATCATTGTTGAAGAATTGATTTACTCCAGCAGCTCAATCCACCTTACTTGTTTCATCCAATTAGATCCAATGTTTCATCATCATGATTAAGGTAATACAGTCTTTATTTAGAGAGGCTGTCCCACATACAAGGTTCATTTTAATCAATAGATCTTTGAATAATAATAATTTCCACAATTGGATGTGTTTAAGTGAAATGTTCCAGTGCTGACATAATCTTATAAATGCGCCCATGCTGTGTAATGGTTGTGTCTGGGCAGGGAGAATGCAAAAGAGCATACAGACAGGACAGTATGAGATCACAGCTGATTATTTCTGTGAGGGAAAACATTGTTTAAAAACAGGCAAGGAAATGTTTTACCTCACAGAAAAAATCAACAGTGATCCCATAGTGTCCTGTCTGAATACTCTTTTTCTTCCTCCCCTGCTGTCGTATCTGTATACTCTTTTTCTTCCTCCCCTGCTGTCATATCTGTATGCTCTTTTTCTTCCCTCTCCTGCTGTCCTATCTGTATACTCTTTTGCTTCCTCCCTTTCTGTCCTATCTAAATACTCTTTGGCTTCCTTCCCTGCTGTCCTGTCTGTATACTCTTTTGCTTCCTCCCTTTCTGTCCTATCTGTATACTCTTCTGCTTCCTCCCCTGTTGTCCTACCTGTATACTCTTTTGCTTCCTTCCCTGCTGTCCTATCTATATACTCTTTTCTTCCTCCCTTTCTGTTGTCCTACCTGTATACTCTTTTGCTTCCTTCCCTGCTGTCCTATCTATATACTCTTTTCTTCCTCCCTTTCTGTTCTATCTGTATACTCTTTTGCTTCCTCCCCTGCTGTCCTATCTGTATACTCTTTTGCTTCCTCCCTTCTGTCCTATCTGTATACTCTTTTGCTTCTTCCCTGATGACCTATCTGTATACTCTTTTGCTTCCTCCCTCCTGTCCTATCTGTATACTCTTTTGCTTCCTCCCTTCTGTCCTATCTGTATACTCTTTTGCTTCCTCCCTTCTGTCCTATCTGCATACTCTTTTGATTCTTCCCTGATGACCTATCTGTATACTCTCCCCCCCCCTGCTGTCCTATCTGTTGTCATGGGGCAGTTGCGGGGAAACAGGAGACGTGGAACCAGGGCCCCTGAACTGCCCCTCAGGCTAAAGGGGTGCCCTGACTCTCCTTAACTCGGGGGTACACTTGATGGTAGTGAGGCCCATGTCCCCGACCTGTCCCTATCTCCTGTTTAGCCCTGAGGTAAACATCCAACCCCCTCCCCAGGAAGTGAGACAGGGAATAAAGTGAACTGCACCAATAACACGAAAGGAAATATAAAACAGACACCACGGGGTTAAAGCAACTAAAACCCAAAACTTAGCTTTATCTGCTGCCAATGCTCCCAGCAGCAGAGTAAGGCACCCGATCAGCATCCAGCAGCATCACCACTGCCACAGATAAGATGAACCCCCTCTGCACCTGGCAGGTCAAGTCTTCACCAAGGTTGGTTAGCAAATGACCAGTATTACCAACAGTGAGCTACAGCACCTGATGACCTTTTATAGGAATGAGGTGGGTGGTCACCACCTGCTGACTAATTAAACATGTAGTAACACCATCGGCCACTGGGGGGGAAACCCAGCAGCAGACTCACTAAACTTGTAGTAACACCAGCGGCCACCGGGGGCAAAAGCCCATATTAACCCCCGAGGGCCTGAAAGGAAAAAAGGTTTATAAAAGATAATCCAAACTCTGACACAGATCGAAAAATGGATCGTGACATCTGTATACTCTTTTTCTTCCTCCCCTGCTGTCCTATCTGAATACTCTATTGTTTCCTCCCTTCTGACCTATCTGTATACTCTTTTGCTTCCTCACTGATGACTTATCTGTATACTCTTTTGCTTCCGTCCCTGCTGTCCTATCTGTATACACTTTTGCTTCCTCTCTTTCTGTCCTATCTGTATACTCTTTTACTTCCTCCCCTGCTGTCCTATCTGTATATTCTTTTGCTTCCTTCCCTGCTGTCCCATCTGTATACTCTTTTGCTTCCTCCCCTGCTGTCCTATTTGTATGCTCTTTTGCTTCATCCCTGTTATGAATGGGTCATCGAGGAGGATAGCAGGACCAGGCTAAGCCACCAGAAAACCAGAGAGGTTGGTAACTAAGCAGATTGCAGACCCCTGATCCTATCCACACAACTAGCAGTAGCCATAGAGCGCACCTACGATGCCCTAGACACCTCGACACAGCCGGAGAGCTAACTCAGGCTAAAGCAAGAAAGGTGAAATCTAAACTGCCCCGGAGCAGACTCCAAAGGAATAGATAGCCCCCAAACATATATGGTCGGTGAGACCAGATGAAAACACAAACGCAGGAAGAAAAATAGACTGAGCAAATGATGGGGCCCAGACAGGATAGGAAAGGAAAGACACTGTCTGCAATCACGCAAAAAACCCTGAAAAATGATGCACAAAAAAACACTGAAGTCACACGACTTCGCCCCCACTATATCAGCACTCTGGTATATACTGAAAGCAAGGCAAAAAGAGACCAATATAACAGGGGACAGCGCAAACTGACACAAGAAGTAACATATGGGTGGTGATCCAGCACAGCCCCAGCAGGAGGAAGCTGACCCGTACAAAGCAGAGATAGACAAAACCAGATCAAATGCAAAAAGATTAGCAAATGAACCACTTAGCTGAACCATGCAAGAACAAAGCAGGAGACATCAGACCTCAGAAGGCACAGGAAGAAAATCACCAGCAGGGATTGAAAGAAGTCAGCTGACTTAAATACTCCAGTCAGAAACCCCAGATCTCCAATCATCATTATCATTATAAGGTGGCAAGCCTCTGTCAGTCTGACCAGCTCCACTACCTCCAGTAACCACCAGAGGGAGCCTAAAAGGAGAATTTATAACACATCCCCTGCTGTCCTATCTGTATACTCTTTTGCTTCCTTCCCTGCTGTCCTATCTGTATACTCTTTTGCTTCCTCCCCTGCTGTCCTATCTGTATACTCTTTGCTTCATCCCTTTCTGTCCTATCTGTATAGTCTTTTGCTTCCACCCCTGCTGTACTATCTGAATACTCTTGCTTCCTCCCTGATGTCATATCTGTATACTGTTTTGCTTCCTTCCCTTCTGTCCTTTCTGTATACACTTTTTCTTCCTCTCCTGCTGACTTATCTGTATACTCTTTTGCTTCCTTCCCTGCTGTCCTATCTGTATACTCTTTTGCTTCCTCACTGATGTACTATCTATATACTCTTTTGCTTACTTCCCTGCTGCCCTGTCTGTATACTCTTTTGCTTCCTCCCTTTCTGTCCTATCTGTATGCTCTTTTGCTTCCTCCCCTGCTGTCTTATCTGTATACTCTTTTGCGTCCTTCCTTTCTATCCTATCTGTATACTCTTTTGCTTCCTCCCCTGCTGTCCCATCTGTATACTCTTTTGCTTCCTCCCCTGCTGTCCCATCTGTATACTCTTATGCTTCCTCCCCTGCTGTCCTATCTGTAAAATCTTTTACTTACTCCCTGATGCCCTATCTGTATACTCTTTTGCTTCCTCCCCTGCTGTCCTATCTGTATACTCTTTTGCTTCCTCAGTGATGTCCTACCTGTATACTCTTTTGCTTCCTCCCCTGCTGTCCTATCTGTATGCTATTTTCCTTCCTCCCCTGCTGTCCTACCTGTATACTCTTTTGCTTCCTTCCCTGCTGTCCTATCTGTATACCCTTTTGCTTCCTCCCTTTCTGTCCTATCTGTATACTCTTTTGCTTTCCCCTTCTGTCCTATCTGTATACTCTTTTTCTTCCTCTCCTGCTGTCCTATCTGTATACTCCTTTGATTCCTTCCCTGCTGTTCTATCTGTATACTCTTTTGCTTCCTCACTGATGTACTATCTATATACTCTTTTGCTTCCTTCCCTGTGGTCCTGTCTGTATACTCCTTTGCTTCCTCACTGATATACTATCTATATACTCTTTTGCTTCCTTCCCTGCTGTCTTGTCTGTATACTCTTTTGCTTCCTCCCTTTCTGTCCTATCTGTATGCTTTTTTGCTTCCTCCCCTGCTGTTTTATCTGTATGCTCTTTTGCTTCCTCCCTTTCTGTCCTATCTGTATACTCTTTTGCTTCCTCCCTGCTATCCTATCTGAATACTCTTTTGCTTCCTCACTGATGTACTATCTATATACTCTTTTGCTTCCTTCCCTGCTGTCCTGTCTGTATACTCTTTTGCTTCCTCCCTTTCTGTCCTATCTGTATGCTCTTTTGCTTCCTTCCCTGCTGTCCTATCTGTATACCCTTTTTGCTGCCTCCCTTTCTGTCCTATCTGTATACTCTTTTACTTCCCCTTCTGTCCTTTCTGTATACTCTTTTTCTTCCTCTCCTGCTGACCTATCTGTATACTCTTTTGCTTCCTTCCCTGCTGTCGTATCTGTATACTCTTTTGCTTCCTCACTGATGTACTATCTATATACTCTTTTGCTTACTTCCCTGCTGCCCTGTCTGTATACTCTTTTGCTTCCTCCCTTTCTGTCCTATCTGTATGCGCTTTTACTTCCTTCCCTGCTGTCTTATCTGTATACTCTTTTGCTTCCTCCCTTTCTGTCCTATCTGTATACTCTTTTGCTTCCACCCTTGCTGTCCTATCTGTATACTCTTTTGCTTCCTCCCCTGCTGTCCTATCTGAATACTCTTGCTTCCTCCCTGATGTCCTATCTGTATACTGTTTTGCTTCCTCCCCTTCTGTCCTTTCTGTATACTCTTTTTCTTCCTCTCCTGCTGACTTAAGCCTGTTTCACACTTCAGTTTGTTGTGTCAGTTAAAATCTGCCAAAAAGGCGGAAAGCGGATCCATTCCTAACTGATGTAAACGGATGCCACAGGATCCGTTTTTGTGACGGATCCGCTGAATGAAGAATTTCAAAGGAACCGCTGCCCGGGAAGGAGAGAGAGAGATCATTTTTCTCTGTACGCCAGAAATGATTTCAGGGTTTAATTTCCTCTTGACTTCATTCTTCATTCCTCCGGGTATGCGCTGTATCAAAATGCGGATCCTGCAGTACAAAAAACGTTACATGGTCCGTCCAGGCATCTCGGCGGACGCAAAAAAATTGACGGATCCGCAAAAAAAGGATCCAAAGGATGGCCATCCCTCAACATCCGCTGGTAATGCAAGTCAATGGGGAAAAAAACGGATCTGCCAAAAAAAATGTCGGATCCGTTTTTTTGCAAAAACGGCAGATTTTGACTGATGGTCAAAAACGGAAGTGTGAAACAGGCCTTATCTGTATACTCTTTTGCTTCCTTCCCTGCTGTCCTATCTGTATACTCTTTTGCTTCCTCACTTTCTGTCCTATCTGTATGCTCTTTTGCTTCCTCCCCTGCTGTCTTATCTGTATACCCTTTTGCTTCCTCCCTTTCTGTCCTATCTGTATACTCTTTTGCTTTCCCCTTCTGTCCTATCTGTATACTCTTTTTCTTCCTCTCCTGCTGTCCTATCTGTATACTCCTTTGATTCCTTCCCTGCTGTCCTATCTGTATACTCTTTTGCTTCCTCACTGATGTACTATCTATATACTCTTTTGCTTCCTTCCCTGTGGTCCTGTCTGTATACTCTTTTGCTTCCTCACTGATGTCCTATCTGTATACTCTTTTGCTTCCTCCCCTGCTGTCCTATCTGTATACTCTTTTGCTTCCTCAGTGATGTCCTATCTGTATACTCTTTTGCTTCCTCCCCTGCTGTCCTATCTGTATGCTCTTTTTCTTCCTCCCCTGCTGTTCTACCTGTATACTCTTTTGCGTCCTTCCCTGCTGTCCTATCTGTATACCCTTTTGCTTCCTCCCTTTCTGTCCTATCTGTATACTCCTTTGATTCCTTCCCTGCTGTCCTATCTGTATACTCTTTTGCTTCCTCACTGATGTACTATCTATGTACTCTTTTGCTTCCTTCCCTGCTGTCCTGTCTGTATACTCTTTTGCTTCCTCCCTTTCTGTCCTATCTGTATGCTCTTTTGCTTCCTCCCCTGCTGTCTTATCTGTATACTCTTTTGCTTCCTCCCTTTCTGTCTTATCTGTATACTCTTTTGCTTCCTCCCTGCTATCCTATCTGAATACTCTTTTGCTTCCTCCCTGATGTCCTATCTGTATACTGTTTTGCTTCCTCCCCTGCTGTCCCATCTGTATACTCTTTTGCTTCCTCCCCTGCTGTCCCATGTGTACACTCTTATGCTTCTCCCCTGCTGTCCTATCTGTAAAAACTTTTACTTCCTCCCTGATGTCCTATCTGTATACTCTTTTGCTTCCTCCCCTGCTGTCCTATCTGAATACTCTTTTGCTTCCTCCCAAGCTGTCCCATCTGTATGTAGGGAAGGTGACCTGACGGACGGACGGACTAGTCAGAGTGAAGAAGGAAAGGTTTGCACAGTGTAGGTAGGTGTCAGTTATGACAGTGGGGAAACAGCTAGGAAAGTGTAGTGGACGTGCAGTACCTTGGGTGGACATTAGATGGCAGGGAGGAGTGTGAGCAAAGGACTTGACAGCAGCTTAGGGCTTTAGAAACCGTTGGTCATGGGGGGCGTGGTTGGAGTGACAGTTTCAAGGAACCGGGTGAGCTATAAATTCTGAGGGAGGGTTCCAGAAAGTTCCAGTCCCCAGGGGGAGCTCAGGTGACAGGAGGACTGCGCCAGTCTGTGCACTCTGAGGAGAATCCTACCAGGGGGACTGAGGAGAGAGAACGTCAGGGGGGTGGTCCTGACAGGAAGGTACCGCAGAAGAGACGTGGCAGTGGGTGCAAGAGACTGTATTTAACACGACGACTGACCAGTGGAAGCGCTGTTGGTTTACGGGCCTAGGGCGGCCACAGTGACGGACCTGTCAGGAACGTCAAACAGTGAAGGAGGGACGGAATGTACAAATACGTCCCTGGTGAGAAGTACAGTGTGAAAACGGCTCTGAAAACGAAGGGCCGACAAGTGAAGAGAAGTGCGGTGTGTTGCGGAGGTCGTTAGGCGGACGGCAAGTAAAGAAATAAACTTGGACCTGTTGTACCCAGTACCTGCCTCCATCTTGTCTCTGTTTCGTCTCTGCACGGTAAGAAGAGGGACCACCCCCCCAGCTCGGCCCACCAACCCTACATTTGGCGTAGTCGGCAGGATCACCGCCGCTAATACCTCATCTTCTGCGGCAGACCTGCCTCAAAGAATGGAAAAGGACTTGGACTACTCTGTTTGGATTACAATTACCTGTGGATTACAAAGGACCTACCTGTGGAATACAAATGGGGAGCGCTGTGGTGACTCCGTGGTGCTGACCGAAGATCCGGGGCGGTATCAGGAGCTGTGCAAGATGGCGGCATTACTACAGCGCAGGGGAGAGGTCCGGGTGTTTGTAGTCGTGTTGAATGGACTGGGACCCCCTCCAACGTACCCCCGTGGGCAGCAGTATGTGCCCGGAGGCCGACGCTCCCATAATAATAATAATAATAATAATAATCTTTATTTATATAGCGCCAACATATTCCGCAGCGCTTTACAGTTGAACAGTTTCAAACACAACAGTCATAAGTAACAACGTTAACAATACAATAATTAAAGCGAAATAAGACGACCCTGCTCGTGGAGCTTACAATCTACAATGAGGTGGGGGGGATACAAAGCACAGGTTTGTATTTACAATGATGTATTTACAATGACGGTCCAGCCATCTTCAGGGGGTGGGGGTTAGATGGAGATAGTGAATGGGCTACACACACACAAACATGACTTTGATTACTGAATGTGATAGGCCGCTCTGAACAAATGTGTTTTGAGCGAGCGCCTAAAACTATGCAAATTGTGGATGGTCCTAATATTTTGGGGTAGAGCATTCCAGAGGATTGGCGCAGCACGGGAGAAGTCTTGGAGTCGGGAGTGGGAGGTACGGATTAGGGCAGAGGTTAGTCGAAAGTCATTTGCAGAGCGCAGCGGTCGGTTAGGCCGATAGACAGAAATGAGGGAGGAGATGTACGGGGGTGCCGCACTGTGGAGAGCTTTGTGGGTGAGAACAAGTACTTTGAATTGTACCCTGTAATGAATTGGCAGCCAGTGTAACGACTGGCGAAGAGCGGACGCGTCTGAGAAACGATTAGCCAGATGGACAACCCTGGCTGCTGCATTAAGGATAGACTGGAGAGGGGAGAGTCGAGTGAGAGGGAGGCCAATTAATAGAGCATTACAGTAGTCTAGGCGGGAGTGGATCAGGGCGACAGTGAGAGTTTTTGTTGTTTCCATGGTGAGAAAAGGGCGGATTCTAGAGATGTTCTTTAGGTGTAAGCGGCATGAGCGGGCAAGAGATTGTATATGGGAGGTGAAGGAGAGATCGGAGTCGAACATAACACCCAGACAGCGCACCTGCTGTCGGGGTGTTATTATGGTGCCACCCACAGAGAGGGAAATGTCAGATTTAGGGAGGTTAGTAGATGGTGGGAGCAGAAGAAGTTCAGTTTTGGAGAGGTTGAGTTTCAGATAGAGAGCAGACATGATGTTGGAGACTGCAGACAGACAGTCAGTGGCGTTCTGTAGTACAGCGGAGGTAAGGTCAGGGGATGATGTGTACAGTTGTGTGTCATCAGCATAAAGATGGTACTGAAAGCCAAATCTGCTGATGGTCTGTCCAATTGGGGCTGTATAGAGAGAGAAGAGAAGGGGGCCAAGGACTGAGCCCTGAGGTACCCCAACAGTGAGAGGAAGAGGAGATGAAGTGGAGCCAGAAAACAGAACACTGAAGGAGCGGTCGGAAAGATAGGAGGAGAACCAGGAAAGAGCAGTGTCCTTAATGCCTAGTGACTGGAGCCTAGAGAGTAGGAGAGGATGGTCAACAGTGTCGAAAGCTGCAGAAAGGTCGAGAAGAATGAGCAGAGAATGGTCACCATTACGTTTTGCTGTCAGAAGGTCATTGGTCACTTTGATGAGTGCAGTTTCTGTCGAATGTAGGGGGCGGAAACCGGACTGTGAAGGGTCTAGGAGGGAGTGAGTGGAGAGGTAACGGGTAAGGCGTGAGTATATCAGGCGCTCCAAGAGTTTAGAGATGAAGGGGAGATTGGAGACTGGTCTGTAGTTGTTTGTGCAGGATGGGTCAAGGGTGGGTTTCTTTAGTAATGGAGTAATGATAGAGTGTTTGAAGGAGGAGGGGAAAATGCCAGAGGAGAGGGAGAGATTAAAGATTGTAGTTAGGTGAGTTGTGACGACTGGGGAGAGAGACTGAAGGAGATGTGAGGGAATGGGGTCGGTTGTGCATGTAGTTGGACGAGAAGAGGAGAGGAGCCTGGAGACTTCTTCTTCTGTGATGGGAGCAAATGTGGAGAGTGAGCCAGGGGAAATGCAGGGAGGGATGGGAGTCACTGAACTTGGTGATTGGGAGCGGATTTCCTGACGGATATTGTCTATTTTCTCTATAAAGTGGGAGGCCAGGTCATCAGCGCAAATGTCTGTGATAGGGGCTTGTGCTTTTGGCCTGAGGAGGGAGTGAAAGGTGTCAAAAAGTTTCTTGGGGTTGTTGGATAGTGAGGAGATCAGGGTGGTGAAGTAGGTCTGTTTGGCGAGGTGAAGGGCAGAGTTATATGTCCTTAACATAAATTTGAAGTGTATGAAGTCTTCTGGTGTGTGTGTTTTCCTCCATAAGCGTTCAGCACACCTAGAGCATCGCTGGAGAAATCGGGTTTGCGATGTGAGCCAGGGCTGTTTCACTCTGTGTTTGGAGGTTCTGAGGGTGAGGGGAGCTACTTGGTCAAGGGTGCTTCTAAGAGTGTCATTGAAGTGATGTACAGCCAGATCAGGACAGGACAAAGAAGAGATTGGGGACAATGATGAGTGTAGGGAGTCTGAAAGTGTATGAGGGTTAATGGCTTGTAGATTTCTGACTGAATGGTAGGTAGGAGGGTGCTGGGGTGAGCGAGGATTTGTGAGTGTAAAGGAGAGAATGTTGTGGTCAGAGAGGGGAAGCGGTGAGTTATCTAGGTAGGAGATTGAGCAGAGCCGGGCGAAAACCAGGTCCAGGGTGTTACCGTCTTTGTGTGTTTCAGAGGTTGAGAGCTGAGAGAAGCCTAGAGAAGTGGTTAGTGATAGAAGCTGGGATGCAGATGTGGAAGTGGGGCTGTTAATGGGGATGTTGAAGTCTCCCAGGATAAGGGTTGGTAGTTCTGAGGACATGAAGTGCGGCAGCCAGGCAGAGAAATGGTCCAGGAAGTGGGTGGGTGAGCCTGGGGGCCGGTATATGACCGCTACTCTGAGGGAGAGGGGACGAAAGAGCCTGATGGTGTGGACTTCAAAAGAAGGGAATGAGAGTGATGGAACTGAGGGGATGACCTGGAAAGTGCATTGTGGGGACAGGAGTATGCCGACTCCACCACCAGGTCTATTTGTCGGTCTCGGGGAATGGGAGAATTGTAAGCCACCATGGGAAATGGCAGCAGGAGAGACAGTGTCAGAATCCTGAATCCAGGTTTCCGTGAGGGCCAACAAATTCAGAGAGTTTTTCAGAAAGTAATTGTGTAGGAAAGGAAGCTTGTTGCATACAGACCGTGGATTCCAAAGGGCACAATTGAAAGAAGGAGATGAAGGAGTGCAAGTGATATTAGTAAGATTATTAAGGTTTCGATGTGAGGTAGGGTAGGGGTTGAGGTTGGGGGATGGTGGACCGGGGTTGGGGGAGATGTCCCCTGAAATCAGTAGGAGCAGGAAGATAAAGAGCAAGTAGTTTTTGGAATTGTATGAAGATTTTATGTGCAGTGTGTTTGGGCAAGATGGGCTGAGGCTTTTTAAGAAGGTGAGAAGTGCATGGGAGCTGTACATGGGAGAAGCAAAGAGAGAGGAGCTGATGTATATGAGTCGTGATGGAGGGGGGATTGGTCGGTGAAAGTGGATTGCAAGAGAACATAGGAGGATAGGAATAAAGCACATGGTTAAAAGGGACAGCAGAGTGAGGGTTACCTGACTCCTGTCCTGACTAACTGCCATGTAATAACTGCTGTATCCCGACGCTTATCTTCGTGACGCTTTGCTTCTGTGATGCGTGCACCCCCACATGCGTGCACCCCTATGGATGGTTCTAAATTTATAGTCCAGACTGCAGGGTCTGAAGAGATGGATTGTGGGAACTGGTTGAGGATAATTTGGCAGCTGGGGTACTGGACCCATGTACTGGACCCTGACAGATGGGTGGAAAGGCCTGCCGACGCCCCACCCTGCAGGAGGAGTGGCACAGAAGGACTTGGCTGTGGCTCTTTGGCGCCATTCGATTGCTGCCCAACGGATGGTATGAGACGCTGCGGGTGCCGGGGTATCGGCCGCCTGGAGTGGCAATGGCGGCGGGAGAACGAAGTAAGGCAGAAGGCGTTATCCTCGGATCCATGGGCAAAAAGTGGAGCCTGTGCGGGGCCCGAGCGGAGCCAGAAAGAGCGGCTGCCCTTGATACCGGCGGAGAATCTCCCCACGGAGCCCCTGAGTATGGAGGCTAGGCCCACGGAGCAGCGGGTTGGAGAGCGGAGGCTGCGGGAGGAGCCGTGTGGTGATGTGACGGAAGCCGCGGTGCCGGGGAAGGTGAGAGTTCCCCCAGCTCTGCCGGCGGCTACCCCAGCGGCCCCTACCATTCTGCCGCAACACGCATCCTCCTGTGTACCGGTAGGCCTGGCTGCAGAGGGCCCGCTGCTTTACGCGGAGTTGAGCGAGGCCTCTGCCCCTGTCCCTGAGCCAACCCGCCCGGAGTCCTTAGGGCGGAGTTCATTGGCAAGAGTCTCAGTTGCACTTCCTCTGCCGATCCCAGCTTTATCACCCGAATCGGCTGTCACTCCGGCTCTGCTTAAAGTTGTGGATGCGGCCTACCCTGCGGCCGTGAAAATGCCAGCGCTAAAAACAGCGGCGGCCCGTTTGACGGGCCCTTTGGACCAGCCCCCTACAAACACGGCTGCCCTCAACCGCCACTTGGCTCCATCGGCCGCCTCTGCCCCACGTCCTTTGTCGGCAAGCTCCCGCCCACCGGACTCTGGGACTGGTGCGGTACCCCCCGTTTGGGTTGCAGAGGTTATTAAGGGAAAGAAGGCACGGGAGAAAGCGATTTGGAAACAGCTGCATGACAAGGGGGAGGCTGGCATGGCAGAGAAAAGATCACTGGGACGGCTGGTATACACCAACCTCGAGAAGGGGTACGGTTTCATCCGTGATAAGACTGGCCAGAAAGTGTATGTGAACGTGGCCTCTATACGACATGGCCGGGCTCTAAAAGAAGGGGACTTGGTTTCCTATTATAAAGAGTACTGCCCCCGCGGATATTATGCGGTGGCAGTATTGGCGGAACCCGAGGAATGCGAACCCCCATAAAGAGGACTGTTGTGGACACTCCCTGCATCCCAGGAGCTCCACGGTTGTGGGGCCCCTTGCTACCGGCCATCAGGAGATGGCCTGGACTGTCAGAATTTCGGTGCACCGTTGTGCAGGTTAAAAAGGACAGTTGCGTTAAAAAAAAAAATGTTTTGTTGTTATCTGATGTAATTATTTTCTGTTTCTCTCTTTTCTTATGTTTCATGTATGGAAAGCAAACGTAAAGTTGATTGCCTGACAGAGCGGGGATATGTAAAAGAGAGGGAGTGTCCATGTCCAAGGAAGGGGGAGGGAAAAGGAGTACTGGTGATGTTTACTGTTGGATGTTGAGTTTTAAAGCAAAAGAAAATGAAAAAAAAAAATATAAAAATGGGTACTTGTGCTATTATAAAGTTGTTTGATGTATAATATGCAAGGTAAAATGCAACAGGTCCGGGTAAGGGAAGGTCTGCGGGACCAAAGGAAAGTGTTAGATCCGGTAGGGATCTAAGAGTTGAGGAGATCTGGGAGACCGGGACGCCGACCATGACCCGTTTTTGAGAGAAAGATATAGAAATGGAAGACGTGAGAGAGACAGCCGTCTTAGGTCAGGTCCCCAACACCATGGACACCCCTGAAGGAGGAAGGCGGGCGCTGGTAATGATCTGGAAGGTAAGAGACCTCGATCATGGCATACCGAATAGTGGAAGGTGACAGTAGGGGAGAGTAGGGGAAGGTACACGCCATAGAGAGAATATGGGTGTACCTAGCCCAATTCGGAAAGACGTTGTCATGTGGCGTGCGCGCTGGTGAGTAGCAGTAGGCTGCTCAGAGCATAGTGCTCCCAGTATGGTTCGGCCCCCGCAGATATTGGGTTTGGCTCAACAGCTGGTCCGACAACAGAATGTAGGTGTAGCTTCAGAACGACGAAGGCAGGGATGACGATTGTCGAGGACGACAATGGACAAAGGAAGGGAGAGTGTAGGGAAGGTGACCTGACGGACGGACGGACTAGTCAGAGTGAAGAAGGAAAGGTTTGCACAGTGTAGGTAGGTGTCAGTTATGACAGTGGGGAAACAGCTAGGAAAGTGTAGTGGACGTGCAGTACCTTGGGTGGACATTAGATGGCAGGGAGGAGTGTGAGCAAAGGACTTGACAGCAGCTTAGGGCTTTAGAAACCGTTGGTCATGGGGGGCGTGGTTGGAGTGACAGTTTCAAGGAACCGGGTGAGCTATAAATTCTGAGGGAGGGTTCCAGAAAGTTCCAGTCCCCAGGGGGAGCTCAGGTGACAGGAGGACTGCGCCAGTCTGTGCGCTCTGAGGAGAATCCTACCAGGGGGACTGAGGAGAGAGAACGTCAGGGGGGTGGTCCTGACAGGAAGGTACCGCAGAAGAGACGTGGCAGTGGGTGCAAGAGACTGTATTTAACACGACGACTGACCAGTGGAAACGCTGTTGGTTTACGGGCCTAGGGCGGCCACAGTGACGGACCTGTCAGGAACATCAAACAGTGAAGGAGGGACGGTACGTACAAATACGTCCCTGGTGAGAAGTACAGTGTGAAAACGGCTCTGAAAACGAAGGGCCGACAAGTGAAGAAAAGTGCGGTGTGTTGCGGAGGTCGTTAGGCGGACGGCAAGTAAAGAAATAAACTTGGACCTGTTGTACCCAGTACCTGCCTCCATCTTGTCTCTGTTTCGTCTCTGCGCGGTAAGAAGAGGGACCACCCCCCCAGCTCGGCCCACCAACCCTACATGTATACTCTTTTGCTTCCTCCTCTGCTGTCCCATCTGTATACTCTTTTGCTTCCTCTCTGATGACCTATCTGTATACTCTTTTGCTTCCTCCTCTTCTGTCCCATCTGTATACTCTTTTGCTTCCTCCCTGATGACCTATCTGTATACTCTTTTGCTTCCTCCCTGATGTCCTATCTGTATACTATTTTGCTTCCTCCCCTGCTGTCCTATCTGTATACTCTTTTGCTTCCTCCCCTTCTGTCCTATATGCATTCTCTTTTGCATCCTCCCCTGCCCAGGAGATGTGGTATGATCAGATGATGTCCCCGAATGGTCAGACACAGCCATTACACAGTACACAGCAGGGGCACATTTATAAGATTATCTCATTTTTTTAAACACCTCCAATTGTGGAAGTTATTATTCCAAGATCTATTGATTAAAATGTACTTTATTCATGGAAAAACCCTTTTAACAACAGAAAATGGAATAAAACTACTGAAGACAAAACAGCTATAGACGTCATCACTAAAAAAAAAGTTTCTGGAGAAGCATGTGGTATTGCACAATCAGAGGATGGACGGCTTTCCTGCAGACTCTGGTTGGGGCTCACTGTTATCTGTTCACTACAAGCCATCCCGCAACAGTGTCAGCGCCTCTGGTGCTCAGGACTTCACAATGTCTGCGCGGCTTCTGTACATCGCTCTCATTTGTCTTTACTTCCCGAGCAATGTACAGGCTTCCTGCCCTACAGGTAAATCAAATACTTTACCATCCACAGCTAAACAGAAATATTTATGGCTGTATCTTATCATTTTATTTGTTTTTTATTTATTTTACTTGTTATATAGCGCCATTAATTCCACAGCGCTTTACATACATTATCATTTGTATTTTATTTTAAAGGGTGATGTGGGGTTTATAGTTTTATTGTGTTCAATGTACTAAGCTCTGTAATTTCAGGATTTTTTTTAATATGAGACTGGTAATTCATAAGCAGCATACATTTTACCATACTGTATAGATAGATAGATAGATAGATAGATAGATAGATAGATAGATAGATAGATAGATAGATAGATATAGGATACATAGATAATAAATAGATAGATAGATACGGTAAAAGATAAATAGATTGATAGATATTGATAGATATGAGACAGATAATGGATAAATAGATATTAGATCAAATGGCAAGCAGCAGATTGACCTCCACCTTGATACGAGGTCATAATACATACACATAGAAGAAATGATGTACAAAAATGTATGTGGCCCAATATCAATGTCTTCATTTGCCCAATAAAAATCATATTCACTATTCTGAGTGCTGCTTCTATTTGTAATACTAGATAAAGTCCACAGAAAGCAGCAAACAAAACACATTTAATGTTTTCATCACCAATTTCCGAGAGCAACTGTTCTGTTTGTATAGCTCTTTAATTTAAAAATGGAATTTCCAGCTGGTGATATAGGAATGCAAATACCAATCTATCAAGTCATAAAGAATAATTATTTCTAGGTCTATCTCAGGGATTGTAGAACAAACCCCTTCTCTAAAGAAACCACTGATCTCACAGGCTTAGTTCCTGAACCCCCCCAACAATCAAGTATCCTCCCCATAAAGAAGCTCTGGCTGATGGTTGAAATACATGGATAAGTTAGGTCCACCAGGGCTGGAGACTCTCTTTCTGCCTTCGTAGTAGTAGGAGGTCCTGAGCAGAAAAGTTTCCCCTATGTGGACATATAGACTGTACATGTCTGGTCTTTAAGGGAAGGGAACTATGTGGAGCATGAATGAGCTGGTACCAATCCTGGCCCTGCATACTATTCCTGCCTGTCTGTATATATTCACAGGGTCTTGTTGATATTCTGGGTCTAACTATAGTTCTTCAGCCATCGGAAATATTTAGAGGTACAATTGAAAATATGTCCTACTTGTGGCAATAAAGTACCGAAGAAGAGAAACGTGAACTCGCAATGACATGCAGAAGATATAGTTAAGAGCTACTGGGATTTTTTTTTAATTCTTTCCTTACTGTCCCAAACTTATATTTTTGGGTGTTTCTAACAAGAGCAATAGATGCTATTCAGTCTTGTCATTAAAACAGATAAGAGCAGTCACAATTTTGACTACATCTCACTACAGAATTCTACTTTACATTATACGGTACATCTCAGATTGGCCAAAAATGTGGTGTGAACAGAGTACAAGTCATTAACTCTTCATAGACGACAGGGTTTTCAAAGAACATTCCGCATATTTAAACAATTCTTTCAACCGTGGATCGTCCAAGACATGGATAAATAAAGTGAGTATGAGTATTGGATACTTAAACACATTTCTGCTCTGCACATTTTATAAAAATCCTGAAATTCCACTTTAAAGGGAATCTATTTAAACTATATGTGCATGCTACGCAGGTCGAGCAATACCTTTACCTAACTAGTCCTTTCCTCTGTCACTGAGAAATCAGTGTTTGAATTGATATGCAAATGAGACAGTACTGTAGGTCCGAAACCTCTGTCACTCCAGCTCTGTTCCTCTATTCCTCCACCAACACCACCTCTTCCTTCTCGACTGATAGCCTCTATGCTGGGTGAACTCAGACATAGGAGCTGTCAGTCAAGCAGAGGAGGGTGGAGCTGGGCGGGGTGTAGAGCTGGAGTGACAGAGGCTTCAGGTCTGCAGCTCTTCAATCTCATTTGCATATCAATTCAAATGCTAATTTCACAGTAAAGACAAGTCTGGTAAGTCAAAATAACCAAATAGAATAGGGGGGGATTGATATCATCTGACTCAGGAGAGGGCTGGAGTGGTGCTTAACTTGGGTAAGACGATGATGGATCAGTATATGAGTATTTTACTACACTTACACTATAATATATACATATTTAGATAGGGTAAAGGGGTTGTCCAGTACTCGTACAGCCTCCTCTCATTCACTGTGTTTTCCCTAAGAAAAATAACAGCCTATACTCAACTCTGGTGCCGTTGCGGCACTGGCTGTCACAGAGTTTGCATGACGTTGTTATGTCACGCAATCCCTGCAGCCAATTAGCAACCACTTCAATCTCCTCTCCTTCAGACATATCTGACATCTGGAAGAAGTGAGAGCTGCTGCTGCTCTCACTTCCCCTTGTTGTTTGATTTCACTCAGAAGTTGACCTATATTGACCCATGTGCAAGCGGTCTTAAAGAGAACCTGTCAGGCAATTCATGTTATCCAATGTGAATCCGAACTTGCCTGCACAATTGTGGACAGTTACGGTATGTTTTTCTCTGAAATCATTCATCATTTTTAGAAAAAAACATAATTTAAAAATCAAGGAACGTAGGAAGGGACAAGACTAGTCCAATTCTGCCCAGTGCTGATACAAGTGACTGATAGATCTTTCACTTGTCCATCAACTGTGAGAAGAAGCCAATATCGTTGATTTTAAAAGGGTTCTCAAGTACTGTGGCGGAAAGACCGGTTCCTCCCACGTCACCAATGTGACGTAACTACACAGGCACAGCTCTCCGGTGCCCCCTTAGTCTCTCAGGTCTGTAAGGGAACTGCACCTAGAGCCAATGGCCACCGGGGAGGATGTCTTGTTACCCGCTGGGTATTCTAAGATCCGTAATCAGAGTAAAAGCATCAGCCCAAGATTAATTTTATGGTTTAATTGCCTTAAGGGCGCACTAGATAATTACAGAAATATACAGTAAGCTATACAATGGAAATACAGTGGATTTGCAGTCAGGGTAAAAATATAATAATAATGGTACAAGACTTAGAGATATTAAGCTGGAGGTCAATTTACCAGGTTGTAGGTTGCATGTGGATGCCAGGAGCTCTGCAGTCCACAGGTACAAGAATCTTAGTTGCCGGACAGACCCCAAAGCGCATGCCACTGCTCCCTTGGCAGATCTGTCCCCAGTTCCTTCTTAGATCATCATCTGGTTCTTTTGTGAGAGACTGTCTGCCATGTGATCCCAGTTCTTAAGCATGCTGGGTTCCTCCCCCCTGTGTCAGAGGGTGGGCTAATAATCTCCACCCTTTAACTCCCTGCAGAACTTATTCCCAATATCTAAGAAAGGGGGTAACTTCCTCCAGGATGATCGTATCAGGACACGAGAGGTACCAGTGAATGCAGTTTGTTTTGCCTGTCGTGTGGAGAGCAAACATGGCCCCATTGGGTCGCTGTGGAGGGCCAATCTCTATATCTCAAGTCCCAGAGCCCTCACCGACTCAGGAGCTGCACTGCCAGATGCACGATTTCCTCAGGGTCACGCGGATATTTTTTATGAGTCTATAACTCGAAAGGTGTGCTCATAATCCATGATCCTAGAATGGAGTCGGAGATGCTGGGAGAGACAATGGATGTGTATTTCTGTGTCCAGCTGACAGGTATATTGTAATTGAAGCCCCCAGGCACCTTCATGCCCCATGCTGGCGTGGCTCCTACTCAAGCTTTGAAGTTCTGTTTTGGCCTTATCTCATTATCATACTAAAAGACCTTGATATTCAACATTGGAGCACTAAAGCCTGCTTTCTTCAATATGCTTACAGGCCATGGGGGGTAGGAGCAGTTAGCTGCCTGTAATTCTTGTGAATTCAGACCAAAATGGCGTCACTGGGACAGGCCAAGCTCAGACATGAGGCAAGCATTAGGCCCCATATCCAAGATGACTGCTGCTCCTTCATCACACCTCCCTGCTTTAGAGGGCGCTAGGGGGTATCACAGTCTTGTGCTCCCCCATGCGCCCTTCCGCACCCTCTCCTTGCCGGGACAACCCATCAGCGTTACCATGGTCCCTCCTCTTTTGTGGCGAATGGTGAGGTGATACTGCAGGAGAGTGAGGCTCCAGCGTAGCAACCTCCCATTCGTCCCAGAGACCGTGTGTAACCAGCTGAGAGAGTTGTGGTCAGTTTCAATGGTGAATTGGCGTCCGTACAAGTATGGCTGCAGACGCTGCAGGGCCCACACAATTGCCAGACATTCCTTCTCCATCGTGGAATAGGCCACTTCCCTCGGCAGGAGCTTCCGGCTCAGATACAGAACGGGGTGTTCATGGCCCGTAGTGTCGACCTGGCTGAGCACAGCACTAAGGCCGAAGTCGCTGGCATTGGTCTGCACTACGAACGGCCGCGTGAAGTCGGCTGCCTGTAGTACAGGAGAGCTAGAAAGGGCGGTCTTGAGCGCCTGGAAAGCTGTCTCACAGGCGACTGTCCAGTCGACTGCGACGGGCAGCTTCTTCTTGGTGAGGTCCGTCAGGGGGGGCTTGGCCAGGGCACTATAGGGTGGAACAAACCTCCTATAGTACCCGGCAGTCCCCAAGAAGGACATCACCTGCTTCTTGGTCCAGGGGGTGGGCCAGGATGCGATGGCATCCACCTTCCTGGTCTCTGGCTTCAGAGCTCCCCCACCTACCCAGTGTCCCAGAGGGTGGATCTCACTCATAACCAGCTGGCATGTTTCCGGCTTAATGGTCAAGCCTGCTCGCTGGATCCGCCCAAGCACCTGCGCCAGGTGCTCTAGGTGATCCTCCCAGGTGGGACTGAAGATGGCAATGTCATCCAGGTATGCGGTCGCATACCCTTCCAGTCCCTCGAGCAGTGTGTTGACCATCCTCTGAAAAGTGGCAGGGGCATTCTTCATGCCGAATGGCATCACGGTGGACTCGTACAGTCCGAATGGGGTGATAAAGGCAGAGCTTTCCCATGCCCCAGGGGTCAGGGGAATCTGCCAATACCCTCTGCTCAGATCCATGATGGTCAGGTACTTGGCCCCGGCCAGTTGATCGAGCAGGTCATCGATGCGTGGCATTGGGTACGCATCGGTGACCGTCACAGTGTTGAGCCCCCGGTAGTCCACGCAGAACCGCGTAGTTTGGTCCTTTTTAGGGACGAGGACTACAGGCGAAGCCCACGCACTGTTGGATGCTTGTATCACCCCCAGCTTCAGCATCTCGTCTATCTCTTGGCGCATGTGCTGCTGCACATCAAGAGAGACCCGATATGCTGAACGCCGGATTCGGGGGTGATTGCCGGTGTCCACATCTTGGACGGCTGTCTCAGTCCTTCCGGGTAGGCTGCTGAACAGCTCCCGAAAGGGTTGTAGGGTGACCCCCAGCTGGGAACGTTGGTCCTCTAAGAGCTGGTGGCCAACCCCCACATCCTCAATGGATCCACCCGCCTTGGCTTGGGTGAGCAGATCCAGGAGGGTTTCTACCTCTCTTTCCTTGGGAAGGTAGCACACTGCGTGGGCACAAGCCTCCTGCTCATGATGGGCCTTCATCATGTTCATGTGGAAGGCCTTCCTCCTTCCATGGGCGTGGTCCAAAGTGACCAGATAGGTGACAGCGTTGAGCCGCTGGTGCACGAGGTATGGACCCTCCCAGGCCGCCTGAAGCTTGTTTTGAGGTACGGGGACCAGTACCCACACTTTTTGACCCACCTGGTAGGTCCACTCACAAGCATTCTGGTCGTACCACCGCATCTGGTCAGCCTGGGCTTGGGCCATTTTGTCATGCACCAGTCGCGTCAAGGCCACCATTCTGTCCCAGAAGAGCACGACATACTCAATGACAGACACTCCAGGGGTGGCCAAATCCCCTTCCCTTGCTTCCTTCACCAGAGCAAGGGGCCCCCGTACACGTCGCCCGTACAGGAGCTCAAAGGGGAGAACCCTGTTGGGGCCTGTGGGACCTCCCGGTATGCAAACAGCAGGTGTGGGAGATACCGCTCCCAGTCTCTCCCGTGGGAGTCGACCAACATCTTCAGCATCTGCTTTAAGGTGCCATTGAACCACTCACACAGGCCATTGGTCTGTGGGTGGTACGGGCTGGCTACCAGATGTTGCACCTGTATCTGCTTACAGAGAGACTCCATCAGCTGTGACATGAACTGGGTCCCTTGGTTGGTGAGCATTTCCTGGGGAACCCTACTCTGGAGAAAATCTCCAGTAAGGCAGTGGCCAGTGGCCCGAATGGACGACAAAGCTACCGCCTTCGGGTACCGGGTGGCATAGTCCACTACCGTTAGTATGAAGCATTTCCCGGAGCAGCTGGGAGTGGACAGAGGTCCAATGAGATCCACAGCCACCCTTGAGAAAGGCTCTTCAATGATGGGCAGAGTTACCAGTGGGGCTTTGGGGCGCCACCCCGCCTTCCCCACCCTCTGACAGGTGTCACACGAACGGCAGTAGGCAATCACCTCGGTCCTCATTCCCGACCAGTAGAAATGCTGAGCTAGCCTGGGCCTGGTTTTAGTGATCCCTAGGTGCCGGCCATGGGAATCTCATGTGCGATCCGCAACAATTCCACCCTGAACGGATAGGGTACCACTAACTGTCGGTCCCTGGGCCATGCCTCCAGTGAACCCTGCTGGTCCGTTACCCGGTACAGCCGTCCCTGGTCCCAGACCACTCGCTCGCGGTCGGACTCCAGGGGAGGCTGTGCCGCCTGCTCCTTGAGAGCTTTCAGGCTAGCGTGAGCTTCCAACGCTGCCTGAAATCCCTGACTCGATGTGGCAAGAATTGACGAAACTGCCACATCCTCTGTCAGCTCCCCGGGATCTGTCTCCTGACCGCTGTCTGACTCGGCAGCCACTTGGTCAGAGAGGGGGAAAACGTCGGACCTCAGCGAGGCTCCTTGAGCTCCGGCGCTCCTACTCCTGGTAACAGCGGCCACGACCGCTGAGACCACAGGTAGCGCCTGCTTCCCCTCGGCCCCCCGACCAAGTCGCCGGGTCAGGCAGACTTCCCTGGCCTCCTGACATCCCGGATGTGGGGAACTCCTGCCCTGGGGTCTTACCTGGTGGCTCCTCTCCCAGGATGCCCCCTCCCCCATGGCCTGTTCCTCTTTGTGCAGAGGCCCTAGACTCAGCAGGCTGGATTCACTTAGGGGCCCTACACTGCCCATAGCAGCCCCTCCCTCCACCTCTGAGCTCTACCCTGCAGTCTTCTCATCTGTCCTCACTGTGGGCCCTGTGTGTGTAGTGTCAGTGCATGGCTTAAGGCTGAATTCACACGTGGCGTTTTTTTCGCGTTTCCGCGGCGGTTTTAACCGCGCGATTTTGCCGCGAAAAATAAGCATCCCATGCATTCCTATGGGATTCCGCAATGCTGTGCTAATGCTGCGGTTTTTACCGCGGCGGAATCGCTTCGCGGTAAAAACCGCAGCATGCTCATTAATTTGTCGCGGCGATCCCGCACCCATAGGAATGCATTGTTCCGCTTACTTCCCGCATGTGGCTGTGCCCACCATGCGGAAAGTAAGCAGAACATTTGCGGATGGTACCCACGGTCCAGAGGAGAGGAGACTGTCCTCCGGGCTTTGGGTACCATATCCCTGTAAAAAATAGAATTTAAAAATAAAAAATATTGTTATTCTCACCCTCCGACGTCCCGCGCAGCATTCCCACCTCTCTCCATAGATATACATCTATATATAGATATACAGGAAAGATATACATCTTTCCTGTATCACCTCTCTCCACGCATCCGTTTTCAGTAATCCTTTGCGAAAATGCCCGCGATGGCGTCCGTTCTCGCGGGATTGCGAAGTCTCGCGGTCATTCGCGCGTCGTCATCGCGAATGACCGCGAGACATCGCGATCCCGCGAGAACGGACGTCATCGCGGGCATTTTCGCAAAGGATTACTGGGAACGGATGCGCGGGACGTCGGAAGGTAAGAATAACAACATTTTTTATTTTTTTTTACATCCTATATTTTACTACTGACACTGCATAGGCATCCTCAGTAGTAAAAAGTTGGTCACACTTGTCAAACACTATGTTTGACGAGTGTGACCAACCTGTCAATCAGTTCTCCAAGCGATGCTACAGATCGCTTGGAAAATGCTAGCATTTTGCAAGCTAATTACGCTTGCAAAATGCTAGTTGTTCCGCGGGAAAATCGCGGGAATTTAAAATGCGATTTTCCCGCGGACTGGAATTCCGGAATTCTCGCGGTAATTTCCGCGAGAGTTCCGGTACGTGTACACTTAGCCTTACCATCAGGTTTCACTCCCTCCACTGTTGGAGGCACATTCAATACATTAACATTAGCATTCACAGTAGAGTCATGACATTCTTGGGGAGCCAGACTTGGGGGTTCAGTGGCCACATACTGAGACTCTAGCCACCCCAAATCGGTCCCAAACAACACATTGTCAGGAATATTTGGTGTTACTCCCACCTCCCGCATTCCCCTCCCAGCGCCCCAGTCCAAAAACACCTTGGCGACGGGCAGCGCCCATTCAACGCCTCCAATTCCGGAGATGGAAACGGTTTTCCCAGGCACCAAGTCTTGAGGGGACACCACCTCAGGACTTACCAGGGTTCGTTCAGTGCCTGTGTCCCGCAGTCCCATGACCGCTGAGCGGCCAATGGTGATGGGTTGGTAATTGTCCAGTGACCTCCCACCACCCCCTCCCACACACAAAACAGTGGACGGTTTCTGGGACAAGGATGGGGCCTTCTGGCGCTGGGGACATGCAGCCTTAAAGTGTCCCGGCTGGTTACAATGATGACAACATCTGAGTTCTGCTCCTGGCCTGGAGAGGGCAGCAGGGGGGTACACCCCTTGCACTCTGGGGGCTGGGGGGACAGGGGCAGGATTGGGCTTACTCCCTCTCCAGGTGCTGCTGGCAGGCTTCTTTGGCTCAGACGCCCTGTTGTTGGCATACTCGTCTGCCAGGGCAGCTGTAGCAGAAGCCCCCTTTTGTTTCCGGTCACGGAGGAACTGCTGGAGGTCCTCTGGGCAGTTCCACAAGAACTGCTCCATGACGAACAGTTCCTGGACCTCCTGGCGAGTGGTTAGCTCTAGACCCGAAGTCCAGTGCTCCGCAGCTCTCAGCAGTGCCCGCATGTGGTCGGTCCAGGTGTCCTTTGAGCCCCGCTGCAGGCTCCGGAACTTCCTACGGTACGACTCCGGGGTGAGGTTTAGTGCTGGATCAGGGCCCGCTTGATGCTGTTGTAGTCCTGCTCCTCCCCGGCAGGTAAGTCCCCCAAAACTTCCAGGGACTTACCCCTCAAGTGGGGGGTCAAGTACCTTGCCCACTGATCCAGGGCCAGATGGTGTTGGAGGCAGGTTCTCTCAAAGGCCAGCAGAAAGGAATCCAGGTCTCCATCCTTTTCAAGCAGGGGGGAAATCCTCCGCCCAGACCTTGGAAGCCTTGGCTTGGTCCCCGGTGGGGCTGGAGCGTCCAGCGGGAGCCCGTGCTGAGCCATCTCCAGTTGGTGCCAGTGCTCCGCAGCTTCACGGCATTCTGCAGCCTGCAGCACACGTTTTGCATGCTCACATTCCGCTTCTTTCTCTGCCGCCATCAGGAGTCTGTCATTGGCGGCGGCGTTACCAGCCTCGAACTGTGCCATAGCCGCTTGGAAAAGGGCCTCCGATCTGGACAAGCTGGTGCGGGCAGGTGGTGGACAGTCCACTGCGGGACTGAGCACGGGGGTCTGGCTCCTTGGGGAGCCGTGGCTGAGCTTCCCCTCGCCTTCACTGGTATTGTCCTCCACCACCTCCTCATAGACCATAGCATTGGCCTCCCCCTTTGTCTTACTCCTGGTGCCTTCCGCCATCTTGGGAACCTCTGGTTACTGACACAGCTGCAACCCTGACCTCGCACACAACTTATTATATTTACACTCTGACCGTCTAGTGCTGGGCTGACCTTAAGACCCAAGCAGTGAAAGTTACCGCTGGTAGTCTTTAGTGTCTGGGAGTAGGGGTCCCATGCACACTATTACTCTGATCCCACCACTGCCACCAATGTGGAGGAAAGACCGGTTCCTCCCACGTCACCAATGTGAAGTAACTACACAGGCACAGCTCTCCGGCGCCCCCTTCGTCTCTCCGGTCAGTAAGGGAACTGCACCTAGAGCCAATGGCCGTAGGGGAGGATCTCCTGTTACCCGCAGTCCACAGGTACAAGAATCTTAGTTGCCGGACAGACCCCAAAGCGCATGCCGCTGCTCCCTTGGCAGATCTGTCCCCAGTTCCTTCTTAGATCATCATCATCTGGTTCTTCTGTGAGAGAGAGACTGTCTGCCATGTGCTCCCAGTTCTTAAGCATGCTGGGTTCCTTCTGCCTGTGACAGCGGGTGGGCTAATAATCCGCACCCTTTAGCTCCCTGCAGAACTTATTCCCAATATCTAAGAAAGGGGGTAACTTCCTCCAGGATGATCGTATCAGGACACGAGAGGTACCAGTGAATGCGGTTTGATTCGCCTGTTGTGTGGAGAGCAAACATTGCCCAATGGGGTCGCTGTGGAGGGCCAATCTCTATATCTCAGGTCCCAGAGCCCTCACCAACTCAGGAGCTGCACTGCCAGATGCGCGATTTCCTCGAGGTCACGCGGATATTTTTTATGAGTCTATAACTCGAAAGGTGTGCTCATAATCCATGATCCTAGAATGGAGTCGAAGCGGCTGGGAGAGACAATGGATGTGTATTTCTGTGTCCAGCTGACAGGTATATTCTAATTGAAGCCCCCAGGCACCTTCATGCCCCATGCTTGTGTGGCTCCTACTCAAGCTTTGAAGTTCTGTTTTGGCCTTATCTCAGTATCATACTAAAAGACCTTGCTATTCAACATTGGAGCACTAAATCCTGCTTTCTTCAACATGCTTACAGGCCATGGGGGGGGGGGTAGGAGCAGTTAGCTGCCTGTAATTCTTGTGAACACAGACCAAAAAGCTGTCACTGGGACCGGCCAAGCTCAGACATGAGGCAAGCATTAGGCCCTATATCCAAGATGGCGGGTGCTCCTTCATCACAAGTACTTTTACATTGTTGACCTGTACAAAGGAAAGGACATCATTATAAGATCTGTGGGGGATCAGCACTTAAAACCCCTATAGATAACCAGTATTCGCGCAGTGCATTTGCCAGATGTAAAAAATGTATGCCGAACACGACAGCTCTGTCACATTGTTCATGGCCATTACCTGTTACTGCAAATCAGCGCCTAGTCACCTCCAGTGGTCACCACAGGAGGTGACAAAAGGTAATCTGTAGGGGTGTCAAGTGTCGGATCCCCACCGATGTTACTATCAATATCTATCCAAGGCTGATGTTGTCAGTGTGGGAGGAGCGGCCCCCCCTTGTCAGATGCCTGGGCCGCAACCAAGGGGGCCGTCATCCAGGTTCCGGGAGAAACTGTCCCCAGGGGACAGTATTCAGCGACACACATTTGTGACAGACAGGAGAGCTAGGGGAGGGACCAGTATAAAGGGGGCGGGAATTCCCCAGATGATGAGTCAGCAGACCTGGACAGAGATAATAGGAGAGCATGGGAGTGACTGCCAACCAGAGTGACTCACCAGCACCAGGGAAGACTCCGACTGAGGACTCCAGGGGGACGGTATCCAGCAAATCATCCCAGACTTGCTGCCTCTCCACAGCCCGCGGCCACTGTGGCCCCAGCACAGCTCGCGGCCGCTGTTATCTCCCCTCTGCCCTTGGCTGCAGCGGCCGCTTCCCCTGAGCTCGGATCCGCAGCCCATGCCCTGTCACCTGCAGCCACCCTGCACACACCAGTGGCTGCGACTAGCACCACGCCGTCAGCGGCCACCACTGTCCCGCTCCGGGCTGCATCAGGGGCCGGGCCACTCCTGACCGCGGACCGTTAGCTGCGCAGGTGGCCTGTCACTCGCCACCGTACACCCCTGCCGCCTGCCAGGCTCCGGGGGCTGCGGCCTACTCATCCCAGGTCTCCGCCAGGGCCCGTGGGGTTCCAAAGGCCTCAGCGCACCAGCAAGCGCGAAGACTCCAACAGCGCCTCAACAACTGGGCCCAGCAACTCTTCCGTCAAAAGGCCAGCAGCCAGAACGGCGAGGGACGTCGGGACAGCTAAGTAGACTCTAGACTTAAGGACCCGTAGTCGACCACACCACGGCCCTATAGTGACCGGCCGTTGCCGGGAGTAGTCATGTTCTACATATTACCATGTTTGCTCGATTAGAGCCCCTGCATGGGCAACCTGTGTTACCCCTGTTTCTGTGATCAGGCCGTGACTGAGGGAAGTCCCATAAACGAATCTTTAAAAGCACCGTAGTTGTCTCGTGACTCGACGCTGCATCCTGCGTACCTGCAAACACCACATTAAGATCTATCCAAGGCTGATGTTAGGGATCATGCCAGTCTACATAAGCATTTTTGAGACATCTGCGTGCACTCAGGAGAGTTTACCGGACTTCTACTACAAATCCGTGATTACGTGATCTGTATATTTCCTTCTCTCATCACGGTTTGTATATGTATTGTGTGCATTGCAGCCCACATCTTGTCAGAAGATATAATCTGTTGCTCATATGGTCCACAGATGGTGTTAAATTGCTTCACTAGTCAGTACTCTGACTCTCTAGTCCTACCGATGTCCTCACACCTGAAAATAATGAAATCACAGAACTATAAGAGGAAAATGTGTTAAGCAATTTGGGTATTTACGAGTGAAAGTTTTTCTACTTTGGCTTAGAGACTGTAGAATTCAATGTGCAAATAATTTTTTTACAGGGGTTGTCCAGATTTGCCACAAATGTCTTCTGGAGTAGCATTTCTGGAGTACAAAATGAAATATTTTGATGAATTTGACGTCACTCCAAAATAGCATCAAAACGTCAAAGGTTGCAAACATTTTGCCCAATTCTCTATTGCGCAAAAATGTGACTTTTCAAAGCTTTTACACCAGTTGTTTTTGCCATAAAAGCTTTGATCAATCAGCCCCATAGTCTTTTTCATCAGTGATAGGGCTCATTTTTCCACGTATAAGAAAAACAGGCCAAGTTTCATCAGCAATGTTCATCAGCGTTTCACTAGTGACTTTCATCAGAGTTTGATCCCTTCCTTCATCAGTATTTCTCATACATGAAAAAAAAGGTTCTCCTTCTCCTATCTAATAGTATGTGAAAATCAGACAGCAAATGTTGTCCGATTTTTTTCCCAGACCCTTAGACTTGCATTACCGATATTGACCCAACGCTCAGATCAATATCGGACATTTCTCCGTGAAAAACAGGGATATCAAAACTGAGAATGAGACCTTTTCTTTCTAGGACAGATAATTCTAATAAGGATGGATCTACAATAATCCTAGTTGTTTTCTTTTGTTAGAATGGTGGCGTGGGTTGTCTGTTTTGAATAATCTCTGACGTGTTAGCTGAACACAAAATGTCCCATTGCTTAGACCCACATGGATCAGCTGTAATCTTTGGGGATATCTAGTGGTGCTCAAAATCCCTGAATAACCACCACAGGGGATATGAAACATTACAATGTGCCCTTTTTGAGTCTACAGATTGCCTAAGTAATGCCAGACAGAACAAGTTTATCAAAACAAGAGACACTTCCACCACTTCATTCTTCACAAAATCACTTTAGCCAAAAGATGAGGGTACTGAACCAAAGACCTTCCTTAATTTAGTCAGAATTTCCTAATAGAGTTTATGAAAATGATTTTTTTTTAAGGCGGGCAACATCTACAAGATAAATATTAATGACATAGTATTCTCTTTTTTTCCTACAGTTCCTGTAAAAACCAGGTCCTTCATTACCAGAAACTGCACGTCATCAATTTTAGACAATGAAATTCAGGATCATCTGAACTCCATCATCACTACCAGGGTTGTGCCTACTATCTATACTGTGGCATTCTTCTTCGGTCTTCCAGCAAATGGTATTGCTCTGTGGGTGCTTACTTTCAGGGCTAAGAAGATGCCTTCTACTACACTACTAATCAACCTGGCTGTCGCAGACTTGTTGTTCATGTTGGCTTTGCCCTTCAAGATAACTTACTATTTCATGGAAAACAACTGGATTTTTGGAGAATCTCTCTGTCGGATAGTCACTGCTGTATTTTATGGAAATATGTATTGCTCGGTGTTATTTCTCATGGCCATCAGCATTGACCGCTACATTGGTCTAGTTCACCCATTCCGTGCCAGAAGTCTACGTGATTGGCGATGCTCCACGTGCGCTTCTATTGGGATCTGGCTTGTGGCAATCGCTGCAGCATCTGTATTCGCTGTTGTACCACAGACAAAATGTTTCGACAATCCACACAGAATTACTTGCAATGACATCTGGGCAAGCTGTTCAGGCTATGAATGGTACAGGCTATATTTTCTTGGACTTTTCGCTGTAGGGTTTGCCATTCCATCGGTGGTCACTCTATTGTGCTATCTGCTGGTATTGGTGATGTTGGTAAAGAAGAAAGAATCCTTCAGACGTGCGATTGGACTGATATCACTGGTGCTTATCATGTTCATCCTCTGCTTTACACCCAGCAACATCTTCCTTGTGCTTCATTACTTGGCAAAAAGTTGGGAGTATCATAACCAACTGTACTTCTGGTATGTGCTGGCGCTGTCTCTAACGTCACTGAATAGCTGTATTGACCCTTTCATTTATTATTACGTTTCTAATGATTTTTGGACACTGGTAAAAGATACACTTTGTAATCGTAAAGGAAATAGTATGTCATCGGAAAGCACTAAGAAATCTAAGCTTACATCATCTTCAGAAAAAGAGATGTTACGCTCGGGGTCATAGCATGGTAACTTCGAGAATTTATGTTTGACTGTATACAAATAGTGTGCCGTAAAAAAAGGAGGAAGCCATTCTCTGGGCTGAAATGAGACGCTACCTTTTGTATTTGAGTTCACATTGCTTGGCACTATCAAAGGGTACCGACATTGTAGCTTACCCGGAACAAAAAAAACAAATAATGAATGTTTAACTGACAGATTCAGCAAGAATTTACTAATTTCCTGGCCGGCCTGTTAGTAGCTTCTATTGACAACTCCTCTTCTTATGGTGTACTATATATGGCCCAAATTGCCATACAGTGCCCAAGTAACACTGCCCCGTCAATAAACTCGGAAAGAACCATGTGGCTGTGTCATGACCTTAAAGATCACATATTCTAAAGCCAGTCTTGAGTCCAATTTAAGGGTTGTGTATAAAAAACGCACTCTGAAGAATTGAAGCAGAGTCTAACCTTGTAGAACGTTCTTACCTTCTGATGGACCAGCACAGTTGACACTGCTGAGTGCAACCTTCACATTTAGAAGTCACAGATTGCATCTGCCATCTTTTAAAAATACATTACCCCCTGGTGTGATGACTATACATTTACAATGTACAGTTAAAATTTCATTTTAGACTGGACTGGCGGGTCACTTAATAAATCTGCTCTAATGAGGTAAAGGTGATAATATTTGTATATGGTATAATGAAACCTATTGATGTACTGTATATATTATGTATTTATATGATGCGTAATGCCTAACCTACATTGACTTCTTTATCAGCCATATTTGGTTAAATCCTCTTATACATAGTGGTATAACTAATGTCGTCCAATTTCCATTGTCTTGCTGCAATAATAAAATATCTTTAATTAATGTTTTTTTTTCAGTTCTACACTATGTATTTCAGAGAGGACAAGATATCGGTTCAATGAGAGCCATAAGATCTAATTCAAGCATCAGGTTTTTTGACAAGCAAATAAAACAGAGAGAGTTACATCAAAGTTTTTCATCACAGTTTGGTCGGAGTTTGGTCACAATCTGGTTGAAGTTTCATCAGTCTTTTTCACTGAAGAGAAAAAAAAAAGTTCCTTTACCTTCTGTGTTCTATCAGTCAGTGAAAAACGGATGGCATATGGATGACATCCGAGTTGTGTCCAATTTCTTTCACTTACCCATACACTTTCATTGCAGAGTTTGATCTGACATTCAGATCAATATCAGACGTGTCTTTGCAATTTTGCATGGACAACCCGGTCTGCAAAAATTCACAGATGCGTGAACAATTCCGTAGACTGTCATAGGCCGGGCCAGACTATCTGTCTGGCAATTCTAGCATTTGCGACTTTGCTGACAGTATCGGCATCCTCAGAACGCCGGTACTGTTAACAGCTGTGTTGGAGTAGGGACTGGGATCTATCGGCTCCATACTCCGTCACTAACTCCAGCAGGCCACAAGATACTCCCGACCTGCACCCTGCTTGAGGCCGACACCATGCAGCTGACGTTGTACTGTTGTACTGCATGATGACATCACTGCATCGCGTGACAGCATCCACTGCAAGACAGGATTGAAGATTAAACAGCGGCTGCAGTAGAAGTAAATGAACATAAGGATGAGTGACCTCATGGAGATCAACATCCAACACTGCGGAGACACCATCACATGTTTCTCAATGCAGTGATCTAGAGCAATGCCCCCATCCCTTATGGGAAATATGCAAAAGCATGTAAATCAACAGCCGCGGAGACACCATCACATGTTTCTCAACGCAAGCAATGACTAGCCAGGTCTTTCCCCGGGAAGGAACAACCACGGGAAGGGCAGTCTCCAATGAAGGAAACCACCTATGCCAAAACATGGTATCCATCCACAGACAGCTGTTTCGGGGTATTGCCCCTCATCAGTGTGGAGTAGGAAACTGGCTAGTAGGAGCAATGCCTAGTGAAAGGCTATGAACATAAGGATGAGTGACCTCATGGAGATCAACATCCAACACTGCGGAGACACCATCACATGTTTCTCAACGCAGTGATCTAGAGCAATGCCCCCATCCCTTATGGGAAATATGCAAAAGCATGTAAATCAACAGCCGCGGAGACACCATCACATGTTTCTCAACGCAAGCAATGACTAGCCAGGTCTTTCCCCGGGAAGGAACAACCACGGGAAGGGCAGTCTCCAATGAAGGAAACCACCTATGCCAAAACATGGTATCCATCCACAGACAGCTGTTTCGGGGTATTGCCCCTCATCAGTGTGGAGTAGGAAACTGGCTAGTAGGAGCAATGCCTAGTGAAAGGCTATGAACATAAGGATGAGTGACCTCATGGAGATCAACATCCAACACTGCGGAGACACCATCACATGTTTCTCAACGCAGTGATCTAGAGCAATGCCCCCATCCCTTATGGGAAATATGCAAAAGCATGTAAATCAACAGCCGCGGAGACACCATCACATGTTTCTCAACGCAAGCAATGACTAGCCAGGTCTTTCCCCGGGAAGGAACAACCACGGGAAGGGCAGTCTCCAATGAAGGAAACCACCTATGCCAAAACATGGTATCCATCCACAGACAGCTGTTTCGGGGTATTGCCCCTCATCAGTGTGGAGTAGGAAACTGGCTAGTAGGAGCAATGCCTAGTGAAAGGCTATGAACATAAGGATGAGTGACCTCATGGAGATCAACATCCAACACTGCGGAGACACCATCACATGTTTCTCAACGCAGTGATCTAGAGCAATGCCCCCATCCCTTATGGGAAATATGCAAAAGCATGTAAATCAACAGCCGCGGAGACACCATCACATGTTTCTCAACGCAAGCAATGACTAGCCAGGTCTTTCCCCGGGAAGGAACAACCACGGGAAGGGCAGTCTCCAATGAAGGAAACCACCTATGCCAAAACATGGTATCCATCCACAGACAGCTGTTTCGGGGTATTGCCCCTCATCAGTGTGGAGTAGGAAACTGGCTAGTAGGAGCAATGCCTAGTGAAAGGCTATGAACATAAGGATGAGTGACCTCATGGAGATCAACATCCAACACTGCGGAGACACCATCACATGTTTCTCAACGCAGTGATCTAGAGCAATGCCCCCATCCCTTATGGGAAATATGCAAAAGCATGTAAATCAACAGCCGCGGAGACACCATCACATGTTTCCAATTTCCATTGTCTTGCTGCAATAATAAAATATCTTTAATTAATGTTTTTTTTTCAGTTCTACACTATGTATTTCAGAGAGGACAAGATATCGGTTCAATGAGAGCCATAAGATCTAATTCAAGCATCAGGTTTTTTGACAAGCAAATAAAACAGAGAGAGTTACATCAAAGTTTTTCATCACAGTTTGGTCGGAGTTTGGTCACAATCTGGTTGAAGTTTCATCAGTCTTTTTCACTGAAGAGAAAAAAAAAAGTTCCTTTACCTTCTGTGTTCTATCAGTCAGTGAAAAACGGATGGCATATGGATGACATCCGAGTTGTGTCCAATTTCTTTCACTTACCCATACACTTTCATTGCAGAGTTTGATCTGACATTCAGATCAATATCAGACGTGTCTTTGCAATTTTGCATGGACAACCCGGTCTGCAAAAATTCACAGATGCGTGAACAATTCCGTAGACTGTCATAGGCCGGGCCAGACTATCTGTCTGGCAATTCTAGCATTTGCGACTTTGCTGACAGTATCGGCATCCTCAGAACGCCGGTACTGTTAACAGCTGTGTTGGAGTAGGGACTGGGATCTATCGGCTCCATACTCCGTCACTAACTCCAGCAGGCCACAAGATACTCCCGACCTGCACCCTGCTTGAGGCCGACACCATGCAGCTGACGTTGTACTGTTGTACTGCATGATGACATCACTGCATCGCGTGACAGCATCCACTGCAAGACAGGATTGAAGATTAAACAGCGGCTGCAGTAGAAGTAAAGGCTGGATTAGGTGAGTATTAGAATTTTTTTTGTGGGTTGTGGTCCCACTATATAGGGGCTTGTTGGGGACCATCATGCTATATAGAAAGCTATATTGAATCAACATCTATATAGTGACCTGTTGGAGGACCACCATATTACATGGAACACTGTGAGGGACCATCATAATATGTAGGGGCATGTGGGAGGGACTGTCTGACTATACAAGGGCCTATGAGGGTACCATAGTACTATACAGGGGCAGGCCTGTGAGGGTACCATAATACAACATAGGGGGCCTTGGGGGACCCTTATACTGTATGGGGGACCATCATACTATATAGGGGGTTGTGGGGGGACCATCCTACTATATGGAGGGCTGTGGGGGTACGATAATACTGTGTGTGGTTACAATCATACTGTGTTTGAGGCTGTGGGTTAACCATTATAATGTGTGGGGGAACCATCATACTGAGTGGGGGCTGTGAAAACCATCATACTTTGTGAGGAGGCTATAGTGGACATTATACTGTGTAGGGAGGCTGTGGTGACCATCATACTATGTAGGGAGGCTGTGGTGATCATTATACTGTGTGTGTGGGGATGACCATCATACTGATGGGGGATGCTGGGATGACCATTTTACTGTGTATGGTCATTATAATGTGTAGGTAGAGGAATGTGGGAGCATAATTCTGTGTTGGGGCATTTTTTCGGGCATTATTCTCTATGGGGACCATGGGAGGGGTGTCATAATGGGTGATAACCTTAAGGGGCATCAGTAAGGAAGAAATAACTGTGTAAGTGCCACAATACACATCCGTCGCCGTGTCTCAAAGTTGGGAAATCTAAACTTCTGTGACTGAGTCTATGTGCCATAATAGGAGTTTTGCAGAGTTCCTGTGATTTCTATGTGTACAGGGGGGACATTATTATATGGAGTCACACTGGAGAATCATTATCATCACAGGGAGAGCACAGGAGGCATTATTATATAAATGAGCAGGGGTGTTTGTATCATAACTAGTTAGGGGCTAATTATTGTAAAGGATCAAGGGCACCGTTGAAGCTCTAAAAAACTATAGAGAAAAAATACCTTATCTAAAAAACTAATTAAAGCTGTCAAAAAGGAAACAGAGAAGCACATTGCTAAGGAGAGTAAAACTAATCCCAAGCTGTTCTTCAACTATATGAATAGTAAAAGAATCATAAGTGAAAGTGTAGATGCCTTAAAAAATTGTGAGGAAAGAATGGTTGTAGATGACGAGGAAAAATCTAATATATTAAACAACTTCTTCGCCACGGTATTCACGGTGGAAAATGAAATGCTAGGTAAAATGCAGAGAGACAAAGAAAACCCTATATTAAGGGTCACCAATCTAACCCAAGAAGAGGTGCGAAACCGGCTAAATAAGATTAAAATAGATAAATCTCTGGGTCCGGATGGCATACACCCACGAGTACTAAGAGAACTAAGTAATGTAATAGACAAACCATTATTTGTTACATTTAGGGACTTTATAGCGACGTGGTCTGTTCCACAGGACTGGCGCATAGCAAATGTGGTACCAATATTCAAAAAGGGCTCTAAAAGTGAACCTGGAAATTATAGGCCAGTAAGTCTAACCTCTATTGTTGGTAAAATATTTGAAGGGTTTCTGAGGGATGTTATTCTGGATTATCTCAATGAGATTAACTGTTTAACTCCATATCAGCATGGGTTTATGAAGAATCGCTCGTGTCAAACCAATCTAATCAGTTTTTATGAAGAGGTAAGCTATATACTGGACCAAGGTGAGTCATTGGACATGGTATATCTTGATTTTTCCAAAGCGTTTGATACCGTGCCACACAAGAGGTTGGTACACAAATTGAGAATGCTGGGTCTGGGGGAAAATGTGTGTAAATGGGTAAGTAACTGGCTTAGTGATAGAAAGTAGAGGGTGGTTATCAATGGTATATTCTCTAACTGGGTCGCTGTGACCAGTGGGGTACCACAGAGGTCGGTGTTGGGACCTATTCTCTTCAACATATATATTAACAATCTGGTAGAAGGTTTACACAGTAAAATATCGATATTTGCAGATGATACAAAACTATGTACAGCAGTCAATACAAGAGAAGATAGTATTCTGCTATAGATGGATCTGGATAAGTTGTAAACTTGGGCCGAAAGGTGGCAGATGCAGTTTAACAATGATAAATGTAAGGTTATACACATGGGAAGAAGGAATCAATATCACCATTACACACTGAACGGGAAACCACTGGGTAAATCTGACATGGAGAAGGACTTGGGGATCCTAGTTAATGATAAAAAAACCTGGAGCATCAAATCCGCAGTCTAGTAAACAACCAGTCTTAGTCAATGGTAAATTTTGAATTGATGTACACATGCTGCGTACAAAAATAAGCATGGATTTGCAGCGTTTTATTTTCCGCAGCATGTAAATTCTTTTTGTGGATCTGCAGCGTTTCTGCGCCCATTGACTACCATTGAGTCAGTCAAATCCGCAGTAAAACCACAGGTGTAAAAATATTTGCGGTTTTGCTGCAGAGTTGTGCGCAAGAAATGCTGAAGATTGGGAGGAGGAAGAGTGTGTGGGCAGAAACTATGTGTGTGTGCAGAGGCTATTTGTGTGCGGAGAATGTGTGCGGGTCTGTGTGCGGGTGTCTGTGTATCTGTGTATGTGTGCAGGTGTATGTGCGACTGTGTGTGTGTGTGCGGGTCTGTGTGTAGGTAGGTATCGTCCAATGGGACTACTCGTCCCATCCGGCTATGTCTGCTACAGTGAGAGCATTAACCAATGATGGGACAGTAGTAGTCCTATCATCCGGCTACTGTGTTGAATAGTAAAGAAAAAAACACATACACACATACAGTGCACATACTCACCATACAGCTAATCCCCAACGCCCTCGATCATCTGCAAAAAAAATAAAATAATAAACCAACAGTATACTCCCTGTTCTGATGTAGTCTATTTAATAACAATTGTCCCACAACGATCTCCTGTGTAGAGCTGTCGACCGCTCTACAGGGGCTCCGGTGTACAGTGACCAGAAATAATCCTCCCGCATTGGATCACTACGATGTCTAAAGGGCACCTGAGTTCGTCCTGTCATTTGCGGCACCGCTGTTTGATAAAATTCTCACACACCAGTAGTGCCGTAAAGTGAGAGCACAAATAAATAAAGAATCTATAAAAAAAAAAAGTGCATGTGAAAGGTATTTAAAGTAACTAAATTAAGTTTTTAACAACAATATCTTCTGTGATTTTATGAAAATATTATAATCATGATTTTCAATTTAACATATCAAAATGTGACTGTATAAAGTGACATCGTGCAAACAAATTTCATATACTGTATACAGTGTAATAAATTTACAATTAAACATAATTGATCATTAAAAGCCAGCTGTGTACAATCTTATTACAAGACTCACCCCATCAGTTCATAACAAATTGTGCCAAAAACTGGCATCCTAGCATATACAATGCGCATGTCAGTGAAAGAACAAAACAAAAAAATCACTTCTGGTATTGAGCAATCGCCTCCAGATGTTCAAGAAATACCATCTTAATACAGGGAAAAGCGCTCCAAGGCGCACACGCTGGATAGCGCTATTGCAGAACAAAACAAATTTAAGATCACTTCCGGTATTGCGCAATTGCGCCCGGATGTTCAATTAACATCATCATGGTACCGGAAAAGCGCTCCACTGTGCACTCGCTGGACAGCGCTATTACATGATAAAACATTATATCATCCGCGCATGCTCTGCAGTAGAATTAGGCTATTCAGCTTCATATTGGAAAATGTCAAATCCGGACACATACATCAATTCTCTGCTTCCAGACGAACTAGTGCCATAATACATCCACGGAATAAGTCTATATATATATATTTCAAAATAAAAAACCCGCTATAAATAGTAAATCAAACCCCCCTTTATCACCCCCTTAGTTAGAGAAAAATAATAAAATTAAAAAAATGTATTTATTTCCATTTTCCCATTAGGGTTAGGGCTAGGGTTAGTGTTGGGATTAGGGTTAGGGGTGTGTTGGGGTTAGGGTTGGAGTTAGAATTGGGGGGTTTCCACTGTGTAGGCACATCAGGGGCTCTCCAAACGCAACATGGGGTCTGATCTCAATTCTAGCCAATTCCGCTTTGAAAACGTCAAACGGTGCTCTTTCTCTTCCGAGCTCTGCCATGTGCCAAAACAGTGGTTTACCCCCATATATGGGGTATCAGCGTACTCAGGATAAATTGCACAATAACTCTTGGGGTCCAATTTCTTCTGTTACTCTTTGAAAAATAAAAAATTGGGGGTGAAAATATCATTTTTGTGGAAAAAAATATGATTTTTTATTTTTATGGCTGTACGTTATAAATTTCTGTGAAGCACTTGGATGCTCAAAGTTCTCACCACACATCTATATAAGTTCCTTGGGGGGTCTATGTTCCAAAATGGGGTCACTAGTGGGGGGTTTCCACTGTTTAGGCACATCAGGGGCTCTCCAAACACGACATGGTGTCCGATCTCAATTCTAGCCAATATTGCGTTGAAAAAGTCAAACGGCGCTCCTTCCCTTCCGTGCTCTGCCATGTGCCGAAACAATGGTTCCCCCACATATGGGGTATCAGTGTACTCAGAACAAATTGCACAATAACTTTTGGGGTCCAATTTCTCCTGTTACCCTTGGGAAAATAAAAAAAATTGGACCCGAAATAATTTTTGGGTGAAAAAATGTTAAATGTTCATTTTTGTTAAACATTCAAAAAATTCCTGTGAAACACCTGAAGGGTTAATATACTTCTTGAATGTGGTTTTGAGCACCATGAGGGGTGCAGTTTTTAGAATGGTGTCACTTTTGGGTATTTTCTATCACATAGACTCCTCAAAGTAACTTCAAATGTGATGTGGTCCCCTCAATAAAATAGTAAAATAGTGTTGTTAAAATGAGAAATCGCTGGTTAACTTTTAACCCTTATAACTTCCTAACAAAAAAATATTTTGGTTCCAAAATTATTCTGATGTAAAGTAAACATGTGGGAAATGTTACTTATTAAGCATTTTGTGTGTCGTAACTCTGTGATTTAAGGGCATGAAAATTCAAAGTTGAAGAATTGCAAAATTTTCTAAATTTTCACCAAATTTCTGTTTTTTTCACAAATAAACGCAAGTCTTAGCAAAGAAATTTTGCCACTAGCATGAAGTACAATATGTCACTAGAAAACACTGTCAGAATCACCGGGATCCATGGAAGCGTTTTGCAGAGTTATTACCTCATAAAGGAACAGTGGTCAGAATTGTAAAAATTGACACGGTCATTAACGTGCAAACCACCCTTGGGGGTAAAGGGGTTAATGGTTTCAGTGGACCATTTTTTTATTTATTTCATCCTATGTATTCTAAATGTGAACCTTTTTGAATTGGTATATACATATTTATATATATATCTATATATATAAGAGGCATCGTGATTACTCTCTAATCCCGCACAGTAGCATTGCCCCCCACCACATCACCACACATAATCCTGCCCCCCACCCCATTACCACACACAATCCCGCCCCCACCACATTACCACACACAATCCCGCCCCCCCACCACTGTCATGATCCAGTGTTGGATCTGGCGGTATTAAAAGCACAAGGTGAACTTTTTTTTACTTTGGTTAAGTTCAAAGGTGTCTTGACTGTCCCCGGTGGTGGTTAGTGGTATCGCACTTTAGGTTTTTTGTGCACGTAATTATGGATCAGGTGTGACACCCTATAAAGGTGTGCTAGGGGTGTGTAATCACTGCCTGTGATATTGTTTTCACTCTGGGGGAGAGCCTGGAGGAAGGATGGAGCTGGTGAGGAGTCCTGTGCAGCTTAGCCAGGGGGAACGTGTTTCAGCTATGGTGTCTGGACGAAGGGCTGGCATGGCGTGGTGGGGTCGCAGTGATGGTGTCAGCGGGAAGTGTCTGCATGGACTGGTGGAGTGGCGACTATGGAGAGTTGCACTCACCATGTGGGACTTGGCTGCTGAGCTGGACTCAAGCATGCTTGACTTCGTGTCAGAAGCTGAACTCTTCCTTGGGACTCTGGTACTAAGCAGCTGCAACTGGTGGTGGACTCTGCTCCGAGGCTGCACTAAGGTGAAGGATCCTGTTATGGTGATGGATCCAGGTGGAGGAGAAGATGCACGCAGGTGGTGGGCTCTGTTGCTAGGAGCGTACGGAACAGAGCAAAGCTAAGTGGTGTTTCCCCTGTATTGTCTCTTTCCCTCATGTGTGTTATTAGTGCAGTGGTGGGATTAGTTTCCGCACCGACCTATTCCCTAGTGAGGGTTTAGGTTCAGGGCGAGCTAGGGCGTTGAGGTACGCGTGCGGCGCCCGGTGCGAAACCGGCATAGGGAATGTCAGGAGTGCAGGGACACTGGCTCAGGGGAGCTCAGGAGGTCTCCAATTCCCTTTTCCCTATCGCAGGGCCCACCACTGTTAATGTTTCCCAGGTTCCCCCTTTATTATTTAAATTCACCTTACTGGAGGCGGGGTTTCCAGACTTTATGTATAACGTGTAATTCCCAAATTCGCCAGGTGGAGGCGGCGTATCCACCGGCACGTTTTATTATTTAAATGCGCCCCACTGGAGGCAGTGTATCCAGGGTCACGTGTGTTATGGGTTCGCCTTGCGGCATCATCTGCGTCCTGACACACGTGACCATGACATTATCACAGGCCATACAGTTTTTTTTTTTCTCTGGTGAGCCTTGGCCATGTGGAGACCTGTTAGTAATTGTTGCCGGGCCTCACTGAGGTGAGTGGGGAGCGGAATGGTGTGTTAGAGCCGCTGCAGCAGTAGTTATCAGGGTCTGGGGCCTCTGCTCAGCTAACCAGAAAATAAAAAAAAAAAAAAAAAAAAAATGGCGGCTGCGGTCTGGCTAAAAGCCCCCTAGAGTCGCTGCTGGGGAGCAGGACTGGTTCATGCATGCGGGCGCACCCAGGCAGGTGGGAGGAATGGTGCCCCACGGAGCTGCCTGGTATTCCCCGAGGTGAAGGGGTATGCCCCTGTGGTGAGCTGACTGGTGTGATGGTCCGCGGGGTTTACGCCAAATCTTCTATACCATCGAAGAAGCCGCCCCTCCTGGTCGTATGGAGGCGACCAGCGAGTGTATATATTTTCCTCCATATTCCTGTGGCTCTGGTACTAAGGCCCCCTAGAGTCGCTGCTGGGGAGCGGGACTGGTTCATGCATGCGGGCGCACCCAGGCAGGTGGGAGGAATGGTGCCCCATGGAGCTGCCTGGTATTCCCCGAGGTGAAGGGGTACGCCCCTGTGGTGAGCTGACTGGTGTGATGGTCCACGGGGTTTACGCCAAATCTTCTATACCATCGAAGAAGCCGCCCCTCCTGGTTGTGTGGAGGCGACCAGCGAGTGTATATTTCCTCCATTTCCCGTCCCCTTCTCCTCCTAGTGTGTGCAGCAGGTGTGCTGCGGGGGAGTAGGGACAAATCTCAACCCTCGCCATTAACCAACCCTGGGAGGTGCAGACCTCATGGTGAAAGGGTTGGAGGGTGGTGTCCCTTGGTGAATTGCGGGGGGGTGAGTGTGGTGATGCAGGGGGACGCCTCTGCTGTCTAGTTCAGAATGAGTTCACCAATTATGACAAACGAATGTATGCAATAAACGTTCAGGTCCGGACCTGTGTGTGAATGAGCATGTATGGGTGCCACCAAAAAACATCTTGTGGAAGTGTGTTGTGGAGCCTGATCAGCTCATAACAAACAAACATACACGTACATAAACTTGTTCCCCAGGTCGGCGCTGTGGAGATGAGTGGTGCCTCCAAAATAAACTTTATTGCCAATACCAGCGGTGTGTTTGTCATAGACCTGAAGTGTCAGGTAGTGGTGGGGTGAACTCAGGATCTGGGCGTCTCCGCTGTAGGTGTTTCCCTAATGAGGGGTGGTCTTGAGGGTCCGGAGGCCCCTCATTAAGGAGGGGGTACTGTCATGATCCAGTGTTGGCTCTGGCGGTATTAAAAGCACAAGGTGAACTTTTTTACTTTGGTTAAGTTCAAAGGTGTCTTGACTGTCCCTGGTGGTGGTTAGTGGTATCGCACTTTAGGTTTTTTGTGCACGTAATTATGGATCAGGTGTGACACCCTATAAAGGTGTGCTAGGGGTGTGTAATCACTGCCTGTGATATTGTTTTCACTCTGGGGGAGAGCCTGGAGGAAGGATGGAGCTGGTGAGGAGTCCTGCGCAGCTTAGCCAGGGGGGACGTGTTTCAGCTATGGTGTCTGGACGAAGGGCTGGCATGGCGTGGTGGGGTCGCAGTGATGGTGTCAGCGGGAAGTGTCTGCATGGACTGGTGGAGTGGCGACTATGGAGAGTTGCACTCACCATGTGGGACTTGGCTGCTGAGCTGGACTCAAGCATGCTTGACTTCGTGTCAGAAGCTGAACTCTTCCTTGGGACTCTGGTACTAAGCAGCTGCAACTGGTGGTGGACTCTGCTCCGAGGCTGCACTAAGGTGAAGGATCCTGTTATGGTGATGGATCCAGGTGGAGGAGAAGATGCACGCAGGTGGTGGGCTCTGTTGCTAGGAGCGTACGGAACAGAGCAAAGCTAAGTGGTGTTTCCCCTGTATTGTCTCTTTCCCTCATGTGTGTTATTAGTGCAGTGGTGGGATTAGTTTCCGCACCGACCTATTCCCTAGTGAGGGTTTAGGTTCAGGGCGAGCTAGGGCATTGAGGTACGCGTGCGGCGCCCGGTGCGAAACCGGCATAGGGAATGTCAGGAGTGCAGGGACACTGGCTCAGGGGAGCTCAGGAGGTCTCCAATTCCATTTTCCCTATCGCAGGGCCCACCACTGTTAATGTTTCCCAGGTTCCCCCTTTATTATTTAAATTCGCCTTACTGGAGGCGGGATTTCCAGATTTTATGTATAACGTGTAATTCCCAAATTCGCCAGGTGGAGGCGGCGTATCCACCGGCACGTTTTATTATTTAAATGCGCCCCACTGGAGGCGGTGTATCCAGGGTCACGTGTGTTATGGGTTCGCCTTGCGGCATCATCTGCGTCCTGACACACATGACCATGACAACCACATTACCACACACAATCCTGCCCCCACCACATTACCACACAATCCCGCCCTCCACCACATCACCACACATAATCTCGCCCCCCCACCACATCACCACACACAATCCCGCCCCCCCACCACATCACCACACATAATCCTGCCCCCCACCACATCACCACACATAATCTCGCCCCCCCACCACATCACCACACATAATCCCGCCCCCACCACATCACCATACATAATCTCGCCCCCCCACATTACCACACATAATCCCGCCCCCCACCACATCACCACACATAATTCCACCCCCCACCTCATCACCACACATCATCCCGCCCCCCACCACATCACCACACATAATCCCGCCCCCCACCACATCACCACACATAATCCCACCCCCCACCACATCACCACACATAATCCCACCCCCCACCACATCACCACACATAATCCCGCCCCCCCACCACATCACCACACATAATCCTGCCCCCCACCACATCACCACATATAATCCCGCCCCCCACCACACATAATCCTGCCCCCCACCACATTACCACACAAAGTACCCCCCACCACATCACCACACATAATCCCGGCCCCCCCACCACATCACCACACATAATCCTGCCCCACCACCACATCACCACACATAATCCCGCCCCGCCACCACATCACCATACATAATCCTGCCCCCCACCACATTACCACACATAATCCCACCCCCCACCACAATACCACACATAATCCTGCCCCCCACCACATCACCACACATAATCCCGCCCCCACCACATCACCACACATAATCCCACCCCACCACCACATCACCACACATAATCCCACCCCCCACCACATTACCACACGTAGTCCCGCCCCCCCACATCACCACACATAATCCCGCCCCCCACATCACCACACATAATCCCACCCCGCACCACATCACCACACATAATTTTTGTCAGCAAGCTCCAGTTGTACTTCATGGAAATCGTGTTAGTATTGTAGAGGCGTGTGTCAAGAGCAGTCCAGTCTGGAAATCCTTCAAGGAACTGAAATTAATCAGGAACATGCGAGTCAATCCTGATGAGGTTGAATTTTGTGAGTGGCTGCTAACTGTTGGATCAGGAGTTGAAGATGGGAATCTGGTGGATTTTGTGAAGCTGAGCAAAGACATTCTGACTCATGATGTCGTGACGAGCATATTTGGGAATGACCTGAACTCTCTCACTCCTGCTGATCTTGATTCCAGAGCAGTACTATGTCCTAAAAACTGTGACACGCTGACAGTCAATGAACAAGTGTTGAACATGCTTAGAGGTCAGACTAAATCATACTTCAGTGTCGACAATATTTCATCCTGTGAGACAGAAGTATTGGCACTGTTCGAAAAATCATGTGATGCTTCTCTAACAGGCACCTAACAGGTGTTGGCAATAACTAAATCACACTTGCAGCCAGATGACTTGGATTAAAGTGACTCAACCTCTGTCCTGTGTCCTTGTGTGTACCACATTGAGCTTGGAGGAAAGAAAGAAGACCAAAGAACTGTCTGAGGACTTGAGAAACCAAATTGTGAGGAAGCATGAGCAATCTCAAGGCTACAAGTCCATCTCCAAAGACCTGAATGTTCCTGTGTCTACCGTGCGCAGTGTCATCAAGAAGTTTAAAGCCCATGGCACTGTGGCTAACCTCCCTAGATGTGGACAGAAAAGAAAAATTGACAAGACATTTCAACGCAAGATTGTGTGGATGTTGGATAAAGAACCTCGACTAACATCCAAACAAGTTCAAGCTGCCTTGCAGTCCGAGGGTACAACAGTGTCAACCCGTACTATCCGTCAGCGTCTGAATGAAAAGGGACTGTATGGTAGGAGACCCAGGAAAACCCCACTTCTTACATAAAAAAGCCAGGCTGGAGTTTGCCAAAACTTACCTGAAAAAACCTAAAACGTTTCGGAAGAATGTTCTCTGGTCAGATGAGACAAAAGTAGAGCTTTTTGGGCAAAGGCATCAACATAGAATTTACAGGAGAAAAAAAAGAGGCATTCAAAGAAAAAAACACGGTCCCTACAGTCAAACATGGTGGAGGTTCCCTGATGTTTTTGGGTTGCTTTGCTGCCTCTGGCACTGGACTGCTTGACCGTGTGCATGGCATTATGAAGTCTGAAGACTACCAACAAATTTTGCAGCATAATGTAGGGCCCAGTGTGAGAAAGCTGGGTCTCCCTCAGAGGTCATGGGTCTTCCAGCAGGAAAATGACCCAAAACACACTTCAAAAAGCACTAGAAAATGGTTTGAGAGAAAGCACTGGAGACCTGAATCCCATTGAACTCCTGTGGAGAGATCAAAAAATGACAGTTTGAAGAAGGCACCCTTCTAATATCAGGGACCTGGAGCAGTTTGCCAAAGAAGAATGGTCTAAAATTCCAGCAGAGCATTGTAAGAAACTCATTGATGGTTACCGGAAGCGGTTGGTCGCAGTTATTTTGGCTAAAGGTTGTGCAACCAAGTATTAGTTTGAGGGTACCAATACTTTTGTTTGGCCCATTTTTGGAGTTTTGTGTGAAATGATCAATGTTTTGCTTTTTGCTTCATTCTCTTTTGTGTTTTTTCATTTAAAACAAATTAAATGAAGATAATAATACCAAAGAATTTGTGATTGCAATCATTTTCAGGAAGAAACTGAGTATTATCTGACAAAATTGCAGGGGTGTCAATACTTTTGGCCGCAACTGTATATATATATATATATTTTTTTTTCTTAATTGTGACTATATGGTTTTCCTCAAATTGTACCCCTATGTATTGCAGCCCTTTTAATGATTTCTCAAATTCTTTTTATGTCCACTTCCTATATTTTATTATACAGATCAAAGTGTGTTTTTAAGAAAAAGAGATGTGCATTTATAGGAGTAGTGATAGCAACCATTTTAATTGCCAGATAGGAACCAATCCTATAGATGTGTTTCTCTCTCTTTCTTTCCTTTTTGTGATTGATCTTTCCCCTTTGTGCCACTGCTGTTTTTATTATCTGCTCCTTTCATCTGAGTGATAAATCTCTTTTAATGAGATACATGTGATTGTAATCTTCTTGAGAGGTATCTCCACACTCACATCTCCCATAGCACACTGGTGAGGGCTAATGGAATTTTTCTGACTAATAGAGTTGAGCGATACCGTCCGATACTTCAAAGTATCGGATCGGAATGCATCGGCCGATCTTTAAAAAAAGTATCGGTATCGCCGATTCCGATACCGGAAGTCCCATTCAAGTCTATGGGACTTCCGGTATCGGAATAAGAAAAATCCTGTTTTTCCCTTGTACAGCCTCTCTGGGGTCTGTACGGGCCTTTCGGGGGGCTGTGCCGGCCTGCCAGGGGGTCTGTGCAGGCTCCGGTGGTCTGTGCCGGCCTGCCGGGGGGCTGTGCCGGCCTGCCAGGGGGGCTGTGCAGGCTCCGGTGGGCTGTGCCGGCCTGCCGGGGGGCTGTGCCGGCCTGCCGGGGGGCTGTGCAGGCTTCGGGGGTCTGTGCAGGCATCGTCCGATGGGACTACAAGTCCCATCGGGCGATGCCTGCTACCATGACAGTGATTGACACATTAGCCAATGATGGGACAGTAGTAGTCCCATCATCCGGCTAATGTGTTGAATGTAAAAAAAAAAAAAAAAAAAAAATTACATGCTACATACATACAACATGCATACTACATACATGCTACATTCATACTACATACATGCTACATTCATACTACATATATACTACATGCAACATACATACTACATACATACTACATGCATGCAACATGCATACTACATATATACTACATGCATGCAACATGCATACTACATATATACTACATGCTACATACATACTACATATATGCTACATACATACTACATATATACTACATGCATGCTACATACATACTACATACATACTACATATATGCTACATACATACTACATGCTACATACATACTACATATATACTACATGCATGCTACATACATACTACATGCTACATACATACTACATATATACTACATACATACTACATACATACTACATGCATGCTACATACATACTACATATATACTACATGCATGCTACATACATACTACATACATACTACATGCTACATACATACTACATGCTACATACATACTACATATATACTACATGCATGCTACATACATACTACATACATACTACATACATACTACATACATACTACATGCTATATACATACTACATATATACTACATGCATGCTACATACATACTGCATGCTACATGCATGTTACATACATACTACATACATACTACATGCTACATACATACCACATATATACTACATACATACTACATACATGCTACATACAATACATTCATACAATACATACATAGACATACAGTACATATAACATAGAGTAACATACTTACCAATACTTGTCACATTGTTCCCCGAAGCCATTGTCTTTTACGGAATAAATATTAACATAACAAACCACAAAAATACTCACCCACGATCCGCAATGGCATAAAGTGAGACTAGGGACTTTTTTTTTTTTAAGTGGCGGAGGAATACAGTGCGGAAGGATACCTACCTTCCCTCATTGGATTCCTGCAGCCCGTAGAGAACGGCAGCAACAGCTGATGCTGCAGTTCTCTACCCAAGATCGTCGTGGGACACACTCGTGGACTGCTTCGGATCGTGGGTGAGTATTTTTGTGGTTTGTTATGTTAATATTTATTCCGTAAAAGACAATGGCTTCGGGGAACAATGTGACAAGTATTGGTAAGTATGTTACTCTATGTTATATGTACTGTATGTCTATGTATGTATTGTATGAATGTATTGTATGTAGTATGTATGTAGTATATATGTGGTATGTATGTAGCATGTAGTATGTATGTAGTATGTATGTAGCATGCATGTAGCATGCAGTATGTATGTAGCATGCATGTAGTATATATGTAGTATGTATGTAGCATGTAGTATGTATGTAGCATGCATGTAGTATATATGTAGTATGTATGTAGCATGTAGTATGTATGTAGCATGCATGTAGTATGTATGTAGTATGTATGTAGTATATATGTAGTATGTATGTAGTATATATGTAGTATGTATGTAGCATGCATGTAGTATATATGTAGTATGTATGTAGCATGTAGTATGTATGTAGCATGCATGTAGTATGTATGTAGTATGTATGTAGTATATATGTAGTATGTATGTAGCATGTATGTAGCATGCATGTAGTATATATGTAGTATGTATGTAGCATGTAGTATGTATGTAGCATGCATGTAGTATGTATGTAGCATGTAGTATGTATGTAGCATGCATGTAGTATATATGTAGTATGTATGTAGTATGTATGTAGTATATATGTGGTATGTATGTAGTATGTATGTAGTATGTATGTAGTATGTATGTAGCATGTAGTATGTATGTAGTATTTTTTTTTTTTTTTTTTTAACATTTAACACATTAGCCGGATGATGGGACTACTACTGTCCCATCATTGGCTAATGTGTCAATCACTGTCATGGTAGCAGGCATCGCCAGATGGGACTTGTAGTCCCATCGGACGATGCTTGCACAGACCCCCGGACATCAGCACAGCCCCCCGGCAGGCCGGCACAGCCCCCCGGCAGGCCGGTACAGACCCCCACAGGGTGCACAGACCACCGGCAGGCCGGCACAGCCCCCCGACAGGCCGGTACAGACCCCCACAGGGTGCACAGACCACCGGCAGTCCACACAGCCCCCCCGGCAGGCCGGCACAGCCCCCCGGCAGGCCGGCAGAGACCCCCGGAAGGCCCGAAATTACGGCGCATCATGATGCGCACACACCGCGCATCATGATGACGTCAGGCTGTCAATCAACTTTGAACTTCCGATTCCGATGCCGACTTCCGATATTGAAAAAATATCGGAAGTCGGTATCGGAATTCCGATACAGCAAGTATCGGCCGATACCCGATACTTGCGGTATCGGAATGCTCAACACTACTGACTAATAATTCTCTGTAGTTAAACTATGTTCCTCCCTTTTCTGCATTATATATGATTATGTCAGAAATAGACAATTTAATTACCCCCCCTTTTTTTCTTCTTTTATTGTCCCAACCGACAATTGTATCTATTTTTTTGTTTCCTTTAAATATCTCCTAAAATAATATATTTTTGAATAAATAATTGATACTTAACCCTTTCCATAATGATCTTGTTATCCTTTGTGGCTAATGTATTGAGCTGCAGTTTTTAAGGTTCATACAATAAGGAATAATCACATATGAGCTGAATTTTTATTTTTAAATTTCAATTTTAATTCTCATTTTTAAATAATTGTTAATAAATAAAAATATAAATATTATGGTGATAATTTCGATTTTATACATAATCATAGATAGTTTTCACAAACAGTTTTCTCAGCTGTGCTTTCGGTCTGGAGCTTTGGCCTGGTTGGCTGGTGCATCCAGGTGGTTTTTATATACTGTATATACTCGAGTATAAGCCGACCCGAGTGTAAGCCGAGGCCCCTGAATTTGCCACAAAAAATTGGGAAAACTTAATGACTCGAGTATAAGCCTATGGTGAAAAATGCAGCAGCTACTGGTAAATTTCAAAAATAAAAATAGATACCAATGAAAGTAAAATTAATTGAGACATCAGTAGCTTAAATGTTTTGGAATATCCATATTGAATCAGGAGCCACATATAATGCTCTATACAGTTCATGATGGCTCCATAAGATGCTCCATACAAAATATGCCCCATTATAGCACTGCACAAAGGTTAATAATGGCCCCATAAGATGCTCCATAGAATAATATGCCCCATATGCTGTTCTATAAAGGTTATGGCCCCATAAGATGCTCCATAGAATAATATGCCCCATATGCTGCTCCATAAAGGTTATGGCCTCATAAGATGCTCCATAGAATATGCCCCATATGCTGCTCCATAAAGATTATGGCCCCATAAGATGCTCCATAAAGGTTATGGCCCCATACGATGCTCCATAGAATAGGCCCCATATGCTGCTGCGAATAAAAAAAAAATGACATACTCACCTCTCATTGCTGGGGGCCAGGTGTCACTACTGTCTCAGGGCCCCAGCACCTGCGAAATTCACCTGTCCCCGTTCCACCACCTCGCGCCACTCTGTCTTTCGGGTCCTCTGTCAGTGATTGTTCAGGCAGAGGGCGTGCACTAACTACATCATCGCGCCTTCTGACCTGAACGTCACAGCCAGAGGACGCGGAGGACAGAGCGGCGCGTGGCGGTGGAACGGGGACAGGTAAATATAGCATGGCTCCCCCTGTCCTATTCACCCCCTCCTGGCACATCTCTGCAACCCCTGCTTCTCCCATGGTCCACATATTCAAGACTTTAATGAGCGGTACCATGTGACAGCTGAACACAGGCGCCGGAGACCATGGGAGAAGCAGGGGCTGCACAGACCGTGCCAGGAGGGGGTGAGTATGATCTGACACCCACGCTCCCCCTCCCCTGCCGACCCCCTGCTATATGACCCGTGTATAAGCCGAGAGGGGGCACTTTCAGCCTTAAAAAATGGACTGAAAATCTCAGCTTACACTTGAGTACATACGGTATATACAGCTCTGGTAAAAATTAAGAGACCGCTCCAAAATTTTCAGTTTGTCTGATTTTTATCTTTATAGGTATATTTTTGATTAAAATCTAAATTTCTCTTTTATTCTATAAACTACTGACAACATGTCTTCAAATTTTCAAGCACTAAATTTTGTATTTATTTTCAGAAAATGAGAAATGGTCAAAATAACAAAAAAATGCAGTGCTTGTAGACCTCAAATAATGCTAAGAAAACAAGTTCATAATCATTTAGAAACAACAATACTAATGCTTTAACTCAGGAAAAGTTCAGAAGTCAATATTTTGTGGAAGAACCATGATTTTTAATCACAGCTTTCATGCGTCTTGGCATGCTTTCCACCAGTCTTTCACACTGCTTTTGGGTGACCTTATGCCACTCCTGGTGCAAAAATGAAAGCAGTTCTTATTTGTTTGATGGCTTGTGACTATCCATCATCATCTTGCTTACATTCCAGGGGTTTTTAATGGGGTTCAGGTCTGGAGATTGGGCTGGCCATGACAGGGATTTGATGTGGTGGACCTTCATCCACACATTGATTGATCTAGCTGTGTGGCATGGTGCATTGTCCTGCTGGAAAAAACAGTCCTCAGAGTTGGGGAACATTGCCTGAGTAGAAGGAATCAACTGTTTTTCCAGGATAACCTTGTATGTGGCTTGATTCATACGTCCTTTGCAAAGATCAACCTGCCCAATTCCAGCCTTGCTGAAGCATCCCCAGATCATCACCGATCCTCCACCAAATTTCACAGTGGGTGCAAGAAACTGTGGCGTGTATGCCTCTCTAGGTCTCAGTCTAACCATTAAACAAGGTGTTGGGCAAAGCTGAAAATTAAACTCATCAGAGAAGATTACCTTACTCCAGTCCTCTATGGTCCAATCCTTATGGTCTTTGGCAAACTTCAGCCTGGTTCTCCTTTGCTTCTCATTGATGAAAAGCTTTTTTCTAGCTTTACATGACTTGAGCCCAGGCTCTAGGAGCCTGTTACAAACTGTTCTTGCCATGCACTTCACCCCAGCTGCCATTTGCCATTCCTTTTGTAGGTCACTTGATGTCATCCTGCAGTTGCTGAGTCTGTAGCTTCGTTGTCCCCAATGTCTGCTGCATGACCTTGTTGTAATGGAATGACGTCTTAGAAATTTTAAGGATGGAGGCAACATGATGCACACTGTGTCCCTCTGCTAGTAAAGCCAGAATTGAGCACTTCTTTTCCTCACTCAAGACTTTTCTTTTCAACTCCTTTGGCATGGTTAAAAGTTATTTTTTCATTTCTATTACTTTTGGGATATTACTAGTACTTGTTTTGCCATCCAGCTTGTCCTATTCCAAGAGGATTTAGAACACCACAGCAGGTTTTTTTTTATACTTTCCTTCATTAAATAGAATTTGGTTCAGGTGATCACCTAATCAGAAGCACAATTAGTGGAATGAGGTGTCCTCTGGTTGGAATTAAACTGACACTGGAATGAAATGGCTGTCAGACAAGTTGAGAAGCTGATTTTTATAAAACTATTTGCTATATTCTCCATTTACCAGATGTTGGCAAACAGTTTCAAGAATTCAAGTTTTTAACTTTTTTAAACAGTTGTTTGTGTCCCTGATTTGTCAAATGAACTTAAGGTCCCTATATCACATGTGGCCCAAAAACAGGTAAGCAACAAGTCCCCACAACACACACACACATTGAGTGGTACCAAGGCAGGGTGTATAAGGACAAGGAAGTAAACATTGGCTAGTCTCATCCCTTACATCTCCAGTCACTTCCATGTCAGGAGGTAAATGATTCTGATGATGTCCTATTGGCATGTACCTGTCAAGAAACATGCATTGTTGGCAGATATCATGTATGTGTCAGGACTTGAACCCAGCAGCTCTGGTGCACCAGGTGGAAGCTCTTCCATTTGAACTATTTCTGCTCGCTGAACAGTTCCTTGCTAACCCAGATACTAGACCTGTGTAATTCCCGATTGGGTCTACCCTGTAAGTTCCTGATTGGCTCTTTCCTGTAAATCTCCTGATTGAACACCCTATTTAAACCTGGCATTGCACTTCCACCCCTGTGAGATTATTGAGCTCCCAAACTTTAGTTAAGTTCGCCTTTCACCTGCTCCTTTATCCAAGTCTTTACTGACCAGAGGTGTTCTGACCTCTGGCTATTCCTGACTGCACAACCTGCTTATTCTTCAACTATACTACTGCTACTATATACCAATCTCTGTCTATTCCTGATTATGCTACCTGCCAGTACTGCCCCTAGTGGTTGCGATACCACTACTCCAACCCAGGTTAGTCATAACAGTATGTGTCTTATTTGACCAACACTTGTCAGATTCAAGACAAGCCCATAGTGTCCCTGTATGACAAGCTCAGTGTACTGTATCTTTACTGCAACTCTCTAAACCCAGCCAACACTTGGTGTCCAGTTCCACTTCTCATTCTGTCAATAGTTTCTATGAAGCTTCAATCTTTGTTCTGCAAAGTCTGACAATCTATATTCAGTTGCTTCCCTCTTGCAAATACTATTGCTGTCTCTTACATTACTGTACATTCTTCACTGGACCGGTCAACTAAAATGCCCCTCTATGTCATTAAACTGCTCCCGATCTCAAGAACTCTCTGCATGCTAAATGGTAACTCTTCTGCCTTCATTACCCCAGGATATTGTCGTAAAAAGGAGGGTAGTCCAATCTATACCTAGGAGGTAACTACTGTGAATGGAGCTAGCTATAATGACAGCAGTTAAACTGCATTGATGCTATGGTTACCTGTAACCACTGCATTTAAGAGTTTAGACAGAGTGTCAACTGTCTAGGTCAACTCCATTTGGGTGCTTGGAGGCAATGCGGGAACCTAATGAATTCTTATTGTGGTAGCTGGAGGACCTTGGGGGAGTGCTTGGAGGACAGTTTGGTCCTTTGCTATGGGGTCCAGAATATCTTTGTACACGCTTGAGTAAAAGCCAAAAGACCTCAAAAGTCAATGGGCCCAATTCATCATTACAATTAAATCAGTTTTCTGTGATGACTTGGTGATTTTGTGATTTGTGACAAATTCATCAAATGATTTCCACCTTTTTTCAGTTTGTCTTTTGTTGCTGTCACGCTGTGACTGTTCTTGATTAGGGAAAGGGGCCCTGGACCGTCTCTAGGACTTGGGCTCTAACTATCCCTGCACCCAAAGGTACCTCTAAAGGTGAGGAGGTTTGGGCCACTAGCCTTACTGTTCTCTTGTTATTCCCTAAGCTGTCCCCTCCCCCTGACCAGGAGGCCTGGGACAGAAATTTCAGTGTAGCAATATGCAAGACAGACAGGAATAACAGAAAGCAACAAACATACAAACACCCGCCAAAGGTAGAGAGGTGTATAGGGCAGGGGTCCTCAACCACTGGTTCGTGGCCCAGGACCGGGCCATTGCAGTTCTGTTGCTGGTCCGCGGAGCCACGGCTCAGAATGTTGGACACAAGGTGAGCTGATGGCTGTAGCAATGTAGTGACAGCTGCAACCGTCGGCTTCCAGAAGACATCGATATTCACCCTCAGTTCCTGCATCTCTGTTGGGTGCGGCAGCTTCATCCAGTGCTGAGCGGTCACATAGTACCAGTCATGATCTGAAGTGATCTGACAGTTTTAAAAGCACAGAGTGAACTTTTTTTCCTTTTGGCAAGTTGCCAAGGTGACTTGACTGTCCCCGGTGGTGGTTAGTGGTATCGCACCTTAGGTTTTCAGTTTAAAGTTCTCTGTAATTATGATTCAGGTGTGGGGCTCTATAAATGAGTCTGAGGGTGTGCAATCACGGCTGGTGATATTGATTGATTCATTCATTCTTTGATTCTGAGTTTGTGAGAGCCTGGTGGAAGGATGGAGCTGAGGAGGAGTCCTGCGCAGCTTAACCAGGGGGGACGTGTGTCAGCTATGGTGTCTGGATGAAGGGCTGGCATGGCGTGGTGGGGTCGCAGTGATGGTGTCAGCGGGAAGTGTCTGCATGGACTGGTGGAGTGGCGACTATGGAGAGTGGCACTCACCATGTGGGACTTGGCTGCTGAGCTGGACTCAAGCATGCTTGACTTCGTATCAGAAGCTGAACTCATCCTTGGGACTCTGTTACTAAGCAGCAGCAACTGGTGGTGGACTCTGCTCCAAGGCTGCACTATGGTGAAGGATCCTGTTATGGTGATGGATTCAGGTGGAGGAGAAGACGCACGCAGGTGGAGGGCTCTGTTGCAGGAGCATAAGCACAGAGCATAAAGCTAAGTGGTGTCCCCCTGTATTGTCTCTTTCCCTCATGTGTGTTGTTAGTGCAGTGGTGGGATTAGTCTCCGCACCGACCAATTCCCTAGCGAGGGTTTAGGGTCAGGGCGAGCAAGGGTTTAAGGTTCGCGTGCGGCAACAGGTGCGGAGCCTTTATAGGGAGTGTGAGGAGTGCAGGGACACTGGCTCAGGGGAGTGCAGGTGGTCTCCATGTCCCCATTCCCTATTGCAGGGCCCACCATTGTTAATGTTTCCCAGGTCCCCCTTATTATTTAAATTCGCCGTACTGGAGGCGGGGTTTCCAGAATTTATATTAACGTGTAATACCTAAATTCGCCAGGTGGAGGCGGTGTATTAATCTGCACGTTTTATTATTTAAATTCGCCCCACTGGAGGCGCTGTATCCAGGGTCACGTGTGTTATGGGTTCGCCTTGCGGAAACATCTGCGTCCAGACACTCGTGACCATGACAGTACCGCTCATTAAGGTCATGAATATGGACGCGACTCCACTCCCATAGGCGTGGCATCCATATTCATGACCTTAATGAGTGGTACTACGTGACTGCTCCGCACAGGAAGAAGCTGACGCACCAGGATATAGATGCAGGGAAGTTCAGTGACGGTGTGTGGGTAAGTATGATGGGGGAGGACGGGGGAGCCCAGCCATGCATACAAGGGTGGGAGCAGAGCCATGTATACAAGGGTGGAAGCGGAGCCATGTATACAAGGGTGTGAGCGGAGCCATGTATACAAGAGTGGGAGTGGAGCCATGCATACAAGGGTGGGAGCGGAGCCATGCATACAAGGGTGGGAGTGGAGCCATGCATACAAGGGTGTCGCTGTCTCCCATTACCCCTAGATGGGACCATCTTGTTGCAGGAAAACAAGCCCAGTGCTCAACCTGATACAGGGAAACAAGCCTGGTGCTCCCACTCATTCAAAACCTATGATGAGTTGAGTCACATTCACATTATAAATGTTATAATTAAATGATAAGTATGCACTACTAAACTACAACCCCGTCCATAGCCCTGCCCGCTTATAACCAAAGCCCCGCCCCGCCACACCTCCATCCCCGCCCTGCCGGGCCATGGAAGAATGGTCTTACTTGAAGCCAGTCCCTGGTGCAAAAAAGGTTGGGGAAAGGGGACCACTGGTATAGGGTACTGTATATAAGGAAGGATAGGAATTTACCAAGCAAATGCGAATAGGACAATGAGGAAAGCATACACCCAAAACATAACGCAACAATCTCCAGAGGCAACAACGATCTACAATTCAGCACAATGTCTCCAAGGTGCTAGGAAGGATAGCTTTCACTGGCAAGGATGAGAAGGTCTGACTGGATTTTATAAGGAGAAGAAATAACCAGGTCAGGAACAGCTGTGAGATGGAGCTGCAAATTTCTAACCAAAAGAAAGTGTCATTAACCTCTTCAGCTCCAAAAGAAAGGAAATCCATTTAATATGAAACACAAACACACCCGCTAAGTGGAAGATCTGCGAATCACAATACGTAGTGATTTTCTAACCCCAGATCTCCTAAGATGACGTGACCCACTCGTGACAGTAACCCCGCTTCTACGAAGGGCCTCTGGACTTTATCTGGATGTGCCAAATGAAAGGACCATATCAACCTACTGGTGTTATCCTCAGAAGCAGTCACCCACATCCTCGCCTCCAATCCATGCCCCTTCCAATGTATCAGGTACTGTACAGAGTGGAGAACCATACAGGAATCAATAATTTTCGCTACTTGAAATTCTAAATTGCAATCAATAATAATCGGTGGCAACGGTAAAGGTGACTGTTCCACAGGCGCAACAAATTTTTTCAGCAAAGACCTGTGCAAAACATTAGCAATCTTGAGAGTTGGAGGAAGCTTGAGACAAAAAGCTACAGGGATGATTACGGCGACCACCTCATAAGGACCAATAAAGCTAGGACCTGATTTCGATAAGGAACTTTTAGTGGATAGCCATACTAAATCATTCACTCTCATATCTGGACAAGACAATAATTTCTTATCAGCCACACATTTGTATTAGTCCTCAATGATCATTAACCCCTTCCTGCCATCCGACGTACTATCCCGTCCACGGTACCCGGGCCCGTATGACCGGGGACGGGATAGTACGTCGGGCCCTTTAATGCGATACCGCGACTAAAGTCGCGGTGATCGCATTAAAATTCCGACGCCATCTCACCTTAGAAAAGATGGCGTCGGCATCCCGGGCTGCGATCCCGCCCCCCCGGCATCCAGAGCGCTGTGATTGGCTGTTCAATTCTGAACAGCCAATCGCAGCGTTTCTCATTGTTTCAGCCAATCAGCTTGGCTGAAACAATGATGTCCTAGGCGGGGATCGAGTACCGATGTACTCGATCCTAGAGCCAGTGCCTGGCAACGCCAGGCACTGGCAAAAAGCACCCGGATTGGCGCGATCGCCGATCTGATCGATCGCGCCAATCGCAGTGCACAGCGGCGCTATATCGCCGCTGTGCCCTGCCAGTACCGGCCAGGATCGGTGCTATATTAGCACCGATCGTGCTGGAGCCTGATGCAGGCCCAGCAGGGCCTGCAGGAGTTGGCTGGCGCAATCGATTAGATCGGCGATCGCGCCAACCACAGGGCACAGCTGCGGTCACCATGTGACCGCTCTGTGCCCTGCTGGTGACCTGGGCATGACCTGCCTAGTAATCGGAGCTGTGAGCTCCAATTCTAGGCAGTTGCCATGGTCACCAGGCAGATCAGGGACTGGTGGGATCGATGTAATCATTCGATCCCACCAATGACAGGTCACAGCAGCGATGTGACCGCTCTGTGACCTGCCCCCTGACCTGCCTCTGACCTGTCCGACCTGTCTGCAGGGGTCCTCACTCTAGCTGAGGATTCCTGCAGAGAGGTCGGACGCAGCAAGAGCTCCTGTGCTGGGTATTGTGGTGCCACAGCTTGTAGCATCACAATCCCTGCAGAAGAAAGAAGAAGAAGAAGAAAGAAAACTACAATTGTAAGTGTTAATTGATCCCTGATCCCCTGCCCAATCTATCTTCACCCCACCAATCTATCTTCATCCCCCCATCCCCCCTCCACCCCCCCTCTTACCCCCCTTCACCCCCCTTTTACCCCCCTCCACCCCACTTTTGCGCCACCTCCGTGCGCAGCCGGCGAGCGTTGATCGGTGACGCAGTTCACCGATCAACACTCGCGCTCGCCTTTTTTTCCTTAGCCCCCTTTGCGCCACTTCCGTTCACACATTCCGCAGCCACAAAAGTTGGATAAGTGACACACGTCACTTATCCAAGCTTGTGCCTGCCGTTTTTCATTTTTTTCACCCCCCTTTGTGCCACCTAACTACAACCCTAACTGTTGATCCCTGCCCAATCTATCTTCATCCACCCCAATCCCCCCATCCCCCTTCCCCCTATTTTTACCCCCCTCCACCCCACTTTTGCGCCACCTCCGTGCGCAGCTGCTGAGAGTTGATTGGTGACGCAGTTCACCGATCAACACTTGAGCTCGTTTTTTTTTCCTTAGCCCCCTTTGCGCCACTTCCGTACACACATCCCGCAGCCGCAAAAGTTGGATAAGTGACACACGTCACTTATCCAAGCTTGTGCCTGCCGCTTTTCATTTTTTTCACCCCCTTTGTGCCACCTAACTACAACCCTAACTGTTGATCCCTGCCCAATCTCTCTTCATCCACCCCAATCCCCCATCCCCCTTCCCCCTATTTTTACCCCCCTCCACCCCACTTTTGCGCCACCTCCGTGCGCAGCCGCCGAGCGTTGATTGGTGACGCAGTTCACCGATCAACACTTGAGCTCGCTTTTTTTTCCTTAGCCCCTCCGTACACACATCCCGCAGCTGCGAAACTTGGATAAGTGACACAGTTCACTTATCAGAGTTTGCCGTTTTCCTTTTTTTTTTTTTTCCACCCCCCCCTTGCGCCACCCCGTGCGCACATCCAGCAGCCTAGTTTTGATAAGTGACACTTATCAGCTAGGGCCTGCTGTTTTATACTTTTTTCCACAGCTTTTTCTTTACAGAAAGTTTACACCAATCACTCCCCCCCTCACGTACACATACAGTTTTCAATAAAGTGTACACCCAAGCACCATATTTACACAAAAATGTCATCAAATTCATCCCAACAGCGCTATTCAGTGGAGGAGGCATATGCTTTACTTGCCTCCGAAACTGATAGCGATTTGGATGACGATCCGACTTTTCTTTATTTTTCGGATTCTTCATCCTCTTCTTCTTCCTCTTCCCCCTCCTCATCTTCCTCCTCGGGTCCTGCGGAACCGCCACGCAGACGCTCCAGGACAGAAGATGAGGCAGCGCCCACCATGCCCGCAGTTGACCCAGTGCTCCCCGTATGGACCTCGCCCCCCGAAAATTACGAGCCACTGATTCCTGATTTTGTGGCAGAATCAGGAATCAAGTTTGACACCACCGGCCTCACAGAAATTGACTTTTTCAAAGTCTTTTTCTCTGAGGATTTTGTTAACCTCATGGTGGAGCAAACTAATTTGTACGCTCGTCAATTTTTGGAGCAAAACCCGCGTTCAACATTTTCAAACTGGTCTCCTGTAGACGCAGTTGAAATGACGCAGTTTTGGGGCCTGGTCCTCCATATGGGGATACTGAAGAAGCCGGAAATTCGGCAATATTGGAGTGTTGATATTTTATACAACACTCCAGTGTTCCGAATGGTCATGGCCCGGACGCGTTTTGAGGCCATCCACAAGTTTCTGCATTATACTGATAATGCAGCGTGTCCCGCACAAGATGACCCCAACTTTGACCGTCTGTTCAAAGTTCGGCCGGTCATCGAACACTTCAACAAAAAGTTTGCTGAAGTGTACGTGCCCCAAAGGGACATCTGCGTGGATGAGTCCTTGGTTCACTTCAAGGGAAGGCTGCGATTCCGTCAATACCTGCCCAGTAAGAGGGCCAGGTACGGAATCAAACTCTATAAGTTGTGTGAGAGTACCTCAGGGTACACCCACAAGTTTAGAGTTTACGAAGGGAAGGACACCCGGATTGAACCCCCTGAGTGTCCTCCTTTCCTGGGAGTGAGTGGGAAAATTGTGTGGGATTTGGTGCACCCACTGCTGGATAAAGGTTATCACCTCTACACTGATAACTTTTATACCAGCATCCCACTCTACAAATCCCTCTCTGAGCGACGTACCGCAGCCTGCGGTACTGTCCGCAAAAATCAGAGAGGCCTCCCGAAGACGCTACTTGGGCAGATGCTCCGAAAAGGTGAGAGCAGAGCCAAATGTAGCGACCACCTGCTGGTGGTCAAGTACAAGGACAAGAGAGATGTCCATCTCTTGACCACCATACACGGTGATGGCAGTACCCTCTGCACTGTACGGGGTACCTCTACACAGGTCCTCAAACCGACATGTGTAGTGAGGGTACAACAAAAAAATGGGGGGAGTTGATCTCTCCGATCAACTCCTCCAGCCGTACAATGCATTGAGGAAGGCCAAGGTGTGGTACAAAAAGCTGGCCGTGCACATCGTCCAAATGGCAATGCTCAACGCATTCCTGCTGTCACAATGTGCATGCCCCAGCGATACGGCGTACCTTCATTTCCAGGAGGTAGTGGTTAAGGCCATAATGTTTGACGCTCAGGAAGGAGCGGGCCCCAGTACTTCAGGAACTGAAGGTGCTCGTATTGTCCCAGGTCAGCATTTTCCGGGGGTGGTCCCGCCAACCCCAAGAAAAGGTAAGCCGCAAAAAAGGTGTCGAGTGTGTTACAAAAAAGGAATACGCAGGGACACCACTTACCAGTGCGACACCTGCCCCGAAAAACCTGGCCTGTGCATGAAGGATTGCTTCAAATTGTACCACACCTCCATGCACTACTAATTTACATTAGATTAGTTGGGGGCATATCTAGATTTGTTCATTGGGGGTCTAGTATCCAAAATGATGTCATATGTGGGTTTTTTTCCTGTTTAGGCACATCAGGGACTCTGCAAATGGAACATGACGCCAGCAGACCATCAAAGTCTGCATTCCAAAACAACACTACTTCCCTTTCGAGCCCCAACGTGTGCCTAAACAGTTTTTTCCCACATGTGGGGTACCAGAGTACCCAGGACAAATTGGACAACGACTTTTGGGGTCCAATTTCTCCTGTTACTCTTGGGAAAATTAAAAATTGGGGGCTAAATGATCATTTATGTGGGAACAAAACAGGATTTTATATTTTCACGCCTGGGCATTATAATCTTTAGTGAAACACTTGGGGGTTCAAAGTGCTCACCACACATCTAGATAATTTCCTTAGGGGGTCTAGTTTCCAAAATGGGGTCACTTATTGGGGGTTTCTACTGTTTAGGAACATCAAGGGCTCTGCAAATGGAACATGACGCCCGCAGACCATTCCATCAAAGTCTGCTTTCCAAAACGTCATTACTTCCCTTTCGAGCCCTGACGTGTGCCCAAACAGTAGTTTTCTCCCACATGTGGGGTATCAGGGTACTCAGGACAAATTGGACAACGACTTTTGGGGTCCAATTTCTCCTGTTACTCTTGGGAAAATTAAAAATTGGGGACTAAATGATCATTTATGTGGGAACAAAACAGGATTTTATATTTTCACGCCTGGGCATTATAATCTTTAGTGAAACACTTGGGGGTTCAAAGTGCTCACCACACATCTAGATAAGTTCCTTAGGGGGTCTAGTTTCCAAAATGGGGTCACTTATTGGGGGTTTCTACTGTTTAGGAACATCAAGGGCTCTGCAAATGGAACATGACGCCCGCAGACCATTCCATCAAAGTCTGCTTTCCAAAACGTCATTACTTCCCTTTCGAGCCCTGACGTGTGCCCAAACAGTAGTTTTCTCCCACATGTGGGGTATCAGGGTACTCAGGACAAATTGGACAACGACTTTTGGGGTCCAATTTCTCCTGTTACTCTTGGGAAAATTAAAAATTGGGGACTAAATGATCATTTATGTGGGAACAAAACAGGATTGTATATTTTCACGCCTGGGCATTATAATCTTTAGTGAAACATTTGGGGGTTCAAAGTGCTCACCACACATCTAGATAAGTTCCTTAGGGGGTCTAGTTTCCAAAATGGGGTCACTTATGGGGGGTTTCTACTGTTTAGGAACATCAAGGGCTCTGCAAATGGAACATGACGCCCGCAGACCATTCCATCAAAGTCTGCTTTCCAAAACGTCATTACTTCCCTTTCGAGCCCTGACGTGTGCCCAAACAGTAGTTTTCTCCCACATGTGGGGTATCAGGGTACTCAGGACAAATTGGACAACAACTTTTGGGGTCCAATTTCTCCTGTTACTCTTGGGAAAATTAAAAATTGGGGACTAAATGATCATTTATGTGGGAACAAAACAGGATTTTATATTTTCACGCCTGGGCATTATAATCTTTAGTGAAACACTTGGGGGTTCAAAGTGCTCACCACACATCTAGATAAGTTCCTTAGGGGGTCTAGTTTCCAAAATGGGGTCACTTATTGGGGGTTTCTACTGTTTAGGAACATCAAGGGCTCTGCAAATGGAACATGACGCCCGCAGACCATTCCATCAAAGTCTGCTTTCCAAAACGTCATTACTTCCCTTTCGAGCCCTGACGTGTGCCCAAACAGTAGTTTTCTCCCACATGTGGGGTATCAGGGTACTCAGGACAAATTGGACAACAACTTTTGGGGTCCAATTTCTCCTGTTACTCTTGGGAAAATTAAAAATTGGGGACTAAATGATCATTTATGTGGGAACAAAACAGGATTTTATATTTTCACGCCTGGGCATTATAATCTTTAGTGAAACACTTGGGGGTTCAAAGTGCTCACCACACATCTAGATAAGTTCCTTAGGGGGTCTAGTTTCCAAAATGGGGTCACTTATTGGGGGTTTCTACTGTTTAGGAACATCAAGGGCTCTGCAAATGGAACATGACGCCCGCAGACCATTCCATCAAAGTCTGCTTTCCAAAACGTCATTACTTCCCTTTCGAGCCCTGACGTGTGCCCAAACAGTAGTTTTCTCCCACATGTGGGGTATCAGGGTACTCAGGACAAATTGGACAACAACTTTTGGGGTCCAATTTCTCCTGTTACTCTTGGGAAAATTAAAAATTGGGGACTAAATGATCATTTATGTGGGAACAAAACAGGATTTTATATTTTCACGCCTGGGCATTATAATCTTTAGTGAAACACTTGGGGGTTCAAAGTGCTCACCACACATCTAGATAAGTTCCTTAGGGGGTCTAGTTTCCAAAATGGGGTCACTTATTGGGGGTTTCTACTGTTTAGGAACATCAAGGGCTCTGCAAATGGAACATGACGCCCGCAGACCATTCCATCAAAGTCTGCTTTCCAAAACGTCATTACTTCCCTTTCGAGCCCTGACGTGTGCCCAAACAGTAGTTTTCTCCCACATGTGGGGTATCAGGGTACTCAGGACAAATTGGACAACAACTTTTGGGGTCCAATTTCTCCTGTTACTATTGGGAAAATTAAAAATTGGGGACTAAATGATCATTTATGTGGGAACAAAACAGGATTTTATATTTTCACGCCCGGGTGTTATAAACTTCTGTGAAGCCCTTGGGGGTTCAAAGTGGTCCCCACACATCTAGATAAGTTCCTTAGGTGGTCTAGTTTCCAAAATGGGGTCACTTGTGGGGGGTTTCCACAGTTTAGGCACATCAGACGCTCGTCAAACGTGACATGGCGTCCGATCTCAATTCCAGCCAATTTTAGGTTGAAAAAGTCAAACGGGGCTCCTTCCCTTGTGAGCCCTGCCATGTGCCTAAACAGTGGTTCCCCCCCCCATATTGGGTATCAGCATACTCAGGACAAATTAGACAAGAACCTTTGGGGTCCAATTTCTCCTGATACCCTTGGGAAAACAAAATATTGGGGACTAAATAATCATGTTTGTGGAAAAAATATGATTTTTTATTTTCACGCCCGGGTGTTATAAACTTCTGTGAAGCCCTTGGGGGTTCAAAGTGGTCACCACACATCTAGATAAGTTCCTTAGGGGGTCTAGTTTCCAAAATGGGGTCACTTGTGGGGGGTTTCCACTGTTTAGGCACATCAGACGCTCGTCAAATGTGACATGGCGTCCGATCGCAATTCCAGCCAATTTTAGGTTGAAAAAGTCAAACGGGGCTCCTTCCCTTCTGAGCCCTGCCTTGTGCCCAAACAGTGGTTCCCCCCCATATATTGGGTATCAGCGTACTCAGGACAAATTTGACAACAACTTTTGGGGTCCAATTTCTCCTGTTACCCTTGGGAAAATAAAAAAATTGTTGCTAAAATATTATTTTTGTGACTAAAAAGTTAAATGTTCATTTTTTCCTTCCACGTTGCTTCTGCTCCTGTGAAGCACCTGAAGGGTTAATAATCCTCTTGAATGTAGTTTTGAGTAGCTTCAGGGGTGCAGTTTTTAGAATGGTGTCACTTTTGGGTATTTTCTGCCATATAGACCCCTCAAAGTGACTTCAAATGTGAGGTGGTCCCTAAAAAAAATGGTTTTGTAAGTTTTGTTGTAAAAATTAGAAATCGCTTGTCAAATTTTAACCCTTATAACTTCCTAACAAAAAAAAATGTTGTTTCCCAAATTGTGCTGATGTAAAGTAGACATGTGGGAAATGTTATTTAGTAACTATTTTGTGTCACATATTTCTCTGTTTTAAGGGCATACAAATTCAAAGTTTGAAAATTGCAAAATTTTCTAAATTTTTGCCATATTTCTGTTTTTTTCATAAATAAACGCAAGTTATAGCGAAAATTTTTTACCACTAAAGTGAAGTACTATATGTCACGAGAAAACAATCTCAGAATCGCCTAGATCCGTTGAAGCGTTCCAGAGTTATAACCTCATAAAGGGACAGTGGTCAGAATTGTAAAAATTGGCCCGGTCATGAACATGCAAACCACCCTTGGGGGTGAAGGGGTTAAATTATTCTGAGCCCCTTCCCACACAGATGAAAGCGAACGAGAAAATTATTCCTCCCCAGAAACCCCCAAAGACTCATCTTTACTGAAGTTACAGAATTGTGGATTGAAGCCATATGCGCCAAAAAATGGCGACTTACCAGTGGACGATGATTATTTAAAGCAAACTCTGCCAGTGGTAAAATAGAAGACCAATCCTCTTGGTTATCTGATACAAAACATCTGAGGTATGTCTCCAAACTTTGGTTTAGGCGTTCAGTCTAACCATTAGTTTGAGAAATGAAAGCCCAGGGAAAGGAGAGATGCATCCCTAAATAGCAACTAGAGTTGAGCGAAACGGGTCGAAAAATTTCAAAAGTCGCCGACTTTTGGCAAAGTCGGGTTTCATGAAACGAAACCCGACCCTAGGATGAGGTCGGCCACGAGGTCGGCGCCAAAGTCGCGTTTCAAAAGTTTGTTTTGCGCTCTTTTTCAGCCAATCAGGATCCACGGACACTGTGGGCAACGTGATGACATAGGCAGGGGTCACCACCATCTTTCAGAAGGGCATGCAAGTGATTGGCTTGCTTTGGTGGGCGTCACAGGGGTTATAAAAGGGCGTGCATGCCGACCGCCATCTTACTTCTGCCGATCTTAGCATAGGGAGAGGTTGCTGATTCTGTAGGGAGAGCGTTAGGCTGGGAAGAAGAAAAAAAAATTGCTTCTGCTGCTAGCGATTTTGCCTGTACAACACACCAGTCACTGTGTGTGCAGTGCAAGGGGAGGCTATATTGTGGTGGATCAGCGGTGTTGGTTGTTAGGCTGCCTTCTAAGGCTTCCTGACAGCTGCATTGCTGTTTACCCACTGCTCTGCAAACTGCTTTTTTAAAAGCAATCCCAATTTTTTTTTGTCCTGCTGAGGTACTGAGCGTGCATTTTTTCACACCATACAGCGTCAGTGGGCCTCACACAATCCAAAAGTGTCCAGTGTCCACTAGTGTCTGCAGAAATTCAAAATCTCCCTTATCCTGTAGTCACTGTTTTCACACCTGTGCCATCGAGCCTGTGACATAGCGCTCTGATATTCAGTGGGCCTCACACAATCCAAAAGTGTCCAGTATCCACTAGTGTCTGCAGAAATTCAAAATCTCCCTTATCCTGTAGTCCCTTTTTTCACACCTGTGCCATCGAGCCTGTGACATAGCGCTCTGATATTCAGTGGGCCTCACACAATCCAAAAGTGTCCAGTGTCCACTAGTGTCTGCAGAAATTCAAAATCTCCCTTATCCTGTAGTCACTGTTTTCACACCTATGCCATCGAGCCTGTGACATAGCACTCTGATATTCAGTGGGCCTCACACAATCCAAAAGTGTCCAGTGTCCACTAGTGTCTGCAGAAATTCAAAATCTCCCTTATCCTGTAGTCCCTTTTTTCACACCTGTGCCATCGAGCCTGTGACATAGCGCTCTGATATTCAGTGGGCCTCACACAATCCAAAAGTGTCCAGTGTCCACTAGTGTCTGCAGAAATTCAAAATCTCCCTTATCCTGTAGTCCCTTTTTTCACACCTGTGCCATCGAGCCTGTGACATAGTGCTCTGATATTCAGTGGGCCTCACACAATCCAAAAGTGTCCAGTGTCCATTAGTGTCTGCAGAAATTCAAAATCTCCCTTATCCTGTAGTCACTGTTTTCACACCTATGCCATCGAGCCTGTGACATAGCGCTCTGATATTCAGTGGGCCTCACACAATCCAAAAGTGTCCAGTGTCCACTAGTGTCTGCAGAAATTCAAAATCTCCCTTATCCTGTAGTCCCTTTTTTCACACCTGTGCCATCGAGCCTGTGACATAGCGCTCTGATATTCAGTGGGCCTCACACAATCCAAAAGTGTCCAGTGTCCACTAGTGTCTGCAGAAATTCAAAATCTCCCTTATCCTGTAGTCCCTTTTTTCACACCTGTGCCATCGAGCCTGTGACATAGTGCTCTGATATTCAGTGGGCCTCACACAATCCAAAAGTGTCCAGTGTCCACTAGTGTCTGAAGGAATTCAAAATCTCCCTTATCCTGTAGTCACTGTTTTCACACCTGTGCCATCGAGCCTGTGACATAGCGTTCTGATATTCAGTGGGCCTCACACAATCCAAAAGTGTCCAGTGTCCACTAGTGTCTGCAGAAATTCAAAATCTCCCTTATCCTGTAGTCACTGTTTTCACACCTGTGCCATCGAGCCTGTGACATAGCGCTCTGATATTCAGTGGGCCTCACACAATCCAAAAGTGTCCAGTGTCCACTAGTGTCTGCAGAAATTCAAAATCTCCCTTATCCTGTAGTCCCTTTTTTCACACATGTGCCATCGAGCCTGTGACATAGCGCTCTGATATTCAGTGGGCCTCACACAATCCAAAAGTGTCCAGTGTCCACTAGTGTCTGCAGAAATTCAAAATCTCACTTATCCTGTAGTCACTGTTTTCACACCTGTGCCATCGAGCCTGTGACATAGCGCTCTGATATTCAGTGGGCCTCACACAATCCAAAAGTGTCCAGTGTCCACTAGTGTCTGCAGAAATTCAAAATCTCCCTTATCCTGTAGTCACTGTTTTCACACCTGTGCCATCGAGCCTGTGACATAGCGCTCTGATATTCAGTGTGCCTCACACAATCCAAAAGTGTCCAGTGTCCACTAGTGTCTGCAGAAATTCAAAATCTCCCTTATCCTGTAGTCCCTTTTTTCACACCTGTGCCATCGAGCCTGTGACATAGCGCTCTGATATTCAGTGGGCCTCACACAATCCAAAAGTGTCCAGTGTCCACTAGTGTCTGCAGAAATTCAAAATCTCCCTTATCCTGTAGTCACTGTTTTCACACCTGTGCCATCGAGCCTGTGACATAGCGCTCTGATATTCAGTGGGCCTCACACAATCCAAAAGTGTCCAGTGTCCACTAGTGTCTGCAGAAATTCAAAATCTCCCCTGTGCTATAGACACCTTGTACCTTGTTTTACATTACTATATAGTTTGTTGGATTTTGTCTACATTTCTACAAAAAATGAGGAAGGCTGGTGGAAGAGGCCGTGGAATTGGGCAGGGGTTGGCAGCTGGTAATGATGGTGTTGGTGGTGGATCTGATGGTAGTGGCAAGAGCAAAATAGGACCGAATGCAGGAGGTGTTGAGCCTGCGTCATCGTCTGGCTCCATAAGGCTTCGAAGGCTTAGTTTTCTAGGAGTTGGCAAACCACTTTTAAAGCCAGAGCATCAGGAAAAAGTTTTGTCTTACATTGCTGACTCAGCCTCCAGCTCTATCGCCTCCTCTTCTGAAGTTGTAAAAAGTAAAAGCACTGAGTCGTCATTGGAGGCTCATGTTCATGAACCACACCTTTCCTTGTGTCCTTCACCCCAACCAAGATTGAAGGATGATGCAGGTCATACTACTGATTACTCCATGGAGCTGTTTTCACATACCATGCCTGGATTATCAAGTGAAATGGTGAATTACCCAGGCAAAGATGAATCTGACATGGAGTGCACTGATGCACAGCCGCTGATAGATGATTCTGCTGGTACATTCACTCAGAGCACTACATTGTCCTCGCAGTGTACAGAGCCAGATTCTGACCCTGATGAGACTCAGGTGCCCCTTCCCGCACACTATACCACCATACACGGTGACACAGAGGAAGGTGCACATGACATTGAAGAGGAGGTGATGGATGACCCAGTTGTTGACCCAGATTGGCATCCATTGGGGGAAGAGGGTGCTGCTTCCAATAGCTCAGACAAGGAGGAGCATCCACGGCAGACATCGACATCGCAACAGCTGTTATCTGGCAGGCCCGGAGCACTCCAAAGACAGGTTCCAAAAATCAAAAGAGTTGCTAGACAGCTTGTCCAGACGGTCAAAAGATCACAGCGTGCTAGGCCGCAAAATGTCTGCCAAAGTAGGAAGAGTGCAGTGTGGCACTTTTTTGAACAAAATCCTCATGATCAGGCCAAGGTTATCTGTAAGAAGTGCACAAAGACCTTTAGCCGAGGGAAAAATCTGAAAAGTTTGAATACCAGTTGCATGCTTAGACATTTAACCAGCATGCACTTGCAAGCGTGGACACAACACCAAACCTCAAGTGCCACATGTGCAACTGATCACAAAGAAGGTAGTCAACAATGCTACATTGTTTCCCCCACTGTAAGCCCACCGGTTAGCACAGCAGCAAATGTTGAGGTGTCATTGCAAGGCCACAGCAGTCAGGGAATCCCACTGTTATATCAACGAAATACTGAATCTAGGCCATCAGAAAGAACACCAACTCCATCACCATCATCAACCCTCTCTCAGTCCGCCCTGTCCACCGCTACTTCCACCATATGCAGCTCTCAAGTCCAGCTCACCCTCCCAGACACTATGAGTAGGTCAAGAAAGTACTCAGTCTCTCATCCGCGTACACTGGGTTTGAACGCCCACATTGCCAAACTAATCTCATTTGAGATGATGCCCTATCGGTTGGTGGAAAGCGCAGCTTTCCGCGAACTCATGGCCTATGCAGTACCACGCTATGACCTACCCAGTCGCCACTTCTTCTCTCGCAAAGCCATCCCAGCCCTCCACCATCATGTAAAAGACCGCATTGTCCATGCACTCAAGCAGTCAGTGAGTGGAAAGGTGCACCTCACAACTGATGCATGGTCCAGTTGGCATGGCCAGGGCCGTTACGTGTCCATCACTGCGCACTGGGTTAATGTGGTGGATGCAGGGTCCACAGGGGACAGCGGTGGTGGGACAGTGCTGCCTAGCCCACGGTATAGGAATCAGTTGGCTGTAGGCGTTCGACCCTCCTCCTCCTCCTCCAGAAGCGAAAGCTCGTCCACAGAGCGCAGTCGTACGAGCACTCCATCTGCAGCTGCCACTGTTGCACTCGAGGTGTCCCCCTATCGAGCAGCTAGTGGAAAGCGTCAGCAGGCTGTGTTGCAGATGATGTGTTTGGGCGACAGACACACCGCCGAGGTGCTGGCCGAGTACTTGAAGCGACAAACTGAGTCATGGCTGGGCAGTGTACATCTTGAGGCAGGCAAGGTAGTTAGTGATAACGGCCGTAATTTTGTGGCAGCCATAGCCCTTTCAAAACTCAGCCACATACCTTGCTTGGCTCACACCTTGAACCTGGTGGTGCAGTGCTTCCTCAAAAATTATCCGGAGTTAACAGCCCTGCTCCAGAAGGTGCGAAGACTGTGCGCGCACATCCGCCGGTCGCCTGTACACTCCGTTCGTATGCAGAAGCTGCAGCGATTGCTCCACCTTCCCAACCACCGCCTCATTATCGACATTGCAACAAGGTGGAACTCCACCCTGCACATGGTGGAGCGGCTGTGCGAGCAGAGGCAGGCCATAATGCATTTGTGGGAGGATACACGGCCAGGCACTTTGAGAGCAGACATGGAGTTGACAGGTGTGCAGTGGTCGAAGCTGAAAGACCTCTGTAAAGTCCTTCAGTGTTTTGAGGAATGCACACGGCTGGTAAGCGCAGACGACGCCATCCTAAGCATGATCATCCCACTTATGCGTCTGCTCATGCAAACTTTGACGCACCTTAAGGAGCAGGCGTCTGCAGCCAATGTTGATGAGGAGGAAGAGGAGGAGGGAATCCTTGATGACATTCATCCATTGTCTGCTCAGGGACTTCTCCTGGACGAGGTGGAGGAAGAAGAGGAGGAGGAGGATGATGATGGGGATGATTACTTAGGGGAGGAGGATGCATCTCGTGGGGCAAGTGAAAATGTTGGCGTGGCAAGGTCTGGTACAGGGTTTGTGCGTGACTGGAGGGATGTGGATTTGCCAGAAAGTGCTCCTCCACCCAGCACTTGCAGTGCATCATTGACACTGGGAACATTGGCCCACATGTCAGATTATGCCTTGCAGATCCTAAAAAGGGACCCCCGCATTGCCAAAATGATGAACGATGACGACTACTGGTTGGCCAGCATCCTGGATCCATGCTATAAAGGCAAATTACAAAACATCATGCCACAGGAGAACCTTGACCTAATATTGGCTAATAAACAAGCAACTCTGGTAAATCGGTTGCTTGAGGCATTTCCAGCACACAGCAGCGGTGATGGTTCTCACACGAGCCGTACGGGCCGGGGGCAGCTTGGCAGAGGTGTTCATGGTGCACACAGCAGAAGTGGCATTGGAGACAGGGGTTTCATGACAATGTTGTGGACTGATTTTTCAAGTACCGCTCACACAACTGGTAATACTGCATCGATGGAAAGTGACAGGAGACAGCAGTTGTCAACTATGGTTACAAACTACTTTTCCTCCCATATCGATGTTCTCCCACACAGGTCATTCCCCTTTGACTATTGGGCCGCTAAACTGAACACCTGGCCTGAATTGGCACAATATGCCTTACAGGAGCTCGCTTGCCCAGCTGCAAGTGTGCTATCGGAAAGAGTCTTCAGTGCAGCTGGATCAATCCTGACAGAAAAAAGGACCCGTCTGTCAACCCAAAATGTGGATGATCTAACCTTCATTAAAATGAACCATGCATGGGTTTCCAAGGATTTTGTCCCACCTTCCCCTGATGACACATAGGGTGACAGAAAAATGGCTTGCTTTGGTCCACCTCTTCCTGGGACTTGACCTATTTCGCCTTTTGCATCAGCTGAATGTCCAACATCAACATATGCCACTTTCTAAAACTCCCTAACTGTGCTGCCTCCCCCCCCATGGCCGGGGTCACCACCTAGCGCACGACACCGTGCGAGTGCCGTTGCCCTGGACAGGTGGGTAGGCCGACTCTTGGGCGCGGGCACTGGCACAGGGTCCCTCATAGTGCAATCAAGTGTCTCTGACGGTGGTGGTGCACACCCGCCGTCAGACACACTGCCGTACTATGAGGGGCCCAGTGCCAGTACCGACGCCCACGAGTGGGCCCCCCTTGCTTGGGCAGGGCCCCAGCATTTGCAATCTTTACCTCTCCCTGCTCCTCCTCTGTGTAGTCTGGGCCGTCAAATCCATACTGGGCCTGACACCGTCTGAGCCTGCCTCCTGATGTATAGACATATATTTTGAATGTGTACGCTATCCATACATGTTATCCGGGGATACGGTACCCTTTCTCACCTTTGTGCAATCACGTGCAAGCCATACTGGGCCTAACACCGTCTGAGCCTGCCTCCTGATGTATAGACATATATTTTGAATGTGTACGCTATCCATACATGTTATCCGGGGATACGGTACCCTTTCTCACCTTTGTGCAATCACGTGCAAGCCATACTGGGCCTAACACCGTCTGAGCCTGCCTCCTGATGTATAGACATATATTTTGAATGTGTACGCTATCCATACATGTTATCCGGGGATACGGTACCCTTTCTCACCTTTGTGCAATCACGTGCAAGCCATACTGGGCCTAACACCGTCTGAGCCTGCCTCCTGATGTATAGACATATATTTTGAATGTGTACGCTATCCATACATGTTATCCGGGGATACGGTACCCTTTCTCACCTTTGTGCAATCACGTGCAAGCCATACTGGGCCTAACACCGTCTGAGCCTGCCTCCTGATGTATATAGACATATATTTTGAATGTGTACGCTATCCATACATGTTATCCGGGGATACGGTACCCTTTCTCACCTTTGTGCAATCACGTGTAATCCATACTGGGAGTGAGAACGGCTGGCGAGCTGTTAAGCAAGCTACAGCACCTGTGGTTTGCACACGTAAGTTTTTCATTTTTTCAGGAATGATGGTTAGGCCTAATTCTGGAACTGCGGTTGACCTGCACTTACTGGGAAATCATCGTTCGCGGGTAATAATTGTAATAATCAGTGATCCCCATCACTAACGTTGTTCAGCGGGTTATCTGCACGTGTAAGCGACAAACGCTGGCCTTTTCAGTATAGCGCACATGCAGCCACGGACATGTAAGGGCATGACACACCAGTTATTGGCCAATCTCATGTGCCAGAGCCTCACGTGTCCCTCTAGTAAGCCGGACTCGGACCGCGGGGCATGACGGAGTCTCGTTCGTTAACGGAATTAAGCTTGCAATGTGTGCATCTGTTCTGTAGCTGGCATGGTTGAGGTTTCCCAGGTGGAGTCGAATTTAACCGTAGGCTCCACTCCTGGTGGTGCCCTTCTGGACATTCCTTTAAGGTTCAGCTTTGCAACCATACTTCCCATGTAAAACAAACACTTTGCCTTCATGAACACTGTTTGGAGGGTCATGACTCGTGGGAATAACGCCGCCCAATCAGTTAACCTGCTAGAGAGATCCTTCGTTGCTCCCAAGAATGACATCACACTCCCTAGGAGGAAGGTAATGCCACTGTGGCGACCGTACTCCTGGGGGCGACACAAGTGCACTGATGCCCAGCCACTGCTCGATGAATCTGCTGGTACATTGACCCAGACCACTACATTCCCCTCGCACGCTACACGGCCTGAATCTGAGCCTGATGAAACTCAGGTTACCCTTCCCATATACAGTTCCATCTTACACGGTGACAAAGAGGAAGCTGCAGATGAAAGTGTAGGTTCGGCCCACCCGCCATCAGACACACCACCGTACTATCAGGGGCCCTGTGCCAGTGCCGTCGCCAACGAGTGGGCCCCCCCTGCTTGCTCAGGATCACAGCACTTGCAAGGTTGAAATACTGTGCAGTGAGATGGAAGATGGGGACGACGAGGAGTCCAGACTAGTACAGGGATTCCCTAGCGAGGAGACTTATTTGATTGTTTTCAATGTTGGGACAGCAATTTTTGGGGAGCACTATACTCTGGAGAATGATAGATGGGGCCCACCATACACTGGAACATTCCAAAGGTGGACATCAGACACTGGAGCAGCATTTACAGGGCCCATTATACACTAGAGCATTAGAAATGGGGCCCATTATGTTTGGAGCATTATTTGGGCCCATAAGACAGTGGAGCTTCATCCATGGGGACCAACATATACTGTAGCATTATGTGGAGCTCATCATATACTGTTTCAAACATTATATGGGACCAATGATTCTGTATGTAGAAATAGATGGGCCTCGTCATGAGATGTAAAAAGTGAAGTATTTTTCATTGTACTATACCGCTATTTCTCTGCCGTATCGGAGCATGTTGAGTTGTGGTATGTGTTAAAGGGGCGCTCTTTCGCCCAGGGCACATGAAAACCTGGAGCCAGCCCTACCCCCCCACAACTTTAGCAAAATAACCCCCATTTTTCAGTGCGTAACTTGTATTATGAAGTTAATTAAGGTTGACAAGCTTAAGTAAGAAGAATTGATGCTTTTGGCATTCAAATGGGCACTGTAGGTGTGTTTCCTGTCCTCCTCTCACTGCCGACTTTTATTCCCCATTGACTTACATTGGGTTTCGTGTTTCGGGACGACCCCGACTTTTTCCTATAATCGGCCGATCTTGCTCGACCCGACTTTTGGAAAAGTCGGGTTTCACGAAACGAAACTCGACCCTAAAAAACCAAAAGTCGCTCAACTCTAATAGCAACAAAACGCCCTCCAAAATTTGGATACAAATTTGGTCCCCTGATCTGACACCATCAGAGGAAACCCAGTGAATCTTCATGATCTCAGTGACGAACACTGGAGCCAGTGTCTTGGCGTTATGGAAAGCAGGTAAAGCAATAAAGTGTGCCATTTTACAAAACTTATCCCCCTCAACTAAGATAACCATTTTAACAAAGGATGAAGGAAGTTCCATAATGAAATCCATGCATAAATGAGTCCATGGACCATCTGGAATGGTTAATGGTAAAAAGAGCCCCAGGAGGACGAGTATACGGGGTCTTGGAACACACACAAACACTACATGAGGACAATTACATCCTTGGCCTCGACAAACAACAAGAGAGGAGGTCCAAGGTTGCTTTAGTTAAAGCCGAGTTGTGATGTGCCTCCAAAATCTTAAGACCCAGATGTACAAGTATAACCAATTACCCCAAAGGACCAGCAGGGGCGTCCCCCTGAGCCTTCAGTACCCCACCTTCAAGTTCAGACCATCCCTTTTTGTAAAATAGGAACACCATCATCAGTACTACAACCCCCAGGAAAACTCAGAGAGAAAGCATTCGCTTTGATGTTTTTAATCCCTGGATGGTAAGTGACCACAAAATTAAACATGGTGAAAAACAAACATCATCTAGCTTGCCTGTGATTATGGCAAGGTACATTAAATTTTTGTGAACAGTGATGACTGTGACCATGTGAACTGCCCCTTCCAGAAAATGACGCCACTCCTCAAATGCCAACTTAATGATCAAAAGTTCTTTATTGCCTACATCATAGTTTCTTTCGGCCAACGACAGCTTTTAAGAGAAGGCACATGGATGCCACTTATCAGCGACCGACCCTTGAGACATTAAAGACCCGATCCCCACCTCCAAAGCATCAACCCCGACAATAAATGGTTGAGACACATCGGGTTGCATGAGCATTGGCGCAGTTGAAAAAACAGAAAAAAATGAAGAAAAAGAAAGAAGAAAATGAAGGAACTGACGGCAGAGCGCAGTCAGACCACCTCGAGAAGTCCATGCTTTTCCTAGTCATGTCAGTGAGGTGTTTGACAATAGTCGAGAAGTTTCGAATACATTTCCGATAAAAGTTTGCAAACCCCAAAAATTGTTGTAATTCTTTCAGATTTTCTAGGAGGTTCCATTCTAGAACTGCTCGAACCTTATCAGAATCCATGCGGAAACCTGCAGCTCACACTAGGAAACCTAAGAACTGAACCTCCTGTACAGCGAATACACACTTCTCTAACTTGGCATACAGTTTATTATCCTGTAGAACCTGTAACACCTGCATGACATGCACTTGATGAGACTTGAGTTCGAGTATGTAGATCAAAATATCGTTAAGGTACACTACTAGAAATCTACCCACGAGGTGACGGAAGATGTCATTAATGAAATGTTAGAAAACAGTGGGAACATTAGTGAAACCAAAAGGCATGACAAGATTTTCATAATGCCCTTCGGGGGTGTAAAATGCTATCTTCCCCTCATTCCCCTCCTTAATGCTAATCAGTTTATAGGCTACCTTGAGATCCTACTTGGAGAACCATTTAGCCCCAATAATCTGAAGAAATCAGGTATGAGTGGAAAGAGATATGGGTCCCAGATGAAGGAAAAAAATCCAAAACGTGCGTCGGGGCGTGTCACACTTTGTCTTCTTACCCCCAGGTATTTATCGCCTTTCCATTCATACACTGATTTTGTTATACTTCTCTGCTGGTGACTATTGGATGCTGGACCTCAGTGTTATATATAGCCCTTATATCTCATTAATTTATTATCTAATATATATATAATTTACAGCATCCCTATATATTGTCAGCTTATTGCACATCTTGTGACTAGTATTTGTGACCAGTCTATACTCTTCTTATTTTACCTTTTTGTTCTTCTTTCCCCCTTTTCACTTTGCACATGCATTTTATTGCGATTGTGGTATTTATTGTTGATATATGATATGTCTTCATGTGTGCAATATATGTATCATTTTTTTGGTAGATAATACTGGGATACACCATTTTTATTGACTAATTTTTTGTATTTTTATTTCAATAATTATTTATATTTTGTGTTACTTTGCATCTGTGTGTGCACCTTGTTCTTATTTGTAGTGTTACATTTTACCCTCACTAATAAAGGTATTTTAGCCTTAATTTTTTTCGTCTTGTCCCATCACTTCTTCATTCCTGTCCGATGTTTTTCTTCTTGGTTTTCATGGGTCCCAGATAGTAATCCGATTTATCTCTTGAAAGTCTAAACAGGGATGCAGGCCTCCATCTTTCTTCTTAATGAAGAAGAACCCTGCTGCTACAGGCAAAGATGAGGTTCTAATATATCCCTTGGCTAGACTCTCAGAGATATAGTCTTTCATGGCCTGTCTCTCAGGATCTGACAGATTGTATACTCTGGTCTTGGGCAACGTTGCACCCGGAAGCAAGTTTACAGGACAACCATACACACGATGGAGAGGCAGGTCTTTTCAGAGAACACATCCTCAAAATCAGACAGAATTATGGAATGTTTTTAGTGGAGACACTAGAGATAACAGGACTTAGGCAATTATTTTGCAAAAATCACTCCACTTAATTATCTCTCTGGCCTGACAGTCAATGGCCGAATTATGCTTAACCCCTTCACTACCAAGGGTGGTTTGCACGTTAACTACCGGGCCAATTTTTACAATTCTGACCACTGTACCTTTATGAGGTCATAACTCTGGAACGCTTCTATGGATCCCGGTGATTCTGACATTGTTTTCTCGTGACATATTGTACTTCATGTTAGTGGTAAAATTGCATTCAAATAACTTGCGTTTATTTGTGAAAAAAACGGAAATTTGGCGAAAATTTTGAAAATTTCGCAATTTTCCAACTTTGAATTTTTATGCCCTTAAATCACAGCGATACGGCACACAAAAAACTTAATACATAACATTTCCCACATGTTTACTTTACATCAGCACAGTTTTGGAACCAAAATTTTTTTTTGTTAGGAAGTTATAAGGGTTAAAAATTGACCAGCGATTTCTCATTTTTGCAACACCATTTTATTTTTAGGGACCACTTCACATTTGAAGCCACTTTGAGGAGTCTATATGATAGAAAATACCCAAAAGTGACACCATTCTAAAAACTGCACCCCTTAAGGTGCTTAAAACCACATTCAAGAAGTTTATTAACCCTTTAGGTGCGTCACAGGAATTTTTTGAATATTAAAAAAAAAATGAACATTTAACTTTTTTTCACAAAAAAAATACTTCAGGTTCAATTTTCTTTATTTTACCAAGGGTAACAGGAGAAATTGGACTGCAAGACTTATTGTGCAATTTGTCCTGAGTACGCTGATACCTGATATGTGGGTGGGAACCACTGTTTCGGCGCATGGCAGAGCTCAGAATGGAAGGAGCGCCGTTTGACTTTTTCAATGCAAAATTGGCTGGAATTCAGATCGGACGCCATGTCACGTTTGGCGAGCCCCTGATGTACCTAAACAGTGGAAACCCCCCCAAATGACCCCATTTTGGAAACTAGACCCCCCAAGGAACTTATCTAGATATGTGGTGAGAACTTTGAACCCACAAGGGCTTCACAGAAGTTTATAACGTACAGCGGTACAATTAAAAAATCATATTTTTTCCACAAAAATGATCTTTTCACCCCCAATTTTTATTTTTCCAAGGGTAACAGGACCCTAAAAGTTATTGTGCAATTTGTCCTGAGTACGCTGATACCCCATATGTGGGTGTAAATGACTATTTGGGCGCATAGCAGAGCTCGGAAGGGAAGCAGCGCCATTTGACGTTTTTGGCTAGAATTGAGATCGGACACCATGTCGCGATTGGAAAACCCCTGATGTACCAAAACAGTGGAAACCCCCCACAAATGACACCATTTTGGAATCTAGACCCCCCAAGGAACTTATCTAGATGTGTGGTGAGAACTTTGAACCCCCAAGGGCTTCACAGAAGTTTATAACGTACAGCAGTACAATTAAAAAATCATATTTTTTCCACAAAAATGATCTTTTCACCCTCAATTCTTATTTTTCCAAAAGTAACAGGACCCTAAAAGATATTGTGCAATTTATCCTGAGTACGCTGATACCCCACATGTGGGGGTAAACCACTATTTGGGCGTATGGCAGAGCTCGGAAGGGAAGCAGCGCCATTTGACGTTTTTGGCTGGAATTGAGATCGGACACCATGTCGCGTTAGGAAAGCCCCTGATGTACCAAAACAGTAGAAACCCCCCACATATGACACCATTTTGGAAACTAGACCCCCCAAGGAACTTATCTAGATGTGTGGTGAGCACTTTGAACCCCCCAGTGCTTCACTGAAGTTTATAACGTCCGGGCGTGAAAATAAAAAAATCGTATTTTTTCCACAAACATGATCTTTTAGTCCCCATTTTTTTATTTTCCCAAGGGTAACAGGAGAAATTGGACCCCAAAAGTTGTTGTCCAATTTGTCCTGAGTACGCTGTTACCTCATATGTGGGAGAAAACTACTGTATGGGCACACGTCGGGGCTCGGAAGGGAAGTAGTGACGTTTTGGAATGCAGACTTTGATGGAATGGTCTGCGGGTGTCATGTTGCGTTTGGAGAGCCCCTGATGTACCTAAACAGTGGAAACCCCCCACAAGTGACCCCATTTTGGAAACTAGACCCCCTAATGAACTTATCTAGATGTGTGGTGAGCACTTTGAACCCCCCAGTGCTTCACAGAAGTTTATAACGACCGGGCGTGAAAATAAAAATATCGTATTTTTTCAACAAACATCATCTTTTAGTCCCCATTTTTTTTATTTTCCCAAGGGTAACAGGAGAAATTGGACCCCAAAAGTTGTTGTCCAATTTGTCCTGAGTACGCTGATACCTCATATGTGGGAGAAAACTACTGTATGGGCACACGTCGGGGCTCGGAAGGGAAGTAGTGACGTTTTGGAATGCAGACTTTGATGGATTGGTATGCGGGTGTCATATGCGTTTGGAGAGCCCCTAATGTACCTAAACTATTGAAACTCCCCACAAGTGACCCCATTTTGGAAACTAGACCCCCCACCGAGCTTATCTAGATGTGTGGAGAGCACTTTGAACCCCCAAGTGCTTCACAGAAGTTTATAACGCCTGGGCGTGAAAATAAAAAAAACATTTTTTTCCGCAAAATTATATTTTTGCCCCCAATTTTTTATTTTCCTAAGGGTAACAGGAGAAATTGGACCCCAAAAGTTGTTTTGTAATTTGTCCTGAGTAGGCTGATACCCTACATGTGGGGGTAAAACACTGTTTGGGCACATGGCAGAGCTTGGAAGGGAAGGAGCACCATTTGACTTTTTCAACGCAGAATTGGCTGGAATTGAGATCAGACGCCATGTTGCCTTTGGAGAGCACCTGATGTGCCCAAACAGTGGAAACCCCCAATTATAACTCCAACCCGAACCTCAACACACCCCTAACCCTAATCTGAGCCCTAGCCCTAACCCTAGCCCTAACCCTAGCCCTAACCCTAACCCTAACCCTAACCCTAGCCCTAACCCTAGCCCTAACCCTAACCCTAACCCTAGCCCTAACCCTACCCTAACCCTAACCCTAGCGGGAAAATGGAAATAAATACATTTTCTTTTAGTTTTATTATTTTTCCCTAACTAAGGGGGTGATAACGGGGGGTTTGATTTACGATTTATGGCGGTTTTTATGTTTGGCGGCTGTCGCACGCTAAAAGACGCTTTTTATTGTAAAAATAGTTTTTGCATCACCACATATTGTGAGCTATAATTTTTCCGTATTTTGACCCACCGAGTCATGTGAGGTCTTATTTTTTGCGGGACGAGTTGACGTTTTTATTGGTACCATTTTCGGGCACGTGACATTTTTTGATCGCTTTTTATTCCGATTTTTGGGACGCAGAATGAACAAAAACCAGTGTTTCATGAATTTCTTTTGGGGGGGTGCGTTTACACCGTTCCACGTGCGGTAAAATTGATAAAGCGGTTTTATTCTTCAGGTCAGTACGGTTACAGCGATACCTCATTTAGGTCGTTTTTGTATGTTTTGTCGGTTTTTTGCAATGAAAACTATTTTATATAAAAAATAATTATTTTTGTATCGCTTTATTCTGCGAGCTATAACTTGTTTATTTTTTTGCGGATGATGCTGTATGGTGGATCGTTTTTTGCGGGACAAGATGACGTTTTCAGCGGTACCATGCATATTTATATGCGTCTTTTTGATCGCACGTTATTGCACTTTTTGTTCGGTGGTTTGATAATAAATCATTATTTTTTGCTTTGTTTTTTATTTTTATTTTTTAAGGGGTTCGCTAAAGGGGTTAACTAATGGGACAGTTTTATAGGGCAGGTCATTACGGACGCGGCGATACCAAATATGTGTACTTTTATTGCTTTTGGTTTTTTTTATTTTGAAAAAATGGATTTATTGGGGAATATTTTTTTTTTTTTTACTGATTTATTTAGCGATTTTTTTTAAATTATTTTTAACACTTTTTTTTTTTTTTACTTTATTACCTTGTCCCAGGTGGGACATCGCTGTCCTGTGACAGATCGCTGATCTGTCACATCACAGATCACTGTGACAGATCAGCGATCTGTCACAGGCACTGCTGCAGACTTCCTCATGCCTGCGCTTTGCAGGCACTGAGGAAGCCAGCTTCCTCAGGCCCCCGAAGGCCCCCGTCGCCATCTTGGATCCGGGGGCCTGTAGGGAAAGAGCCCCTCGCAGCAGCGCTGCACATTGCGCTGCCGTGGGGGGCTCAGGGAAGCACGGAGGGAGCCCCCTCCCTGCTGATGCTTCCCTTTAACCCCCGGTACACCGCGATCGCATTTGATCGCGGTGTGCAAGGGGTTAACGTGTCGGGGGCGGTCCGTGACCGCCCCTGACACATTGTGCCGGGTGTCAGCTATGATAATTAGCTGACACTCGGCCGCGATCAGCGGCGCTCACCACGTGGGCGCCGCTGATCGCGATGACGTAATATTCCGTCCATGGTAATTAGGTCCATGGTCACATGGACGGAATATTACGTCAATTGTAGGTAAGGGGTTAAAGGGAATCTGTCACCCATATTTAGTGATATAATGTAAAGATATCACCCAGTTGTGGATTATATTAGGGCTTTTGACTCCCCCGACCCCACACCTTTGAGGCATAAATCACTTTTTTATCTTGTTGGGGATGTATGCAAATCGACGCGGTCCTGTCCGATGGACGTGGCTTAGTCGGCTTCTTAAACCCCCCTTGCTGCACGTAATCTTCATCTGTGAATATCACAGATAACGTTGGTTTCCGGGCTTGCGCATTGTAAAGCCTCTGGCGCCTGCGCAGTATGCTTTACCCAACTGTGGGCGAAGCATATAATCGCTACTGTGCATGCACCGGTATTTTTCAGCGCGATCTATGCCCCGGAAGTCTTCACATACAGGACACACATTCGGGGCATAGACTGCGCTGGAAAATACCGGTGCATGCGCAGTAGCGATTATATGCTTCGCCCACAGTTGGGCAAAGCATACTGCGCAGGAGCTGGAGGCTTTACAATGCGCAAGCGCAGAAACCAACATTATCTGTGATATTCACAGATGAAGATTACGTGCAGCAAGCCAAGGAGGGGGGGAAAGAAGCCGACTAAGCCATGCCCATCGGACTGGACCGCGGCGATTTGCAAACATCCCCAACAAAATAAAAAAGGTATTTTTGCCTCAAAGGTGCAGGGTCGGGGGAGTCAAAAGCCCTAATAGAATCATTATGGGACACACAATTGGGTGATATCTTTACATGATATCACTAAATATGGGTGACAAAATCCCTTTAAGCCTCCGTCTAACATAGCGAGATCGCTAGCGAGATTGCTAAAGCGTCACCGATTTTGTGACGCAACAGCGATCTCGCCTGCGATCTCGCTACATGTGACACGTAGTGGCGACCGGCCCCCCCGCTGGATAATCGCTGATCGTGCTCGAATGTCTTGGGCCATTTTTTGATCGTTGGCGTCCCGCTTGCCAGCCTGCATCGCTGTGTTTGAAGCCGACGAGCGACCTCGCTGGCAAAGCAGAACTCAGGGACGCAGGCGGGAGTCGTCAGAACAGCTGCTGTGTGACAAAGTACCAACGATTGCTGAGGTCGTTATAAGGATCGCCGGATCGTTGCTGCATCGCTGAAGAGATCTGCCTGTTTAACAGCTTACTAGCGACCATTTAGCGACACACCAGTGATCCTTACCAGGTCGTATCGTTGTTGGGATCGCTGGTGCATCGCTATGTGAAATGGGACCCTTAGTTAACCAGGGAAGACCAAATGCAAGAGGAGAAGGAAGGCCTTCCAGAAGGTAACAAGAAGGGAGCTCCCAGTGAAGAGCTCCTACGCGAAGATTCACCTTATACGTTATTTGCGTAAAGTTTCCCCGACCCAGATGAGTACAGTCTATCACAATTATGGGAATGGACTTCACCAGCTTACTGCAGGAGAGAAGCGAACTGAGCATCCATCATATTGGCTCCTGCCTCACTAATGTTCGTGACAGTTGTTTACTTAATTTTCTGACTTTTACCTCAATGTTTTAGACAGATTCATGAAATGCGATTTTTTAAATTTTTTTTAACAAAATCAAAATTCGGTACAACTCTACTCCAGTCCCCCCAGGAGTGATTTCAATCAAAAAAGTCACATTCTCTTGAAACATTTTGAAAAACATGCAACGTTTTAGTGCAAAAGTCGCAAAAGACGTTACAGGCAGAAAACGAGACAACTTTGGACTTTGTGCAAGATTCAAGAATCTCCTGTGTCATTTACAGTAAATGACTTAGGAACAAAAAAAATCAGGAAAAAGTTAAGTGGTTTAAAATTGCAAACGATGAATGTATTTCAGGGCATGCTTTTAGGTCTAGCTTTACAGCAGCTGGAGAGCCATAGGTTGCTGATAAGAAAGTCTAGTAGTTACTTCCTCTTCTGAACATACATAGATACAATAAACATTTTGTGAACTAAGCTTAATTTTATTTTTGTTCTGAGAAAATGCTTAATCATTTCCTGCATGTAATAAACAGTATATTTTGCAGTGCTTGTCTCATGACTGTGAATGCCAAGCAGACACAAGTTGATTATCATGTAGATATCTTACCAAGGGTTTTTCCACTTTAAGCTTCTCTTCAGCAAATCTTAAGGCCATGTCACACTAAGCGAGAACGCTAGCGATATCGCTTAAGCGACACCGATTTTATGACGCAGCAGTGACATCGTCAGCGATGTCGCTGTGTGTGACATGTAGAGGCGATGTGGCCCCCGCTGCGATGTCGCTGATCGTGCACGAACGTCCTGGGCCGTTTTTTGATCGTTGGCGTCCCGCTGGTGAGCCTGAATCGCTGAGTTTGACACCCTTTATGAACGACGAGAGACCTCGTTGGCGACTCATATGTCAGAGGAGCAGGCGGGACTAGGTTTTCTTTTGTAACGCCCCTCAGCGCCGATTGGTGGCCAAAACATCACCTCAGCAATAAATGAAAACGTTAAACTGCGCCCCCATCCATTGTTCCAGAGCGCTTTGTGGATTAGGCCGAGGTCACACTAGCCATTAAATCGGACGAATGCAATGCAATAAAAAATCGCATTGCATTCGTCCCAATGTTATTCTATGGGGCAGCTCACATCATGCGATTTTTTATCGGATCCGAAACTCAGACCCAGACAATCACAGCATGCTGCGATTGTCACCGATTTTCGGATCGGATTCGACAATAGAAGGCTATGGGGGCGAGAAAAAATGGGACTAAAAACGGACTAGATGTGTGAGTTGCGGTTAAATCGCACCAAAAGCCGGCAATTTTTTTTTTCTAATACAGTAAAATCACAGTGACCGGTTAAATGAAGAAAGAATGAATAGATCTAGACACATTAAATACATATATATATATATTTATATATATATTTCTAATTCATACAGTTCTTCATTGCAGAATAGCCGCTGAAACATTTGCCGGCTTTTGTATAAGCATTCTCCTGCCCGACATGAAATGACACATGGTTTACATATAGTTAACCATTTCATTTCCTGTTTTTTTTTATGTCTATCACTATTAATTATATGAGGGTTTGTGGGTAAAATTTTGGAGTTGTATGGGTTCATTTAAGGGGTTAATTCGTTGTATTAAATTGCGGGGACTCCCTGCAGCCTCAGTGACGTCAGCGGGAGTCCCAGCAATTTAATACAACGAATTAACCCCTTAAATGAACCCATACAACTCCAAAATTTTACCCACAAACCCTCATATAATTATCTCTATGACATAAATCGCATCAAAAACGGATCACTGGTTAAGATACTTTTGTGCGATTTCGGACCGTTAAAATCGGACCGTTTTTTAATCGTTGTGTGTGACTCCAGCCTTACTCCAACGTTCTGGTGCTAGTCCTTTGTGCATTGTTGCGAGGATACTATCGTGTGTGGGGGGTGTTTTTTGCGATCCTGTCAGAGTCGCTACTGCGCTTCATCTTTGGCATTTATACCTTCTGAATTCTTGGATTTCCCTTGCAAGGTACATATTGTTAGTGATGCTTTTATTTTTGAATCTTAACACACCTTTTCTTTTTGGCTGCTTACCTTCAATATATATACAGACGTGTTGCCGCGTTTTTTTGCCGCGCACACCCCTGCAATTTTTAGATCTTTATTGCTTTTAGAGGTAATGTATTTGTTATATTTGATCCTCCATAACATAGGATAACCTAGCAATCTTTTGATAGCCGCGCCCACCCCCCGCCATTTTAGGCTCTTTGCTACGTAACCTTTTGTAAGCTCGCTGTTTTTTCAATTTTAACAAATGCAATGTTAACAAAAAAAAAATTACTCTTATTAACTTATCTTTTTTGTTTTATTAACTTTATTAATTAACTTTTCTCTTCTTTACCGGGCAGGTTGCACATAATGAACATGACCACCGAGAAGCGTGTGATTGTGGCAGCTGCATTACTGATGGAGGGTGATCGACAAGAAGAGGCGCGGATGGAAGAGAGGCGTTCCAAACGAAAGCGTTGCATGTGGACCAGAGAATGGCTGGAGCAGAGGTCAAAATTCACCCACATGCATCTAGGGAGGGAGTTGCAGGAGAATCCCCAGGATTTCCGAAATTATCAACGGATGCCGGAGGATTCATTCAAGCTCCTACTGGAATGTGTGAGGCCACTCATTGAACGGCAGGATACAAGGATGCGTGCAGCTGTTTCGGCAGAGGAACGTTTGGCAGTCACGCTGCGATTCCTGGCAACCGGACGTTCAATGAAAGACTTGCAATCAATTTTCTGCTGCTGTTTCTAGATCACTCCTCAGCGTATTAATTCCAGAGACATGCAACGCCATCGTCCGCAGTCTACGGAGCTACATGCCTTTTCCAAAATCCGAGGCGGAATGGCAAAAAATTGCATCAGATTTTGAACGTATTTGGCAGTTCCCAAACTGTGGTCATGCCTTGGATGGCAAACATGTGCGGATCACGCAACCACATAACAGCGGATCGTATTACTACAACTACAAGGGCTTCTTCAGCGTGATCCTCATGGCCCTTGTAAATGCCAAATATGAATTTATAAACGTTGATGTTGGCATGAATGGAAGGGTTTCAGACGTAGGCGTTTTGGAGCACACTATTTTTGGGGAACGCTTGAATAACTCTGAACTGCACTTACCAACCAACATGGACACCACCGCCAACCTTAACTTTGTTTTTGTGGGCGAGGAAGCCTTCCCCCTTCATGCGCATCTTGTGAAACCGTACCCACAAAAAACTTTGACAGAGGAAAGGCGTATTTTTAATTACAGACTGTCAAGGGCACGACGGGTTGTTGAGAATGCCTTCGACATAATGGCCAACCGCTTCAGGGTTTTCCACACACCAATCAACATGAAGATGGAATCTATAGACTCTGTGGTGTTGGCCTGTTGCGTTCTTCACAATTTTCTTCGGCAACGCGATGCTGTTGCTTACAGTCCGCCAGGCTTCATGGACTCGGACAGGAATGGTGACGAGGTGCTCGTAGAATGGCATGAAAATGATCCCGCTATTGCAGGACTTCAACCTGTCAATCAAGGCTGGAGCAAGGACGATGCGAAGGCCTGCCGAGACAAGTACTGCGAATACTTTAACGGGCCTGGTGCAGTGACTTGGCAGCATCAGATATAGTTTGCATTTAAAAAATTTTTTGTTTATTCTTCTTTATACTCTCTGTTCTGTTAATAAAAAAATTTTACATTCAAAAATGCTTTCTTGCTATTTCACTGATTTGTGCAAAAAGGGAGAAGGGCAAAAAGGGAGTGACGGGGGGAAGGAGAAGTAATGGGGAACAGGCAAAAAAGAGGGGTGAGTAATGGGGAGAAGGCAAAGTCATTGGTGTGATGGGGAGAGGGGAGTAATGGGGATAAGGCAAACTGAGGGGTGTGATGGGGAGGTTGGAATAATGGGGATAAGACAAAAAAGGGGTGAGATGGGGAGGGGGGAGTAATGGGGATAAGGCAAAATGAGGGGTGAGATGGGGAGGGGAGAGTAATGGGGCGAAGGGAAAATGTTGGAGAGAAGGGCAATAAATAATTGCACTAATTGGGATCAAGGATTAATATGTATGAAGGTCAAAGAGTATATAAATCCAAATTATAAAGAGAATGTGTAGCAATAGTAACCGTGTAATGCCTAGACATATACTAGTTTGCTGCGTCCCCAAAGAGGCCGCGGGATAACTATGACGCATCAGCGTTCCCGTGCGCCGTGATGTCATGACGCTCAGGTGGGCGGTGATAATGCGGCCTAGAGAACACATTAATGAACAACATGGCGTCCCGGCATTCTGTTCCTTGGGGGGAGCCAGAGGTCCGTTATTTAATTCAACAATTAGATGCACGGGACTATGACTGCACAACTCACACCCGTCCCATGCTTCACAAGAAGCGTGTATTAAAAAAAATAAGAAGAGGCCTTATGCGCAACTTCGGCATACAGCGGACTACCACGCAGATCAGAAAAAAGTTGGCCAATCTGCGTTACCGCTCAAGTGAACGCATTGCCAGCATCCGGACCGAAAACCAAAGGGGAGAAGGTGAGTGTTTTTGACAGGATCTGATGGTTTTTTTTTGGTATGATGTCTATGGTCGTGTACTTTACCGCTCAATATCAGACGTAGCACGTTCTGCTTTTGAAAAGTGTCAGCTTGTAAACACACAGCATGATGGCATTAGCTGTCAGCAAAAATGCTGGGGCATAGTGATGTGTCGTTCACGAATGATCCGACACAAAGAGCCGGCTCCCTGCTGTGAATGATGGGAGTCGGCACCCCAGTGAGAACCACTAAAATCCTTGAATGGCTCTCACTGGGCTTAAGATCCCGGTGTTCGGCAGATGTAACCCCGCCCACCAGAACAAAACTCCGCCCACTCAGCAATCTAATTGGTTCCTAGCAAGTGGGCGGAGTTTCGGACGCCCGAACACATATGCAATAGGGATCCATTTAGGATCGAAAAAGAGCCGGCTCTTTTTGGTGAGCGGAGCCATGAGAGCTGGATCACCAAAAAGAGCCGGATTGCCCATCACTACTGGGGTATTGTAATGTGGTATAGCGAAAGCGAAAGTGGAAGTAAAATGAAGTGTGAATTTTTTTATTTTTTTTTGGGTTACTTGAAAATAAACATGCACTTCTACAGATTTTTTAAAAATTTGTACTTTTTTAAAACTAAAACTTTTTGAAATAAAAAGTAACAAACTTTTAAATGTCTGTCAAGTATTAAAAGAAATTAAAAAAAGGTTTTTTTTGTTATATTTATGTTTCTTAAAGAATGTTAGTAAAATGTTTACTAAAAAAGTAATATAAAAAAGTTAGATATATAATATATATATGTTAAAAATAAATATTTATATATTTTAAGCTTATATATGCAGCTGTGTCATATTATTTGTAAAAGATGGGTTAGTTGGGCAGATGTCCGTGTCCGTGTATACGCCAATCTTTTTATTGTAGTCTACAATAATGTGAAAGTTACAAACAAACACACGAAAAACAGACCTTTATTCAGTTGAAAAATAACATTTTTATTAAAATAACAGAAACAATTTAAAATATATATATACACACAACAAAAAACTTAACAAAATTTTTGCAGACCTACAACTGTTGGTAATATGTTTCGTTTTCATTACCACGCTGCCTTGGCAGAGTATTAAAAAAAGGTGGGGGAACAAGGCTTGGGTTCTGCTGAAGGTCTATCCCCCTCCTCATCGTAGTTTCAAGAGGCTCTGGATTGTGTGGCCAAGAGTACTGCGGGTAGTGAGTTCTGAGTACTGCGGGTAGTGAGTTCTGTCCATGACACCAGACGTGTCAGTGAGTTTCCCGGTTGCTGCTTGACTCAACACCTCTAGCATATGAACACGCTGTATTGGATCTAGTGTTGGCAGCTTCTCATTTGCATAGTACGCAAAGCCGGTAAGCTGAGGTTGGTTCTGCGGTGTCGTTAGGACTTTTTTGGCAAGTTGTATAAATTCTGGAGTAGCCGAGGTGGGGGCCTTCCTTTTTCGACCAGAAAATGTGAGTCGCCTCGGCACAGATGGGGATGGTGGCTCAACAGTTTCCTCCTCTTGCACCATTGCCATGCTGTCTTCTTCAGGCGTCATTGACGGAGGTGTGATGACAGCCTCTTCTGTGTCCTGCGTGAACAGAAAATCCATGTTACATCACAAAGCAAAATAAATTTATCTTCACACTATAACAAAAATCTGATAGCGGGACTAGTATCAATGGTTATTACGGTATGTTAAATAGATAGACCTCAAACGTTTAACTTGATTAATTATCAGTAAATGAAGTTATAACTTTTGCTATTTTGTCAATTTTTCCTAATTTATTTTAAATTTCTAGTCCACATGGTCATGTACATTCCTATGTGTACTACAAGAAAGGTACTTACTTCACCGACAGGTGAGTCCTGCTGGATCACAGGGTCTGGTGCCAACATAGATGCCATTTTTCTCGGTACTTCTTGGTCCCTTGTGAAAGCAAGAAGATCATAGTACCACAATTTGGGGACATATACATCTTCTGACCTGGCTCCAGACTTGCTTGAATTCTCCACTTTGTTGAGTTCTTTCCTGTATACAGTGCGGAGGGCCTGAATCCTTTTTTTGACCGATGCCTCATCCACTGGCTCATTGGGGTAATGTTTTTTGGAAAGCTCCACCAGTTTTTGGTACGCCTCCTTCTTTTTCATCCTGTTGCTGTAATCCGCCGACTTTATTTTCCACAAGCAAGGCATCGAGCGGTACATCTCAATGAAGTCACACAGGAAATCTTTTTTAACATTTTTTTATTGCAAGGTATGGAGTTAGAGGGGAGCATTACCAAACCAATCATATGTAAAATACAACCTTTATTGAAGCTCTGGAATTTTTGAGCATACATTTTCTAACTAATTTTCATACATTTATTGCAAGGTATGATAAAATAAAATGCGTACATAGTTTACAACTTTTTACACAGCTAGGATCATAAAATGGCGGTGGTGCAGGGAAAAACAATGGCTGCCCAAAAAACATTCATAGAAGGCCAACAACTGTTAACACAGCTGGGATCTGAAAATGTCGGTGGTGGGCGCGGCAGAAAAAAAAATGGCTGCCCCAAAAAAATTCATAGATGGCCGACAACTGTTAACACAGCTGGATAAAATGGCTGTGGTGGGCGCGTCAGAAACAAAAAGGGCTGCCCAAAAAAAAATTCATAGATGGCTGACAACTGTTAACACCGCTGGATAAAATAGCTGTGGTGGGCGAGGCAGAAAAAAAAATGGCTGTCCAAAAAAAATTCAGAGATGGCCGACAATGTGATGTGATGGCGGAGGGCGGCGGCTGAAAAACTACCATGGCTGCTGTATATAAAAACAGATATACATATTGAATAAAGTTCTAAAAAATTAAATGCCAAAAAATTCATTAAATAAAAAAAAAAGTGCCTACCTTACAAGACAGTATAGAGATCCTGAAGGAATAAATCCGGGCCAAATGCAATAGCGGCACAGACTGGATCGCAGGAGCTGCAAAGCAGAAGGCTAGCAGGACGCAATATGGAACGCTGCTGGAAATTCGTATGAACCACTGCGCTCGAGAACAATGGAAGGGAGCGCTAATACGTTGTCTTTTTATGACGCGGTCATCCAATCACAAAGCGAGAGCTGTGACATAAACAGTCATGACTTACAGTTACCACCAATCTGTTCTGAGGGGCGTGGAAAAGGTAGCTCTCAATCACGCCTTTCTAGGTCGGGGTCTTTTACAATACATGCTGTGTGACAGGTCCCATCGACCCATCGAGGTCGTTATACAGATTGCTGATCGCTGATGTGTCGTTTATGAGATCTTCCTGTTTGGAAGCTAACTAGCGACCATACAGCGATGTACAAACGATCTCTGCCAGGTCGTGTCGTTCTCTTGATCGCTGGTGCGATCGCTTAGTGTGACAGTACCTTTATTTATATACAGCTCTGGCAAAAATTAAGAGACCACTGCACAGTTTTATAAAAATCAGCTTCTCTACATGTCTGACAGCCATTCCATTCCAGTGTCAGTTGAATTCCAACCAGAGTACACCTCATTCTACTTAATGTGCTTCTGATTAGGTGATCACCTGAACCAAATCTTATCTAACGAAGGAAAGTATAAAAAACCCTGCTGTGGTGTTCACAATCCTCTTGCAATAGGACAACCTGGATGTCAAAACAAGTGCTAGTAATATCCCAAAATTAATTGGAATGAAAAAATAACTTTTAACCACGCCAAAGGAGTTGAAAAGAAAAGTCTTGAGTGAGGAAAAGAAGGGCTCAATTCTGGTTTTACCAGCAGAGGGATATAGTGAGCATCATGTTGTCTCCATCCTTAAAATTTCTAAGGCAGCAGTCCATTACAATGAGGTCAAGCAGCAGACATTGGGGACAACAAAGCTACAGACCGGCAGAGGGCGAAAACGACTCTCCACTGACCGGGATGACCGTCATCTTATTCAAATGTCAGCAACCACAGGATGACATCAAGTGACCTACAAAAGGAATGGCAAATGGCAGCTGGGGTGAAGTGCAGGACAAGAACAATTTGTAACAGGCTCCTAGAGGCAGGGCTCAAGTCATGTAAAGCTAGAAAAAAGCCTTTCATCAATGAGACGCAAAGGAGAGCCAGGCTGAAGTTTGCCAAAGACCTTAAGGATTGGACCATAGAAGAATGGAGGTGACATAATTTTCCTGTAAAAAAATTAAAAATACAGGCCACATATTTTACAGTGTAGTATCTCCGTCACATGCCTCATCTATCTGTGGGCTACAAATTGTGGCATTTGAGGCCTCCATTCAACTGTTTTTGCTGTGTGCTACCCTAGCTTTTGCACAGCTGACCAACAGTGGATACTGGGTTGCTGATGTCTGCACGGCACCCCCACCCACCCAGGTACTATTTAATTCAGGCTCCATGCCCAGCGCCTAGTGCATGACCAGGCACATTTAAAGTGACTATGGTGTCACTTCTACTATCACACTGAATGCGATTAACTACTATACTGCAGTCTGTTACTGATGAAGGCCAGTGAGGCCGAAACGTCTATTATTTTCTGGCTGCATTAAAAAATCCCAAATATTCTAGAAGTTGAGTGCCAAGTTTTGTTTATTATTCATGTATGGTGTGGGGCCCTACTTGAGCACCTTCTGAAGTTGTACATACGGTGTTTTTCCTCTACCCTAGTTTTTGACATGATTTTCCTGTAAAAAAATAAAAATACAGGCCACATATTTTACAGTGTAGTATCTCGGTCACAAGCCTCTTCTATCTGTGGTCTACAAATTGTGGCATTTGAGGCCTTCATTCAACTGTTTTTCCTGTGTCTTAGCCTAGTTATTGACACCAGTTTGCTGAAAAAAAAAATGTTACCTACAGGCCAGATATTTTAAACTGTGGTTTTCCCGCACACAGATCACATATAAGTTCGCTCTAAATTCAGTCATTTGTAGTGAATGTGGAAAATATTGTAGTCCATTTAAAATGGGCTATGTGCTTGGGAAGGTATGTGGAAGTGGAGGTGATGGTGATGGTGCATGCAGAGGCCGAGGCTGTGGACAAGGTGAAATTGGGCCACAGCAAACACCCAAATATTCTTGCTCGACCTTCCTGTCCCAATTACTAGGGGACCGCAGCAGAATACCACTATTGAACCCAAAGCAGTGTCAAAAGGTTGTTGGCTGGATAGCGGATAATGCTTCCAGTCTCTATGCCATGACCACCACACTGTCTTCCACATGGTCAAGTCTGAGTAGCCGTGAGTCTGGACAGCAAATTCCTCACCCTGATCCTCCTTCCTCCCACCATGCCGAGTGCCCGGAGACAACTGATCCTACTCTTGGACACTCCGAAGAGCTGTTTACTTTTCCATTTACAGATTCCGGCCTCTCGCTTGGTCCACTTGAAGCAGGGCAGGATGAAATCGCATGTAGCAATGCCCAAATATCTGAGCAGCCATGGTCACATGAAGGCGACGGTGGGAACGTGTCACAAGAGTTGGACGATGATGAGACACAATTTCCAGAAAGTCAGGAGGAGGATCAGGGTGCGGAAGTTGAAGATGAGGTGATGGATGATATAGTAACTGATCCAACCATGCAGGAGGACATGCAGAGCGAGGACAGCAGCACACTGGGGAGGGAGGCATAGCACCCTAACAGGCAGGAAGAAGCAGTGTGGTGGCCACAGACAGAAGGTGGGCAACCGTTCCTCGTAACACCAACATGACGGATGTTGGCAGTACAACTGTTAGGTCTTCCCGAGTCTGGTTGTTTTTTAAAGACGCTGCCGATAACCCCAAACAGGCCATTTGTACCACCTGCCATGCCCTCATCAGCAGGGGTAGCAAAACTGCAGCCTGACCATCACCAGCATGATCAGGCTCATGGCAGCAAAGCACCTGACTTTGTGGGCCGAATCCCAGGTTCCAGGAACACTGCTTCTTCCGCTGTTGTGGGTGGAAGCCAGTCTCCTGTCCATGGTGCCTGTGAAGATGCCTCCTGCCCTGCACCTGTTGTTGCACACACTTAACTAGCACCATCATCAAGATTGTCCAGGATCTTGTCCCAGTGCAGTGTTCAGATGAACATACCCCAGTCCTTGGAACATAAGCTTAAATACGCATCCAACGCCCCACAGGCCACAGTACAAAATTCACATATTTCTCATCTTCTTGAGCTCGAAATGTTGCCTTTTAGGCTCTTGGAGAGGGAAGCTTTCCACGACCTGATGGCAGCAGCCGTCCCAAGGTACTCGGTCCCAAGCCACCACTATTTCCCCCGGTGTGCCATCCCGGCATTACGCAAACACGAGTCCCACAACATTTGCCGTGCTGTTATGATTAAGTCACCGAGGAGGATAGCCGGGGAATAAGCTAGGCAACCAGAAAACCAGAAAGGTTGGTAACTAAGCGGATTGCAGACCCCTAAAGCTAACAACACAACTAGAATTAGCCATGGGACGTAACTACAATGCCCTAGACCAGGGTTCCCCAACTCCAGTCCTCAAGGCCCACCAACAGATCATGCTTTCAGGATTTCCTTTGTATTGCACAGGTGATGCAATTATCATCTGAGCGATACTAAGGAAATCCTGAAAACATGATCTGTTGGTGGGCCTTGAGGACTGGAGTTGGGGAACCCTGCCCTAGACACCTCGACACAGCCAAAGAGTTAACTAAGCCTAAAGCAAGAAAGGGGAAAGCTAAATTGCCCTAGAGTAGAACCCCAAAGGAATAGATAGACCCCAAACATATATTGCCGGTGAGACAAGATGAAGCACAAACACAGGCAGAAAATAGAGTAAGCAAATGATGGGGCCCAAACTGTCTAGATAGAACAGGACAGGAAAGATACTGTCTGCAATCACGCAAAAAACCCTAAGAAAAATCCAACACGTCTGATATGCAAAAATACTGAGGCCACACGACCTCTCCCCCACTAGATCAGCATTCTGGTGTGAAGTGGAAGCAAAACAAAAGATACTGATATAACAGGGAGCTAGCAATACTGAACAGACTGACATAAGCTGTGACATATGGAACGGGGTCCAGAACTGGTCCCAGCAGGGAACAATGCTGAACCCACACAGCAAAGCAGAAAGCAGAGAAAGGCAAAAACTGGATCAAATGCAAAAAGATACCAGCAAACAAATAACTTATCTGAATGATGCAGGACCAAGCAGGGGGCAAGCGGACTTCAAAATGCACAGGAAGAAAACCAAATCACCAGCAACAATTGCTGACTTAAATCTTCCCAGTCTGTAACAGCTAACCTCCAGTCATCCTCTTCAGGTGATTGACTTCTGTCAACCCGACCAGCTCCATTACCTGCAGCAACCACCAGAGGGAGCCCAAACTCAGAAGTCAGGTCAAAAGTATTCACAACAGTACCCCCCCCTTGAGGAGGGGTCACCGAACCCTCATCCAAGCCACCAGGCCGATCAGGATGGGCCCGGTGGAAGGCGCGAACCAATCTCTCGGCATGAATGTCAGAGGCAAACACCCAAGAATTATGCTCCTGACCATAATCTTTCCACTTGACCAAGTACTGGAGTCCCCGTCTAGCCAGACGAGAATCCAATACCTTCACTACCTCATACTCCAGATTACCCTTAACCAATACAGGATCAGGGGGTGCAGCCATTAGAACTACTGGCTCCACAAACCTTTTCAACAAAGATTTATGAAAAACATTGTGAATCTTAACCCCTTCATGACCCAGCCTATTTTGACCCTAATGACCTGGCCATTTTTTGCAATTCTGACCAGTGTCTCTTTATGAGGTAATAACTCTGGAACGCTTCAACGCATCCTAGTGATTCTGAGATTTTTTTTTGTGACATATTGGGCTTCATGTTAGTGGTAAATTTAGGCCGATAATTTTTGTGTTTAATTGTGAAAAAAATGGAAATTTGGAGAAAATTTTGAAAATTTCGCAATTTTCACATTTTGAATTTTTATTCTGTTAAACCAGAGAGTTATGTGAAACAAAATAGTTAATAAGTAACATTTCCCACATGTCTACTTTACATCAGAACAATTTTGGAAACAGAATTTTTTTTTTTTAGGAAGTTATAAGGGTTAAAAGTTGACCAACGATTTCTCATTTTTATAACAAAATCTACAAAACCATTTTTTTAGGGACCACCTCACATTTGAAGTCACTTTGAGGGGTCTATATGGCAGAAAATACCCAAAAGTGACACCATTCTAAAAACTGCACCCCTCAAGCTACTCAAAACTACATTCAAGAAGATTATTAACCCTTCAGGTGCTCACAGGAACTAAAGCAACGTAGAAGGAAAAAATGGATATTTTCCACCAAAAATTTCTTTTAGCATCAATTTTTTCATTTTCATATGGGTAACAGGACAAAATGGATTCTAAAATTTGTTGGGTAATTTCTCCTGAGTATACAGATACCTCATAAACCACTGTTTGGGCACACGGCAGGGCCCGGAAGGGAAGGAGCACCATTTGACTTTTTTAATGGAAAATTAGCTCCAATCGTTAGCGGACACCGTGTCGTGTTTGGAGAGCCCCTGTGTACCTAAACATTGGAGTTCCCCCACAAGTGACCCCATTTTGGAAACTAGACCCCCCAAGGAACTTATCTAGATGTGTGGTGGGCACTTTGAATCCCCAAGTGCTTCACAGAAGTTTATAACGCAAAGCAGTGAAAATAAAAAATCCTTTTTTTTCCTCAAAAATGATTTTTTTAGCCTGCTATTTTTTTTTTCACAAGGCTAACAGGAGAAATTGGACCACAAAAGTTGTGCAATTTGTCCTGAGTACACTGATGCCCCATATGTGGGGCTGAAACCACTGTTTGGGTGCATGGGAGAGCTCAGAAGGGAAGGAGAGCGATTTTGGAATGCAGAATTTGATGGAATGTTCTGCGGCATCATGGTGCGTTTGCAGAACCCCTGATGTGCCCAAACAGTAGAAACCCCCCACAAGTGACCCCATTTTGGAAACTAGACCCCCAAGGAGCTTATCTAAATATGTAGTGAGCACTTTGAACCCCCAAGTGCTTCACAGAAGTTTATAAACGCAGGGCCATGAAAATAAAAAATTATTTTTTAGCCCTCTATTTTTTATTTTCACAAGGGTAACAGGATAAATTGAATCCCTAAAGTTGTTGCTCAGTTTATCCTGAGTACGCTGGTACCCAATATGTGGGGGGGGACCACTGTTTGGGCGCACGGCAGGGCTCAGAAGGGAAGGAGCGCCATTTGACTTTTTGAATGGAAAATTAGCTCCAATCGTTAGCGGACACATGTCGTGTTTGGAGAGCCCCCGTGTGCCTAAACTTTGGAGCTCCCCCACAAGTGACCCCATTTTGGAAACTAGACCACCTTAGGAACCTACCCAGATGCATAGTGAGCACTTTGAACCCCCAGGTGCTTCACAGAAGAGTATAATGCAGAGCCGTGAAAATAAAAATAATTTTTTTTCCTCAAAAAATGATTTTTTAACCCGCTATTTTTTATTTTCACAATGGTAACAGGAGAAATTGGACCCCAAAAGTTGTTGTCCAGTTTGTCTTGAGTACGCTGGTACCCCATATGTGGGGGGAGGAACCACTGTTTGGGCACACGTCGGGGCTGGGAAGCGAAGTAGTGACGTTTTGAAATGCTGACTTGATGGAATGGTCTGCTGGCGTCATGTTACGTTTGCAGAGCCTCTGATGTGCAACTAGACCACCCAAGGAACTTATCTAGATGTGTGGTGAGCACTTTGAACCCCCAAGTGCTTCACAGAAGTTTATAACGCAGAGTCGTGAAATAAAAAATCAATTTTTTCACTCAAAAAATTATTTTTAGCCCACAATTTTTTATTTTCACAAGGTTAACAGGATAAATTGGACCCTAAAATTTGTTGTCCAGTTTGCACTGAATACGCTGGTACTCCATATGTGGGGGGAACCACTGTTCGGGCACACATCGGGGCTCGGAAGGGAAGTAGTGACATTTTGAAATACCGACTTGATGGAATGGTCTGCGGGCGTCATGTTACGTTTGCAGAGCCCCTGATGTGCCTAAACAGTGGAAACCCCCCACAAGTGACCCCATTTTGGAAACTAGGCCACCCAAGGAACTTATCTAGATGTGTGGTGAGCACTTTGAACCCCCAAGTGCTTCACAGAAGTTTATAACGCAGAGCCGTGAAAATAAAAAATCATTTTTTTTCCACAAAAATAATTATTTTAGCCCCCAATGTTTTACTTTCCCAAGGGTAACAGGAGAAATTAGACCGCAACAGTTGTTGTGCAATTTCTCCTGAGTACGCTGATACCCCATGTGTGGGGGTAAACCACTGTTTGGGCGCACGTCGGGGCTCGGAATGGAGGGAGCGCTGTTTGACTTTTTGAACGCAAAATTGGCTGGAATAAATCGTGGCGCCATGTCGCGTTCGGAGACCCGTGATGTGCCTAAACAGTCGAAACCCCTCAGTTATAACTCCAACGCTAACCCCAACACACCCCTAACCCAATCCCAACCCTAATCATAACCCTAACCACAACCCTAACCCCAACACACCCCTAACCCTAATCCCAACTCTAACCCTAACCACAAGCCCAACCCTAATCCCAACCCACCCCTAACCCCAATCTTAACCCTAATTCCAACTCTAACCCTAATTCCAACCCTAACCATAATTCTAACCCTAATTCCAACCCTAACCCTAATTCCAACCCTAACCCTATTTCTAACCCTAACCCTATTTCTAGCCCTAACCCTATTTCTAACCCTAATTCTAACCGTAATTCCAACCCTAACCCTAATTCCAACCCTAAACCTTATTCTAACCCTAATGGAAAAATAATTTATTTTTTTATTTTATTATTTGTGCCTACCTATGGGGGTGATATCACAGTGATCAAAATTAAAAATGAATGGGCAGCCGGCAAATTCATGGGCGCCGCCATCTTGGAAAATGGCAGGCGCACTGTGCATGTGCCCGCCATTTTCCAAGATGGCGGCGCCCATGATCCGGGACGGCGGGACCCCGGGAGCCAAAGCAGGACATCGGAGGTACCGGGGGGGTGAGGGGGGATCGGAAGGTGGGGGAGAGCAGATGATGATGGTGGCGATCAGTCGCGGCCGTCCGTCGGTCGCTGGGGCCGATCTCCCCTGCCAGTCGGTGTGTGTGTGGGGGGTCGGGTCTCGGTGTCCAGCCATGTCCGATGCTATTGCAGCATCGGCCATGGCTGGATTGTAATATTTCACCAAATTTCATTGGTGAAATATTACAAATCGCTCTGATTGGCTGTTTCACTTTTAACAGCCAATCAGAGCGATCGTAGGCATGTGGGGGCTAAGCCATGCCCCCTGGGGTTAGCTCTCAAGTGTCCTCTGTGTGCGGGTCGGGTGACCTTTCAGTGACCCCGGTCACCCGACCTGCAGGGGGGCAATCAATTCATGACACCACATAGGCATCATGGGTCGTATTGGCATGACTTTGCATGATGCCTACGTGGCGTCAAAGGTCGGGAAGGGGTTAAACGTTCCTGGAAGAGCCAAACAGAAAGAAACGGGTTTAAGGATTTCCAAAATCTTATAAGGTCCAATGAACCTTGGCTTGAATTTTGGAGACGCAACTTTCATAGGAATATTTTTTGGGGACAACCAAACCATGTCACCCACTTTAAACCGGGGACCAATGGTCCTATGCAGGTTGGCAATCCGTTGGGCCTTCTCCTGAGAGTGAGACAACTTATCCACTATTTCATCCCAAATCTGCTGCATCCTCTCTACCACAGAATCCACACCTGGGCAGGCCGAAGCCTCCACCTGCCCTGAAGAAAATCGAGGATGAAACACAAAGTTGCAGAAAAAAGGAGACATCAAAGTGGCAGAACTAGCCTTATTATTTAGTGCAAATTCAGCCAAGGGCAAAAATGAGACCCAGTCATCTTGATCAGCAGATATAAAACATCTCAAATAGGTTTCCAAAGTCTGGTTTGGTCTCTCAGTCTGCCCATTGGTCTGAGGGTGAAATGCAGGCGAGAAAGACAACTGAATTTCCAGTTTAGAACAAAAAGCTCTCCAAAATCTGGAAACAAACTGGACTCCTCTGTCAGACACAATGTTCTCAGGAATACTGTGCAAACGAACCACCTGTTGTAAAAACAAGGGCACCAACTCAGAAGAAGATGGCAACTTCGGGAGTGGTACAAGAGGGACCATCTTAGAAAATCTATCACAGATCACCCAGATAACCGTCATTCTCTGAGAGACAGGGAGGTCAGAAATAAACTCCATTGAGATATGGGTCCATGGCCTCCTGGGCACTGGCAGGTGCATTAACAAATCACTAGAACAAGAACAGGGTTTGGACCGAGAACAAGTCCCACAGGACTGCACAAAATTCCTGACATCACGAGATAAAGCAAGCCACCAAAAGGACTGACTCACCAAATCTCTGGTACCAAAAATACCAGGATGACCAGCTAACGTGGAGCAATGAATTTCAGACATTACTCCTCCTCCACTGGTCAGGGACATACAATTTCCCCCATAGGTCATCGTTCAGGTTTGTCCTCCTGAAATTCCTCCAGGGCAAGTCTCAAATTGGGTGAAATGGCAGAAAGAACCACACCCTCATTTAGAATGGTAGTAGGCTCGGTCACATCAAGAGGATCCGCAAAGTAACTCCTAGAGAGGGCATCCGCCTTAACATTCTTAGTGCCCGGAAGAAAGGAGACCACAAAATTAAAATGCGTGAAAAACAAGGCCCACCTAGCCTGTCTAGGATTCAATCGCTTGGCTGATTCGAGATAGATCAAGTTCTTGATGTCTGGCTCCCTCCAACCAATGTCTCCACTATTCAAATGCCCACTTCATAGCCAACAATTCCCAATTCCCCACATCATAGTTACGTTAAGATGGGGAAAATTTTCAAGAAAAGAAGGCACAGGGATTCATCTTAGAGGTTACCGGATCTCTTTGAGACAAAACGGCTCCTGCACCAATCTGAGAAGCATCTATCTCCACCTGAAATGGGAGTAAAACATCAGGTTGCCGTACGACAGGATCGGCAGTGAATCTCCGCTTAAGCTCCTGAAATGCTGAGACTGCCTCTGGAGACCAATTCACCACATCAGCGCCCTTTTTGGTCAAATCCGTCAGTGGTTTAACAATACCAGAAAAATTACTTATGAATTTACGGTAGAAATTAGCAAAACCCAAAAACTTCTGGAGAGCCTTCAAAGAAGTGGGCTGAACCCAATCATAAATGGCCTGGACCTTGGCCAGGTCCATTTCAATAGCAGACGGGGACAAAATGAATCCCAAAAACGAAATCTTTTGTACGCCAAAGAGACATTTTGATCCCTTAACATACAGAACATTTTCTCTCAAAATCCGGAACACAGTCGGAACATGTTCCACATGAGAATCCCAATCACTGGAAAAAATCAAAATATCGTCCAAATAAACGATCAAAAACTTATCCACAAAGTCCCGGAAAATATCGTTCATGAAAGATTGGAAGACAGAAGGGGCATTAGTGAGCCCAAAAGGCATCACTAGGTACTCAAAATGTCCCTCAGGAGTATTAAACGCTGTCTTCCATTCATCACCATGCTTGATGCGAATAAGATTATAAGGTCAAGCTTGGTAAAACAACTAGCACCTTTCACTCTAGAAATAAATCAGAAATCAGGGGTAACGGGTACTGATAGTTAACAGTGATTTTGTTAAGGGAACGATAGTCAATACATGGCCTTAATGAGCCATCTTTCTTGGCCACAAAAAAAACCACCCAACACCTAAAGGTGAAGAGGGTGGTCTGATATGACCCTTCTCCAATGACTCCTTGATATAAGATCACATAGCATCATGTTCAGGTACAGATAAGTTGAAAAGCCGACCCTTGGGAAATTTACAACCGGGCACTAACTCGATCGCACAATCATAACTCCTATGAGGAGGCAAAGACGCAGACTTACTCTCATTAAATACACCAGAAAAATCAGCCAAATAGTCAGGAACATCATGAGACTGGGGAGAGGTGGAGAAAACAGGAGTGTCACTAAGAACACAGTGACAACCCCAACTAACCACAGACACAGATTTCCAATCCAGAACAGGATTATGGGTCTGCAACCAAGGAAAACCCAGTACAATAATGTAATGTAAATTATGCAACACCAAAAATTTACAATTCTCTTGGTGGTCCGGGGCTACCCGCATTATCACCTGGATCCAAAACTGGGGTTTATTCTGCACCAAAGAGGTAGCATCAATACCCCTTAAAGGAATAGGAGTCCGCAGGGGTATCATGGGAAAACCACAACGCTTGGCAAAGTCAAAATCCATCAGGTTCAGGGCTGCTCCTGAATCAACAAAAGCCTTAGCAGAAAGTGAAGATAAGGAGCAGATCAAGGAAACCGCCAAAAGGAATTTAGGCTGTACACTGTCCACAGAAAATGAGTGAGCAAAACGTTTTTCCCACTTAGGGCAGACAGAAATAGTATGAGAGGCGTCCCCACAAAAGAAGCATAACTTATTACGCCTTCTAAACTCTTGACATTGCACCCTAGACAAAACCCTATCACATTGCATGGGCGCAGAAGTTTGTTCGAAAGGCAGCACCGCCTCTCGCATAGTTTTACATTCACGTAAATGTCGATCAATTTGAATGGCTAATTACATAGAGTTGTTAAGACCAGAGGGGAAAGGGAATACCACCATAACATCTTTTACGGTTTCTGCCAGACCTTTCCGAAAAAGAGCTGCTAGGGCATCATTGTTCCATTTAGTAAGGACCGCCCACTTTCAGTATTTTTGACAATATAACTCTGCAGCTTCCTGACCCTGGTTCAATGCCAATAAAGTTTTCTAAGCTTGATCAATAACATTAGGTTCATCATACAACAACCCCAGAGCTTGAAAAAACACATCCACATTAGCCAGAATAGGATCCCCAGGTGTCAGAGAAAAGGCCCAGTTCTGAGGGTCGCCACGCAAAAGGGAGATGACAATTTTAACCTGCTGCACCGAGTTCCCCGAGGAATTAGGTTTCAAGGCAAACAATTATTCTTAAAGTTCAAAAATTTAAACTTATCCCCAGAAAATACATCAGGAATAGGGATTTTTGGCTCTACAGCAGACGATTGAGCGAGAAAGGCAGAAATTCCCCGCACTTCAGCAGCGAGCTGCTCAACACGATCGGACAATTGCTTAGTCTCCATTAAAGAAAAAATCCTCCTACGGCCACCAGAGAAAAAGAGGAAAAAATTTATTAAATATTCTGACACTTTTTTTTTTTTTTTTTACAATTTTTCCCTTCTTTAGAGTACCCTCAAATCTAAGTTTAGGCTGGTGATTCTGTTATGATTAGGTCACCGAGGAGGATAGCCGGGGAATAAGCTAGGCAACCAGACAACCAGAAAGGTTGGTAACTAAGCAGATTGCAGACCCCTAAAACTAACAACACAACTAGAATTAGCCGTGGTACATTCCTACAATGCCCTAGACGCCTCGGCATAGCCAAAGAGTTAGCTAAGCCTAAAGCAAGAAAGGGGAAAGCTAAACTGCCCCGGAGTAGAACCTCAAAGGAATAGATAGCCCCTAAACATATATTGCCAGTGAGACAAGATGAGGCACAAACACAGGCAGAAAATAGAGTAAGCAAATGATGGGGCCCAAACTGTCTAGATAGAACAGGACAGGAAAGATACTGTCTGCAGTCACGCAAAAAACCCTAAGAAAAATCCAACACGTCTGATATGCAAAAATACTGAGGCCACACGACCTCTCCCCCACTAGATCTGCATTCTGGTGTGAAGTGGAAGCAAAACAAAAGATACTGATATAACAGGGAACTAGCAATACTGAATAGACTGACATAAGCTGTGGCATATGGAATGGGGTCCAGCACTGGTCCCAGCAGGGAACAATGCTGAACCCACACAGCAAAGCAGAAAGCAGAGAAAGGCAAAAACTGGATCCAAAGCAAAAAGATTCCAGCAAGCAAATAACTTATCTGAACGATGCAGGACCAAGCAGGGGGCAAGCGGACTTCAAAATGCACAGGAAGAAAACCAAATTACCAGCAACAACTGAGGGAAGCTTGCTGACTTAAATCTTCCCAGTCTGTAACACCTGACCTCCGATCATCCTCTCCAGGTGAATGGCTTCTGTCAACCCAACCAGCTCCATTACCCGCAGTAACCACCAGAGGGAGCTCAAGCTCAGAAGTCAGGTCAAAAGTGTTCACAACACTGTGCCCTCAACAATGTTGTTACTGGGAAAATCCAGCTAACTACCGACACGTTGACAAGTGCTTGTGGGCAGGGAAGGTACATTTCGCTGATGGCACACTGGGATAACATAGTGGAAGCCGGGATCCAGCCGGACCTTGAGAAGGAATACGTCCTTCCAACACCGAGGATTGCAGGTCCTACATCAATCAGGGTTGCCCCCACAGTCTACAGCTCCTGCACCTCCTCTTCAGCCTCCATCTCCGAAAAGACCAAATCAGTCACAAGCTGGAGCACTGCAGCACTGCCTCAGCCAAGCGGCAACAAATTGTGCTGATGCTAACATGCTTAGGTGACAAATCGCACAATGCTGAAGAGTTGTGGACAGATCTGAAAGAGCAGGCAGATCTGTGTCTGACACCGCTGAAACTACAGACAGGCATGGTCGTGTGTGACAATGGCCGGAAGCTGGTGGCGGCTCTGAGGCGAGGTAAGCTCACACACGTACCATACCTGGCCCATGTGCTTAACCTCGTTGTTCAACGATTTCTCAAAAGCTACCCAAGGCTGCCTGATCAGCTTGTGAAAGTATGCCGCCTGTGAGCCTGTTTTAGAAAGTCAGTTACAGCTTCCGCCGGCCTTGCCGTGCTTCTGCAGTGTTTGAAGCTTTTGGCTCACCGACTGGTGTGTAATATCGCCACACATTGGAACTCTACACTGCATATGTTGAAAAGGATTTGTGAGTGAGCAGAAAAGGGCAGTTGTTGACTACTAGCATCAACAAGGCCGTCAGTATTCAGTTCAGACTCCACACATAGGAACTCAGGAGTGGACATGGATGACAAAGATATGTACCATCCTACAAAACTTTGAGGAGTCCACAAAGATGGTGAGTGGCGATGATGCCATAATTAGTGTCACCATCCTGCTTCTCTGTATTCTGAAAAGCTCACTGCTCACAATGAAAGAGGATTCATTGCAGGATGAGAGAGAGGGGGGAAGGAAAACTCCAACAAAAAACAATTGACACAAATAATAAAGAAAAAATGCAAAACTTTATTTAAATATGGAAGACAGATAAAAATGGTTGCAAGACACATGAGTCTTAAGGGGGTTTTACACTAAGCAATATCGCTAGCAATATCGCTAAAACATCACTGGTTTTGTGACGTTATAGCGATATTGCTAGCGATATCGCTATGTGTGATACTTACCAACGACTGGCTCCCCCGCTGTCCATCGCTGATCGCGCGAGAATGTCCGGCTCCATTTCTCGTCGTCTGCTTCCTGCTGGGCTTCCTGCTGTGACGTCCAGCGACGCGTGGAGGCGGGCGGGAGGACGCCAGGATCGCTGTGTGTGAATGGTAAGTATCGTGCGCTGCGTCGCTGCTGCATCGCTGTGAGATCTTTCTGTATGAAAGCTCACTAGCGATCATTTAGCGATGCACCAGCGATCCTGACCGGGTCGGATCGCTGGTTGGATCGCTGGTGCATCGCTAAATGTAAAAGGGCCTTTAATGAACCCTCACAAACAAGGGCAGACTAGGTCCACATGGAGATAAGACATAGGCAAACAATGGCCTGTGAATATATGCTCACAAAACCTCATGAAGATAGTAAAGGAGTAAGCATAATTGCCCATAAAAATGAATGTAGTGTGTAAGTCACACATAACAACAAAAACTGAGTCATAGCGGTACAAAAACAGGTAAATTATCTGGAATGGAGGTAGTCAGAGTCTGATAGCAGAGGAACTGCCTGCCACCCCTACGTACGTTTCGGATGAATGCTCCTTCATCAGGGGGTTTAATGATTGTGAAAACATGTGACATATATAGAGGAGGAACAGGAAATGACTAGTGAAAGAAATTGGTAACCATGGAAACCATGATGCCATCCACCACTACACGGCAGAGCAACAAGGCAAAAGAGATAGCATGCATCACGCATACTCCTGCCTGTGACTCAGCGTGCAATAGCAGAACAGCACCATAGCAACATGCAAAAGCGCCAGATCAGAACTGCGATCACACAGTCCAGAAGCACAGTGTATGGTTACACTGGTGAAAGTCCGGTCACATGACCAAAAAGGGCGGACCTTTTTCAACTGCGCATGTCCACATGACACCACACAGTCTCGTCACTCAGTGTGTGTTAACACTGGTGAAGATATATCATGTGACCAAAAGGGGCGGGCCAAATTTAACAATGCATGTCCACATGAATCAAGACACTACCATAGTTAGGCCGCTTTCACACTTCAGGCTTTCGGTATCCGGCATGGTGCGGAGAAAAACCGGACTGCCGGATCCGGCGCCTGTTACGACCAGATCCGGCTTTTTCCCCATGCTGTTTCATTGCTGCCGCATTGCGCCGGATGGCAATGCGGCACGTCCGGTTTTTGCCGGATCCGGAGAAAATAGCCGGTCCGACGTCTGGAAAAAACGTTGCATGCAACGTTTTTTCCCAACGCCGGACCTGTTTTTCGTACTGCGCATGCCCGGAAACCTTCTCTGCCAGGAATATATCCGGCACAAAGAAGGATCCGGTGTCTGCGTTTGCGGCCGGATCCGGTAGTCCGGTTTTTTGCCGCATCGTGCCGGGACAAAAAGCCTGAAGTGTGAAAGTGGCCTAACAAGATACACAACTAAATATAAAGGCAGCGATGTTATCAAAGAAGGGAAACAAAGCGCTGCATAGAGGAGCTGGTCAAAAGACTGGTAAGTGTCAGCTCACAACAAGCAAGATGAAACGCTGCAAAAACTGTCCACTTCGTCTACAGCACTGGACATGGCGGTACATGCCCGACACAGACAGGGCCCCGTAAGGTCAGACACAACCGCATCGTCCATGTTGCTGACAGACGGGGAGGCATCAAATTACATGAAAAGGAACATAGATGTTAGAATAAGCGGCTGGTAAATAGAACATGGGAGTTGAATGCCATGATTGAAAGGGATGGATATATAAACGTGCAAAGAACGTCAGAAAAAACGTCCAAAAAGAAGGACAATGTGGGACCACAATACATACTCGAAGGATATATAGAATCAGTATACACTTGGAAGAAGAATGAAAACACAGACATCACAGAAGGCTATAAGGAAATATCACATATTCCATAAACCTCACATAGAACAATATCATGTAAACATATACAAATATAAAATGATGAAGAGAAAAACATAATAATGACATGTGACTAAAAAAGTAGTCATATCCAGAGACATTGTATCATTAAATACAGTGGGGAAAAAAAGTATTTAGTCAGTCAGCAATAGTGCAAGTTCCACCACTTAAAAAGATGAGAGGCGTCTGTAATTTACATCATAGGTAGACCTCAACTATGGGAGACAAACTGAGAAAAAGAAATCCAGAAAATCACATTGTCTGTTTTTTTTTTCATTTTATTTGCATATTATGGTGGAAAATAAATATTTGGTCAGAAACAAAATTTCATCTCAATACTTTGTGATATATCCTTTGTTGGCAATGACAGAGGTCAAACGTTTTCTGTAAGTCTTCACAAGGTTGCCACACACTGTTGTTGGTATGTTGGCCCATTCCTCCATGCAGATCTCCTCTAGAGCAGTGATGTTTTTGGCTTTTCACTTGGCAACACGGACTTTCAACTCCCTCCAAAGGTTTTCTATAGGGTTGAGATCTGGAGACTGGCTAGGCCACTCCAGGACCTTGAAATGCTTCTTACGAAGCCACTCCTTCGTTGCCCTGGCGGTGTGCTTTGGATCATTGTCATGTTGAAAGACCCAGCCACATTTCATCTTCAATGCCCTTGCTGATGGAAGGAGGTTTGCACTCAAAATCTCACGATACATGGCCCCATTCATTCTTTCATGTACCCGGATCAGTCGTCCTGGCCCCTTTGCAGAGAAACAGCCCCAAAGCATGATGTTTCCACCACCATGCTTTACAGTAGGTATGGTGTTTGATGGATGCAACTCAGTATTCTTTTTCCTCCAAACACGACAAGTTGTGTTTCTACCAAACAGTTCCAGTTTGGTTTCATCAGACCATAGGACATTCTCCCAAAACTCCTCTGGATCATCCAAATGCTCTCTAGCAAACTTCAGATGGACATGTACAGGCTTAAGCAGTGGGACACGTCTGGCACTGCAGGATCTGAGTCCATGGTGGCGTAGTGTGTTACTTATGGTAGGCCTTGTTACATTGGTCCCAGCTCTCTGCAGTTCATTCACTAGGTCCCCCCGCGTGGTTCTGGGATTTTTGCTCACCGTTCTTGTGATCATTCTGACCCCACGGGGTGGGATTTTGCGTGGAGCACCAGATCGAGGGAGATTATCAGTGGTCTTGTATGTCTTCCATTTTCTAATTATTGCTCCCACAGTTGATTTCTTCACTCCAAGCTGGTTGGCTATTGCAGATTCAGTCTTCCCAGCCTGGTGCAGGGCTACAATTTTGTTTCTGGTGTCCTTTGACAGCTCTTTGGTCTTCACCATAGTGGAGTTTGGAGTCAGACTGTTTGAGGGTGTGCACAGGTGTCTTTTTATACTGATAACAAGTTTAAACAGGTGCCATTACTACAGGTAATGAGTGGAGGAAAGAGGAGACTCTTAAAGAAGAAGTTACAGGTCTGTGAGAGCCAGAAATCTTGATTGCTTGTTTCTGACCAAATACTTATTTTCCACCATAATATGCAAATAAAATGAAAAAAAAACAGACAATGTGATTTTCTGGATTTTTTTTTCTCAGTTTGTCTCCCATAGTTGAGGTCTACCTATGATGTAAATTACAGACGCCTCTCATCTTTTTAAGTGGTGGAACTTGCACTATTGCTGACTGACTAAATACTTTTTTCCCCACTGTATGTCCAACATAGAACCGCATATGTACGTGTGTACCAAAAAATTATATCAGTACGGACATAAAGACGTAACATAAAAAGATATATACGTATATCTCCGTCACATATATGATGGAATACATCAAGCATAAGTAGATAGTACATCATATATCATAGAAATTAGAGGAGACTGCTCAAAAATGTAAATGAGCATTAGTCTAAAAATAGAAATAATAACACTGAGCAATCAGAATAACTGACCAATTAACGTAATATTAATATAATAGTAAATATATGCTATAATATATGATATAGAGTACACCACATCACATAAAATAAATATATGCTGTATTGTATGATGTAAAGTGCACCACACTGTATAAAGAAATATTCACAAAAAAATCAACAAAAAACAGCACGGGAAACTGGCGAGTGGATGTGGACGGATCAATCCGGATGATATCTGTTGTTACATCAAGGTCTGCATTCTGTCACCAAACCGAAGCATACCGACACCAACCTTCACATGTATTTATGTCACATGGACATCATCTAAAAAATATATATAAATAAAAAATATTAAAAACATGAGAGTTTTAGAAAGACGCAGTGTCAAAAGGACAACATACCATGATATTCAGAGGAAAGGGACAAAACTAAGATTCTCATTTAATCCTGATGCATTGGACCGTTTGAAGGGTCCAAATCCACCGGGTTTCTAATTGGCCTAATCTTTGGGAAAAGTTACCCCCACGTATATGCTGGGCTGTGTGTAATCACCCTATATGGATTCTTGCTCTCTCTCATCCTAGCACAGCAAAATGTGACAGACATGTGTGAATATGAAGGACATAAATAGATAACATGAATTAGAATTCTAACTCAATATGAACAAAAAATTGTTCACATGTACCAAGATGGACATATAATCAGAACCAATTGTTACAATACATTACAATTAAAAGTTTGCGAACATGTCCTGGGTATACAGGCCGCAGCAGACCAGTTGGACACATCCACTCTAAAAACCCTTCCACGTCACTTTAAAATGTATCATAATTGTGATAGTACATCACTGAGAGTGAAAGGTATTGATGCATTGAACATAAGTCAACCACATGGATTGGTTGACAATGAGGAAGAGGAGGAGGAAGAATAGGAGCTAGTTTACTGCGCTATACACGGTACTACAAGCACAACTGTCATACCATCTGTTCAGCATGGATGGCCTGAGGACAGGGAAGAGGAGGAGGACAGCATGGTCAGTTGTCCTCTTAGTGAGGACATGGAAGTTTTGCCTGTTAGCAGTCTGGCACGCATGGCTGACTTTATGTTGTGCTGCCTTTCCCGTGACCCTCGCGTCCTCAAAATTTTGGGTGACACTCTCTATTGGTTGGTGACACTTCTAAGCCCACACTACAAGGAGAACTTTCAATCTCTTATTCTAGAGGCAGACAGGTCTACTAAAATGGGGCAGTACCAGAGGGCCCTTGTTGCGGAATTATTAAAAAAATTCCCATCTGAAAATGCTGGCGGCAGAAGTCACAGTTCATTGGACAACTAAGGAGTACAGGAGAGTGAGATGCATCTCCAATCCAGCAGAGGCAGGGGAACACTGGCAAAGTTCTGAGCGTTTTCTCAGACCCTCCCATTGCACTGGTCCTGAGGCGCAGGGTACTCTCACAAGGAGTGCAAAGTTTTGGAAGATGTTGAGGGAGTACCTTGCTGACTGTACCAACGTCCTCCATGATTCCTCTGTGCCTTATAATTATTGGGTACTCAAGCTGGTCACGTGGAATAAACTGGCTCTCTACTCCTTGGAGATCCTGGCCTGCCCTACCGCTAGCGTTTTGTCAGAGCCAGTTTTTAGTGCCGCTGGTGGAATTATAACTGATAAGTACATCTGCCTGTCAACTGAAAATGCTGACAGGCTGACTCTTGCAAAAATGAACAAGGGCTGGATTGGGCCAGACTTCTCTACACCACCGAATGATAGCAGCAAGACATAACCTCAAATCCAGTGTCATTTTTGGGAGGTAAATTCCCATGCACCTCTTCACACCCACACATGGGTATCCTGATTTTGCCTATTTGCTGTTATCCTCCTCCTTCTCCTCATCCTCTTCAGCAACTACCTCTAGATCACCATGTTGACTGTGGTCCGTGATGCAACAGCTACGTTATTGTGTTAAAGGGTGTATATGATGCCCGGAAAAAATGTTTTTTACACAGTATATTGATGTGTGCCCCTCAGGGTGAAATGTTTGTCAGCCCATACACTTAGTGTATGCGCATTACAACCATAGGAGACCCACTCCTTTAAATTGGGAACAGATTTTTAGTAGGCCATCATCCACGTCTCTTCCGACACCACCACTAGATCACCAGGGTGAACGTATTCCGTGATGCAAGAGCAAGGCTTTTTTTTTCCAAGGGTGTTTTTGATGACCGTTAAGAAAAAGTTTACACAGTTTGTTGATGTGTACCCCCAGGGGGAAATGTTTGTCAGCCCATACACTTAGTGTATGGGCATTACAACTATAGGAGACCCGCTCCTTTAAATTGGGAAAAGATTTTCAGTAGGCCATCCTCCACGTCTCTTCCAAGGGGTATTGGGCTGCATCCAAATTTGGAGCAGGCCTTGCATTCACTTCATGGGCAAACATTATGGGAGCTGCAAATTAAGAAAAATGGGAACTTTGGTTTCATGTGGCCATCCAGTACGTTGGTTCAAAGGGTTATTGGGTTGTGTGTAACTTTGGGGCAGGGCAGGCCTTGCAGTCAATGCATAGGCTAACTTTATAGAAGTAGCTAATTAAGAAAAATGGGAACTTTGGTTCCATGTGGCCATCCAGTATGTTGGTTAAAAGGGTTATTTGTGGTGCATGTAACTTTGGGGCAGGGCAGGCCTTGCATTCAATGCATAGGCTAACAGTATGGCAGCACCAAATAAATAAGATTGGGAACTTTGGTTTGATGTGGCCATGCAGGATGCCTGTTCAATGGGTTATTGAGGTGCATCCAAATTTGGGTCAGGCCTTGCATTCAATTCATAGGCAATAGCAGTATAGGAGACCCACTGTTTAATAATGGGAACAACAAAGCATAGCAGGCTAATTGCTCTCTAGCAATAGTGAGGACAAACTACTGTCCCTTTAAGAAAATTAAAGCCCGCCTGATGGTCCTCCTCCTTTAACAGACCGTCCTTCATAAAAGAAACAGGATGTGTCTGATGATGTGTCACACACCACATGGCCAGCTAAGGTTTTAAAATGTTAAAATTACATTTCCCAGTGAATGCATTTATCTTGGTTGAAGGCAATGCTAAAGTTGAAAAATGCATCAAAAACGCTACGTGTGAACATAGCCCAAGTGGTGGAGGAACATTTTTGTTTTGGGTTATTTATTTGGCCTTACATACAAATCATTACCCTGGAAAGCATGTTCCTTAACATATTTAAGATGCTATAGAATTTTTACAGGATGAAAATGCTGAAATGGTAAGACAGGATGTTGAGAAGGCCGAACTTTTAAATTCCTATTTTGCATCTGTTTTCTCTCAGAAAAGACATGTAACATCAGCTGTTCTTCACTGTCCTATTAAGGGAATAGAAAAATCCAGGATATCTATAGACATAAAGATAGTGAGGAAACACTTAGCTAAACTAAATGAATTCAAGTCTCCAGGTCCAGATGAATTACACCCCAGAGTACTGAAGGAGATAGCAGAAGAAATTTTTGAACCCCTCTCCATAATCTTTGAAAATTCTTGGAGAACAGGAGAAGTCCCAGAAGACTGGAGAAGAGCAAATGTTGTTCCTATCTTCAAAAAGGGGAAGAAGGTGGACCCAGGCAACTATAGGCCGGTGAGTCTGACTTCTATACCAGGAAAGATCTTTGAACAAATTATTAAACAACATGTATGTAAGTACCTGGATAAGAATGAAGTGATTAAACAGAGTCAGCATGGGTTTGTAACTAATAAGTCATGTCAGACTAACTTAATTTCCTTCTATGACAGAATCACTGATTGGGTGGATCAGGGAAATACTGTAGATATAGTATATCTTGACTTCAGCAAAGCATTTGACAAAGTATCTCACACAATACTTATTGAAAAAATGACTAAGTATGGAATGGACAAGGCAACTGTTAGGTGGATTCATAACTGGCTTAGTGATCGGACCCAAAGAGTGGTTGTAAATGGCTGCACATCCAGTTGGAAGAATGTCTCAAGTGGGGTACCACAGGGCTCTGTCCTGGGCCCTGTATTGTTCAACATCTTTATCAACGATTTAGATGAAGGAATTGAGGGTAAACTGATTAAATTTGCTCATGACACAAAGCTAGGAGGGATAACTAATACTAGAGAAGAGAGAGAGAGGATTCAAAAAGATATAAATAAACTGGAGAAGTGGGCAGCAACTAACAGAATGGTTTTTAACAGGGAAAAATGCAAAGTACTACATCTGGGCAATAAAAATGAAAAAAGCATATACAAAATGGGAGGAATAGGGCTAAGCAACAGCTCATGTGAAAAAGACTTGTGTATACTAATAGATCATAGACTGAATATGAGTCAACAGTGTTATGCAGCAGCAAAAAAGGCAAATGCAATTCTAGGATGTATTAACAGAAGCATACAGTCTAGATCACGTGAAGTCATTATTGCCCTCTACTCCTCTTTGGTCAGACCTCATCTGGAATATTGTGTCCAGTTTTGGGCGCCACATTTTAAAAAAGACATCAACAAACTGGAGCAAGTTCAGACAAAAGCGACCAGAATGGTGACCTGTCTGCAAACCCTGTCTTATGAGGAAAGGTTGCAGGATTTGGGAATGTTTAGCTTGCAAAAGAGAAGACTGAGAGGAGACTTAATAGCTGTCTACAAATATCTAAAGGGCTGTCACATTGTAGAAGGATCAACTTTATTCTCATTTGCACAAGGAAAGACTAGAAGCAATGGGATGAAACTGAATGGGAGGAGACACAGATTAGATATTAGAAAAAACTTTTTGACAGTTAGAGTGATCAATGAGTGGAACAAGCTGCCACGAGAGGTGGTGAGTTCTTCTTCAATAGAAGTCTTCAAACAGAGGCTGGACAGACATCTGCCTGGGATGATTTAGCGAATCCTGCTTTGAGCAGGGGGTTGGACCAGATGGCCCAGGAGGTCCCTTCCAACTCTTCGAATCTACGATTCTATATTTCCAAGGAAGATTCATTTTGGTTTCGTTTTTGTATGTTTTATGGTGCGCCCGGAAATGTGGCGTAAGACTCTAACAACATTCTTCACAGCATTGATCTGAGAGTCAGAAATGCTTCCGGGGGTCTTACCCATGATGTTCCCATGTCATTTCAGCACTGTTCCTATCGATTTCAGATGTTTTCAGACCTTAAAAAGACCCCGGGGGGGGTTGCGGCAAAAATGCTCAGGTTTCCCTTAGACTTACACTGCGCTCGGTGCTCGGGTCGAGCACCCGAGCATTTTACTACTCGCCCATCTGTAATACTGACGAATTAACAAGTTATATTGTAATTTCTTTTGATGTAGGTGATTCCCATTACATGCATTACATGTTAGAGGACAACATAAACCAATATTGCCTATGCCACTTAGAAAGGAAATATGACCTTTTTATAGCACACTTAAAATGTTATTGAAGTACTTTTAATATCTTGCCCATGCTTGAACGGAAACATGCTGTTGGGGAGAGATTGGATGGAGGTCCCAGTTGTTGAACCCCACCAAACATTTTATCCCATATTCATTGGATATACCTTAAATATTAGCTAACTCTTCAATCGAGGAATCTTCTGGATTCCCGAAAGTGTTTGGAAAAGTCCAAGGACCTACTGTATAGATGTCTCCAGGACTTCTTGGAAAGCAGTACTTGTCTAATGTTTTCTTTGTCATGACACAAAGCACCACACCCAGAGTCACATGCAGGGTAATGGAACAAGTCATGGCCTGCTACAATGGGGATGGACTAAAAACGCACCAGTTTTGCTTTGTTTCATTGTCAAGATTTTGTCCAATTTGTGGCAAAATATATTATAAAAGCAGCATGTGGAAATAGACACATAGGTGATGATTTCCACTTAAAGGGAATCTGTCACCTCCTTGGACGTACATAAATTATTATAATGGGCATAAAGGTGCTAGAATACTTAAAATAGTCATACCTGTATCCCTCATATCTGCTGTTTTGTTCTTCAGAAATCCTCTTTTAATCCTTCATGTTAATCCGTTCTTCCAGGCTCCGGGGCATGCAAACCCTGGAAGAAAAGTTGGAAACCGGTCTTCATTTGCGTGCCTGTCGCCTTCCATCAGCGTCACAGGTGCTGGCACTTCGCAGATGTAACAAGCTGACAACGCCCATAGGAAACAAAATATCGCAATCGCAGGGCGTAGGGGCGGGAAAACCACTAGACGACACAGAGTCCTGTGACGCTGATGGGAGGCAATGGGCACATAAATGAAGACCGAATGCCGAGTTTCCTTCTAGGCACCGCACGCCACAGTGGGATAAAGGATTAAAAGAGGATTTCTGAAAAAATAGACAGCATATATGAGGCATACAGCTATGACTGTTTTAAGTATTCTAGTAAGTATATGGCCATAGTAATAGATTAGGTACGTCCAAGGGGTCGCCAGATTTCCATTAAGTTCGAGAGCCAAAGATCAAAAATGACTCACTGAGAACCAGTCAGTATCCTCCTTAGATCACTGCTCTTGACTCTCTGGGCCACGTGGCTATATGCACATTTCTGGCTGCTGAATATGATGTTCTCTGGCTCTACTATGCCTTGGAGGCTGCATTATATTATATTACCTGCCCTATTCCATGAGGTTCTAATATTTCCATCACTGCATGGGTCTGGCAAAGGCAAAGTACCCATTTCAAATACAAGATGACCACCACATGCTATTGTTAGAACCTTTGTTTTCCACGTGCCTTCCATTATGTATTAAATGTGATCCTACGAAGATGTAATTGTGGCCAAATTGCCATGGTTATCACTTAGCTCACCGGATTTCATGCAAGACTTTATATAGTAGTATTCATGAAACTCAAAGGGGAATTTAAATTATATTTGGACCATTACAGTTCCCGTTTTTGCCCACCATATGCCATCACCAAAAATGACATTTTCTATAGTCTTCAAAACAATCTTCCTTTTTGTTATAAATAACATAGTCCACACTTTGCAGAAACCTCAACATATTTCCTCTACATGACGTTTCCATCACTTTGACGTGCAGGACAACGTGTTGTGATCTTTAGCCTCGTGAGTCGTGACTTATGTTGTATTGGTTGTTTATAGCAGTTTTTGGTCTGGAAAAATAACACAATATCTAAATATCTCCTACTTATGCTTAGATTTTAATTTTGCAGCATGCAGGCAAGAACAACATAATAGTGGTCACCTACGTCTTTAAAGGTTTGTCCACTACTTTGATGTTGATGACATATGCTCAGAATAGATCATCAATACCAAATATGTTCTTGGAACATATTTGGAACATTCTTTGGAATGCACTTCCCAGGTCAATACGATTAGTCCCCAATCCCCCACAATTTTAAGTGTGCCCTGAAAACGCATTTATTCAGACTGGCCTATCGCCTCAACACATTAACCTAATCTGTCCCTGTGTGGCACAGCCAAAAGTTTTACCATAACCAGGTTCCCCGTATCATGCTCCCACATGCTTTATGCATCCTTTAGCCCTCTGTGTCTGTACTGTTACACACTTAACATTATGGCTGGTCCATACAATCAGGGCAACTGTTACCACCCACCTTTCGTGTATACCTCTTTCCTCATAGACTGTAAGCTTGTGAGCAGGGCCCTCATTCCTCTTGGTATCTGTTATGATCTATGTGATTGTTATGCTGTAATGTCTATTGTCTGTACAAATCCCCTCTGAAATGTAAAGTGCTGCGGAATATGTCAGCGCTATAGAAATAAAATGTATTATTATTATTATTATTATTATTAATATGTGGAGGACCAGCATACAGCAACAGGGGCTGGCTAGCAAATTTTAGCCTGTGGGGGGGCAATCAAAAAGACCTGTTTAAGGAATTGTTGCCCATACTTAGGCTTGAGTCTTATGTACCATTATGTAGGTGTAGTGTGCATCTCATGTGCGGCTGCTAAGAAGCCATTTCATAAACTCAAGCATCTTTCTGCTGTATCATTAGAAAATAATTGCAAACGAGTTACTTACTGTTAATACAAACCCGTGCAGCCATTAAAATAAACAAGCAATATGGAATTAATCTCTAATTATTCTCCACCAATCAGCATTGCATACTTTTGAGATCCGAGGCTATCTGGTTATGATCCGGTCTCAGAATTTATTGGCTGAATGACGACCCCGATCACAAATAGAGATGAGCGAACTTGTTCGGAAAACGTTTGCCAATTTCTTATTCGGCATGAATGTTGCACAATTGGATTGGTGTTCGGTTTCCCAAGCATTTTTCCTCACAGTCGGTTAAATTCGTTCACAGATCGGTAAATGATCACGTTTCCACTAATGCTTTTGTTATGACTTTGGCTAGGATAGTGGTTCTGTATGATGAGCAGGGATGGGGTGTGCATAGATCAGAGGAGCGGCAGGGTGTAATTTTTTTTAATAACTTAATATATGTACATTCCGGCAGCCAATCAGGGTGCAGAAACCATCCACAACTTCATGACACAAGGGCTTCTGTCATTGGCTGCCGAAGTCACATGTCCCTTGCCATATAAAAAGTGGACATGTTGTTTTGCTGGTGCCATTTTCTCAGTGTAACAGCACAGGTAGGCTACTCCTGCTGTTGCTGTAAGTTAACTTGTCATATAGTTAGATAGGATCCACACCAGACCTCATTTCTTAATACAAATCATTCTGGATAATAATCTGGTGCAGGCATCAGACCTAATTTCATAATCAAAATCTTTAGTACTAATTCTGTTGTCCAGCCACCAGTCCACATTTCAAAATATTAATCTTTTGTGCTAATTTTGTCATCTAGCCACACTATATCAGCCAATAAATACTGGTTATTAATTTAGTGACAGGTGACTGACAGGCCTGGGCCTAGGGTTGTGAAACAGCTGGTTAAAAGAGGGGAAGGGTACATCCAACATGAGTGGGAAAAAAAAAAGGTTGTGGTGGAAGGGGGAATAGGTTTGGTGTTATGATTTGGTCACCGAGGAGGATTACCGGGGAATTAGCTAAGCAACCAGGAAACCAGAAAGGTTGGCAACTTAGCGGATTGCAGACCCCTAAACCTAACAACACAACTAGCATTAGCTGTGGGACTTGCCTATGATGCCCTAGACGCCTCAGCACAGCCAAAGAGTTAACTAAGCCTAAAGCAAGAAAGGGGAAAGCTAAACTGCCCCAGAGTAGAGCCCCAAAGGAATAGATAGCCCCAACATATATGGTCGTTGAGACAAGATGAGGCACAAACGTAGACAGAAAATAGAGTGAGTAAACGATGGGGCCCAAACTGTCTAGACAGGACAGGACAGAAAAGACACTGTCTGCAATTACACAAAAACCCTAAAAAATCCAACACGTCTGATAAACAAAAACACTGAGGCCACACGACCTCTCCCCCGCTAGATCAGCATTCTGGTGTGAACTGCAAGCAAAGCAAAAGATACTAATATAAAAGAGGATTAGCAATACTGAACAAAATGACATAAGCTGTGACATATGAGCGGGGTCCAGCACAAATCCCAGCAGGGAATAATGCTGAACTCACACAGCAAAGCAGAAAGCAGAGAAAGGCAAAAACTATATCAAATGCAAAAGATTCAGCAAACAAATAACTTATCTGAATGATGCAAGACCAAGGAGGGGAAAAAGCAGACTTCACAATGCACAGGAAGACAAACAAATCACCAGCAGCAACTGAAGGAAGTCTACTCACTTAAATCCTCCCAGTCTGTAACTCCTGACTTCCAATCATCGTCTTCAGGTGATAGACTTCTATCAATACGACCAGCTCCACTACCCACCACCAGAGGGAGCCCCGATTCAGAAGTCGGATCAAGAGAGTTCACAACAGTTTGGTGTTCGAGGTGTACCTGGGGTAGGTGGTAATGTTGCTGAAAGCTCTACTGACCAAACAACAGCTTGTCCTATCCAAAGACAGCTGACAACTTGTGTTACTGGAAGGGCTACTCAACTCTTTCTTTGGCAGCCGAACAGCGGTACACCTTGTAGATGAGAGCCAAAAAGAGCATGTGCTCCAGTGAATAGCAAGATGGCATCAAGTAGCCTCTCCTCCTCTTCCTCCACATTAATATCACACAGAGTACAGTCCTCAGCATTGGCACCAGAATTACCCTTGTTTCTACCATGTCACAACTCTTCAACCACTCAGCTCACCCAGAGAACAAATTGTATATTGGCGCAACATGGATACATGGGGCATGGCCTGGGACAGGACTTGGACCAGCATTTCTAGCTTAAACATTGATCATTAACAGGTGGATGAGTGACATGACAGGTGTAGGCCTAGTGCTTTGATAGCCCTGCTAAATTCAGGCAACAGACATGAAGGACTATCCTCTCTAGTCGGTCACAACGTTTCCGACTTGTACTCTGCTCTGCTGTTGCTCGAGCTGGTCTAAAAAATGTGTGAAATGACTCACAGAAATTGCTTATGCCACTTACACTGTTACTGCTAATGTTCCTGCGTTGACAACTCCACGTTTCCAAGGTTGGAAGTCTATAACTGCGATGCAGGCTGTGTGCCTGACTGCTGTCTTGGGAAGAACCACTTTTAAGATTGTGTACATTGCGTATTTTGATATTCCAGCATACACACAGCCCTTTACAGGAGAGGAAGCATCTGGCAGAATATACTCTTGAACAGCGAATCTAACAAAGTGTCAACCCAGTAGTCAGCACTATTTCTAATCCTAACAATACGGGCATCATGTTGCAGATAGTGCAGAAAGAAGGCGCTCCTGTTCTGTGTGAGGCTCTTCAATAAGGTCCAAGTCCATGGTGTCTTGGTGGCATGGTAACTTTCAAGCTTGCTTCCTACATCCCCTCCTGCCAATGGACAACAGAGTGGATCATTATCCTCTTCATCTCCTGACTGTTGTTTGCCCAGCACCTTTTCCTCCTCATCCTCCTCCATTTGTTCGTCGGCTCCTGCATCTTCACTAACAGTTTGTCTTGTACCATGGTAATCCACCCTGCCATGGCACCGGCTTGTGCGACGACAGTCCGGAACTTTGAGACATTGTTCTCCCTTCTGCATTCTCCTTTGCTTCCTCTTCTTCCTCTAGGACCCCCATCTCCTTCCGCAAACTACTCAAAGTGTGCTTGGCATGTAGATGACTGGAATAGTGAAGCTGATGACGGCTTCGTCAACAATAACCATCTTACTAGCCATTTTGAAACTGTGCAGAAGGGTGCTGAGGTCCTTCAACTGTTTTCACTCAACAAGCATGATTTGCACCATTTCTTTACTACGTTGGCCCAGGCTATGCAAAAGAATATACTGTATTGTACCAGGGCTCGTCGCTGCTACTACAGTCGCTGCATCATGTGGAGAGTGGAGTTCCACCATGTTGGATTATCGTATAGCCAATGGTTATCCGTTAGGCCGAAAGACCATTACAGCGATGCAAGTTAATGATCTGCGGGGTATGAACATCAGAAGTGAACATATAGTGATGATGCTTTCTGCAATAGCACATCCAGGCCAGGACAGTGGTGGAGAAATTCTTGTACCACCAGGCTGAGGACATGAGCCATGCAAGACACGTGTGTGAGGTTTCCCCAGTTTAGGGCAGGCAATAGATTTGCACCATTATCACACACCCTTCCCTGCATCTAGATTCTGTGGAGACAGCCTTTGCTCAAACTCGGCCTGGATAGCTGCCCACAACTCTTCAGCTATGTGACTGCGATCTCCAAGCCATATTCATAGAATCATAGAATCATAGAATCGTAGAGTTGGAAGGGACCTCCTGGGCCATCTGGTCCAACCCCCTGCTCAAAGCAGGATTCGCTAAATCATCCCAGTCAGATATCTGTCCAGCCTCTGTTTGAAGACTTCCATTGAAGGAGAACTCACCACTTCTCGTGGCAGCCTGTTCCACTCATTGATCACTCTGTCAAAAAGTTTTTTCTAATATCTAATCTGTGTCTCTTCCCATTCAGTTTCATCCCATTGCTTCTAGTCTTTCCTTGTGCAAATGAGAATAAAGTTGATCCTTCTACAATGTGACAGCCCTTTAGATATTTGTAGACAGCTATTAAGTCTCCTCTCAGTCTTCTCTTTTGCAAACTAAACAATCCCAAATCCTGCAACCTTTCCTCATAAGACAGGGTTTGCAGACCGGTCACCATTCTGGTCGCTCTTTTCTGAACTTGCTCCAGTTTGTTGATGTCTTTTTTAAAATGTGGTGCCCAAAACTGGACACAATATTCCAGATGAGGTCTGACCAAAGAGGAGTAGAGGGAAATAATGACTTCACGTGATCTAGACTGTATGCTTCTGTTAATACATCCTAGAATTGCATTTGCCTTTTTTGCTGCTGCATCACACTGTTGACTCATATTCAGTCTGTGATCTATTAGTATACCCAAGTCTTTTTCACATGTGCTGTCACTTAGCCCTATTCCTCCCATTCTATATATGCTTTTTTCATTTTTATTGCCCAGATGTAGTACTTTGCATTTCTCCCTGTTAAAAACCATTCTGTTAGTTGCTGCCCACTTCTCCAGTTTATTTAAATCTTTTTGAATCATCTCTCTCTCCTCTCTAGTATTAGCTATCCCTCCTAGCTTTGTGTCATCAGCAAATTTAATCAGTTTACCCTCAATTCCTTCATCTAAATCGTTGATAAAGATGTTGAACAATACAGGGCCCAGGACAGAGCCCTGTGGTACCCCACTTGAGACATTCTTCCAACTGGATGTGCAGCCATTTACGACCACTCTTTGGGTCCGATCACTAAGCCAGTTATGAATCCACCTAACAGTTGCCTTGTCCATTCCATACTTAGTCATTTTTTCAATAAGTATTGTGTGAGATACTTTGTCAAATGCTTTGCTGAAGTCAAGATATACTATATCTACAGTATTTCCCTGATCCACCCAATCAGTGATACCGTCATAGAAGGAAATTAAGTTAGTCTGACATGACTTATCAGTTACAAACCCATGCTGACTCTGTTTAATCACTTCATTCTTATCCAGGTATTGACATACATGTTGTTTAATAATTTGTTCAAAGATCTTTCCTGGTATAGAAGTCATAAACACTGTCTAAATAAGTGAGAGGTTGAGGGCGCAGGTGGAGGCCCTATAGGAGGTGGAGGAGGCAGAAACAGTGGAGGAAGTGTTAGATACAGAGGTTTGCCCTGCAAGCCTTGGGAATTCCAAGACTTGGTATCTAGTGACAGCTTGGTGTCTAGTGGTTTAGTTCACCATTCCTTGATGTGTAGTGGTTTAGTTCTCCATCCCCTGGTGTGTGGTGGTTTAGTTCTCCAACCCTAGGTGTTTAGTAGTTTACTTCTCCAACCCCTGTTGCCTGGTAGTTTAGCTCTCCATCTTCTGGTGTGTAGCGGTTTAGTTCTACAATGCTAGATGTTTAGTAGTTTAGTTGTTCAATCCTTGCTGCATAGTAGTTTAGTTCTCCATCTTCTCATGTGTTGTGGTTTAGTAATCCAACCCTAGGTGTTTAGTAGTTTAGTTCTCCAACCCTGACCTTGAGACCTTGTTACTTGGCCCGAGCCCTAGGCTCCAGAAGTTGCAGGAATGTCCATTATTAGTCCTCCTACTGCCTCAAACGTTTGGCGCATGCTGCCCCTAGCAATCCATTGCACCTAAACGTGACCTTCACTATGTATTTCTCTAACGGACACTGAAATCGGAAGTGCCCACCTTTTATCACCACCAGTGCTCACCCGCTAAGCTAGTTCTAACCTTAACCATTTCCTATCTAATACACCTATATTACCTATTATCTTCATTATATATCTTATGCTATACTCACATTATGCATTAACACTTTACATACTGTACATCACCATTATATATTTAATTAGACACATGTTACTTTTACATATAAAACCGCACAACGGCATTCACATGGCACATCTATTGTATTCAGGGGTAGGAACAGGGTAAGACAGTCCACATCCCTACATAAGAGTGGATAAACAAGAATGGCTTCATTGTTCTTTAACCTTTGTGTAATAGAGATCACAGGAGTCTTTATTTAATGGGAATCTGTCAGTAGGATTAACGCACCTAAACTCCTTCTATATGAACGTGCAGGTAATAGAGTTAATTAAGATGACACCTTACTATCTGTCATCCGATGTCTTATTAAAAAAAAATCATGTTTTCATAATATATAAAGAAGCTGTTAAGATCTATAGGTCGGACATAGATCTCCCCGAGAATCTGCTTTCAGAAAATATTTTAAACTAAAGGGGCCTTTGCAGTGAGGTCAGGAGAGCAGACTCTCAGTTATTACATGTCTCACACTGCTAACGCCCTCTTTCATTTAAAATAATTTCTGCAGTAAGGTCAGGAGGGCAGACTCTCAGTTATTACATGTCTCACACTGCTAACGCCCTCTTTCATTTAAAATAATTTCTGTGTGACTGCAGACTTATGAATCCCCCAGTACATGCTCTGTGCGCTGCAGATATTCGCTAGTTTCTGAGCTGGGACTGGAGGGTAGGTATGAGTTATACATACTTCCAGCCAGAGCCCGTTTAGTGGGCACTAGACAAAAATTGTTGGTACCCCTCGTTTAATCACAGAAAAAGCCACAATGGTGACAGAAACAACTTGAATCTGACAAAAGTAATAATAAATAAAAAATCTATGAAAATGAACAAATGAAAGTCAGACATTGCTTTTCAACCATGCTTCCACAGAATTTTTAAAAAATAAAACTCATGAAATAGGCCTGGACAGAAATGATGGTACCCTTAACTTAATATTTTGTTGCACAACCTTTTGAGGTAAACACTGCAATCAAACGATTCCTGTAACTTTCAATGAGACATCTGCACCTCTCGACAGGTATTTTGGCCCCGCTACTCAAGAGCAAACTGCTCCAGTTTTCTCCTGCTTGAAGGTTGCCTTTTCCAGACGGCATGTTTCAGCTCTTTACAAAGATACTCAATAGGATTTAGGTCAGGGCTCATAGAAGACCACTTCAGAATAGTCCAATGCTTTCCTCTTAGCCAGTCTTGGGTGTTTATAGCTGTGTATTTTGGGTCATTATCCTGTTGCAAGACAGCACATTTCTCTCTTGAATCCCTTGATAGTTCATTGTACTCTACACATATTCTAGACATCCTCTGCCAGATGCAGCAAAGCAACCCCATACCATAACAGAGCCTCCTCCATGTTTCACAGTAGGGACAGTGTTCTTTTCTTGATGTACTTCATTTTTCCGTCTGTGAACATAGAACTGATGTGCCTTGCCAAAAAGTTCAATTTTTGTCTCTTTTGTCCATAGGACATTCTCCCAGAAGCTTTGTGGCTTTTCAACATGTAGTTTGGCAAATTCCAGTCTGGCTTTTTAACGATTTTTTTTCAACAATGGTGTCCTCCTTAGCCATCTCCCATGAAGTCCACTTTGGCTCATACAATGACGGATGGTGTGATCTGACACTGATGTTCCTTGAGCTGGAAGTTCACCTTTAATCTGTTTAGAAGTTTTTCTGGGCTCATTTGTTACCATTCATATTATCCGTCTCTTTGATTTGTCATCAATTTTCCTCCTGCGGCCACATCCAGGGAGGTTGGCTACAGTTTCATGGAGCTTAAATTTCTGAATAATATGTGCATCTGTAGTCACAGGAACATCAAGCTGCATGGAGATGGTCTTATAACTTTTACATTTAAATGTTTGTCTATAATTTTCTTTCTAATCTCCTGAGACAACTCTTTCCTTCGCTTCCTCTGGTTCATGTTGAGTGTGATACACACCATGTCACCAAACAGCACAGTGAGTATCTGTATCCCTCTATACAGGTCCACTCACTGATTCCAAGATTGTAGACACCTGTGATGCTAATTAGTGGATACACCTTGATTTAACATGTCCCTTTTGTCACATTATTTTCAGGGGTACCATCATTTCTGTCCAGGTCTATTTCATGAGTTTTATTTATTTTTTTAATTCTGTTGAAGCATGGTTGAAAAGCAATGTCTGACTTTCATTTGTTCATTTTCATAGATTTTTTTTTATTTATTATTCAGATTCAACTTATTTCTGTGACCTTGGTGGGTTTTTATGTCATTAAATAAGGAGTACCAACAATTTTGACCGTGTGTATGAGTATCTTATGTTAGGTATTACAGAAATAAATATTACAAATCTACTTAAACTTCAACTGCAAGTTTTGAAATTAAAGGGAAACACTAGTAAAAGTTTGCTATTTACTATTATATTTATTCATCAGGGACTTTTTCAGATCTTCTAATGAATAAGGAACCACACCAATGACAAATCACTGGCTGCAATGTTTATTTTATTTGTTTATAAAGTGCCATTAACTCCACATGATATACAGATATTATCATCATTGTCACCATTGGGACAATTTAGGACACGTAGTTTTTTGGGTGTGCGGATTTTGGAGAGAAAACCGCAGGTAAATCCGCAGGACAAAAGTCCTGCGGTTATCTGCGGTTTTGCCCTGCGGTTTTACACCTCATAATGGATGAGGTGTAAAACTGCAGCATTTCTGCACCAAACAATTGACATGCTGCGGATTGTAAAGCGCAGCAAAACCGCGCGGAAAAATCCGCAGCATGTGCACTGCGTTTTTTTTTTTCCCATTGAAAATACAGGTACTGTACAACACAGCAGAATCTGCTGCGTTTCCGCAGAGCCAAAACCGCTGCGGAAACGCAGCAGATTTCACTACGTGTGTACATACCCTTAAAGTCCCTAGTAGTAGGTCTTTGGAAAGTGGGAGAAAACCAGAAGAAACCCACACAAACATTGGGAGAACATTTAGGCTATATGTTCACACGTGGCAGTTTTTTTGCGTTTTCGCGGTGGTTTTAACCGCGCAATTTTGCCGCGAAAACACGAAAAATAAGCATCCCATGCATTCCTATGGGATTCCGCAATGCTGTGCTAATGCTGCGGTTTTTACCGCGGCGGAATCGCTTCGCGGTAAAAAACACAGCATGCACAATAATTTAGCGGAATCGCGGCGATCCCGCACCCATAGGAATGCATTGTTCTACTTACTTTCCGAATGTGGCTGTGCACACCATGCGAAATGTAAGCAGAATATTTGCGGATGGTACCCACGGTCCGGAGGAGAGGAGACTGTCCTCCGGGCTTTGGGTACCATATCCCTGTAAAAAATAGAATTTAAGATAAAAAAATATTGTTATTCTCACCTTCCGACGTCCTGCGCAGCCTTCCCGCCTCTCTCCACACTCCCTGTCCCAGTAATCCTTTGCGAGCGATGACGTCCATTCTCGCAGGATTGCGAAGTCTCCCGGTCTTTCGCGTGACGTCATCGCGAATGACCGCGAGACGTCGCGATCCCGCGAGAGCTGATGTCATCGCGGTAATTCTCGCAAAGGATTACTGGGACCGGGAGCGTGGAGAGAGGCGGGAAGGCTGCGTGGGACGCCGGAAGGTAAGAATAACAATATATATATTTTTTTTAATTATTTTTTACTTCCTATCTTTTACTATTGATGCCGCATAGGCAGCCTCAATAGTAAAAAGTTGGTCACACTCGTCAAACACTATGTTTGACGAGTGTGACCAACCTGTCAATCAGTTCTCCAAGCGATGATACAGATCGCTTGGAAAACGCTAGCAATTCTGCAAGCTAATAAACGCTTGCAAAATGCTAGCTTTTCCGCGGGAATTTATAATGCAATTTTCCCGCGGAATGGAATTCGGAATTCTCGCGGTAATTTCCGCGAGAGTTCCGCTACGTGTGAACGCAGCCTAAGGATGAGCGAGTATACTCGTTAGGATTCGATACTCGGCGAGTAATGCGGCACTCGCGGTACTCGAATCCTGGCGAGTATTTCACTACTCGCCTCGCAATATTCGGCACAGCCCGCACAGTCTCCGCACAGCCCAGCACAGTCCCACACAGGTCAGCACAGTCCCAGACAGCCCTGCATAGTCCCCGCACAGCCCAGCACAGTCCCGCACACGTCAGCACAGTCCCAGACAGCCCTGCATAGTCCCCGCACAGTACCTGCAAAATCCAGCACAGTCATCACACAGTACCTGCACAGCCCAGCACAGTCCCGCACAGGCCATCACAGTCCTACACAGCCCGGCATAGTCCCCGCACAGTACCTGCAAAGCCCAGCACAGTCCCGCACAGCCCGGCACAGGCCAGCACAGTCCCGCACAGCCCGGCACAGTCTTCGCACAAGCCAGCACAGTCCCGCACGGCCCGTCACAGTCTTCTCACAGGCCAGCACAGTCCTGCACAGTCTTCGCACAGGCCAGCACAGTCCCGCACAGTCTTTGCACAGTCCCCGCCCAGCCCAACACACACACACACAGCCCATTACTCGCATTTCCCATAGACTTACATTGGACACGTTACGAGTACCCGAGTATTAGGAGGTATGGTCTCCGTATACCGCCCTGGCTGCGGGCACTTCTTTCAGACTATTGGGCGACTGAGACTATCCATTTGACTGACAGACTTGTGGTGAAGTATACTATCAGTTACTCCGTTTTGAGCCATTTGCTATTCAGCTTTATCATGAGCTTTTTTCTTTGCTCAGGACCTGTGAATATTTCTGGGGGGCCACTTTTTGGGGTCAAAATAATATTATCTTTGTTTATTTTATAACATGAATACTCCTGATAGGAATATATTGTCTTTGTGACTATGGTGCTTATCTTGTTGACATTATCTTACTACAGGGCACCTTTAGTGGTCTGAACAGCTGAGTGTACCCCATTACACATATATGGTTCTGTTGTCAATCAGCCCCTCTATTTTGTCTGTATATATTGAGCAATATGAGTAGCCTGACTATAAGGATGTGATAAGGATCTCTCAGTGCACTTATTTTCTGCAGCCAGGGCTATATGTTATCAACCACCTTGTTTGTGATCTCTTGGTGACTTTTTTGTCCCTCTGTATTGATTTTAAATGCTTTTAAATAATTGTGTGTTGCTTCTTGATGCTTTTCTGCAAATAATAAAATTATTCATATATAGCTTTGTGATTTAGCTCTTTTTTGCGTGGTGATCCCACACATATGCATAGTCTTTCTTCTTGTAATGTCTCAGAGTATTAGGAGGTACTCGTAATGAGTACAGCGAGTCCGAATACTTCACTACTCGCTCATCCCTAGAGAACATGCATGCTTCTTGCTGATGTTGTCCTTGGTAGGATTTGAAACCCCGCACTGTAAAGCAGCAATGCTAACAACTGAGCCACTTTATGTCTGATGTGTGTCATTACGTCTTGCTGGATGACACAGTGGATATGTCTAGTGTTGAATAAATCTATATTATTTTTACCTGCAATTTTTGGGTGGAAGCCTAGGTGAATATTTATGAGTGTTTCTGACACAGATCTCAGGCGGTGGCGGGAAGGAGAAAATGACGGACAGAACAAGACACTGGGTTGTGGTTATGGTTTTCGTCTGAGGCCATAAGTAGTTAAGATGTATCTGCTAAAAGATTTTATGTTAAATTTTATGAGATGTTTTATTTCATTCTGAATTTGTTTTACAACATGTCAGAGGATAAAGCACAGATTTCACATTTTTCATTGTGATCCTCGATGATCTGCCAGGAGAGCGGGGGATGAGAAGTGACTCCAGGTCTAAGAATATTTAGCTCACGCAAGAGGTTGTAAAGTCCCTGTACTTGCCCTAAGTAATATTATGCTGCTCTGTATAGGCCTGGAAAACCACAGATTTTCCCAAAATAGATGATAAATATCTGATTGGTGGGGGGCCCTATCGCTGAGTCCTGACCCCAAGTTTCTCCTCACTGTGGTCAGGATTGAATGAAGCAGCATGGTCGCTCATGGTCACTCCCATGTCATTCTGTGTCAGCCAAGGAAAACAATTGGCTAACCCGACCAGCCCCAAAAACATGAATTTAACAGCAACGATGCCACTCCATTCAGCTCTGACTATGTGGCTGGTGCAAGCACCAGCACTGGAGACCCCATAGATCAGACAAATCATTTGCATAAGTGCTAAATGTCTTTGTGGGAAAACCTTAACTGTAGTTACCTGGCACTAACTCCAGTTGGATTTACCTATTTGGTAGTACGGTGGCTCAGTGGTTAGCAGCAAGATCAGTATCTACATAAGATTTTACGTTCTCTGTTTTTGCATTAGCTTCATCCCCTGTCCAACAATGTATAAGTGTGGGTGTCTGAGAGAGAAATTAGACCAAGATCCTCACTTGGGTGTGCATCGCTACAGAATATGTAAGTGTTATATAAAGAAACATGGAATAAGTTGCATTTCAAAAGTTTCTATCTTTTGTGAAAACTGTGAAAAGTAACACTCATTAGCATGGGTTCCATTTTTCACCATTATTTAATTTAAAAACACGCAGTTCAGACATTTTGTACTTACAAACCGGCTCTGATGTTTATTTTACAAGAGGCTGTGAGTCATCGGATAACGCCATGATGCCAAGATGGCGGCTTTCTCTTCAAGAAACTTATAACTTAATAATTCCAAGACTTAAATAGTTTTCGGGCTCTATACATGGAGAGTTTTGTGCAGAATCAAAAGACTTGAACAGAAGTTTATATAAAGAATATACCTAGACTACAGATAAGAACAGGCAAACCTCAACTCAATCAGGTTGGGCAACCATATAGATTAAGGCTGCAGGCACCATGGCAGTGCTCTGATGGTCTGCATAACATGAAAATACTCCTTATATTGAATATTTATTTATTTCATCACGTTACTTGCTGACTTGGACCTGATCCAGCATCATTTTTCTTATTGAGCATGGTGCTAAGTTCCTGGAGTAGCTTGTCTTGCATATTAGAGGATATAGGGGACGTCTTCTTCCAGGGAGGAATCTTGGTTGGATCTGAAGGGGCCGACGGTTCAAAAAACAATGGCAATGTGCTCAGGTCCAGTGCACTCTTAACTACTTGGCTTCTCATAGAACCAACCTGAGTTCGGTTTGGCTCCACCTGCCTTTCAAGGGAAGCAGTTTTCATAATGGGAGCACCAGGACCTCTGTTGGGCATGGGTGATTTGGCGACATCACCTGAGACCATTTTAAGATTATCTACACAAGAGTTTCTGTCTAGAGATTGAGTCTTGGAGTAACTGTCCTGCTCATGCTTCTCTGGGGACTGGGGTTTCATTGGGGTTAACTTTGGCTCCTGGTTTAGTACTGGCTTCTTTGTCCGGTCCAAGGGAGGGGGCAATTGGAGTCGTTCCATTGAAAAAACGCAATCTGAATCGGGACGTTGGATGCTCTGGAAATGTCCAACTTCCTCGTACAAGGGCTCGTGATCCTCATCTTGCCTTTCCTGTAGCTCCTCCAGGGAGTCTTGATGCATCTTCATTGGCTAGAAAGACACAAATTTTGTTAATTGTGATGTAGAATTTGGTGTTGAACAGAATGTAAGAAGTTAGTTAATAGTTATTTATGCATCCAGTGGATTACAAGCACAAGTATGAGTGTAAGCACAGCCAACACATGCAACGTGCCGTGCGTTCAGGTTAGTAACCATATGCTATTGTTTTAATACCATGGTACTACAACATATGTGGAGAAAAACACTCAAAATGAAAGTTTAAGAATGCAGTAATGGCAAAACAAATGGTTAAATGAATAATTAAAGTCTCCAGAAAAAAAGCTCTTTAAGGAACCAGTTGTAGTTGTGTGTAAAGAACATAACGTTTTATATTGATTCTTCAATATTTTCAAGATCTGATGGCAAACAGATATATTAAATTGATGAGAGACAGAAATAAATTGTAATAAAATGTGCAAGTGCAAATTTGAGATTAGAAAAAAAAGTCCAACATCAACAGACCCCACTCTTGCCCAACGGATTTGCCTGGTATTACACATCAATGGTAATCACTTGATCGGTGCGGTGTATGGCCGCTTTCACACTTCAGGCTTTCGGTATCTGGCATGGTGCGGCGAAAAACCGTACTGCCGGATCCGGCGCCTGTTACGACCAGATCCGGCTTTTTCCCCGTGCTGTTTCATTGCTGCCGCATTGCGCCGGATGGTGATGCCGCGCGTCCGGTTTTTTCCGGATCCGGAGAAAATAGCCAGTCCGGCGTCGGGAAAAAACGTTGCATGCAACGTTTTTTCCCAACGCCGGACCGGTTTTTCGCACTGCGCATGCCAGGAAACCTTCTCTGCCAGGAATATATCCGGCAGAAAGAAGGATCCGGTGTCTGCGTTTGCGGCCGGATCCGGTAGTCCGGTCTTTCGCCGCCCCATGCCGGATACCGAAAGCCTGAAGTGTGAAAGCGGCCTTACATACTTGCACAAAAACTGTTGCGGTTTTTGGAAAACAGTCCACATTTTTTCTAATCACATATAATCTCTTTTTAATGGTGTCTGATATTTCTTGGTTCGTGTTGCTCTTTGACAGGATCAGTGGTGACGACATGTTCAGCCTTCATGCTACATTTTCAGCTTAGTAACCTGACATGCAATGTCCAGAGCACGTTAGGAGCACATGCAGGTGGGTATGTTGGCATGTATATACTTACAAAGAACATTGACAGCGTCCTTCGTGTGTGGAGGCGACGCTGAAGAACAGAAATAGGTTGTGAAAGAAAAACAAGAATTTCAAATATAATTTTAGCCTTTTGACAGGAAGAACCAGCAGAGCAAAGAAAGTGTAAAGGGAAACTGTCAGAAGGATATTACAACACTAACTAATGGCGTGTGAGTGAAGAGTCTGTAATCCTTATTAAATCCATGCTTAGCTTCTATAAGCTTATTTTGACATCTAAGGGCTCATGCAGATGACCGTATTTTTGTTCCAAGTGTGATCCGACAAAACACAGGATCGCACTCGGACCAATGTTATTCTACTGTATGGGGCCGTGCACAAGTCCAATTTTTTTCTGCCACAGGAAAAAAAGAAAATCGCAGCACGTATGATTTGCATCGTAAATCGGATCACAAGTCAATGAGTCAATGGAAAAAAATTGGATCGTGCTCAGATGGCATTTAAGTGTGATTTTCACCGACTGACAGAATGAAGAAGATGGAGGCATTTATTTCTATCTTCTCCACATCTGAGAAATCGGATCACGCTGTGATCAAACTCTGATCAGTGTGTGATTAGCCGAATTGTCCCGATTCTCTTGTGAGAATACGGTTCAGTGACCCTATCCTTTGATGAATCCAGCATTGAAGTTGCACTTCTAGCTCTCCTTCCTTTTCCCCTTTCCCCTGTCTGCCTTTGACGGACAGGTCACTCTCGTCTTAGTGACCTGTTTCAACCACCCAAGATTTTGCACAGGTGCTGTTATTGCCCTGGGTTCCTCTCCTCAGAGAAGGTGGTGCATGCGCGGAGTAAGCTCTTTATGATGTTGCGTGAGCCAAATTGATCTGTCCCTCTAGGGAGACGACCCTGGGGTAATGACATTTCTTGTGCAAAATCTTGGAGGAGGATGGCAGGTCACTGAGACAAGAGTGACCTGTCCATCAGAGACTAGAGGCCGTCAGTAGGAGGAGAATATGGAGAGAGGCAGCAAAGCTGGAAGTGCAGACCCTACTCCCTACGCTTGCGACTAAAACTTTAACACTGGATTTCCCTAAGATGTCAAAATTAAATTCTACAAGCAATGTATGGATTTAATAAGGATTAAGTGTTCTTTACTAACACGCAATTAGTCTGGCTGGTAATAGCCTGATGACAGGTCAGCATAAGTAAACCTTGAACTGACCTATGTGAGAGCAGCATACTGTATTATGGAGGGATAGAAGCTGAGCTGTGTTATGTATAGATGATATGTGTAATGTGGCAGTTATTGTGTAGTAGGCAGTCAAGATAACAGATACTATATCTGAATATTTTCTATGATAGTAAGATTTCTGATTAACACTGACAGAACTCATACGACTTTTAATGATATAAATCTATATAATCACAGATCTCAGTTTCCGTCCCTCTATCATATGCTGCACTCACCACATTGGATAGTTGCCCAGAAACAAAAACATTTTTTTGTCAATGGCCACCACCAAAAGCAAGTATAGTCTACTTTACTCTTATGTAACATGATTTTTTAAAAAGTATGATGTACAAACATTTTCAAGAATGGAGAGATTTTTTATTCAATGGTTTACGGCTTGTTGGCTATGTAACCGACCCCCACTGCAGTTTACACATTGCTCTGTTTTTCCAGAGTTTTCTGGATTGCTGGATCTGTTCAGCTTCAGTGCCTCTCCTTCAATGCAATGGCAAACCCAGCAAATGAATATATTTTCCTATTGGGCAAATCTCTCTTTTGGTTAAACATCCTAACTCAAGTGACAAGGCTCGTTGAAACTATGGATATGAACTTTTAGATCACAACTTCCAAATGGTATTCCAAATTAAGGCTTGCAAGAGACGTCAAAAGCAATAAAAAAGGATTTGGGGGATATGTCAAAAGTAAAAGAGAAAAGTCATAGATGCTATAGGATTTTTACAGGATGAAAATGATGAAATGGCATGTTGAGATGGCTGAACTTTTAAATTCCTATTTTGCATCTGTTTTCTCTCAGAAAGGAAATGTAACATCAACTGATCTTCACTGTCCTATTAAGGGAATAGAAGAATCCAGGAGATCTATAAACAGAAAGATAGTGAGGAAACACTTAGATATCCTAAATGAATTCATGTCTCCAGGTCCAGATGAATTACATCCCAGAGTACTGAAGGAGATAGCAGAAGAAATTTTTGAACCCCTCTCCATATTCTTTGAAAATTCTTGGAGAACAGGAGAAGTCCCAGAAGACTGGAGAAGAGCAAATGTTGTTCCTATCTTCAAAAAGGGGAAGAAGTTGGACCCAAGCAACTATAGGCCGGTGAGTCTGACTTCTATACCAGGAAAGATCTTTGAACAAATTATTAAACAACATGTATGTAAGTACCTGGATAAGACTGAAGTGATTAAACAGAGTCAGCATGGGTTTGTAACTAATAAGTCATGTCAGACTAACTTAATATCCTTCTATGACAGAATCACTGACTGGGTGGATCAGAGAAATACTGTAGATATAGTATATCTTGACTTCAGCAAAGCATTTGACAAAGTATCACACCATCCTTATTGAAAAAAATGGCTAAGCATGGAATGGTCAAGGCAACTGATAGGTGGATTCATAACTGGCTTAGTGATTGGACCCAAAGAGTGGTCATAAAAGGTTGCACATCCAGTTGGAAGAATGTCTCAAGTGGGGTACCACAGGGCTCTGTCCTGGGCCCTGTATTGTTCAACATCTTTATCAATGATTTAGATGAAGGAATTGAGGGTAAACTGATTAAATTTGCTGATGACACAAAGCTAGGAGGGATAGCTAATACTAGAGAAGAGAGAGAGGATTCAACAAGATATAAATAAACTGGAGCAGTGGGCAGCAACTAACATAATGGTTTTTAACCGGTAAAAATAAAAAGTACTACATCGGAGCAATAAAAATTAAAGCATATACAGAATGTGAGGAATAGGGCTAAGCAACAGCACATGTGAAAAAGACACGGGTATACTAATAGATCACAGACTGAACATGAGTCAGCAGTGTGATGCAGCAGCAAAAACGGCAAATATAATTCTAGGATGTATTAACAGAAGCATACAGTCTAGATCACGTGAAGTCATTATTGTCTTCTACTCTTCTTTGGTCAGACCTCATCTGGAATACTGTGTCCAGTTTTGGGCGACACATTTTAAAAAAACACATCAACAAAACTGGAGCAAGTTCAGGGAAAAGCGACCAGAATGGTGACCGGTCTGCAAACCATGTGCTATGAGAAACGGTTGCAGGATTTGGGAATGTTTAGCTTGCAAAAGAGAAGACTAAGAGGAGACTTAATAGCTGTCCACAAATATCTCAAGGACTGTCACATTGTAGAAGGATCGTCTTTATTCTCATTTGCACAAGGAAAGACTAGAAGCAATGGGATGAAGCTGAATGGGAGGAGACACAGATTAGATATTAGAAAAAGCTTTTTGACAGTTAGAGTGATCAATGAGTGGAACAGGCTGCCACGAGAGGTGGTGAGTTCTCCTTCAATTGATGTCTTGAAAAAGAAGGTGGATAGACATCTGTCTGGGATGATTTAGTGAATCATGTTTTGAGCAGGGGGTTGGACCATTGGACCAGATGGCCCAGGAGGTCCCTTCAAGCTCTACCATTATATGATTCTATGGTATAAATAGAGAACCTAGTTCTTTCCTTTTTGAAAGAGAGCTACTTTTCATACATAGCATTGCCTATCATATAGAGTGGGTACGGAAAGTATTCAGACCCCTTAAAAGTTTTCACGCTTTGTTTCATTGCAGCCATTTGGTAAATTCAAAAAGTTCTTTTTTTCTCATTGTACACTCTGCACCCCATCTTGACTGAAAAAAACAGAAATGTAGAAATTTTTGCAAATTTATTAAAACAGAAAAACTGAAATATCACATGGTCATAAGTATTCAGACCCTTTGCTCAGTATTGAGTTGACGCACCTTTTTGAGCTAGTACAGCCATGAGTCTTCTTGGGAATGATGCAACAAGTTTTTCACACCTGGATTTGGGGATCCTCTGCCATTCTTCCTTGCAGATCCTCTCCAGTTCTGTCAGGATGGATGGCGAATGTTGGTGGACAGCCATTTACAGGTCTCTCCAGAGATGCTCAATAGGATTTAAGTCAGGACTCTGGCTGGGCCAGTCAAGAGTGGTCACAGAGTTGTCATAAAGCCACTCCTTTGTTATTTTAGCTGTGTGCTTAGGGCTCACTGTCTTGTTGGAAAATGAACCTTCTGCCAAGTCTGAGGTCCAGAGCACTCTGGAAGAGGTTTTCATCCAGGATATCTCTGTATGTGGCCGCATTCATATTTCCTTCCATTGCAACCAGTCATCCTGTTCCTGCAGCTGAAAAATGTTGGGATTGTATTGGGCAGGTGATGAGCAGTGCCTGGTTTTCTCCACACATATTGCTTAATTATCACCAAAAAGTTCTATCTTCATCTCATCAGACCAGAGAATCTTATTTCTCATAGTCTGGGAGTCCTTCATGTGTTTTTTAGCAAACTCTATGTGGGCTTTCATATGTCTTGCTGTGAGGAGAGGCTTCTGTTGGGCCACTCTGCCATAAAGGCCCGGTGGAGGGCTGCAGTGATAGTTGACTTTGTGGAACTTTCTCCCATTTCCCTACTGCATCTGTGGAGCTCAGCCACAGTGATCTTGGGGTTCTTCTTTACCTCTCTCACCAAGGATCTTCTACCACGATTGCTCAGTTTGGCTGGACGGCCAGGTCTAGGAAGACTTCTGGTGATCCCAAACTTCTTCCATTTAAGGATTATGGAGGCCACAGTGCTCATAGGAACCTTGAGTACTGCAGAAATTCTTTTGTAACCTTGGCCAGATGTGTGCCTTAAACAAATTAGCAAAGCCACTAAAGAAGACTTAAAGTCTCCAAAAAAATTAATTTAAACAGCAGACAAAAAGGCAGCAACACTTACCTGCCCAGATCTTGGAACAAATGCACTACAGGGTGCAGCCAGGCCACAAAGCAAGATGTTAGCAACACAGGTGCAAAATAACAGATCAACAGCCACTCTCCACCTACCCATTCCTGGAGGGGGTGACTGCCCAGTATACAATTGCACAATAAAGGCCCACATAGGATGTTTTTCACACAAGGGTACTGCATAGTGTCTAGTTCACAGCCTATTAGTCACGCCCCTACTTTTCGATTAGGCAGGCTGGCCAGCACACTCTGAATGCATCACAGTGTGAACAACCCTCATGCGAGATGTGTTTGGGCTTGGCTGCACCCCAAAAAATATAGTGAAAAAAATACAAAAATAGTGAGGTATTAGTTGATATTTTGGCCAAAATACGTAAGCTCGTAACCCGCGCCAAGGGTCCCCACGCTTACGAGTCCCTACACTAAATTAATTAGCAAAACCACTAAAGAAGACGCAAAGTCTTCAAAAATTCAATTTAAACAGCAGACAAAAATGGCAGCAACACTTACCTGCCCATATCTTGGAACAAATGCACTATGTGTGCCTTGCCACAATTATGTCTCTGAGCTCCTTGGCCAGTTCCTTTGACCTCATGATTCTCATTTGGTCTGACATGCACTGCGAGCTGTGAGGTCTTATACAGACAGGTGTGCGCCTTTGTAAATCAAGTCCTATCAGTTTAATTAAACACAGCTGGACTCCAACCATCTCAAGGAGGATCACAAGGAAACGGACAGCATGTGACTTAAACATGAGAGTCTGAATACTTAGGACCATGTGATATTTTTTTTTTTTAATACATTTGCAAAAATTTCTACATTTTTATTTTTTTCAGTCAAGCTGGAGTACAGAGTGTATATTAATTAGAAAAAAAAAGAACTTTTTGAATTTACCAAATGGCTGCAATGAAACAAAGAGTGAAAAATTTAAAGGGATCTGAATACTTTCCGTACCCACTGTAAATCACTTTAGTGGTCTCCACTAGTGATGAGCCAACGTGTGTGGATAAGGTGTTATCCAAGCATGCTTGGGCGCTAACCGAGTGTCTTCGACGTGCTCCAATAATATGTTCAAATCCTCACGGCTGCATGTCTCATGGCTGTTCGACAGTCATAACCTATGCATTGATTTCCTGTTTGTTAGGCAATCCCTGCATGTGTTGTGGCTGTCAAACAGCCGCAAGATAACACCTTATTGGGGCACTTTGGCTCATCACTAGTCTCCACAAGAAGGAATACCACTTAGACAAGGGTCTATGTATCATGAGTGGTCATACAGTATATTTAAATAGGGGACAGCTATGTATGGCCCTTAACAGTTGATTTTGGTGCTCCAGCTCTCCTGCACTGCTGCTTTCAAGTGCTCCAGCACTTCAATAGCAAGAAGTGACTTGGCAACGGCGGAGTTTTCAATATGTTCGCATGGGACAAATCTTATGTTGTGAGAACACGCTAAGCGAGGCTGCAGCTGTGACTTATTCTGCAGGTGCCAGCTTTTCCCCCTCTGTAATTTGGCCTTGTTTTGATTGGCCAGCATTATAGAGGAAAAAAGTAAGCGCCCACAGACAAGTTCTGTGGTATACACCCAGTTAAATATAAGAAAAATTTGGATTTTGATTTTTAATGGAGGGTGGAGGGGTATAACTTTGGAACAGAGGGGCACAAATACTGTATTCTTAACTCCTGTCCAGGGATCTGGACTTACACAAGGGCCCCTGGCCAGTGGTGCAAGATGGTGGCAAGAAGGGTTGTCACTAGTGATGAGCGAGTAAACTCATTACGTGAGATTTCTTGAGCATGCTCAGGTGATCTTCGAGTATTTGGGCGTTCTCGGAGATTTAGCTTCTGTCGCCATAGCTGCATGATTTGCGGTTGCTAGACATCCTGAATACATGTGGGGATTTCCTAACAAACAGGAAATCCCCACATGTATTCAGGCTGGCTAGCAGCCGCAAATCATACAGCTACGACGACAGAAACAACATCTCCGAGCACATCCAAATACTTAGAGATCACCCGAGCATGCTCGGGAAATCTTGAGTAACGAGTATAATCGCTTATCACTGGCTTTCACGTGTGGTCAAGTTGCTGACAGAATCAGAAAGCAAGTGGTTGGTAAAAATACAAGCCAATGTCCAAAAACAGATGAATCCAAACAGCAACATAGATGCAAAGGGCAGGGATGTGGACCAGATAAGCTAAACTTAACTGGCAGAGTGGAACTGGGATAGAGGAACTTAAAAATCAGCAGCCCCACAAAGGGTAATCGGTAGAGGGCAAACACAAACCAGAAACATAAATAAGGCTTCAGTTCCACAAGTCCCTGGAGTTGTAACGGCCAGGTAATTTCCTTGTATACAACCCTGCCAGAAGGTTTTTTATCTTCTGCCATCTACATAAACATAGCAGCCTATGCGCTTAAATCTGTTAGGTGGTTTCCAGCACAGGTCAAGTATCCTGCACTCCGCTCTGCTCTGCCTGCATAGCAGAGCACTGCAAACCTGACACAAGCAGGGTTGCACTATGTTTGATGTCTGCTGCTGATAGATCAGTGATGTGAAACTACAAATGCCGCTTGGTTGATGCATATGGCAGTAGATAATTCTCTGCCATATGCATCAACAGTGGCATTTGCAGTTTCGCAATACTGATCAGTCAGCAGCAGGCATTAAACGTAGCTCAGCCCTGCTATATCAGTTTTGCAGTGCTCAATTTTCAAGGCAAAGCAGAAATAAGTGCAAACTATAGAAACCAGCTAACAGATCAATAATGTAAAGGCATAGAGGCAGCTCTGTTGACGTAGATGGAAAAAGATAAAATTGGGCTGAAAGACTAGTGTTCATAACCACACAGTGCACAGATATAGAATATACTGTATGTTAGTGGTGGAGGCACAAAGCAGAGCTACGCAGAGCGAGATTGCACCAACTACACATACTCAACCAGTAGAAGTGGAACTACATTAGGATGGATCCCTAGGGCATGATATGTGAATAACGGGGCAGAAGATTTAACAATGAGTTATGTAGTTATTCATTTATGCCTATGTATGTACATTATTTTACAACCGCATTGTGATTTTGCAAATATCAATTTCCTTTTGATGTACAGTAATCAATATGCTGCCTCGTCCATACACTGTAAGTGGCAATTTTCTTTCCATTTTTTTTTTTTGCATATCATCGACATGTCTATTAATCCTATAATTTACATAATTGCACAACTCTGTTCGATTTTTTTTTGTTGCTGTTGTAACTTTAATGTTGAGAAGTGTAAAAACATATTCAGTGTGATAAACATTTTTTGCAAATGGAGCTTGGTCGCTAACAATGAAATCCCTACAATCCCCCACCAACCACCATTTTTTAGGATCAAGGGGGGTCCCAGCAGTCAGGTTAACAATGATTATACCATTTATCAACTAACTATTGACTAGGTAATTTTTGTGGAAACCTTCCACAGTCAGATACAAGTCATATACAGGAGCACTATTCTTGATGTTGATGCATTCTTGGCTGGAAATCATTGTTTGCCTTGTAAAGCTTTTTTGTTGTGTGGCTATTGCTAGATGCAGAATGTGTTAACTTTTTACCATGCATTCTGAGCTTCCCTCTAATTTATGTCCTCAGGCCACAGCAAAGATGAGCTGAGCTTTCTGGTCATAAATCAATGTAATAGAGAGAAGAGGAAGAGGCTAAGAAGCTCTCCAGTTCTGTACCTACCTGTTCATGTACTGGTGGACACAGTCAGGAGATGACCTTTATGCAAGAACCATGTATAGGCCCTTTGCAGCCCATGAGCTCATCATAATGCACAATTCCACCTGCTTTGGAGGTAGATATGGGCTCCCTTATCTCTTGGGCCCCTGTGAGGCCACACAGGTTGCACCAATGATATGTCTGCCCCTGTGTTCATGCCTCGAATGCTGGTGAGGCTAAAAAGGATAAAGGTCCAGATCCACTTTCCAGATGAATACAGTAAAACTCACCAGTTGCTGGTTTGCAGAGACCATGGTGGTGTTGGCGTCATCTCCACGGATTGGTACTAGTGGCATGGTGCCAAATTTTTGCTTAGTTACATCTGAGGAAGAGTGTCGTCTTAAAATCACAGGGCGGAGATCATCGTGCTGAAAAATCAAAGCAGGACATTTATTTTTGCCTCATAAAGCAATGTAGAAACTATTTAGGTTCTCCAACAGATAAAGGGGCAGTTCTATCTTGGGAATTTCTGGCATATCGACCTACTAGGAGAGTGCAGATTATCTGACAGACGTTCTACTAGACCAAGTGGTTAGCAGCGGCCATCTCAAGAGCTATGAAAGGACTTGGGCAAGCTGTGGATATAGACATCCGGCCTACAGCCTTCAAGACGTCAGCGTCCCAATGCACTGCACCTCCCGTGCTGGCCCGCCCTTCCTTGCAAAAGCACAAGCGGTCTCAATGGCTCTGAACATCGGTGGAGAAGACTAGGTGAGTGTAAGCTATACTTTTTGTGGGGGCTACAGCACTCTGGGGGGAAGACATTATTACTGACGGGACAGTCTTGGGATGTTATTACTGACGGGACACTGATGGATGGATCAATATTACTTGATGAGGCATTCTGAAGGCATTGACTGGAATTATTACTGACAGGGGCATTAATATTGATCTCGGCACTCTGTCAGCATTACTTCTGATAGGGGCACTCTGGGGGTATTATTACGGTTGGGGCAATCTGGGGGCACTATTACTTTCGGGGACTCTGAAGGTATTATTACTCGGAGGGGACATTTTTCTGGTATTAATGATGGGGCACTCTGGGGGTGTTATTACAAAAGCCGGCACTAATTGATCTAATATTACTGGTGAGGGAACTCAGGTAGGATTACTACTTGAAGGTGGCATTTTTACTGTCAGCGGCTTTCTTGGAGCACTATTATGGATGGGGCACTCTGGGGGTGTTATTACAAAAGCAGGCACTAATTGATCTAATATTACTGGTGAGGGAACTCAGGTAGGATTACTACTTGAAGGTGGCATTTTTACTGTCAGCGGCTTTCTTGGAGCAATATCATGGATGGGGCACTCTGGGGGTGTTATTACTGAAGCAGGCTCTAATGGATCTAATATTACTGGAATGGGAACTCCGGTGTCATTATTACTTAAAAGGGGGCACTATGGGAGCATAATTATTTAAAAAGTGCCTGTCAACCCCAAAATGTATTTTAATTGGGTTAAACAATATTTTAGGGGACTTGGCACCTATAACAACTACCATATACTAGCACTGTACCTGGTACTGGTACAGTCCCTGAGAAAATAACTTAATTGTTTGGATCAGTATGTGAATATTTTCTCATCCTGGTATAGCAGCAACAGTATTAACATATATGAACAGTATATAATTGTATATGTATATTTTTATTTTAAAGGGGTTGACTTGGACTTTAACACTGATGGTCTATCCTTAGCATAAGTCATCATTGTCTGATTGGTAGGGGTACGACGCCCGGTGCCCCGGCCGATCAGATGTTTCTGGTGTGGGCAGCACACGGAAGTGCATTATTGCGCAGCAGCTCAGCACAGCTCTGTTGATGAAATAGTGGCAGTGGCGGCCGGGCACTGCACGTCCACCCAATATTGAGCTGAAGAGGTGGCGGATGTGGAGTACGCAGCCGCAGCCACAATACAGTCAACGGAGCAGTGCTGTGAAGTGAGCAGTCCAAGCCGCTGACACTGGGTGCCGGGTGTCGTAAGCCACTGATTTGACATTGATGATCTATCCTAAGGATAGGCTCTCAATGTTAAAGTCCCGGACAACCACTTTAAGTGGCATGGGAGCATGGGAAGTCATATCAATTGGGGCTTGGATTCCTGATCTTTCAAGATCCTAGCTGTACCATATGTCACAGAAATGTAAGAATCCTGCAGTAGCCAATGTGGTAAGCCTTATTGATGCGGAGCCTTCAGGAGCTTTACCTGAGCTTTGAGAATACTTGTGATCCAGTCCCACATCTCTGCTTGTGTGGTACAACATAAGCACCTGGAAAATGCAAAGAGACACACGGTGAGCCACTCATCACAGGCTGGCCCATGGAATATTGAATATGGATTTTATAAGACCTACTCTTTCTTTCAAAAATAAGGAAAAGTATTTAGCTCATTCAACGCTGAGATTTTGCTTTCTGCGGTATGGACCAATATCTACATGGATCTGGATGCGTAATGTTAGAGGATTTGAGGAGGGATCTGCACTGAAGTCCTTCTCTGATGCTCAATGTATGAAAGAGGCATTAGGATGCCATGCCCAAAAATTAGCCCCAAAAGGGAAATAATAAACTTTATCCAGAAATAAAGCTTAAAGGGAATTGATATCTGACGTCCTTCCTGACACGCCACAGCAGCATCAATGGGCGATACACGCGAAATAGCACGCTGAAGCCCGGGTCGTTACAGTGCAGATACGCAGACCACGGCGATGTGAGCAGGTGCTTATCAATAAAAAGAAAGAGGCAGACACTAAGAATGTAAATGACAGACTTTTGTAAGGTGCTCTGGGAGGAATGAAGCACATAACGCCTTATTTTCAAATTGATACGATAGTGGATTTTTCTGGAATAATAGAACAAACGGAAAGGTATCAAAGTATGTGTCTTTCAGTGACTTATAGAGGCATGTAAAAGTTTGGGCACCCCTGGTCAAAGTTAAAGTTATTATAAACAGCTAAGCTAGTTGAAGATGAAATTATCTGTAAAAGAGTAAAAGAGCTAAAGCATTTCTTTTTTATTTTAGGTCAACTATATATATATATATATATATATATATATATATACACACACACATACAGTACATATATATTTCCATCTTTTACATTTTACAAATTACAAAAAAGGAAAATGGGACACTGCAAAAGTGTGGATACCCTGCATGGTAAATACCTACTAACACCCTCTTTTGCAAGTATCACAGCTTGTAGACACTTTTTGTAGCCAGACAAGAGTCTTTCAATTATGTTTGCATCAGTAATTTGCTTGAAATTTCATTGAATTCATTTTTTCCACTACTCGTGAAATGTTCCCAGTGCCATTGACTGCAGTTTAACCCGAAAGCATGATTGATCCACCCCTCATGCTTAATAGTTGGTGAGATGTTCTTTTCCTGAAATTCTGTGCCCTTTTTTCTCCACACATACCTTTGATCATTGTAGCCAAAGAGTTCTATTTTAACCTCATCAGTCCACAGGACTTTTTTCCAAAAAGCATCAGATTGTTTAGATGTTCTTTTGCCTACTTCTGATGCTGAATTTTATGGTGAGGACACAGGAGAGGTTTTCTTCTGATGACTCTTCCATGAAGGCCATATTTGTGAAGGTTTCTCTCAATAGTGGAACAATGTACCACAACTCTAGAGTCAGCTAAATCTTTCTGAAGGTCTTTTACAGTCAAGCAGGGTTCTGATTTGCCTCTTTAGCAATCCTACGAGCAGCTCTCGCTGAAATTTCTTTGGTCTTCCAGCCCTTATCTTGACCTCCACTGTTCCTGTTAACTGCCATTCCTTGATTACATTTCAAACTAAGGAAAGCGCAACTTGAGTATGATTTGCTATTTTCTTATAGCCTTCTCCTGCTTTGTGGCATCCACCATTTTAATTTTCATAGTGTTAGGCAGCGCCGGAGCGCCGATCACTGGGTGGTGCTCACAGCAAGCCAGTCTCCAGGAGACCTCTGATTGTCATGCAAACAAACCAGTGAGCTGTGATTACGTGACGGGGGTCACCGGTGGGCGGGTTTCCAGCCCAATGGCCGGAAGCGCGAGTTAAATGCCGATGTCAACGTTTGACTGCGGCATTTAACAGGTTAATAGCCGCGGGTGAATCGCGATTCCACCCGCGGCTATTGCGGGCATATGTCTGCTGTTCAAAACAGTGGACATGTCCCCAGAAAGATGTGGGCTCAGCGCTGGAGCCCACATCAAAGGGAGGGAGTACAATATCGGCGTACTATTAAGCCTGACTTCGGAAAGGGGTTAAATTAAGTTTCTTGCATTTATTCATTGTGTCTTTTGTGTGCATTTTTATCACATTTTTGACGCTGTGTTTTTTGCCTCTTTTTGGTGTGTCATGCTTTAAATAAAGCTGCTTTGTTTTTGATGCTTGTTTTTTTGCTTTGACAAAACTTTACTGACATACTTAAGTGCGATAACATGCGTTTTTTTATGTGTTTCCCCTGGCAAAAAATACTAAAAATGCATCTTTTTTTTCCTTTGGATTTTCCGCATCTACTGTAGGTCTATGGGGAAAATCTACACAAAAAACTCAGCGTACCCGCAAGAGAAACTAACATCCTGCGGATTTGAAAAACGCGCCGCAGGTCAGTTTACGCAGCGTTAAAAAGGAGCCCAGTGTGCAGTAGATTTCTATAAATCCCATCCACTTTGCTAGAACTGTAAGATGCTGCATTTTTGAAGCAGCAAAAAACACGCAGCGCCAAAAACGCACCAAAGGCTCATCGTGAGAATGTAGCCCAAGAAGTTTATATGCTCTTCACCTGTTTGTGTGGGTTTCCTCTAGGAACTCCGGTCACACTCTAAAGACATACTGATAAGGAATTTAGATTGTGAGCTCCAATGGGGACAGAGATGATGCTGTGGAATTATCGGCGCCATATAAGTGAGTTAAATAATACTTACAACTGCTGTTTATCCATGTAGATTGTAAAGCCCCATCTGGTGGACAAATGATGGAATTGCAGTTAGTACACAGGCTGATTTCATATCTTGCTTAAAAGTTTATCAAAATTCCCAGCAAAAAAAACCCAAAACAAATCAGTAAAAGCTCAGAAAGTCACTAAATATTTGCGCAACTATGAGTTGCACAAACATTTTTGAACTTATAGAAAACTGTTTGATGAATCTGGGCAGTAAGAATTGTGATTCCTTGACTATTATGAAAACATTAATTTAATAGGAGAAACTCCTTACTGGGTTGGAGGTTTCATTTTTTTTCGAATCCCCATGTAAATTTTGGCATTTTCAAGTGACCATTCTCTCTCTGGCTTGGAACTCTGTAAGACCAAAGATTATAATATCAGAATAAGCTTGGTGCATAAATTGTGAATAATGAATAATCAATTCCTGAATACATTCTTACCATTAACTTTAATATTGGTTGTTTTATGGCTGCCTGTATCTGCCCAAGCACGGAAATACTTTATTTTTTGCTATGAAAGGGTTATTCTGACTTATACTACAAGTCTACAGTCACTGTATGTGACTGCAGACTTGTGAATCCTCGCATTCTGCATTGGGCGCTGTAAGGATTCTCTGGTGCCAGCGCTGTGAATGGCGGTCATATGACCACACGTATGCGACATGCACTGTCTCGGCCACAGTCCGACTAGATGGGCGCGGCCTCACTCAATGCAATTGTATTGAGCGAGGCCGGAAAGTCTAGTCGGACTGTGCATATCGCCTAAGGCTACTTTCACACTTGCTTTTTTTTTGCAGCGCGTTTTTCCCGCAAAAAAACGCATGGAAAAAACGCATACAAATGCTGCGGTTTTTTCAAGCATTTTTATGCACATGCATGAAAAAAACGCAGCGTTTTTATGCGTTTGTATGCGTTTTTAGTGCGTTTTTACCGCGTTTGCGTTTTTTTTCCAACATTAGTTGGCCTCACCAAAAAAATCAAGATAGGGTTAGGATTAACACTAACCCAAACCATGACTTTACTAACCCTAACCCTTAACCAAACCATACTAACCCTAACCCTTAACCAAACCATACTAACCCTAACCCCTAACTAACCCTAAACCCTAACCCTTAACCCCTTCACCCCCAAGGGTGGTTTGCACGTTCATGACCGGGCCAATTTTTACAATTCTGACCACTGTACCTTTATGATGTCATAACTCTGGAACGCTTCGATGGATCCCGGTGATTCTGACATTGTTTTCTCGTGACATATTGTACTTCATCTTAGTGGTAAAATTTCATTCAAATAACTTGCGTTTATTTGTGGGAAAAACGGAAATTTGGCGAAAATTTTGAAAATTTTGCAATTTTCCAACTTTGAATTTTTATGCCCTTAAATCACAGAGATACGGCACACAAAAAACTTGATAACTAACATTTCCCACATGTTTACTTTACATCAGCACAATTTTGGAACCAACATTTTTTTTTGTTAGGAAGTTATAAGGGTTAAAAGTTGATCAGCGATTTCTCATTTTTACAACACCATTTTATTTTTAGGACCACATCACATTTGAGGTCACTTTGAGGGGTCTATATGATAGAAAATACCCAAAAGTGACACCATTCTAAAAACTACACCCATTAAGGTGCTCAAAACCACATTCAAGAAGTTTATTAACCCTTTAGGTGCATCACAGGAATTTTTTTGAATATTTAAAAAAAAATGAACATCTAACTTTTTTTCACAAAAATAATACTTCAGGTTCAATTTTTTTTATTTTACCAAGGGTAACAGGTGAAATTGGACTGCAAAAGTTATTGTGCAATTTGTCCTGAGTACGCTGATACCTGATATGTGGGGGGGAAGACTGTTTCGGGCCGAAACTTTCGGCGCATGGCAGAGCTCAGAATGGAAGGAGCGCCGTTTGACTTTTTCAATGCAAAATTGGCTGGAATTCAGATCGGACGCCATGTCACGTTTGGAGAGTCCCTGATGTACCTAAACAGTGGAAACCCCCTACAAGTGACCCCATTTTGGAAACTAGACCCCCCAAGGAACTTATCTAGATATGTGGTGAGAACTTTGAACCCACAAGGGCTTTACAGAAGTTTATAACGTACAGCGGTACAATTAAAAAATCATATTTTTTCCACAAAAATGATCTTTTCACCCCAATTTTTATTTTCCCAAGGGTAACAGGACCCTAAAAGTTATTGTGCAATTTGTCCTGAGTACGCTGATACCCCACATGTGGGGGTAAACCACTATTTGGGCGCATGGCAGAGCTCGGAAGGGAAGCAGCGCCATTTGACGTTTTTGGCTGGAATTGAGATCGGACACCATGTCGCGATTGGATGTACCTAAACAGGGGTTCGCTAAAGGGGTTAACTAATGGGACAGTTTTATAGGGCGGGTCGTTACGGACGCGGCGATACCTAATATGTACTTTTATTGTTTTTTTTTTTTATTTCTAAAAAATGGATTTATTTGGGGGAATATTTTTTTTTTTTTTCAAATTTATTTGGCGATTTTTTTAAAATTTATTTTAACACTTTTTTTTTTTTTTACTTTATTAAATAGTCCCAGGTGGGACATAACTGTCGTGTGACAGATCGCTGATCTGTCACATCACAGATCACTGTGACAGATCAGCAATCTGTCACAGGCACTGCAGAAGGCTTCCTCATGCCTGCGCTTTGCAGGCACTGAGGAAGCCAGCTTCCTGCAGGCCCCCGAAGGCCCCCGTCGCCATCTTGGATTCGGGGGCCTGCAGGAAAGGACACCCGGCCGCGATCAGCGGCGCTCACCACGTGGGCGCCGCTGATCGCGGTAGACGTACTATCCCGTCCATGGGCATAGGGGCCCGGGTCCCATGGACGGGATAGTACGTCTCATGTCAGGAAGGGGTTAACCAAACCATACTAACCCTAACCCAAACCCTAACCCTAAACCCCCTTAACTAACCCTAACTCTAACCCAAACCCCTAATTTCCATTGTCTAACCAATGGTCAACAAAAAAACGCATACATGAGCATGCCAATGCGCACGTATGCGCACCCATAGACTTACAATGGGTGTCTTGCTGTAAAAAAACGCATTGCGCGCGCATGCGTTTTTTTGAGGCAAGTCGGACGCCCAAAAAATGCAACAGGATGCATTTTGTGCGCCCGAGCGCACACCACAAAAAACCGCATGCGCGTAAAAACGCATACAAACGCATGTGTATGCGCACATAAGCGCATCCCATGCAAAATATAGGGAAAAAAGCGCATGTGTTTTTTAGCGCTAAAATACAGCGCAAAAAAACGCAAGTGTGAAACCAGCCTAAGTGTGGTCATATGACCACTGGCAGCGGAGAATCCTCACAGTGCACAGTGCATGTGAAGTGAGGATTCATAAGTCTGCAGACTTGTCATTTATGACCTGACAACCCGTTAAGCTCTATCCGTGAAAATGGCCCCCCCCCGAATGATCGATTACGCAGATCCCCAATACATAACACTCTCTCGTTTTTCGCAGACACTCACCTTTTTCTCCTTAAGCAGCAGCAGCTTGCGATCCCTGATAACAAAGTACCTTTCCTGAAACTTGCTGGAAAGCAGCTTCGGGGATTCCTCTCGGCACTTCAGCAATCCACACTTTGGGGTCTCTCGTTTTGCACCTAACAAAAATGTGAATAAATTGTAATAATAAATTGTTTAAAAATAAAGATTAATAATGGGGTTTAGCACCGTACCCCAGCGGTTCTGTGAGTTGCCATCTTATCAGATCATTTGTCGAATGATAAAAAAAGGAATAATTTGTGGATGAAAAAGGGTTTTTCCCCCTCACCTCCTCCATTATGTAGTAATGTCCCCCTCTTGGGTTCCTTCCTGGTAGACATGTCCCCCATCCTGGTATATGCGGTATGTTCCTCACCGTCGTATATATATATGGCATGCAAACAAGACTTAATACTAGAGAAGAGCGAATTTGTTCGGATTCCGGTCCGAATACGATCAGAATTGAATATTGTTTTTGCCATATACGTTAAACGTCATTAGAGTCAACGGGAGTAGAAATTACCGAATATGTTTGGAACCGATCACAAGACAAACATTTGGCACAAATAGTGTTCGAGTATGTGAAAATCGGATTCCGGACCAAAATCCGAACAAATTCGCTCATCTCTACTTAATACTTGGTGACAAAACCCTTGTTGGCATGCGCAGCAGTCAGTTGGGCGGCTACATGATCCTTATGGGTAACTTTCATACAGGTCCATACTCGGGTACTGCAGCAATGCAGGGGCACGACATGGAGTGTTAAGTGATTTTCACTCCCCCATTGACAAATAAAAAGGGTATACCTAAATTCTTCCTTCCTTTTTGGAAACAATAGACGTATGACTGGGAGGAGGAATGGAAAGTAACTTTGGTGAGACCGAACACCATTTTCTATCTAGAGCATTGTTGAAGTTGAGCACTAGCACTTTAGATGTTATTGTTTATTTGTCTGTATGTACATATTGGATGATTATTAAAAGTTATATTTTAGATATTTTTTTTGTCTGGCCCTGCTCTAATCTCTCTACATTATCCGCTCCCAGATTATGTGGAAAAAACCTGGCAACAGATTCCCTTTAAGAATCCCCCGAATATGGATACATATAAAGATTTAGATTAATCCCTTTAATGCTCTTACAGAAAGGATTAGCTGTTTGTGTCGGTATACAGTAATATGGAGGATGCGGTAACCTGCGCAATGTTAGGCTGTGTGCACACGCTGCGGATTTTGCTGCGGTTCCGCAGCGGTTTTGGCCGCTGCGGACCCGCAGCAGTTTTTGCTGCGGTGTACAGTACCATGATTCCCTATGGGAATCAAAAACCGCAGTGCAGACGGTGCGGAATTTTCCGCGCGGATTATCTGCGGTTTTCAATCCGCAGAAAGAATTGACATGTCAATTCTTTCTGCGGATTCTCCTGCGGTTTGCCATCTCCTCTATTGAGGAGATGAAAAACCGCAAGGCAAAACCGCAGAGCAATCCGCAGGTAAAACCGCAGGTCTTTTGACCTGCGGTTTCACCTGCGGATTTAACAAAATCCGCGCGGATGAATCCGCACCTAATCCGCAGCGTGTGCACACAGTCTTACGGAAGGCTCACGACAACCCCATAATGACCCCCTTTTACAAAGCAACTTCCACAGAGATAATATATTAGGAGACCTTCAGCTGGAGTTTACCTGTGAAAAGACAACTTCCTTCACCAACAGAGATCTTCTTTACAAGCAGAAATGCAGAACTGGGCTCGGCCAACTTGCACCATTGCAGGGCTTGCTCCAGGACCCTCTCCTTTGGATGTAACGGCCTCTCTATATAAAGGTAATGGATAAGTAAATGGTAGCAGACTTTGTGGGAATATAATGCAGCTCATGTGTGAAATCCAAAAAATGCCATGGCTCCAGTGCAAAACTTGTAAAAAGTCCTCCTCTTAGAGCAAACAAGGACCCAAAGACAGTGTGCAGCCATTGCATCTGCACCCGCAAGGATTAAACAATTAATTAATTAGGCTTTTTTATTATTCCATTATCCTCCAGGTATTGCACAATAAAAGATTTTTGCATTATAATTCATTGCCTTATTTTGCTTTCTTCTCTCCCAAACACTATACTGCAGTGCTTTCAATGTTCAGTTCATGCTCATTTACAATCTGCTTTTAACTGCTGCTCAACAAAGCTCGCTACACATTAATAAAACAGTCTGTATATGGCAAATTCCCTGCTTGAGCCTTTCTGCTCCACACTTCTGTACTCAGACAGTGAAATTCATGTGCACAGGCTGCTTGAATATAGCGAATGGATATTTGTTGAGCAGCAGCTGAAAGCAACTTCTAAATGAGCATGAACTGGGAACTGAAACAGTATAGAAAAACACTGTATTATGTATGAAAAACGATCAAGAAAAATAACTTCTTTATTTATTTAATGGCCTTCAGTTCGATCTTGAGCCATGACGACTTGATAGATGAACGCTATCGGAAGATCAATCTTCTGCAAGCCTAGATAGGTCCACCAGGGTCCTCTCTGATGTTATCTTGATTGTATCAAGTCATCGGGTTACTGGCCTTCCTCTTCACTTTGTTCCTTCTTTTCTTTCAACCATTGCTCTCTTAATATATGTCCAATATAGGCAAGTCGTAGATTGGTGATCATGTCTTTCTTGATTTCTCCAAAAATTGATTTGTTTGTTATTCTTGTCATCCATGGAACTGATAAAATTCTTCTCCAGCACCACATTTCAAAGTCGTTGATTCTTCTTCTATTTTGTTTCTTTATCTTTCAGGTTTCGCATCCATATGTTATTATAGAAAAGATCAGTATATGTACAATCTGTGTCTGTGTCACCAGTGAAATGCTCCTCGATTTGGAGACCCTGTCTATATACCATATAACAATAAGTAGCACTAAACAGTCATAAATAGCGTGGTCAGATATAATACATATTGTCCCATCTCCAAGATCCTATTCCAATATGTAGAAGGTGTAATAATAATAATATTAGCAAATATCTCCAATTAGAAATGTAGTGTAGTTTTTCCGATTCACTAGGTCTCTTTCCTCATGTGCAGGCATTGCAGGACTCCATGGTTACACCCACTGGCAACTATCTGTCACTTCATCAGTGGACGTAACCATGGATACCTAAGGTCCTGCAATGCCTGCACATGAGGAAAGAGACATAGTGAATCAGAAAAACTATGCTACGTTTCTAATTGTAGGTATTTGCTAAAATTATTATTATTACACCTGCTACATATTGGGATAGGATCATGGAGATGGGAATACATCGTTAAGGCCAAATAAGACAAAATCACAGAAAGTGCACAGTATACTCACCCCACAACAAATTAAAGGAAACCTATGCACATTTATTTGCAATGGCTACATCAGGAGTTATTTGACTGAATGCACAAACTGGCATTTTATAGTGTAATGGCTCTTTACCTCTAGTTATATATCTGGTGGCCTGCGCTCACCCCATAGGTTACTTACACCTGGGTATCCTGAATCTTAATGAGGTAGGGCTATGTCTGTCTGTGATGCTTTTAGCACTGATATATGTGTATTTTGTTATTTTTATTGATATTTTCTATACATAACAAAGTGATTTTTTTATCGTGTATATAAGTTTTCAATACCTAAAGGAGAAGTAACTATTTTAAAAAAAGTTCAGTTACTCTAAGTCCCTGGCAGAACCTTAAAGGGGTTGTCCAGCCAAAACCGATAAGTCTGCAGTCACACTGTGCGCTGCGGGGATTCGTTGGTTTAAGACTCGGGACAGGAGGGTATGCACGAGTTATACATACTGCCCGGCCAGTTGGTGCGGCCTCGCTGTTCATACAGTTGTATGGCGGGAGGCTGCACCCTCTAGTCGGACACGCCCACTGACCGGCCGCGTCACTAGACGGGGCACGGCCTCGGCTCAATACAAGTACATGGAGCAAGGCCGCGCTCACTGGCCGGTGATAGGTATAACTCATACATACCCTCCATTACCGGGTCAGAACCCGGCGAATCCCTGCATCTCACAGTGCATGCACTGGGGCGATTCATAAGTCTGCAGTCACACAGGGTGATTGCAGACTTACCGGTTTTGACCGGACAACCCCTTTAAAAAATTTGAGTAGTGTATCATAGATGTTTTAAAGAGGATATCCCACTAAGTACATTTTCCACCTATGTTTTAGATGGGTGATATAAATGTATGAATACTCAAGATCTGGCTGCTGGTACCCCACTGACCTTGGTGGTCATGCTTAACCCTCCATTCTTGGGAATTGCTGAGGTCCTAGTAATCATACCTTTATAATCCATCCTGTGGATAGGTGATAAATCTAGAACAAGGTACTATGACAATCCCTTTAATAAGCCAATGGGAAATGAAGGAAAGAGGAGAGGATAATATTAATGGAATAAACTTACTGGATATTTCTAAGGGACCTAAGTGAAATGTGTTAAATACAGATCCTTCAGTTTTATCACTTACCCAATTCTCCATTTTCAAAAACTTCAAAAGTCAGCCAGATATCCGTACTGGGTTGAATATTCCGCATATCCAGTACCTGATTGGTGAGAGCTTCGGCAGTCATGACAGGAGAAACCTAAGAAGGAAGGATCCGGTAATAACATAATTTATACGGCAAATGCTGCGAGGGCCTGAAAGATGATGACAATGGCTTTTTACTGTATCGGAAAAGTCCATCCCATAGTCAACTGACTTTGAAAACTTTCTGTAAACCCCCTTACTGTTCAGAGAATTTTTCGAAGATCTCCAATTCCAAGTCAATGCAATATTGTGATATGCTTATCCTGACAGACTGCAATCCACATGGGTGGCCACATATGGACACATATAGCAATAGACATCTCGTGACAAAATCAGTTTGTTTTTAATCTGGTCATCTTGTAATATGGGATAGGCCAACCCAAAATAAAAGTAAGGCAGGCCAAATATGCAAGTATAGCCACCAGTGTACAAACAGCCATGGGTGTCACTATCACTAACTATGGCAATTAGTAAGATTTTAACTTTACAAAATATGACCACTTTATTCACCTCCAGTGACAGGATGCTGGAGGTGTCATGTTTTAGACACTGATGGAAAGGGCAGCTACACAAGGGCCAGTATTACGGCTTACGATATAGTGCCCAAATTACACTGCCATGTGGTAACCATGTGACATCATCCGATATAAAACATAAGGTAATTATTAATGATGAGAAAATGTGCTGGGATAAGATGTCGAAGCATGCTCATGTGCTAACCGAGTGTCTTCGGCGTGCTCGAAAAATGTGTTCGAATCCCCATGCCTACATGTCTCGCGGCTGTTTGACAGCTGGAAAACATGCAGGGATTGTCTAACAAACAGGAAATTTCTGAATGTGTTGCGGCTGTCGAAGAGCAGCGAGACATGCAGGCACGGGGATTCGAACATATTTTTCGAGCATGTCAAAGTCACTCGGTTAGCACACGAGCATGCGCGGATAACACCTTATCCCAGCACAATCGCTCATCACTAGTAATTTGGGATTGAAATAGTGGCCCTTGAAGTAGTGATAACAGGTCATTCACACACAAGGTCGACTCTGGCCTTCAATAACATTAAGGCTAAGTGCACATGCTGCGGATTGGCCTGCGGATTTTTATCTGCAGAACCGCAGGTAAAATGACCTGCGGTTTTACCTGCGAATTGGCCTGCGGTTTTGCCCTGCGGTTTATCACCTCTACAATGGAGGAGATGGTAACCGCAGCAGAATCCGCAGAAAAGAAGTGACATGTCATTTCTTTCTGCGGATTCAAAACCGCAGCTTTTCCGCAGTTAAAAATCCGTAGCATGTGCACAGCAGAATGTAAATCTCATAGGATAACATGCTACTGTACACTCTGCAGAACTGCTGCAGATCCGCTGCGGCCAAAACTGCAGCGGATCAGCAGCAAAAACTGCAGCGTGTGCACATAGCCTAAGGGACAATATCCAAGTATCTTGTGAAATGAGAGAGAAGATGTGTACGATGTAAAGGCGTTATCTCATGGTACAGTATGCTTTCAGGAGTGCCCTGCTCTCTTGCCTGCCAGCTTACTATTTCCCGGAAGGGGGCGGTGCCCTCTGATGATTGACAGATATAGCTAGCGGCATGGTTGAGCCACTGGTCAGATGCTGATAACAGTGGTAGGTTCGTCTCGGCAGACTCAGAAGAGAGCACGGAGAGTGAAGCTGGCTGGATCCAGCGATCCAGTTGCAAAGAGACTGTACGCATGCTTTGCTTAGTAGTTCGGCCTTCGCCAATAGAGTGTAGAAATGGCCAGTAACCTAACCAATGAGCATCAAACAATTAAATTAAAAATCCTTCCTACCCTGCGATATTTCCTTTTCCTACCTTCCTCCCTCACCCCATTAGACGTCCTGCTTTACTTCTTTGCAGAGCCCTAGATATATCCGATCTTTTTAGAATATTGTCTTACCTCAGTCGTCCTACAATCTGGACATGCCCACCTCTACAATTTATCGATTACTTTACTGCCTGGTTGATCCGTTGACTTCATCTGTACTTATGTTTTCATGTCAGTACTTTATAATAGGTTTTTACATTTTGTTTGCTACTTATACTTCAATAAAAGAAAGAATTTAAAAAATTCAAAAATCCTTCCGTTCTTGAAAGTAGAGATGATTTTTTAAGAAGTAATTTTTAAAGTTGCTTACTTTGCAATTAACAAATCTAAAAGCTCTGATTGTGTCAGAACGGCTGCACCCAGTAACCTAAGTGATACATTGTTAGTTTCAGCTTCTCTTTGCCTACATCAGGCTGCTCTCTGATCAGATAGCAAAAACATGCTGACAGATTCCCTTTAAAGGGAATCTGTCACCTCAAATTGACGGGCTATGTAAATGCCCTGTGTCCGGTCCGATGGGCGGTGTTTCGTCTTCTTTTCTCCACCCCATCCGTGGCTGCTGTCCGCAATATTTTTGGGGATTTGAGTATTTTTCCTCCATAGTTCGCGCGTGTGTAAGGCAATCTTGCCTTGCGCACGCGCAGTATGCTTTGCCCAACTGCGGGCAAAGCCGAAAATAATTACTCTGGTGCACTATGTCCCAAAAGTATTTCGCTGTGTTCCGGGACATAGTGCACCGGCTCATGCGCAGTAATGATTTTCGGCTTTGCCTGCTGTTGGGCAAAGCATACTGCGCGCGCACAAGGTAAGATTGCTTTGCGCACGCACAAACTATGGAGGAGAAATACTCAAATTCCTGAAAATATTGCGGACAGCGGACACGGATGGGGTGGAGAAAAGAAGAAGAAACACCGACCATTGGACCGGACACAGGGCATTTACATGTCTTTTATGTAAAAGAGTGTTCTGCTCTACTCCAAAGCCGACAGTAATGACCAACTGTGACCGCTGAGGCCATGGAGGTCAGGTGACTGGTGATCGGGAGGTCATTGCTTACAGTCCTGAAGTAGAGGGCACTTTCCCCTCCTTTAAAAGTCAACCAGATTTCCGCTTTTCCCCCTGGTGAAGTAAGGCTTCCTTTTTTATGTATGGCATTTCTCTGCTAACTTTAAAAAAAGAGCGGAAAAGCCCTTTGAGTAGATTAAAGATTACTAACCTTTAGTGTAACACAACAATCTTGCTCCTTCCTTTCCAAGTAAACCTCTATAATAAGATCCCCAGCTTGTGACAGCTACAGAGGGAAGAGAAAAAAGCAGATGAACTTTGTGTCTTATTGTGTTTTTAGAGATTGCTTTTTTTTTTAAAGGGAACCTGCCATTAGATTCATGGTGCTCAAACCACAGATGGAACGAATCAGAGCCATCGTCCCTCAGTACAAAAATTAAGAGCTCTATCAACTGGGGTACAGCAGGGAAAGGGTTTCAGGAAAACATACCTGGCTGCAATCACACAGCTCATTACCTGGACATCCTTCCACGTGGTAATTAGGCTATTTTCTAAATCCATCTGCGTCACTTGCTCTTCATCAATCTTGAAGAAAAAAAAAATATTGTAGTCAGTGTAGATGTTATAGTCTCTATTTAAACCTGTTTAGTTACTAAATTAGAATTAAGAGCATAATCCTGGAATCCAGTGCAGATCCTGAAATGTTCTGAACTTGTGGCTATAATAAAAATGACAATCTCCTTTGAAGCCAAATAACAGACTTAGGCTTCATAGGGTCACCAAGATGGAGGTAATAAGGGTTTTCGGTATGCCCCGTTGCCATGGTACCCCAATGGCTTCTTGGGATTGAATCACAAATAGGGTGATAGAAACTCCACAGACAATTGCACCATTTCAAACCGTTTAAATACGGCTGTAAGACGTGACAGAGGCATCTAAACGGCAGTGATCGGAGTTCACTCCAGTTGCTGTTTTTGGAAGCAGCGGCTGACTGTGTAACACAGCTGGCACCTGACCTGTATGGCACAATCTAAGCTCCTGAGGCCACACTAAACATCCGCACCTGGGCTGTGACGTCTACATAGGTCACTGGTTGTTGCAGGGATTCCTCCACCATAAAAAATGTCAGCAAAAAATGGATTATTACACATAGTACACCCGATGTGTAAAAATGTGACATGGATCCTTCCATTTTTTTTCCTTACACTTATTCTCTGAAATTACTATTATAAATGTATATAATGTTAAAAACTTTCAGGGCTGTGTGTATATAAATGTACCCTACTATTTGGGAATTTAGGTGTATGGCTCAATCTAGGGCGTGGGTAGTCGTGTGCCTGGGGAGAACAAACATCACCAACAAGCCATTCTACGTTTGCCATTGTATTTAAATACAAAGTGAGGGAAACTATCAGAATTTTTGCCCCAATTAAACATGCCTGCCAACTGTCCTGGATGTCCTAGGACTACTGGACATAGTGGACGTTGTATATGTACACCCCAGGTAGCCAAGCCAAAGGGAAGTACCTGGAAGTGGTGGACAGGTTCCCGGGAGGGATGGACTGGGGTTGGGGGTTTAAAAATCCCCAGAAATGTTGAAATGATGAGAAAAGGAAAACCTGGATTGACCTCTGAATTATCACGGAACAAAATGATATACGAGACAAATCCTTTAATTACAATTTGTAGCCCTTCCTGTTAATATCAGGTCGTAGAAATTAGAATTAATTTTTTTTTATCAAACATCTGATCAATAAAAAATAAAGACTCCACTTACAGAGAAGACACTGGCATAGTTGTCAATCAGATCCTCCATTATCTTGACCTCATGTTCTCCTTTTCCCTCTGTCTGAAATAGGCTGGGAGCAAACAACAGTGACAGATTCTTGGTGCACATCTGGTTTAAATCTGCACATTTCTGGACCCTGACAAAAAAAAAATTGGAAAATAAGTGAATATAGGTGAAGGGTAGATGGGATCCAGAAAGCAGAAGATGACATTGGTACAGCTGATTACCGATAGAGGTGACCAATCAGAGCAGCCAGTGTTGCTCGGTTTACTTTTGGAAGATGGTTTATCAACTCCATGTATTTCTCCAGTCTCTTGGCCTTTTCTGAGTGCTCTGAAAAAAAATACATACTTGGTTATTAATGATGTTTCTAAGGCCGGGGTCACACTTACAAGTGCAATGCGAGAAACTCGCATCAATACCTGTCACTGCCGCCGGCGGATCGGACCAGAGAATTCAGCTGCATAGAAAGACAGGCAGCCGCATACTCCGGGCCGAGTGCCGATGGCAGTGCGCCAGGTATGCAAGTTTCTCGCATTGCACTCGCAAGTGTAACCCCGGCCTAAGGCCTCATACCCATTGGCAATTAAATCGGCCGATTGCAATCCGATTTTTAATCGGATTGCACTCTGACCCATGTTAGTCAATGGGTGACATCTCACTTGCGATTTTTTCTCAGCCAAAATCGGTCTGAGAAAAAAATCGTAGCATGCTGCGATTTGCAGTGATTTTCAACAATAGAAGTCAATGGGTGCGATTAAAAAATGGACAGAAAACGGACCATCCATTTTCTGTCCGTTTTTTCTTCAAAAGTAACCACAAAAAGTTTGTAAAAAAAAAAAGCCCATAACAGGAAGTGGCAAACAGGGAAGTGCGGAGAGGGCTGGTTGCAAAAGGAGTGTGTGCAAGCCTTGCATCAGACACACCTCCACGGATTTAGTTTCTGTGCAAAATTTGCTATGCCCCGAAACATAAATGTGGAGCTTATGTTGGTACTTGTCCAAGAACGGCCTGAGCTGTGGGCTCCCAGAGACACCAACTATCAAAACCGTAGTTTGAAGGACGCATCGTGGACGTATATCTGTCGCCAATTGTTTACAAATTATGCTGCAAGTGATCCTGATGTGCAGTTGGGAATTAGTAAGTGTTTTTTTCTTTTTTTTTTAAAATAAGTTTGTGGTGCTGTTATCCAAAATATATGTTAAAAGGGCCCTTTTTTTGTAACCATTTGACTTGGGCAATGTCCCTTTTTGAACCTTTTGTAACCACAAACATTTAATGACGAACACGAGCCCCTTGCTTTGTCCACAAGTCTGTCTGATTTAAATCAGTCTGTACTTGTTAATCTTTTTTTTTTATTTTGTCTTTTGGTTTTTTTATATTTTGTTTTTTATTTTTTCTTTTGCTTTTTTTTATATTTTTATTTTTTCATTTTATTTTTTTCTTTTTCTTTTTTTCTTTATATTTTTTTAATTTTTTCTTTTTTTTTCTTTTTTTTGGTTTTTGCTTTTGTTTTAAATTTTTAAACAAATTTAAATAAAATTTTGGTCAAATATTTGAGGCCTAGTTTGGTTTTGATCAATTGTTCTGCCCTTTTTTGGCCTAAGTTTTGATTTTGCTTTTTAATTTCAAAGTGCAAGATGTGCAACGTAGATGGCGCAGCTGTAGAGATACCTACAGGAGGGAACGTCAGAATCGTAAGAAAAGTGGCTCGGCAGCATCGAGAAAAAGACCATATTTGTATAATAGCCGCCTTAATTTTTTGGCACCAATCATGGATTTAAGACCGTAAGTAATTGTTTCGTTTTTAAATGTGTTCTATACATTTGACTTAAAAAATATTTAATATTTCCGGATCTGTTTGCTAGAACGGAATCAAACTTAGCAGATCCCGAGCCACCATCTGAGGCAGAGCAAGCAGAATCACAAAATGAAGAAACAGGAACCGTATGGGAGGGTGCTCCTGGACCTTCCGTGGAGGAACAACAAGTAGCTGATTTGCCAGCACAAACTAGAACTGAACAAGAGGAGCAGGCACGAAGCAGCAGCCCAACTCTGGCCCTTGATACCTCACCCCAAGCAACTGCTATTCCGCGTCGATTGCGAAGAAGGAGAGAGCAGCCAACACAATCTATCCGCCGAGAGGTTGATAGTCGCGTGCTGGACTATATTCAACGCACAATCACTGATGATGGGGAGGAAGCCTTTGCTCGAAGTTTGGCCCAGCACCTACGCCAAATTCCTACACATTACCGCCTACCAACTAAAACTGCAATCTTCCAGCTTCTATCTGCAGCAATCCCTCCAAATAACCCCCAAGCCATCTTTGAATGTATTCATAGAATGTATCAAAACCAAATTCTTGCACAAATTCCCCACACCACTGATTCTGCCACACTTCCATTACCAACACCCTCAAACCATCCGCAACCAGCCAGTCAACAACAGACTCATACACATCACACTGCAAACACTGGGCAACAGATAGAGACAGGTCATAACACAAACGTCCAACCACAACATTCCCAGGACCAGCAGCATCTCCATGGCCAACAAACTTTGAGGCCTACTCATAGCTACACACAAATGCCTCCTGCATCTGGTCCATCTCATTATTTTATTGACCGGTACCACCATGGGCCTCAAAGCAGCTTTTAAATAAACTGGAGAAGTGGGCAGCAACTAACAGAATGGTTTTTAACAGGGAGAAATGCAAAGTACTACATCTGGGCAATAAAAATGAAAAAGCAAATATAGAATGGGAGGAATAGGGCTAAGTGGCAGCACATGTGAAAAAGACTTGGGTATACTAATAGATCACAGACTGAATATGAGTCAACAGTGTGATGCAGCAGCAAAAAAGGCAAATGCAATTCTAGGATGTATTAACAGAAGCATACAGTCTAGATCACGTGAAGTCATTATTTCCCTCTACTCCTCTTTGGTCAGACCTCATCTGGAATATTGTGTCCAGTTTTGGGCACCACATTTTAAAAAAGACATCAACAAACTGGAGCAAGTTCAGAAAAGAGCGACCAGAATGGTGATCGGTCTGCAAACCCTGTCTTATGAGGAAAGGTTGCAGGATTTGGGAATGTTTAGTTTGCAAAAGAGAAGACTGAGAGGAGACTTAATAGCTGTCTACAAATATCTAAAGGGCTGTCACATTGTAGAAGGATCAACTTTATTCTCATTTGCACAAGGAAAGACTAGAAGCAATGGGATGAAACTGAATGGGAGGAGACACAGATTAGATATTAGAAAAAACTTTTTGACAGTTAGAGTGATCAATGAGTGGAACAGGCTGCCACGAGAAGTGGTGAGTTCTCCTTCAATGGAAGTCTTCAAACAGAGGCTGGACAGACATCTGACTGGGATGATTTAGCGAATCCTGCTTTGAGCAGGGGGTTGACCAGATGGCCCAGGAGGTCCCTTCCAACTCTACGATTCTATGATTTTATGATGCATATGGCCATGCTGACTATTTTCAGCAAGGACAACAGCTGCAAGGTCGCTTTGGGCAACGGGGTACAAGACGATCATTCCAGTCTGAAAATGCTCCTTGTTGGGCACATGGCCCACATGAGGCATATAGCCACAGTGAGGAAACAAACAACCCACATCATATCACAACACAGGCACACAATGTATCTTTCGCTCCAACTTCCCAAAATCCATCACAAAGACAAACCTCACAAACCACATCCTCACCCTCAGCATCCCATCCATCTTTTTTGCCCTTGTAATGTTTTCCATTTTTGACAAGCCAAAAAGTCTCGCCAACGGAGGCAAGCTCTTTGTTAAGGCAAAACGAAGCTTCTTGAAATGTTTCTATATAAGCAGCAAAAACGCAATGTGTGAGCATAGCCTTAAAATAGTTGATGTGCAGATCCAGTCTAAAACTATCTTTGGAAATTAACCTGATTATGATGTGTAGCGCATTCCAGAAAACTTGTGCAGGACGTAAGAAGTCTTGGAGATAGGAGTAGGAGTGTCAGTTTATGAGCAATGTTATAGCAGGTTTAAGGGATGCCAATAGGCTTTAAAAAACTTGGTCTGTCATTTACAGGCTTATTTTCGCATGCTGACGAATGTTTTATGTGCATAGAACGATCATTATTATAACTGCTCTGTGTCTATATAAAGTCATGTTGTCGGCAGCACATTTCCATTTTACAAGATGGTGTGTTGTTGATAATGACAATTTTTAAGTCTACTTAATAATCATTGACCTCATGAATGAGCATGGTATGTGTTCATTGGTCTGTTTAGATGTCTAGGAATGCCGATATCTAGGAATGAGCATTGGTGATTAGTCATAGGCCATTTGCAGATCATAGGGCATAGGTAGAGTGGTGGCCAGAGAAAAGGAATAAGATGTAGGAAAGTGCAGCAGTGTGGAGAGGTCTGTGCAGCGGTGATGTCAGAAGAAGAAAGGCAAAATCTGCAGACAGTTTGTCCATATTTTGTTGCAATAAATATAACACTTAAAATAAAATTTTAAAAAAAGCCACAAACAAATCTCAATGTCAGGAGACTTTTTCCTCATCCAACAAATATGAGCGACATGAGTATTGTGACCACAGTGTAGATCGGAGAAGTAAATGAGCCAGTGGTTTTCAAGAAGTGATTGTCACAAGTGGGTCACATCTTTCTTGGAGATCTGGGTTAGAAAATCACTATGTCTTGTGAATTGCAGATCTTCCATTTAACCTAGGTGTTTGTGTTTCCTATTAAATTAAATTTGTTTCCTTTGGTGCTTAAGATGTTAACAACCATTTCTATGCTGGTTAGAAACTTGCGGCTCCATCTTACAGCTGTTCCTAACCTTGTCATTTCCTCTCCCAATAAAATCTGGCCAGACCTTCTCTTCCTCGCTACTGAAAGCTTTGCTTCCTAACTCCTTGGAGTTGCTGTGCTGAGATAGAGATCGTTGTTGCTGCTGGAGATTGTTGATTGTTATTTTTAGGTGTATACTTTTCTTATTTCCCTATTCCCTTTTGGTTTCTACATTCCTACCGTTCCCTATATACCTTTATACCTTTAGTGAGTGTTTTGTATGTTATTTGCTTTTTGTTATCACTGTTTGTCTTACGTGCTTATACACTAGCATTTCTGTCCCAGGTCTCCTGGGGAGAGGGAGGGGATAGCTTAGGGTATAACAGGAGAACAGTAAGGCTGGTGTCCCAGACCTCCTCACCTTTAGAGGTACCTTTGGGAGAAGGGACAATTAGGGTTCCAGCCCCAGTGATAGTGCAGAGCTCCGTTCCCTATTTACGTACAGTCACAGTGTGACAGTGATGCCTACTATATGCCCTTTCCAAAGAAACCGAGGACATGTATAAAGAGCCATATCAACGTGTACTGTACAATGTGGCTATCTTGCCTTCTTTACGCTTCCTGTAGTACAACTTAGCTGTCTGACCTGTGCTCCATTCTCATCTTCACACTACAGTGATGATGTCATGATGACAGATGGACCACTGCAGCCAATCACTGGCTACAGCAGTAACCTGTTTCAACCAGTGATTAGCTGAACTCCTTGTTGCAGGAGGAATTAGACAGCGGTGGGGGATTGAATCTTTTAGGAATGGGTCAGACAGCAGATCACTGTATTGGATATTGTTTTACACCCATTCTGAAAAAAATGCAGTGTACTTGCCAGAGAATCCCTTGGATGTTTATATGTAAAATAACAAGATGGGTTCTGTTTTTCGCCATACACAAGCATCAGGGACACGTTTTGGCCTTTTGTAACACAGAGAGGCACATAAATAAGCCAAAATGAAAACAAACTAAAGGGATGAGCAACCGTAAAAAATGCTGATGTGATACAGAAGAAAGGAATAAGCGGGAGGACACAAGGCAAGTACCTTGTTTTTCTAATTTCACGGCTTACCAAGCCAGAGTTCAGTTTTTTAGCAAATTGCAAATTTATTATTTAGGTGGATAAATCAAGCAATTCTGTAACAGGAGCCTGGACACTGTGTACAGAAAACTGGCGATCTGAAGAATCCTCTGCACTAAATCACAGAATGACTCACTAGAAACATGGACTATTGCATGACCCTAGTAGGATATTGGCCCTGGTTTTTGAACAGTGTGTGCTTCAGTCTCAAAAATTGATCTTATGTATGCATTCAAGGTGATATAAGGAAACAAGGATAAAAAGGTGTTTTTAACACCTTAATAAAACTTTTGTTTTGTGCCTTAAATGGTCATAAATTGATCATCTATAGGATACCTAGCACTACATTGATCCGGATTTACGTACTGTGAAGCTGGAATATAATGGCTCCATACACCGTGTAGTGGCCATTGTGAGGTACTGCAGCTCACTTTCAGCTGAACTGTAGTGCCCGAGAATGGCCACTATACAGAGTAGGGAGCGGTTCTATTCTACTTCTAAACACTGTTGCGCCTCTTTACGGGGGTGGCTTCTCTCCACGATTATCATACTGATGACCGATCCTAAGGATCGCTCATCAACATACAACGCCTTTGATTACCAGGCCATTTTTACCTATTTTTGACTTGTATTGTTTAACCAGGTATACATTTTTATTTATTTTATTTTGCAGCTCTGATTTTGGATGTTTAGATAATAGTTTATCTAATTTTATATTCATTGTATTATTCATATTAAAAATGGGTCTACTATCATCTAATTTGTCCAATGAAGAAAGAAAGCAATCCGCACCACAAAAACCAATATGGCCCCACCAGGAATATAGTGTGTATTGTTGCAACAGCCGTCTGCATGGAAAGCTAGGCATTCAGCCTGGACTCTCGGATGCTCAATCAGATATAGCAGTGAAATGAATACTTGTTGTGGAAAGAAAAGGAGATGGCACTCACCGGTCTCAGTTGTCCATACTTTTATTGAAGACGGTTGAAACATGCTGCCGGGGAGAATGGGATCAGGAGTATGCGAGCAACGACAGCCGTTTAACGCTATTGCACTTCTACCAGCCGTTTTGCGCTATTGCGCTTCTACTGGTCATTTCGAGTGACCCGTAGAAGCGCAATAGTGCGAAATGGCCGTGGTCGCTTGCATACTCCTGATCCCATTCTCCCCGGCAGCATGTTTCAACCGTCTTCAATAAAAGTATGGACAACTGAGACCGGTGAGTGCCAACTCCTTTTCTCTCCACAACAAGTATTGGATATAATTTGATTGATAACATGACCTACTTAGCCTACGTAGTAGAATTATGATGCGGCTTTTCACTTCAGACGTGTTGGCGTGGCGCTACTGGAATATTTTTTTTAATTATTAATATTTTTCAAATCATATATATTTTTTGCTTTTCCTCACTTTTATGGTCTAGCTTAGCTACCAGAAGGTCAGAAAAGATTTTTATACATTGTTCTCATGGTGCAAAACTGGTGCGGAACTATTTCACCAATAACAGCAGAGGCGTCCGCAGCACCAAACCTGCACAGAATTGTGAGAATTTTTGTTGCCATTTTGCTGAAGTTTTGATTCCATAGATAGTGTAAAATGAAAAACCTAGGAAAAGCTTACCTGATGTTTCTGTGCCCCCTTGCTTGATTAATGGGTATTGGGGTATGTTGTGGATTTTTACTTCTACATTGAACTTAAATAGTTATTCCCATCTTTGTAGATGGATATTGTCAGATAGGGCTTTGAAAACAAGCACTTTTGCAATTTACTGTTTATTAAAATTTCCATCCATTCTTGAGATACTAACATTTTTCTTTTCTTTTGAGCCTATGAGCTGTTTTGTTTGTTTTACAGCTGCCTTTTGTTCACATTGCCTAGGAGACCGACCACCCCTGCTGTCTACCTTGTCAGCACTGTGCTGAACCTGGCTTTGGTCAGGAGATAACAGCGCACTCCAGCGGATCTCGGACAGCTTCAAAACTGTTCTTACAAGCTCAATAGAAAAGTGCTTGTAAGCAATGTGCATGTTTTTCTGCCTAACAGCAGTGGTCGGTTTCCAAGACAACGAGCTGTATACAAACAAAAAAAGTGTTAATGATTAGCAGCTTTCTGTCTATATACAGGGTTCACAGAAAGTGGCCAATCAGTGGTGTGGGCAGGGTTACACATGGCTCAGCATTAAGAACCCTGCTAGATTTGCAGCAGAAAAAACTGTGGTATCAATAAAAATGTCTCACCAAACCTAAAACAAGCCCCCCATAGCTGCATAAAAAAAAATAGTCACGGGTCTAATAACATGGTGATATAAATCACATTTAATTTTGTTTGTTATTTATATTTTTTTAGCCACTAAAATATGAAAAAAGCTTATATTTGGGATCTCCGTAATTGTACTAATCTGAAGAATCAAGTTGCTGGGTCATTTTTATAGTGACATGAACGCTGTAAAAACACAAAATAAATGGAATTGTGCTTTTTATCACTTCAGCCCACTTAAAGTTTTGTTTTTTTTTATTATTTTTTATTGCTTTTTATGCTAAAGTGGAGGGTGTCATATAAAACCACAACTCATCCTGAAAAAATCACGTTCTCATACGGCTATGTCAGTGGAAAATAAAATGATGGCAGCTGAAAGAAGGGGAGCAAAAAAAATGAATACACAAAAGAAATCTGTCTGTAGCTGAACATGCTCCCGTTAGTAGGACATTACCTGCTGCCTCTCTCCACTGTGGGTGAAGTTCTGTGGTAAAAATGGGGTCATCCAATTCCCTGAAGAACCTCTTCAGCACATCTGTGACATCCTCAATAAAGTTGTCACTGATGCGAAGTTTGACGTTTCGGGCATCCTTTCGGAACTCCTCCATCAGAAGCTTTATCCGAGACTTGGCGCCATTTTTACGGTAAATTCCCTCGTGACGGAGGCCTAAAACAATTTGATTTGTGCTTAGTTATTACAACTTGACATATAGTTACATGGGCAGAAAGGTGGCACTAGGAGGGGGGACCACATTGTGTTTTAAATGTGGGCCTTCACTATGTCTACATTCATCAATATTAGGGGCATCTGTAGATGTTACACATGGAGGAACAGTTCTTGTGGTGCACATTGCTGTGGAATTTTTATCCAATGAGCTACGCTCCGCCCACTTGATTTTGTGTGAAATAATGCCCATAGTGAGGCCTCTTAGGGTTCCCACACAGCACTTTCATGACGGACACACTTTATGATGTCATTCATGCTGAATAATACCCACACAATGACTTTCTAAACAGTATGATGCTCCCATTTCCCCCCCCCCCACACACACACACTCTGAGTACGCGACACACACCAATGCCCCCATAGTATATTGCAACCAGAATTACCCCCTCACTTTATGATGCCCACAAAATACCCCAAATGTTTGGGGGCACTGAGGGCTTCCTGTTCCATCTGTGTATTCAACGCTGTGTCTTCAAGAAGAAGATACGGTTGAAGTTGGGACATGCCACGGACCTCCAGGGACAGCAAGAAAGCTTCCCAAGTCTGGCAGTATCCTGACAGGTTCAAGGCGGTATGGTTGCTTGAAACAAACATAAAGCTATTCTGGATTTGTTGACGAGTGCTAATTTCATACACTACATACAGCGGACTCACCGTACTGAGTAAGGAAGGCAATGCAGCTGTCTACAATGATGGGAATGTCATTCCTGCTGAGCTGCTGATCTCGTAGCATGTTGCCACCGCTGCAGGCGGCTGCCTGGATATCGCTGCTCCAAGCAGTGAAGTCAGCACGTGTAATTCCTTGAAGGTACAATGTCCTTGGGAAAGAAAAAAATGATGGGGAGAAAGTCATTATCAGGGCACTTTGAAAATCACTTCCTTGTGCTGTTATTTGCTCCAAATTTATCAAACGGTTGTAATGATAAATTGATGTATCTTATGATATTTCTCTTCTGGAAATGAAAGGGATAATGTTTCTCCTTGCGGAGAGTGACATGTCAAGCCTGACATGCCAAGGTGAGGAGACTTTTAAGCCTTGCAATGCTCCTCTGAGAAATATGCAAATTGTATCTACAGAGAGGAAGAGGACTAGTGCCACCTATTGGAATCCGCAATCCTAAAAGTCAATATCGACCCTCTAACGAGCCTTGTCACATGACTTAGGATAAAAGCAAAACCAAAATCTCAATTTGCAAACACTGTGCTTCGGGGTACTGCCCCTCTTCAGTGGCCGGGGTCCAAGGGGTAACGTTTATTCTTGCGGAGAGCGATATCTCACACTTTGCACTGATGAGGGGCAGTACCCAGAAACACAGTGTCTAGTGTCTACAAATTGAGATTTTGGCTTTGACTTTTATCCTAAGTCAAGAGGCAAAAATCGATATAGGATCGATAGTGATTTTTAGGATTGCTACTTCCTACAATTTCTATATTCTTCTGGAAATAATACTCCACTTTTTACACCATTATCTTCCTGGAGTGAGATGAGAAAATCTCCCAAAATTTATTTAGAGAAGATTTGATTTGTTGTAAAAAAGATTTGGTCTGAAAATGCTCCGATTCCGGAAACAATGTTTATTATGTTCCGAGGGCACTCCAGACCCCAAAGCGTAATAATCAAAGGTGCGGGAGGGAATGTGGGGGGGACAGTCAATGATTGCGTGCGTCCTAATCAGCACTGGAAGATCACCAGAGGAAAAAAATGGTGGACAGGGTGGTGAGCTGTGGCGACAGGAAGGGTTAGTCCAGCCTTTTATTGGTTTTAACCCTTTCTATTTTATTGTACAAAAATGTAAAAACTATGCATCAAACACCGCCTAAAACTACGTTCACAAGTTGCGTTTTTTTCTGCAGGCAAAACCTGCTCTCTTGGCAGTAAAGAGGCTGCTTACAAAAAGCAGGTTCTGCTGCGTTTTTTTGCTCTATTTTCCAGGATCCCAGTCCCAAAATTCAGTTTTGCTTCCACCACAGAAGCATGAACACAAGTCACCAATGCAAGACAAATGTGAAACTAGAAAACCATTTTTTTGGAAAAAAGGGCAATTTCATCAAATTATTTAGTAGAAAAAGATTTTTATGTCTGAAAAAATTGTGACTATTCTGCTATTCTGAACAAAAAGTTCACATGAGTGCAAGAAAAAATACAGAATTACAAATGTAACAGTAGGGAGAGGTGAAATGGTTGGGAATAGTTTACCTAAGCCAGTGGCATAGCATTGAGTTTGTAGGACACTGTTTACTTTAACACATTGGTCAGCCCTTGAGTTTGTCAGGTATTGTTCAATTTCACACCTTGGTTGAACAATGTTTCCTGTGCACACATCAATAATTTAATAAAACAGTACTAATCCTAGCTGTCATTCTCAGGTGAGGAGACCAAGACATTATGGTTTAAATTTGGAAAAATCAAAAAATTAATGGGTTTCTCATACTGCAGTAACTAAAAATGCAGCAAAACCTGATTTCTGTATTTTTTACTTTGTTTCTTCTACTTTTTTTACATTTACTCATTGCTTTCTATGGGTGAAAAAACGCTGTAAGAAGTGACATGCTGCAGTTTTAAAAAAGCAGTAGTTTTCTTATTCAGACAGGAAAAAAAACAATGATTTCTGAAATCTCATAGCTTTTGCTGCTACTGTAAAATGCAGCTTAAAATTTGAGTTAAAAAAATGCAGCAAAAAAACGCAGCAAAAAAAACGCAGCAAAAAAACAATGTGTGAATACTGCCTTAGTGTCTGATGTACACATTAAAAACATTGTGACTTTTATCTGCATCTCTAGTCTCTGGCCACAAGATGGCACATATTTCCTCTGTAAGGCCTCTTTCATCAGTGTCTCTGGTATGTCTGTTGACAGTTTTCACACTAACCGGAGACACTGACACACGTCTTAGCACAAGTCAGTGTGTTTTCATGGACCGTGTGTTCATGGGCAAAACACGCTGACATGTCCATTTTTTACCGACAGCACTGTCCGCAAAACCGTCCCGGACATGTGCACACGGAGAACACACATTGATGTCCTCCATGTGACATGTATCGGCGCCGGGGAAGAAGCGCTACAGTAAGCACTGTTCTCCAGCAGCTGGTGCTGAAGACGGCTCTCAACATTCTCCTCTGCTCACGCCGATCGCTGGCAGAGTAGGGGAGAATGAGAGCCGTCTTCAGCACCTGCCACTGGAGAACAGCGCTTACTGTAGCGCTTCTTCCCCGGTGGCCGTCCGTGTGGTGTTAAAACGGCACATGGGCAGCACACAGTTGGCACACGTGTGCCGCAAAATCACATTCACGAGACACGGACACTGATATCTCTGGCACCGTTTTTTTCGGTACCAGAAATATCAGAGCGTGTAAAACCGGCCTAACATTCAGTTTGCACTTCAAAATGGTTCTTACCTTCCCTTCTCTACAAGAATTAATACGTCTTTCTTTTCAGAATTTTCTGTGATTGGTGCCACAGCTGCAATTAGAAACAAATGGATGAGTAGTTCATCATTATATTATTTATATGTTGGAAAATTGACAGCGCTCACAATCTTTTGCACGCTGGTTGCTTTGCAAATAAAAATACCGTCAGTACACAAAATACCACCCGAAGTGGCGATTTCGAACATGTCTGGCTACTACTGATACTGAGCATTTACCTGGGGGGATACATGATGGTGTTGGCCGCAAAACGGGTCATGTGGCTAAAGATTGCTGTATGCTGCTGATCCAACAAAGAATAGTGCAAGTAAATAAGCTCATGAACAAGAAAGAATGGAGTAAACTACTCTCACCAAGAAATAATAAAAATTTGAATATAAAATAAGAATACTTTATTACTTGAAAAATTAAAAAAATACAAAGATAATACACCATGCGGTCAATTAAAAAATAATACAGGGAAAATACTAGGACTGGGTGATCTCCACATGAATTTAGGGAAATCGAGAACATTATACACGAATGGACATCCAACTCTGATATAAAAAATGTATAACAGTGCCTGTTAGGCAAAGAGTTATAATATCACAAATCTATATATGCAAAAAAGTGCAAGTGCAAAAAACATTTCATTAGGTATATTATTCAGCCCATTTGATATATCCAAAATCCTGAAAAAATAATAAAGTGACACGTGCAACAGGATTATACAGCCAATAAGTATCGCCAGACAGTTTGGCTCAACCTAAGTGTTTAGTGAGGCCGTACTGGGGCCACAGGCCTTAGAAGGGAGGCCATCATGACAAGGCTGAGGGGACCATAGGTGGGAGAGCTGGTGTATAGGACTGGGTCGGATAGGGTTAATTGTTTTGAGTACGTGCGTGCGAAGGGATGGGGCTATGGGATGGTAGGAGGAATTCTGGAAGGGAGGGGGAGCACTATAAAGGGGATGGTCACAGGGCTAGGGCAACCATTTTAGGTGCCCCATAGCAGAGATGACATGCTCCCACCCACCCGCCCCTTTGTTAATTGTTATACTGGTCAGTTAAGTTGTTAGTGTTTAGGGGAAGAAGAGGTCAAACAAAAAAAAAAATAGTCTGTGTTTAACCAAGTTATATGCACTTTCGTCATGGCAGCGTGGCGTGGGGAGGAGGTCCTTGAGGTTGATGGTGCTAGAAATGGCGGATTGGGGGGGGGGATCGCAAAGGTCCTGGACTCCCCCTTCGGTGGATCACATGGAATGTAACGGTATGGTGATACCGACAAGTTAATATGGGAGCCGTGGCCAGTTACGGCAGAGTTTGGCCGGGCGAGTCTCTTAAGGTCTCTGAGCTGGTGCTTAACGGCTGGAGACAAGATTCGGCCGGGGGTGGCAAGTTTTGTAGGATATTGATCCGAGGCTGATACAGTTTGGGGTCTCAAGAATCGCCCCTCCCCCTATTTTGATATTTGTTGTTAAAATTGTTATACTTTATATTAATAAAAAAGGCTGCTGTGGCCATTTTATCCAATACAATGTCTGGTGATTAATTTACGTGGTACGGCGATGGGTTTGGGGAAGGCCGATCAGAGGTCGGGCAATTGTGTTACAAGATGGGTGAGGAGCGAGGACACTGAGATCACGATTACCCACTTGTCATGAAAATTAAAGAATTCGGTACATGGATGTGCAGCTGATGCTCACAATTCCTAAGGAAGTAAAGTAGCAAGTGCAGATTTGGAAAACTTGAGTAGCATGTAAATTCAGAGTATCAACATAGAATCATAGAATCGTAGAGTTGGAAGGGACCTCCTGGGCCATCTGGTCCGACCCCCTGCTCAAAGCAGTAATCCCGGAAAAAGCCTACAGAGTTCAGATATAAAGCAGCCTCATGAATATAGACAGCACTGCATACTCATGAAGAAGAGAGAGGGGGAATCACCTGCCCGTGTCTCGACGCGCATTTCGCCTGCTGCTTTTACGATGGGTACATAAGGTATCAGACTATCAATTTGCAAAAAATCCAAATGATTCTGACTTATTGCAACTTGCTTGTCGTGACAGCGTTACATTAACATTCACTTGTATGCAGAAATCTATGGCTTTGTGTTGTGTTCTAATGGTCTTAGTCGTCGTGCAGCCCAAGCCTGCAACTTACTGAGTTCTTGTAGGCGACGCAGGTTCACGCTGTCTTCTGCAGCTCCTTGCTCCTCGGGACAGATGAAAAGATGGCATTTCTGTAACAGGAAGAACCCTTCCATCCACTGGTCGGGATTCAGCATGGCCTTGTAGCGCATTCTCCCCACACGCTGGAACTCGTACCCCAACAGGCAGTGACAGCTGATTGGGGTGAACCACTGAAATGACAGATGAGAATTTTCTACTGCATCATCCAGAGACTAAAGCATCGTTCAGACATCAGCTTTTCATGGATAGAACTTGTATCCATTATAATCTATGGAGCTGTTCCCATGCAATGTTTTTTTTGAGGATCTTGTGTCCACCAGAAAATCATCGAGACATGTACGGTTATGATCTAATTACAGAACAAATATTACCCATACAAGTCTTTGGGTCCGTTTTTGACATAAGAGAAAATCACTGAGGGTAAAAATTAGCTCACTGATTGAACACTGATGAAAATCTGATCCAAAATCAGTGACGTCTGAATTAGGCCTACTAGCTGTAATGCAAAACTGATCCGCTCACCTTCCCTACTGCGTTGGTCCACGTCTGGAGGGTCTCGGCAGCATCTGTTCCAAATTGGTGAACTTTTTCTGACGTTAGGAAAATCTCAAACGTATAACGAAACCTAAAATACGAAACCAGTGTATGTGAGAGGTATCATACAGTCAGATCTGTGTAATCATGAGAACGATTTACCACAGTTTGTACTAAGATTCATTTGCCATCCAGATTATTAACTAAAATAATTAAAAAAATATAATGTTATTTGGTATGATTCCTTTATAAAAGATATGTTTACTTTTTTTTATTATTTTTGTTTTTACATAAATATTTGTGCTTATTGATATGTTTTTTCATTTTTTTGTTCCTTATTTTATGATTTTTTTTTTTTTTACATTTTTATATTTTTTTTCACTTAGCCCCTCTATGGGACTTTAACTTTTGTGTTAAAGCTTCCTATGACCTTCATGCCCATATAGATAGCTTAGGATGGGTGATCTTACTGACAGATTCCCTTTAAGTACAGGGCAGGGCCAGCGTCACCACATAGTACACCTGGACAAACAGGGGGGCCCACACGGCGTCGGGGACACCGACACAGTATGTGGCCCATGAGTCGGGGGAGCCCAGTCCAGCACTGGCACCGGGTCCCCACCTCAAACACTCACCTCTCCTCGCAGCTCGATTGTCTTCAGCATCGCCGTCTTCTAGCTCTCTGTGACATTGAGGGCAGAGAGTGCAATGACACTACTACAGCGCACCCTCTGCCGAGAAGTGCAGAGAATCAGAAGACGCTGAGGAGACCGGGTCTGCGGGGAATGTGAGAAGTGAGTATTTGTGCTTCTTTAATGTATGGAGCATTATATGGAGCCTCATTATACTGTATGGAGAAATATAAGGGGCAATTACACTACATAGAACATTATATGGGGTAATTATATACTGTATGGGGCAATATATGGGGCCATTATACTGTATGGGGCAATATATGGGGCCATTACATACTGTATGGAGCATTATATGGGGCCATTACATACTGTATGGAGCATTATATGAGGCCCATTAGGCTGTATGGAGGACTATGTGGTGTCCATAATGCAGTATGGAGTACTATGTGGTGCTCATAATTATGTATGTAAGACTATGTGGTGCCCATAATACTGTATGGAGACTATGTGGTGCCCAAAATACTGTATGGCATACTATGTGGTGCCCATTATTCTGTATGGAAGATTATGTTGTGTCCATAATACTGTTTGGAGGACTATACAATGCCCAAAATACTGTATGGTGGGCTATGTGCTATCCATAATACTGTATGGCAGACTATATGGTGCCCATAATATTGTATGGAGGACTGTACTGTCCAGTCTAAAATGATAAGTCTGCAGTCACACTGTGCGCTGCGAGGATTTGTTAGTTTCTGAGCTATTGTAGAATTTACAGTAGATATCACTCACGTACTGTAAAGAAGTGAAATCTTTGGCATTGTACTATACCTATATATCTCTGCAGTATCTGTGCATCATGTATTGTGGTATGTGTTAAAGGGGCCCACTGAGACTCAGTCGTTCAGGGCCCACAAAAACATGGAGCTGGCCCTGGTAGGGAGTGTCCAGTAGTGATGAAATGCTTTAAACAAAAGGGCCACATGTCTAGAACTATGCCGAAGATTTAAAAAAAAAAATAAAATGTTGTTTCTCTCATTGCTGTACCTGTCATGCCACAGAGCAGTTACACTAATAGGAACAAATGCAGCAGCAGTGGCTCTGCATTGGGGTATCAGCAGGATATGGAGTTCAACCTCCCGACAAAGCTGCAGAGGTGGTGAAACGTGCGTCGAGGTGCATCCTAGCACACTATTTACCCCATCTTTCTATGGCCACAGGTATTTATAAAGCATGTTTCATTTATATATGTTTTCATGTGTCTTGACTTGTCACCTTATATATCTTAATACTGTGGCATGACACTGTGAGCTAACGAGATAGGCTTCCAATTATAATATCAGTATTCCTTTGGTTATCCAGCTCTAGGATATGAAGTTCATGTAGTCTGGGAATAGATGGGGACGGTGCTAGAAATATGTGAAGTAAAATATGTCCTTGCTGTAAACTCTGCAAACAAGTTGTCAGGAACACCGCACTGCACTTGCTCACTGAGACAGTGCGCATGTCCTGAGTACAAATACTGTGCACAAAGATACCTGCGGAGCGGGCAGCAGTGGTGACAATGCATGCTCCAGGACCTGAAGCACGTGACTGCTGGGGGCGTGGCCTAAGCTCCACAGAGCTAGGAGCTGCAGGGAAACTCCTAGAAAGGCAACTACAGGACAATGTTACCAAGGGGCATAGACAGAGACAGAAACCAGATCAAGCCGAGGTCAAAGCACAAGATAGCAATACAGTACCAAAGGATTAGACAGAATGGATAGTCGGGACGTAGCAATAGATCAGAAAACCAGAACGGGCACAGACGGTACAATAGGGGTAAACTGTAACGGAGTAACGATAGCCAAGCCAGGAGGTCAGAACCAGAAAAGACAATAGAACCAAAACGAGAGACGGAGTACAGAGTGAAGGAACAAGCCGGGTCATACACGGGAAGCAAACAAACAACGCAAACTACACGCACACCAGGGGTCAGACACACCAGAACAGCAGTATAACTGACAGAGAATGCTGGTTTGGAGTGAGTATAAATACCCCTCCCAGATCCAGAGAGGCCGGCAAAAGTTAACCTTGTGAGAACAGGACATTAACCATGACACAAGTCATATTTGGAGAAGGTGTAATGGCGGTCTGAGCCAAATTGAGAAGATGGAAAAAGTGAAGAACTCCACCAGAAAGAACGTGAGCTGCACGTCACCTAATATAACGGTATTGTAAGCTCTTATTTTGATCAAAAGAAGTGGTATCTACCACTCTACCGCCATTGTATCAGGTTTGGTCTTTGTATAGTGATTATTTTTCGATAACAGCATGGTAATCTGCTGAGGTTCCCCTTTACCCACTATAAGTAGGCCGACTCAGACATTTCATCCCCCTCCCCTATACCATAACCAAAAAAAATGGAGTATAATGTCCAAAACACATTATTTAATTCAAAGGTATAAATTTATTTGATATAAAACTAGACAAAGTTGCATCAAGCATTAGGATCAGGTAGAAAGTGGCTCTGGTGTCCTCCAAAGTTCAAATATACATACAATTAAAATGTCAGCGTGCCAATACTAAGTAAGAGTAAGTGGGGGAAGTACAGTATAACACACATGTAATCGCCCAAGTGTGTACTAGGATTCTTCAATCCTCAATCCCCCATAGCCCATAAATGTTTATACGCGCTTACCCATAATTTGTCAAGATAGGATGTTTACTAATTTTATATTTTTTATTTTCATATTATCTTTAGCTTTTATAAAGGAACATGTCCTTCATTATCAACCTGATGGGGTGAACTGTGAAAGATCCTTTGGGCCATCCCGAGAATGAACGTGTCCTTCACTCTTTGTTAGTGGTAATAGGAGCCACTTTGATGCTAGTGAAATCATGTTTTTGCTTTTTTTGCTAATTATGCATATATAGACACTTATATTTGATGTAATTTATATATGTTGTATGTTTATTTTGTATTAATCTGTCTATATATATATATATATATATATATAGTTCTGTATTATGTAATGTCACTGTCACGTTATTTTTATGTCAATTCATGTCACTTATATGATTATATTTGAGGCAGAAGTGATATATCTGTTTTCAGTGCAGTAATGTATGGATATACTGGATGGTACTGTTTTGCCCTTATTATACTGTTATATGCTTCACTGTACGCAATACTATTCCATGTGGCAAATTGAACATGTTTTATTCGCTCACACCGCTGTGGGTCCTTTGTGCGCATGTCTCCGGTTTATTACGTTCCGGAGCATTGCTGATGGCGCTGGGGGAAGACGTGTATGTGTCAGTGACGTCATTTTGGTGTCTCTGGCATGCAGCATTGTTGGATCTTGCTGGAAGTGATGTAATTTCCGGCGTGTACTTCCGGATACATGCGCCCAACTTATGGACACCTGGGGTTAATGGTATTTATACCTCAACCCGGCACACAAAGCATTCACCGCGCCTTGAAGAAGCATAAGCGAAACGTGCGGCGGCGGCGTGGCGCGTGTCCTATCTTGACAAATTATGGGTAAGCGCTTAGAAACATTTGTGGGCTACCGGGGTTTGAGGATTGAAGAATCCTGGTACAAACTTGGGCGATAGTAGTGATGAGCGAGTATACTCGTTGCTCGGGTTTTTCCGAGCGTGCTCAGGTGTCCTCCGAGTATTTTAGCGTGCTAAGGACCATTGGTGACATAATGATAAATGTTGCCAAAATCTCTCTTTAAAGTCTGTAACTTATTAAGGAAGGTTCACTAAGGTGACCCAGTCCACAGTCAGTATGTGAGGACACTGATTCCTACCTTTCTACAGCTGTTGGGCTGTGCAGTGCGTCAGTCCTATTCACCCCCAGACAGACAACTTCACATGGATTAATTCTTCCAATTTGTTCTGAGCTCTTGTCATTTTCATAAAATATAAGTGATCGCTCCAGGACACACCACTGCTTGTGAAATTCTAGGTGCAAAAAAAAAAGCATTTTGCATATAACTAACATCTTTAAAGAGCATCACCAAACAGACCTTTATGGGTGCAGTAAATCCGCCCTGTGCGTTGATAATTTTTTATGCTTTGGTCACGGGTCCTCCTGGTCGCACCTTTTCAAAGTCTATAAATGGCACATACATTGGGATCTATGTGCAGTAACACCCCCTTTCTGGGAGAGGTGTGGTGTTAGGCTTTGTGGACACAGAGACCATGATTCAACAAGATCAGCGCTGTTGATGCCAGTCCTGACGAGGGGACTAGTGATGAGCGAGTATGCTCGTTACTCGAGATTTCCCGAGCATGCTCGGGTGATCTCCTAGTATTTTGGCGTGCTCGGAGATTTAGTTTCTGTCGCCGTCACTGCATGATTTGCGGCTGCTGGACAGCTTGAATACATGTGGGGATTTCCTAACAAACAGGCATTCCACACATGTATTCAGGCTGGCTAGCAGCCGCAAATCATGCAGCTACGGTGACAGAAACTAAATCTCTGAGCACAACCAAATACTCGGAGACCACCTGAGCATGCTCGGGAAATCTTGAGTAACAAGTATACTCACTCATCACTAAAGGGGACGGGTAAGATTTTTGCAACCTAAGATCTAACCTTTACTTTCTTGCACTAGCACTATTGGGCACTTGCACTTTATTACAATATATAGTACCCTTTTATCTTATTGTTTGTTGATTTTGGTTTTGCTTCATTTGTGTCTGAGCACAGCTCTGTTAATCAGAGCTATTAAAGGGAATCTGTCACCTCTGCCATTGCACTGATGCAATCCTCCATTGGTACTCTCTGCCAACTTGCCTTATTTCTGGCATAAAAACTTTACTGAATCGGGGTCAAAGTTTGTTTTTGGAAGGGCATAAAATGATGAGTTTTCTAGTAGAAGTGCTCCTTCTATGGGGCCTTTTCAGAGGAGTTTTTTGTTTGCAGAACCATTTTGAAGGATTTGTTTCCCAAATTTGCAGCCTTTGAATTGGACTGTGCCTATTTTGGAGTAGATTCAATAAGGAGCGGGGCAGCTTCAATGAATTGACACCCACTTCCTTTTTTTCCTACTATGCGTTTTTTAAAGCCTGGATTGTAAAAAATAATCAATCTAAAGACAGAACATGCGAACCGCAAAGTAGATTTAAATTCGAAATTAACAGGATAAGTCTTTCAAACGGTTTTTGTGTCATTTTTCAGGCAATTTTTGGGGTGGACCTGCTTCCTAAGACTCCTCATTAAACTCTGTGTGCACATACCTTTAATCATCTATTTACACTGGCCAATTCCAGACGCTGGATGACAATATTCAAGTCACTTGGCACTCGCTTACCGGCCAGTGTATGGACAAATATTAGTAGGAACACAAGGATCCTAATACGGTCCTTCTAGCCCCATTTAGAGTGCATAGGATCAGCAGATCATTCCATTTTTAGATGCAGATAGCAATTATTTTTTTGCTCAAATCCCTGCGTCAATAATCGTATGAATGATCATTCGCCAATTTTTAGCTCATCTAGAAAGGTTATAATCAGTATTTGGTGGAAGACTTCAGTCCATAAAGGGGAAAGTGGATTGCATGTGCTTACTCTATTGTGGTCTTCTACTGTATGGAGAAGGCTATAAATGAAGATTTGTTCTGCGCCTTGCTATACTTGTTAAGACGCCAACCATTCTACAATGCCATCCCGCTACACAAACAGCAGTGTTGCGCTACAATTACAGCGTATTGTACCATAGTACTTCTTCTGAGTTTGTTAGACCTGATTTATTAAACTGAGATATTCTAAATGTTGAGTCTTGGTGAACTCCTTTATACCAGATGTGAGTTGGGAAATTTCTCATTATTTTCCATATATTGGATTTACAGTATAGAAAACACGCAAAGATCTTTACCATCCTTCATCTTCTTCAATGTGAATGTTTTGCCCACAACGGCGGCCTTGTTCAAGTACCCAGAGTGCACCACAGGCTGCATGATCTCATCGTAGACTCTGCCGTGATTGTAGTCATCCAGCGACAATCCTTCCACTATAGAAGGAAAAATAGCGACATGTTTATTTCGTGAATGGGGGGTCAACTTCGTTTCCCAGGTGTGGCCTCTAAACATTGAATGGAGTTGTACACATGAACGCCAATGGAACTGGGAAACAGCTGATCAGTGAGGGGGCCGGGGATCAGACTGCCACCGATCTGATATTAATATCAATATCAAAGTAGAGGACAATACTTTTAAAGGGATTATACAGGATAAATTTCTTTTTCTATGCACCTAAAAACCAATAGGCAGGTAATTGCCAACCACATGCCTGCTTACTCAGCACCGATCTCTGCCAACACAGAGGGATAACAGACCGCACCTGATAGCGATTCAGTGGTTTCTACTCAAGTCATGTTAACAGAGCAGCCACTTCCTTTCCACTTTGCTAAATTGATAGGGCGTGACTACTGACGTCATGCTGATTGACAGCCAGTTCCTCCTTGCTTAACTGCAGGGAATCAGCTGTCAATCAGCATGACATCAGCAGTCATGCCCTGTCAACAGAGCTACCAGGAAGAGGAGGAGCTGCTCTGTTGATGTTGAGCAGCTGAATAGCTGGCAGGAGCGGTCAATTATCGTTCAGTGCAGACGCTGGATAGAACAGTCAGGTAGTTATCATCTCTCTACCAATTAGTTTTTAAGCCCATAGCAAAAAAAAACAAATAGTTCTGGATAACCCCTTAACGTTTTGAACAATTTTTGCAGCAGTTGGGACACTGTGCACATTGCAATTGTGGGACGAAGACTGATGCTTTAAAGGAATTGTCCAGTGATAGAAAAACATGGCTGTTTTACTTCAAGAACAGCACCACCTCTAACTTTGGGTTTTATCTGGTACTGCAAATTAGCCCCACTGCAGTGAATGGATCTTGGTGCAATACCTGCACAGAATCTATGTTCAGGGGTGAAAGAAATTAGCCATGTTTTTCTAATTCTGGAAAATCCCTTGAAATGTAACTCTTGAGAGGAATTGTTTGGTGCCTACGATAAAAGTAAAGCAGAAATTAAATGTTTTGTCTCATGTTTAACGTGGTCATCCAACTTAAGGAGTTTTAAAGGGATTACCCGATTCTGCAGTTTCCGATGATGTCAAGGTGACAGAGCAGAGGTTTATTTTCCGCTCTGCTCTATTGATGGGGTGTGACGGCTGCTGTCATGCTGATAGACAGCTGACTCTCCGGTGTGGGAAGCTGGCTGTCAATCAGCATGACATCGGCCATCGCTCCCTGTCGACACAGCAGACCAGAAGAAGCAGAGCTACTCTTTTAATGGTCAGTGAATACTAATGGCTTCAATCGCTGAGTGATGGATGAAACCGATTACATAGCTCGAATACGGCTGGTGGGATAACATTACATGGTAAAAAAAGTGCTGTAATGTAAATCTCTGGGTATGTAGAGCTGTGGATTAGTGCACAACTCTACCTAAGTAATACAGAATGTAGGGCCTGATTTTTTTTAAGTCACTTTTCTATTTTTTAATAACTTTTTAAAGCAAAAAAGTCAGATGTTTTGCTAAAAAGTTTTAAAACTTGCTCATAACTTTCAAATGTACTCCAGAGGGAAACTGGAGGATACTGACACACAAGTTTTGCAACTTTTTAAAAAGTTGCATTTAATAAACTGGATGGAAATACCAAATCCCACCCACAACGGCGAACAAAAATGGAAAATAACGGGCAAACACATAAAAAGGACTTTATAAAAGGTGTAAATTAAAAGAATGAGGTGCAAATTTAAACAGACTCGACAACAAAAAAATGTGCAAATGCTATAATGCATCTGACCCTTAGAGTTCACTGTAAGCTCTTCTGGAAAATATGGCCACAATGAAGTGATGCAGGATATGTTTTGTATTTTATGTCTTTATTGCAATGTTTTTTTCTCATAATAATGTGGGATATGAGTCATTTTTTATGAATCAGATGGAAATGATTTAGTGCAGTGACAACTATGGCGTATTCAAGTGGGTCACATGCCAAGGGGTATCCCATTGTTGGCAGCACATAGACTACTACAATGAGCTCTTGTTTTTGTAGGAATTACGTAAAGGCGAATTTACAAGCAGCATTGGTTTCCCTTCTATGAGTATGAAATAGTAAGGGTCTGATGATAATATAATATACAGTACATAGTATACCCTCCCATAAATGGCCCCCCGGGCAGGCTAGAAGGATGTATCATTTTGCTATTTTGGAAAAACTAAGTTTGCTGTGATCAGAAAAGCGTCCTAATTTCCAGAGACTTAAAAATGGTGGGCATCATATTGGAGAAGAAGTGCTACTCTGGTATATTCTTTCGGGGGGCAGACAGACAGTCATAACTTTTGCGGGGATCGCATCGCAATCCTTGGACTAGCCTGACCTGAGTCTGACAGCCTGTATTTCTCCTCAGCTGTCAAGTTCAGGTTAGCCAGTCCAGGGACTGTGACATGATCCTCGCACGAATTATACGGCTGTCTGTCTGCGCCCTTAAAGTTGGACTTACATTTTACAGAAGAGGAAGCCCCTGGAAACTTTGTAGATAGCAAAACTAGTTTACTCTGACATTATCGTTTTACTGAATGTTCATGAGAAGTGAGAGCCCAGCACAGAAGTCACTACCACTTATACAGTATGAGGGCGCAGCACTGAAGTCATTACCATTTATACTGTTGTAAGGAGGAGAACCGGGCCATGGGTACCTGTCCTGTGCCGGGTCCGGAACTGTCGGGGCTGTCTCATTTATTGTCCGGGGGAAAGAGTAAGAGACCGGACAGACCTTTGCACTCGGAAGCAGGGGGTGTGGCTAAGGGGCTGCAGCGACAGCGAGCACGGAAGCAGTCAGTCTTGGTGGGAACAGGCGGCGCGCAGCAGGGAGAGAAGAGTGCTCCGTCCCTTGAGCACTGGGACTGCGTTGTCTGGCACCCATGTACTCCCGCCGACACCAGCGGGGAATCCAGAGAGAGAAGTTCAGTGTGCCCGGTAACTGCCAGAGAGTGAGGTGCCATGCGCTTTGTGACTGTGAGTACAGCGCACATGCCGCATAGAGAAAACCGGGTACTGGACAGATGTTTACAGCCTACCTTGCTAGTTTATACCCGACCGCTCAAGTTGGACCCTGTTAGTGCTGTGTCCTTGTTTGTTCCGGCCGCATATGCTTATGGACTAGGGGCTCAGCAGAAGGTCCCGGAGACCGACCGCTGATGCAGAAGACAGACCGCTGTTACCAGCAGGACCTTTTACTGGACAAGCACGGTGCCAGCCTTTGTTGGTGCTATTGCTATTAACTCCCAAGTACTATCTGCAGTCTCAGGAACTTTTATACACTTATCGTGTCATAAGAACTGCCGTTTGAACTGTATGAGAGCGCAGCACTTAAGTCATTACCATTTATACTACATGAGAGCGCAGCACTGAAGTCAGTACCACTTATACAGTATGAGAGCGCAGCACTAAAGTCACTACCGCTTATACTGTATGAGAGCGCAGCACTGAAGTCATTACCATTTATACTGTATGAATGCGCAGCACTCAAGTCACTACCATTTATAGTGTATGAAAGCGCAGCACTGAAGTCATTATCATTTATACTGTATGAAAGCGCAGCACTAAAGTCATTACCACTTATACTGCATAAGAGCGCAGCACTGAAGTCACTACCATTTATACTGTGAGAGCACAGCACTGAAGTCACTACAATTTATACTGTATGTGTCACTCAGCAGCAGAGCTGAAGCATACAACCCCCACCAGGAGGTGATAATGTGGAGAGGGGACAGCACTCACACACACGTGGACAGCGGAACAGCCACACAGCCACTGGATGACAGGAGAAGAGTCAGACAAGCCGGAGTCTTAAACGTGGTAACAAAGGGAAGTTACGGTACACAAAGTTAGAAGCAAACCCGAGAAGTCAGAGCCGGTCCGAAGCAGGAACACCAAAGCGAGAGACAAGGCAACTCAGAATCCAAGTGAAGTCAAGCATCAGGGGGTCAATGAACGGAGGGTAAATATTTAGTCAGAGTGGGATACCGGGTGAGGACAGATACAGGAATGCGGCACAGGGCAGAGGACGAATCAGGGTGTAACAGGGTCAGCCGCTCTAGCCGAAAGCAGGAACTATAACTGACAAAGCCTGCCGGCAGAGGAGAGGGGAAATAGAATCATAGAATCGTAGAGTTGGAAGGGACCTCCTGGGCCATCTGGTCCAACCCCCTGCTCAAAGCAGGATTCGCTAAATCATCCCAGACAGATGTCTGTCCAGCCTCTGTTTGAAGACTTCTATTGAAGGAGAACTCACCACCTCTCGTGGCAGCCTGTTCCACTCTTTGATCACTCTAACTGTCAAAAAGTTTTTTCTTAAATCTAATCTGTGTCTCCTCCCATTCAGTTTCATCCCATTGCTTCTAGTCTTTCCTTTTGCAAATGAGAATAAAGATGATCCTTCTACAATGTGACAGCCCTTGAGATATTTGTAGACAGCTATTAAGTCTCCTCTCAGTCTTCTCTTCTGCAAGCTAAACATTCCCAAATCCTGCAACCTTTCCTCATAAGACAGGGTTTGCAGACGGGTCATCATTCTGGTCACTCTTTTCTGAACTTGTTCCAGTTTGTTGATGTCTTTTTTAAAATGTGGCACCCAAAACTGGACACAGCATTCCAGATGAGGTCTGACCAAAGAGGAGTAGAGGGAAATAATGACTTCACGTGATCTAGACTGTATGCTTCTGTTAATACATCCTACAATTGCATTTGCCTTTTTTGCTGCTGCATCACACTGTTGACTCATATTCAGTCTGTGATCTATTAGTATACCCAAGTCTTTTTCACATGTGCTGTTGCTTAGCCCTATTCCTCCCATTTTGCATATGCTTTTTTCACTTTTATTGCCAAGATGTAGTACTTTGCATTTTCCCTGTTAAAAACCATTCTGTTAGTTGCTGCCCACTGCTCCAGTTTATTTATATCTTTTTGAATCCTCTCTCTTCTCTAGAGAGAGAGGAAAAGACTGACAAGACACCAGAACAGCTGAAAAGACATCAAAGAGAGGCAGAGAAAGTTAACCCACACATGACCAGGTCAGGAAAAAGATAACAGGTGGCAAAACTCGACCTGGATCATGACAGTATGAGAGCGCAGCACTGAAGTCATTACCATTTATACTGCATGAGAGGGCAGCACTGAAGTCATTACCACTTATACCGTATGAGAGCACAGCACTAAAGTCATTATCACTTATACTGTATGAGAGCGCAGCACTGAAGTCATTACCATTTATACTGTATGAGAGCGCAGCACTGACGTCATTACCACTTATACAGTATGAGAGCGCAGCACTGAAGTCATTATCACTTATACTGTATGAGAGCGCAGCACTGAAGTCATTACCCTTTATACTGTATGAGAGCGCAGCACTGGTCATTATCATTTATACCGTATGAAAGCGCAGCACTGAAGTCATTACTACTTATACCGTATGACAGCGCAGCACTGAAGTCATTACCATTTATACTGCATGAGAGCGCTGCACTGAAGTCATTACCATTTAAACTATATGAGAACGCAGCCTGAAGTCATTACCATTTATACTATATGAGTGCGCAGCACTGGTCATTACCACTTATACCGTATGAGAGCGCAGCACTGAAGTCATTACCATTTATACTGTATGAGAGTGCAGCCTGAAGTCATTACCATTTATACTATATGAGAGCGCAGCCTGAAGTCATTACCATTTATACTGTATGAGAGCGCAGCACTGGTCATTACCACTTATACCGTATGAGAGTGCAGCACTGAAGTCATTACCATTTATACTGTATGAGAGCGCAGCACTGGTAATTACCACTTATACCGTATGAGAGCGCAGCACTGAAGTCATTACCATTTATACTGTATGAGAGCCCAGCCTGAAGTCATTACGATTTATACTATATGAGAGCGCAGCCTGAAGTCATTACCATTTATACTATATGAGAGCGCAGCCTGAAGTCATTACCATTTATACTGTATGAGAGAGCAGCACTGAAGTCATTACCACTTGTACTGTATGAGAGCGCAGCACTGAAGTCATTACCATTTATACTGTATGAGAGCGCAGCACTGAAGTCATTACCATTTATACTGTACTAGAAATAGGCCCGATGCTATTGCATCAGGAGTGCGGTGCGATTTGAATCCCCCGCCAAAGCCGCGCGGCACAGCTCACTGGCTGAACTCCCCTGGCGCTCAGCCAATGAGAGGCGTGGGATTCAAATCCCCCGCCCCGCCAGCTGAGCCAATGAGTGGTGCCGTGTGGGATTTGAATGCATGCATGGCCCTCTCACCCCCCTATCCTGGTACGCATGGTCCTCTCACCCCCCTATCCTGGTATGCATGGTCCTCTCACCCCCCTATCATGGTATGCATGCTACCCCTCACCCCCCCTATCCTGGTATGCATAGTCCTCTCATCCCCCTATCCTGGTATGCATGGTCCCCTCACCCCCCAATCCTGGTATGCATGGTCCCCTCACCCCCCCATCCTGGTATGCATGGTCCTCTCACCCCCCTATCCTGGTATGCATGGTCCCCTCACCCCCCTATCCTGGTATGCATGGTCCTCTCACCCCCCTTTCCTGGTATGCATGGTCCGCTCATCCCCATATCCTGGTATACATGGTCCTCTCACCCCCCTATCCTGGTATGCATGGTCCCCGAACCCTCCTATCCTGGTATGCATGGTCCCCGAACCCTCCTATCCTGGTATGCATGGACCCCTCACCCCCCCCTATCCTGGTATGCACGGTCCTCTCACCCCCTTTCCTGATATGCATGGTCCCCTCACCCCCCCAAACCTGGTATGCATGGTCCCCTCACCCCCTATCCTGGTATGCATGCTACCTCTCACCCCCCTATCCATACAGGTCCGCCTCACCCCTATTAAACTGCACACATGCAAAAAACAACAAAAAAAATTTATACACACCTTTCTTCCCTGTGCTCCAGCGTTGTCACATTCTGCCGGAGGCCGGGGGAGGAGTGTGGGGGGAGGAATGTAGCGCAGGAGTACGCGTATGCCCATACCGCGCTGTCCGGCTCCATATTGCTGAAGACAAACTGCAAATGTGTCTTCAGTAAAATGGAGCCGGATAGCGCTATGCCCATGCCCATACCGCGCAGTCCGGGGCGCCATATTGCTGAAGACACACTGCAAATGTGTCTTCAATAAAATGGCGCCGGATAGCACTATGCGCATGCGCGATTCCGACACCGCGCACTCTTGACCCGGTCTCCGGTGAGAAGACAAGCGTCGTGGCAACGCTCCTCCTGGTCAGTTAAGTATGTAATCCCCCGCCCCACCGGCTGAGCCAATGAGCCGTGCCGTGCGGGATTTGAATCCCCCGCCAATGCGCGGAGCCACGTGGCTTGGCGGGGGATTTGAATCCCGCAGGGCACCGCTCATCGGCTCAGCCGGCAAGCGGCTCAGCCAATGAGCGGTGCATGTGCGGCTTGGCATGGGATATGAATCCCGGCCGCCATATCGGAATACCCATAACTTGGGTGTTCCAATATGGCGGTTGGCGTACTTCCGGTCGCGGTGCATTGTGGAAGCGACACAAATGCCGGAAGTGTGTGACAGAGTTTATTGGTAATTATATATTAGATGAGAGCACAGCACTGAAGTCATTACCATTTATACTGTATGAGAGCGCAGCACTGAAGTCATTACCATTTATACTGTATGAGAGCGCAGCACTGAAGTAACTACCACTTATTCTGTATGAGAGTGCAGCGCTGAAGTCGTCATTTATACTGTACAAGAGCGCAGCACTGAAGTCACTAGCATTTATATTGTATTAGAGCGCAGCACTGAAGTCCATTACCATTTATACTGTATGAGAGCGCAGCACTGAAGTCACTACACTTTACACTGTATGAGAGCACAGCACTGAAGTCATTAACATTTATACTGTATGAGAGCGCAGCGCTGAAGTCGTCATTTATACTGTACAAGAGCACAGCACTGAAGTCACTAGCATTTATACTGTATTAGAGCGCAGCACTGAAGTCCATTACCATTTATACTGTATTAGAGCGCAGCACTGAAGTCCATTACCATTTATACTGTATGAGAGCGCAACACTGAAGTCACTAGCATTTATACTGTATGAGAGCGCAGCACTGAAGTCCATTACCATTTATACTGTATGAGAGAGCAGCACTGAAGTCCTTTACCATTTATACTGTAGGTGCTCACACTCCAGTTCTCAGCTGATTGCAGGACAAGAGTGGAGCTGTCATTGGGATCATCAATGGATTCTGCATCAGAGAAAAACTGCATCACTGTCTTCAGCAGGTTAGGTCCTGAGACAGCAGTACACAGCATCTGGAAGACACATGAAGAATCCACCATAAGTGTTTGCTCAAATTTGCGTATATAAAATCGCAGGCGAGTGTCATAAATATGTAATTCCGTATGTCATGCGAGTGTGCATTTTTTACTCACCTAGAATCCATGACATCTGTATAGCATGCATATGCAATTCGTATGCAATGCATTTTTATCATCAAATTTTACATACTGGCATTCTCTTTCATTTCAAGCTAGTTCACAAACTAGTAAAACAATCTTATATAGATAGAATAAATAGGATAGATAGATATCCTGCAGATATTTAATGTCACAAGCCCCCTACATATAATAAACTATCACTCATTAGTGACTTTCAAGTGGCAATAAAGGGTGTTTAGCCTTATTTAATCTATTAAACACATGTTTAATTTAAAAAAATGGTGTGGGGTCATCCTTATTTTTAATAACCAGCTGAGAGAATGCAGACACCTGAGAGCTGGTGTTATTATTCTGGGAAGGGACCAATATCCATGCACTTTCCAAGACTATTAATATCAGTCCGCAGCTGTCTGCGTAGCCTAGACTGGTTATTAAAAATGTGGGAACCACAAAAAAATGACATAGTGTCTTCCCTATTTTTAATAACCATCAAAGGCTAAGGAGACAGCTGTGGGCTGATATTAATAGTCTGGAAAGCGCCATGGATATTGACCCCTTCCCAGACTAATAACACCATCTCTCATCCGTGCCCAGAAATGTTGCATCCATTAGATGTGCCAATTCTGGTGCTTAGCCTCAGCTCTTTCCGATTGCTCTGATTCATTCGCAATTGGGGTAATGGTTTTGGGGTTGTTGTTAGCTTTGTAATGTCCGCTGATATCAAGCTCAAGGGTTAGTAGTGGAGAGGCGTGTATCAGAAACAACCATTACTAACTCCCATTAGTCATGCTTCTCTCAGCATGGTCCGGTGGCTGTGGTGAGCGGTAACATTACTAATGTCACTGCTCATCACAGCCTCCAGATGTTCCACTCTGGCATCGTTGTGGGACTTACATTTAATTATTGGCTAAATACAAGGACAGAAGAATATGCAGGCAAAGCATATCTCACTGATATCGTTCTATGGCTGGGGGACACACGTGCGAGTGCAATGCGAGAAACTCACATCAATACCCGACACTGCCACCGGCACTCAGACCTGAGCGTTCAGTGCCGGCAGCAGTGCCGAGTATTTACTGCATTTGGCGGATTAAATGTCGGTCTTCCTATGAGATGTGTGCACAAAAATCGGACAGCACATGCATAGCACGTGTGCCGTGTGATATTTCTCTCACACCCATTGATTTGTATTGGTGAGTCTTGGCCGTTTTACGTGGCCATACGCAAAATGCTGCAATTTATTTCCTCACCCCAATTCCAGGAGATGAAATACTTGCAGAAAAACACTGCCTCAATAAACAACATTGGTACTAATACAATGTGATTTTTTTTCTCACATTGCACTTGCCAATTTTCTAAGCATATATGAAAGAACCCTAAGGCAGAGGATATACGACCACTTTGACAGCGACAGAGGTGGTGTGGCCAAACCTTACCATTTGCCATGTGACCAATAAGGCACCACAAGAAGCAAGTTGCAAAACATTCATCTAGTTCGGGCTTTTTGCCTCTCAGTAAGGGCTCATACACACAACCAATTTTCTCGGAGAGCGAGTCTGTGCACATGTCCGATTTTTTCCTCGGACTGACTAGTCCGCGGAAAAAAATCGGAGACATGTCCAATTTTAATCCTATCAAAATCGGCAATGCTAGTCTTGTGACCCTACCCTGTTAATACTTGTGGGAAAATATTTGACCATGTTCACTTGCTGCAATGTAACAGTGGTATGAAACGTTATCCTATAGTCAAGCCAAAGTCTAAAGTAAGTTCTGAGGACACCTTATTGTTTTGGCCATAAGTCCATATGTCTGGTGCAGTACTAACGGTTCATCGTGAGGCCGTATCATGAGGTCTCTAGTCCTAGGTCTAGTAGTCAAGCAAAGAAAAAGTTAGTCATTCGTGATGAGCAAATGTGCTCGGATAAGGTGTTATCCGAGCATACTCGAGTCCCTGCGTCAGCCGCAAGACATGCAGTCGCGGGTTCTCATATTTTTCGAGCATGTTGAAGACACTCGGAGAACACACACAAGCACGCTCGGATAACACCTTAAGAAAATCACTGATGGTAAAAACCGACACACTGACCCAACACTGATGAAAATCTCATCCAGCAGCTAATTTCTTTAACGCACGAGGGAAAAACGAACATCTGAATGAGACCTTCATTTGAGAAAACAGCTTACATAGTTCATTCCTTTCTCAAATGCCAAATGAGGGAGAAGTCAACCCTCATTCTTGTGAAAGGTAACTAAAAGCCAGACCTACAAATACCTTCAATATGTCATAAAGGTGTTACATGATAATGTCCCTTTAAAGGGAACCTATCAGGCAATTCATGATGCTAATACCACAGACCGCATGAACCTGAGCCAGACTGCAGGATTGCAGCCAGGTATGTTTTCTCTGAAATACTCCAGGGTTTAAAGATCTGGCTCGGAACCATAGGGAGAGACAAGATTAGTCTAGGGTTGACCCGGCTGACTTCTCTCCACTCTGCTCCAGGTGATTGACAGGTCTCTCCCGATGTACTCACATGAAGAGACCTATCAATCAAGAAGATCAATGAGGTGAAAATGTGTATGGTAGCCGGATCTTTAAACTATGTTTTGTCTGAAACGCCTTGGCAATTGTGTAGTCAGGCTCTCATTCCTGCTGCCGTGGTGTGGGCAGCCTTAAACCACTGACAGGTTCCCCTTCAGTTTTCTTGAGCAGCTTGGGCGTGATTCATTCTGACAATGTGTCCAACAAATGGTTGTATCATCCCTTGTCTAAAGGGATGATACCACAGCATCCTGGTAGTCTTTTGGCAGCTTAATAAAGTCTGACAGTAGATAGGAAAATAACTAGCTCCACCAGCTTCAGATGTTGGTCCCCTAGAGGTGTTGTCTCCTTTGCTATTCCTCAATTCCATTCTAGATGACCTCTGACTCACCTTTAGTATCTCCTCCTGTGTGCTGTAATGAGGGTGAGGACTTCTGTACTTCCCATCACGGTACTTATAAGCAATGAAGTCCCGTCTTTGTTCTATACAGTCATCTGGATGAAGAACCTCTGATGGTGGCACACGTGCTGCCCAGAAGCGATTGGCTCGATCGTTCCCCAAGATAATAAATAGCTGTAAAAGTTAAGAAATATTTTTAATTATAAAGATGGAAGTAGTCCAATCATATGTAGATCTTACGGACTATTGAGGGAAGATTTCCTCAGATGTTTGCTTTATACTGCATTACTGGTAATAATAACCTCTCACATTGGCATCTGGGGTACATGTGTTACACATATGTCGTAGATATGCTGCTGAAGCTATGAGCACGTTTGCAATATTTATTGTGAGTTTTTTGATGAAAGCAGTGGAGAAAGGGGAAAAATGAGCATCTGTGGTATTTCTGAACTCAGTTTTACCATTATTTGAGTTTAATGGAATCTCTGATTTAGGACTTTGACTGTTTGATATGAAGGTATTGACCTATACAATTCACAGGAAATGTTGCATGGAATAGTCTATGGTCATCTTAGCAAGGAAAGCAGCAGCTTCGTACTAGAGACGTCTCGCACCTGCACAATTTCGTTGCTCCAGATGCTGATATCTAGTTTCAGACTCTGCACTTTGGAGATGTTCGTCCCCAGACTTCTGTGCTGACCTGAGGAGCAAACACAAGATGTGAAACTCTAAAAAGAGAGTCTACAGCTGGGGTGATCAGACATGTCTGGCTATGACTAACACACTGTGGGGAGAGAAATTCCAGAACATTCATACAATAATATTCATCTTACTTGTTATAAATATAGAAATAACACCAAATTACAAACAATCACTAGTACACCCTAGAGTAGACCAAAGTTGATTTTCCACTGAAAATTCCCTGTTGAGAAATTATGTATACTGATCAGAAATAACGTTACAGCAAAACAGTAAGCTGTGATGCCCGGGGCGGTTTGACACCTTTCTATCATAGCCAACATTAGTCGCTCTTCTGTGGGATCAGATCAAATGTCAAACCTTCCTTCCCCTGGTGGATGAATAAGCCATGGGTGCCCATGGCCCTGTTGATGGTTCACCATTTATCTTTCTAAGGACCACTTTTCGTGGGTACTAACCAGGAAAATCGCACAAGACTTGTCATTCTAGTGAATCCTGGACCCACGCAGATCTTTACGCTGGCCCATCTTTCCTGCTTCCATGACATCATCTTTATGGACTGACCTTTCTTTTGGACCTATAGTTCCAGGCTACTTATATTCCACTACTGAGAGGAGCCATTGTCACAGGATATTGTTATTCAAGTCACTTGTCCATGGTCTTTCATGTTATGGATAATCAGTGTATATGTATATGGAGCCTGCTCTGCAATTCCAATTGTCTTGGACTATTTGCAGTGTTGATACATTAAAGCCAATGGAACAATTTTGCAATAGATAAAAAGGATACTAAAAAAGTCATCAAAATTCAGAGGAAAGCAAGAGGAGCAGCATTCACCACAGGCAATTTCAGTAAAATTAACTTCATTTCGGTCACAGGTTTGCAGATAGAGACAGAAAAATGACAACAGCTGTTTCGCTTGTTTACACGCTTCTTCTGGAGCACAGATCATCACTAGTACTTTCTTTCCTATTATGCAGGATTTTGACCCACATTATTTAAATATATTGCTATTAATTACTAATTAAAAATGAGAAAAAATACATACAAACCACAAACAACATATAATAAAAACAGGAGACACTAATATGCACTGCTAAGCAGAAATGGGCTTAGGTCATTTAAGATCATTTAATCGTATGGATTTCATGTGAATGAAATTTATTTCCTTTCTACACACGTGGTCAAAATTGTTGGTACCCCTTGTTTAATGACAGAAAAACCCACAATGGTGACAGAAATAACTTGAATCTGACAAAAGCAATAATAAATCAAAAATCTATGAAAATGAACAAATGAAAGTCAGACATTGCTTTTCAACCATGATTCCACAGAATTTAAAAAAAAAAAATAAAACTCAAAATATGCCTGGACAGAAATGATGGTACCCCTGCAAATAATGTGACAAAAGGGATATGTTAAATCAAGGTGTGTCCACTAATTAGCATCACAGGTGACTACAATCTTGGAATCAGTGAGTGGCCTGTATAGAAGGCTACAGATACTCACTGTGCTGTTTGGTGACATGGTGTGTATCACACTCAACATGGACCAGAGGAAGCGAAGGAAAGAGTTGTCTCAGGAGAGTAGAAAGAAACTTATAGACAAATATGTTAAAGGTAAAAGTTATAAGACCATCTCCAAGCAGCTTGATATTCCTGTGACTACAGTGGAACATATTATTCAGAAATGTAAGCTCCATGGGACTGTAGCCAACCTTCCAGTACGTGGTTGCAGGACGAAAATTGATGACAAATCAAAGAGATGGATAATACGAATGGTAACAAAAGAGCCCAGAAAAACTTCTAAAAAGATTAAAGGTGAACTTCAAGCTCAAGGAACATCAGTGTCAGATCGCACCATCTGTAGTTGTGTGAGCCAAAGTGGACTTCATTGGAGATGACCAAGGAGGGCACCATTGTTGAACAAAATCATAAAAAAGCCAAACTGGAATTTGCAAAATTACATGTTGACAAGCCACAAAGCTTCTGGGAGAATGTCCTATGGACAAAAGAGACAAAAATTGAACTTTTTGGCAAGGCACATCAGTTCTATGTTCACAGACGGAAAAATGAAGTACATCAAGAAAAGAAGACTGTCCCTACTGTGAAACATGGAGGAGGCTCTGTTATATTCTGGGGCTGCTTTGCTGCATCCAGCACAGGGTGTCTATAATCTGTGCAGGGTACAATGAAATCTCAAGACTATCAAGGGATTCTAGAGAGAAATGTGCTGCCAAGTGTCAGAAAGCTTGGTCTCAGTCGCATGTCATGAGTCTTGCAACAGGATAATGACCCAAACACACAGCTAAAAACACCTAAGAATGGATAAGAGGAAAACATTGGACAATTCTGAAGTGGCATTCTATGAGCCCTGACCTAAATCCTCTTGAGCATCTTTGGAAAGAGCTGAAACATGCCATCTGGAAAAGGCAACCTTCAAACACGAGACAACTGGAGCAGTTTGCTCTTGAGGAGTGGGGCCAAAATACCTGTCGAGAGGTGAAGAAATCTCATTGACAGTTACAGGAATTGTTTGACTGCAGTGATTGCATCAAAAGGTTGCGCAACAAAATATTAAGATAAGGCCTCTTTCACACATCAGGTTTTCGCCGTCAGGCGCGATCCGGCGCTTTTGACAATGCAATGCCGGATCCGGTTTCCCCCCCCATTGACTTGTATTAGAGCCGGATCGAGCCGGATGGCCATGCGTTTCATCCGGTTTTTGCCGGATCCGGCAATGTGTCGCGATCCGGCGTCTGGAAAAAACGGCTACTGTAACGTTTTTTGTCTCCGGCGAAAAAGCCGGACACGCCGAATCCGGCGTGTCCAGCTTTTTCACACAATGAAAGTCTATGAGCGCCGCAATGCGCCGGATCCGGTTTTTTTGGTCTGAGCATGCTCAGTAGCTCTGCCCACAAGACACATATATAAAAGCATGACAGTGGGACCCTCAGCCACACCCAACATGCCACCCAAGACAGCAACCAGGCGCAGGAGAAGGCAGGAGACCACTGCAGCAGCACCATCAGCACCACCACCACCCCAAATGGAGCAGCATGCTGAACAACGGGAGGGGAGTCCAGCAGCAGATGAGAGATGGTAATTATCAAATCCCCCATTCCTCCAAACTAGGGCCATGGAATATCAAGATATTCATTGGCCCTTTGTTTCTCTTTATTCAACAGCCGCCCAAGAGATGCAGCAGCAGCAACAGTGGCAGCACTGGCAGCAGCAGTAACACCACCCACAGGCATGGAGTCTGGCCAGCAGGAAGACAGCACAACTTCTTCTGGGAGCCCTCCCTCGCATCGTCAGCGTTTGACGGTAAGTTTTTATTTCCAAAATCCATCATCTCTGTAATATATGTCTATTCATTGCCTTTATTTCAAAACAGGAATCACAAGATGAAGAGGAGCTCCCAGAAGAAGAAGGAAGGGGTGGACAGACACTTGGAGTGGGCTCACAATTGGTAAGTTTTTTGCATCAAACGCAGAAACACATCACACTACACACAACACATAGAAAACAATGTTCTGCAGACCATACACAGCAAACAAATGCCTACATCCAAAGACATAACATTTTTTGTTTTCTTCTCTAGTCTTCCCAATCTGGTGCTCGGCCAAGAGGTCCTCGCAGTGCCTCCCAGGGTCGTCGGCGACAGCAACGCGGCGGTCACCAGCGTGTAAGTATAAATATTTTTGCTTTGTTTTTTTGCACTTTTTATTTCATTTCTTTTGTGGAGGCTAATTATGTTATTTTTGTCTTTTTCTTTAACAGCCTTCACAGCGTGCTCCCGACTCTGACGGTGAGGATGGAGGGATTGATGTGGACCACCTCATCGATCTCGTCAGAGAAAGGGAGCCGCTATGGAATATGGCTGACCGCCGCCATGCTGTCCTGATCGTTACCCGACGACTCTGGGAGGAAATCTGTTCGCTCCTTGTGAACCGCTGGGAGGACCTCGATGCTCGGGCCCAGATTAAAGAGCGTAAGTATATACAGTACCGGTTGCTTGATGTAAACCAGTGTTTCCCGAACTCCAGTCCTCGTGGTCCCCACGGATCATGTGTTCAGGATTTCCATTTACTAAGGAAATCCTGAAAACATGACCCCTGGGGACCATGAGGACTGGAGTTTGGGAAACACTGATGTTGTATACTAACCACTCCTTTCTCGTTTCAGGGGACAGAATTGTGAAGCGGTGGCGGTCTGTGAGGGATCGTTTCAAGAAGGAGTTCAATAAAGAGATGCGGGCCCCGAGTGGATCTGGAGGACGCAGGAGCAAGTACAAGTACGCACAAGCCCTGTCGTTCCTCCGGGAAACAATGGTCACCAGAAGGTAAATATTACACACCACATGTGAAAAAAAATGTTTAGATGTAACTTTTTTTTTTCAGCCAGGGCCATACCATGTCATTATTTTAATTGTTTTTTTTTCTCTTTATTCCACAGCACGGTGAGCAGCACTCGGGAGCCTGCACGATTGGACCCTCCTGAGGCGATCCCTGAGGAGACCGGCACCGAGGGACACTTCGACCGCCCCGGTACATCTGCACCTTCCCAGCCTTCCCACACATTCGACCCATCTGTCCCATCCACCAGCACAGGAGCATCGTGGCCGCCTACATTACATGAAGCTGCTGGTGAGGAGATCGATTTCCCTTTACCCCACCCTTCTGCCCCTGCCACCTCTAGTACACCTGCGGGTACTGGGCGGCAGCGGCAGAGGGGTCAGGAAAAGACTTTTGCGCCAGAGTTCTTGCATCTGAATGCATCTTTCCAGAACTGTCTAAAAGTCTTGTCAGAGCAAATCTCCGCAGGCTTTCAGCAGATCAACTCCAGCATTCTGGAGGTGAAGACACTTCTGCAAACCATGCATTCAGAAGCAAGATCTTCACCAAACGACACCTTTTTCAGGTCTATTGTGGAGCGCATGGAAACGCTCTCCTACCCAGCAGATGCATGTAATGCATTCATGCCACGGTGCTCTCCAGCACGTTACCTCCCAACCTCCTCCTCCCACCACAGTAGTTCCTCCACCTGCACCCCCTCCAGCCACTTTCCATCCTCCCCCTCCTATTACATACCATCCACCTCCCCAGCACCAGCCACCTCCCCAGTACCAGCAACCTCCCCAGTACCAGCAACCTCCCCAGTACCAGACATCTCCCCACTTCCAGCAACCTGCCCCGTACCAAACTCCTTCCCCGTACCAAACTCCTTCCCCATACAACTTGCCATCAACATCATCTGCTCCCACAGTCCCTGCCCAACCCTCCACTCCACCGCCCACCACCTCTTCTGCCTCCCACATGTCCACCCATTCTGTAGCTTTTTCCACACCATCACCTCTAACTGTTCCTTCCCCACCACGTCCCAGTCCTCTCTCCACACTCCCAGTGTCGAAGTGTCCCGCAGCCCCTCCAGCAGTATTTCCACCCCACACTACACCGACTTATAATGGTTTTGTGGCAATAAAAATGGCCATTTGGTTGTTTTAAAACATTTATTTAAAAAGTTTTTTGCACATTAAAAACATTTTACAAAAAAAAAAAAAATTTAAATAAAAGTTAAATTATCGTTTTACAATGGTTGTCTGTCATTTCTTTCTGCGGCGAACTATGTTTAAAAAAAAGGTTAAATACAGGGTATTTCAAAGGTAAAAAGGTATTCAAAACCAGGTATATAGCTGTGGGTAAATTTTAGCTTTTTGCCACAGTTGTGTTCCTGGTTGTGTTTGAAGCAAAGTATTTCACCTAAAAAGTTGTGTTTATTGTTGGTGATTTCCTAACAATGTACACAACTTTTGTTATAAGGTGAAATACTTTGCATAAAACCCAACCAGGTACACACCTGTGGCCTAAAGGTAAAAATAGTAAGACCATGACAAGATAGCTAACTTTGGTTGGCAAAGGTATATACTGTTGGTACAGAAGGTACACAAGTTTGGTTAAGGGCACAAATCTTTCACACTCTGTCATCCTGCCAGTGTACTCTGCCTTGAGGTGACATAAAGTATAGTGCAAAATTGTCCCTCATTACTGAAACCGTCACAGAACTTCTAGTGGTAATGTCATGGTAATATTGCAAGGTGGTTTCTTCAGAGGTGTCCTCAATGGAAATGGGTTCCTTGCAGATAACAAAATTGTGGAGTACCACGCAAGCTTTGATCACCTCGTCCACAGTTTCTGTCTTGAGGTTGATCGCAGTCAATAGGACCCGCCATTTGGCTGTCAGAATACCAAAGGTACATTCAACCATTCTTCTTGCTCTTGTGAGGCGGTAATTAAAAATGCGTTTTGGTCTTGTCAATCCTCTGCTAGAGTACGGTTTCAAAAGGTGTTCTGACAGCTGGAAGGCTTCATCCCCTACACAGACAAATGGCATAGGTGGACCAGATGTTTGCGGCAGCGGTCTAGGTGGTGGGAACTGGAAGGTGTTTCCATACAGTTTACGCCCCATGGCAGACAGTTTGAAAGCTTGAGAGTCATTGGAGCGGCCATAGGCCCCAATATCATCAGCAATAAATTTGTATTCCGCGTCAGCGATGGCCATGAGGACAATTGAAAAATATTTCTTGTAATTGAAATATTCCGATCCCGATCCGGCTGGCTTTATAATGCGGATATGTTTCCCGTCCACAGCGCCCAAGCAGTTGGGAAACTGACATATCTGTTGAAACTTTTCTGAAATTTCAATCCACCTCTCTGTTGTGGGTTCTGGTAAAAACTCTTCAGCTAAGGAGTCCCACAGTGCACGGCATGTGTACTTCACTATTCCAGATATGGTGGAAATCCCGAGTCTGTACTGGAAATGCAGTGACGAAAGGGATTCTCCAGCTGCAAGAAATCTGTGGGGAATTAAAAAACAATCAATTAGTTTTAAATCACAGCATTACATACCAAAACTGAGCTATATAACACTTGGAGATACAAACTACCACCAACAAGATTGCAGTGAAAGTGTGCTCTGATGCAAGCATATCCAATAAATGTGGCTTACCTTAAAGTCACCAACAGACGCTCTGCGGGTGAAACAGAGAAGCGGCAATAGGTGTCCAATTTTCTTATGAGGTGTGCAATGCGCTCCACCAAGTAATCAAAATTCTCCATTTTCATCCGAACATATCCAAAAAATGTATTCGGGTTTCGTCTAAGGTCCATGCAGAGTGTAGAATAGACCCCACGCGTCATTCTCTTGGCTGTGATGGGGTGGATCCACAAACGTTGTCTACGATGCCTGATGCGCTGCTGTCTCGCTCTCTCCTTCTCCAGAACAATCACCCTCAAACGATTCGCCTCCGCTGTAAAATCTGCCAAATTCTTCAAAATATTTCCAATCACAACATCCATCTTCGCCAGTAACTTGCTCTTCTCTCCAACCTGCACTTTCTCCTCTACAACCTGTCAAAGAAGGGCTGTAGGAACACGCTATATATAGTTTTTCAGTAGCCAATCCCGTTCGGAAGGCCACAAGGGGCGATTTTAAAAACCGGATCCGGCGTAATCCGTCGAAAAACGGAACAAAAACCGGATTAACCGGATGAGACGGATCCGGTTTTGTCTGTCAAGAACAAGACGGATCCGGCAGAAAAACGTATCCGTCACATCCGGTTTTACGAAATATTTGCCGGATCCGGCGCTCCGGCACGACGCCGGATCGCGCCTGACGCCGAAAACCTGATGTGTGAAAGTAGCCTAAGGGGACCATCATTTCTGTCAAGGCCTATTTCATGAGTTTTTTTTTTTTAATTATCTGGAAGGAAGGATGAAAGCATGGATGAAAAGCAATGTCTGACTTTCATTTGTTAATTTTCATAGATTTTTGATTTATTATTACTTTTGTCAGATTCAAGTTATTTCTGTTACCATTGTGGTTTTTCTGTCATTAAATGAGGGGTACCAACAATTTTGTCCATGTGTGTAAGTTAGCTTTTTGCTACTATCACCACTTTCTTTAGATATTTGTTCAAAATGCAATCCCACAAAACGCATGTGCTCTGGATCTCGCCCATGAACCAGTCTCACATAGCTGATGAGTCTTGGGGAACCTTTTCCAGACTGTAGTGAGCATACATGCTCACTAATACGTTTGTGCAAGGAACGGATAGTTTTGCCAATATAAAATTTACTACAGTCACATATAATTGCATACGCTATGTATTTACTCTGGAAAGTAAAAAACTGATTGACATTATGGAAATAACGTTCCAAATTAATGTGGTTCTTACAATACACATAATCACAGTGGTTACTGTGTATACATTTAAAATTTCCTTTTGGTAAAGATTATTTTAATAAGTCCGGGTGTGTGTGAACCTGCCTTTACCAATATATCCCCCAGACTTCTACCTCTGCGAAACGTTACTGTTGGTCTTTTTATGGAAATATCCGTTAGCAGCGTGTCACTTTCTATCATGTACGTATATTTATTATTGATCTCACTAAATTACTTATAGAATTATGTTTAAAGGAAGGACATAACAAAGCTTTTTTTGATTAGTAATTGATAGTAATACATTTTAATAATGTGAATAGACAGGTCAACAAAAAAAAAATTTTTTTCTGGTGTCCAAAATATTTTAATGAATTTGGGGTATTTTTGGGGTGCTGATTCTGAATATGCTATCAGTTTTGCCAGATTGGCTCAAGTTTTTGAGATTTTTGGTATCTTATTTATAGCACTTGTTGGTAAATGCGACGCATCATCTCATTAATTTCTTTGGATTAGTACTTGAACTGAGCAGTTCTCAATATAGTTTTGTGTTAATTAGTGTTCTAAAAGTTTGTTCATAGCTTGATTTTTGCACTAACTTTATGTTGTTGTCTGTTTTCCAGTGAAAAGCATGAACTCATCAAGAAGAAGTTGTCTTAACGATCCAGACTCATTCTGTTACATTTGTGGTGAATATACACTGCCAAAACATAGAAGAAACATAACAGACTTCGTTAAAAAAGTGTATTTTGCCTATTTTGGGGTTATGCTTGGGGACCAAGACAAGTTTTGGGCACCACACATAGTGTGCAAAGCATGTATCGAATTATTACGAAAATGGAGCAAAGGACAAAGAACAAGCTTCAAATTTGGTGTTCCAATGGTGTGGAGAGAGCAAAAAAATCATCATGATGACTGTTATTTCTGTGCAGTGCAAGTACAAGGATTCAATAAGCATAAGAAACGAAAATGGGAGTATCCTAACATGGAATCTGCAAGAAGGCCTGTCCCTCATTGTGAAGATGTGCCTGTACCTGTGTTTACCATGTTACCTGACCTTCCCCCACCTGATGATGATGAAATGCAGGGTATGGAGCTAAGCATTAGTTCTGGAAGTGAACTAGAATATGAAGGAAGTTTCAGAACACCTACGCAATTTACCCAAGGAGAGCTCAACGATCTAATAAGAGACCTCAACCTCTCAAAAAGTGCATCCGAACTTTTAGCTTCAAGGCTAAGTGAAAAAAATTGTCTGACGCCTGGAACTAAAATTACATCTTACAGGACCAGAGAAGAAGCACTTCTTCCATTTTTCTGTGAAGATGACCTACTTGTATATTGTAAGGATATTCCTGGCCTGATGCTGCAAATGGGTTTACAAGTATATCGTCCTGTAGACTGGAGGCTTTTCATAGATAGTTCTAAAAGGAGTTTGAAATGTGTTTTGTTGAACAATGGCAATCAGTGTGCATCTCTTCCAGTAGCTCACTCAACTAAACTTGCAGAACAATACCAAAATGTCAAAATGGTCTTGGAGAAACTGTGCTACCATGAACATTCGTGGCTGATATGTGTTGATTTAAAAATGGTCAACTTTTTACTTGGACAGCAAAGTGGATACACAAAGTATCCTTGCTTCATCTGCATGTGGGATAGTAGAGCAAAACATCAGCACTGGGAGAAACTGAATTGGCCTCCAAGGGACACCTTGACAGTAGGAGCATCAAACATAGTGAACGAACCTTTGGTGGACAGGGAAAAAATCATTCTACCACCACTTCACATAAAGTTAGGATTAATGAAGCAGTTCGTCAAGGCATTAGACAAAGATGGTAATTGCTTCATGTACATCTGCAGATCTTTCCCTGGTCTTAGTAGCGAAAAACTGAAGGCAGGAATCTTTGATGGTCCTCAAATTCGGAAACTCATTAAAGATTCAAATTTTCCTAAGGAAATGAATGACATTGAAGCTGCTGCATGGTGTAGTTTTGTGTTGGTAGTGAAGAACTTCTTGGGAAATCAAAAGGCAGACAATTATGAAGAACTGGTACAAAACATGCTATTGAGATTTAGAAATCTGGGTGTACACATGAGCATTAAATTGCATTATCTTCACAGTCACTTGGACAGATTTCCAGAAAACCTTGGAGATTTTAGCGAAGAACAAGGGGAGAGATTTCATCAGGATATTATGGTGATGGAGGAAAGGTACCAAGGCAGATGGGACAGACATATGATGGCTGATTACTGCTGGAATCTACAGCGTGACTGCCCCAATAGCTCACATAGAAGAAAATCATATAAAAAGCGCTTTTCCAGCGATTAAATGTCTCCTATCTTTCATGTCTTGTTCATTTTTGAAGATTACTTTCTAAAACTAGTTAAAATAAACTAAAATCAACATTTACTTTGTTAAATTTATTGTATTCATGACAATATCAATAAAATTAATGCGCGTGTAGCAAATTACGTCTTTTTTTTTACACATTTTACGAAAAATCTCAAAAACTTGAGCCAATCTGGCAAAACTGATGACATATTCAGAATCAGCACCCCAAAGTTACCCTAAATTCAATGAAATATCTTTGGCACCAAAAATGCTGTTGACCAGTGAATTGTTCATAAAAGAAAGGGACGTACTAGTGATGATGTGTGCGCCGGAAGAAGCGTGTCAACATGCGAAACAGCCATTGCCCATTTCACTGATGTCTCTGTCTGCAACTCCGTGACCAAAAAAAAGTGCATTTTACTGAAATTGCCAGTGGTGAGGGACGCTTCTCTTACTTTCCTGTGAATTTTCATAATCATTTGCAAGTTTCAAGTTAAGCATCACAAGACAAGGCTATTATCTGGATATATTTTGTGTGATCCTTAATTTCCTTCAAATGGGTGTGGCGGAAGTGCCTGGATTTTTTTCTTTGTTTCTTGTGCTAAAAAAAATTGTTACAGGCAAGTACAAATCAGCCGGAAGCCACTATCAATTAAAAGGCTGCGTCACTTGTGCGCGACCTCCCCAAACAGCTGATGGGAGTGGATGCTGATAGTTGGACCAGTTCGTCTTGTACCCTCACACAAATCCCAGTATACTAATTAGATTTATCTATTCCTAAAGATGTAACAGACAAGCGTAATGACCAAACACGAGTGTGAATGAAGCTGTTCTCAGCACTGACCTGCACACTGCTTGCATATGACAACACACAGATTTATGGAGGCCCAGTCGGGATTGCAAGCTTTGCAGTCAGCACAGGTCTTGTTGGTTTTGTTGGACCAAATCTTTTCAGCCACTTCGTAGTCTGAGAGTGACTCAGATATACACTCCAGCAATGCCTCCATCCATTCCTTTTTCTCCCGCTCTGACTCTGCTGTGAAGCTGGAAATAAAGAAAAGGTGCAAATAATTATAGATAGACAAAAAAAAAATGAAAACAATATACCGTATGTGAATACATTAATAAGCATATTTATTTATATCCATACAGATGCAACCAATGGTATTCTTAACCTCCATTGAAACAGGTTTATTTGTAAAATTTACAAGCTATCAAGAAAAAAAATGTTTTTGATGACTTCTGCAGTCTCAGAATTATCCAACTCCTTCATTACAAGTCTTTTTAGTACTTATTAAAGACCCTTTGGCTGCTATGAGTCTGCTGAAAACATGATGCAAAGCCAGACATCGGCTTCTGGAAGGGTTTGTAATAAATCTTAGCCCATTACTCACAGGCAATGGCTTCCAGTTCACTAATATTCTTGGGTTGTCAAGAGAGTGGTCCAAAAAGTTAAGACTAGAGATGATTACCTTACACAAACAAGAAAATGGATATAAAAAGAGAGCATAGTCATTAGATGTTCCTTTATTTACAATTTGCTCAAAGTTCAAAGGTAAAGAATTGTTGATTGCACTACAAGGACGTCGCAGAAAGCAAACCTTTAAAGGAGGCAGGTGGTCAAAAACCCTGGAGTGACTGCAAAAGACATGAGAAAAGATTTGGATACAAAAGACATTGTGTGCACACTAACGCACATAATAAACGCTGAAGGTCCTCATGACCGACCTCTAAGACATACATTTCAACTGACCTAAAACTACAAGAATAGGTGATTCAAATATGCTAAAAACCATTTTAAATAAGCCACAGAGGTTTTGAGGTTCTGTTTTGTAGCACAATGAAAGAAAACTAACTTTTCAGGCCAATGGATCAGTGGTATTTCTGGAGGAAGAAGAATGAAGTGTTCAATGAAAAGAACACCCAGCCTACAGTGGAGCATGGTGGTGGATCAATGATACTCTGAGGCAACTTTGCTCCCTCCTTGCATGGAAATTTGCAGTGTGTGGAGAGTAAAATGGATTCAATCAAGTATCAGGAAATCTTAAGAGAAAATATCATGTATTTTATGAGGAAGCTGAAGCTTGGGCTTTGCTGGACCTTCCAACAGTACAATGATCCCAAGCACACATCAAATCCACCAAGGCTTGGTTTCAGAAGAAGCACTGGAAGATACTGGAGAGACTGTCACAAAGGTGTGTCTTGAACCCCGTAGATAATCTTTAATAGAGTTTTTGTTGAAAGTAGTTGTATAATATTAACTGGCGGGCTGCCCAGCCCTATATATATATGCACCCCACAAGGACAGATGCCCCAGTGCACCAAGCCAACAAAAAGGGGCCTGGCTGCATCCTGCAGAAAAATAATAAAAAGTGCAATAAAAGATGAAAAAAAATTAATGCATATGATAAATACATTAAATGAGATATTGGCTGATATTTTGGTCAAAATAGATAAGCTCGCAACCCAATGTCAAGTGTCCTCATGCGTGCGAGTCCTAACACTAATTTCAAAAACAGCTAACAGAAAAATTGAGGAAAACATACCATAAGGAAACAGCCTTACCAAAACCTGTCAGATGACAAATGCACTGATAATATTATAGGCATCATCAATAGGCTGTAAGCCGGACACTTTGCATACCTGTGTGACTGGCGTTCTACGCAAGCCTCATTTGTGTGCATTTTTTCTACTAGGCAACCAGCCCCTCCATAATCTGCTAGGTGTGCGGGTGGTTGTTTCTATCAGTAGTTTACACCTGTACTACTAATCAGAGAACAGCTTTCATTTCTGTAGACAAGTGCAATAAATAAAAGCTGAGATCTGACTGGCTGCTTTTAGCAACAAGGTAAGTCCAGATAAATGAGGTCCAGTTACTTCTCTGAGAGTGATTTACAATTCGCTTACAGGTTACCTGAAAGTTCTATGTGGCGTAATCAACTCAAATGTCTTGTTGCGTCCATCTCGGATGGTGGAGCCGTGCATTTCGATCACAAACATTCCATTGCCCATTTTGAAAAACTATATGGGAAAATGACAAAGAATTGGGACCTGAATTTTCTATCTAAATCTTTCTTACAGATGTAGTAGAGCTAGTTTTATGTTACTGTAGCTTTTGTAAGCTAAAGTGAGTTCAGATAATGCAGCAGCTTTACCTATTCCTTCTCTATGGGACTGCAATACAACGCCTGGCTCTATCCGCCTGTCCCATAGAGAATGGATAGAACAGTGGAAAGCATATAACAGGCAATTAAGAGCAGCGTTCCCCGAATCGGTGAGGGCGATAATGTTACATGTTGGAAATAAACATTTAACATAAGGTACACAATTTTTTCCAAGTGGACCACTGTAAAGAAAGGCTACACTTTCTAATAAAAAAGAAAAAATAGGGCCCGCAAATCCTCATTTTTAAATTAATGTACAAGTGCACAAAAATGGTATGTAGCCAATATATGAGAGATAAGACATATAATGGTTAGGGATCATCCATATTAAAAGGTCACCTTGACGTGGTTAGATGGCTTTTGCGCTCTTTGATCTAAAACCTCTAATTACGTACCTTACGTTTTAAACGTTTACAGAAATATTGTATTTCATGTATTCATTATTCGCAGTGTGCTGACGCACAGTGTATGTAGATGTTCGTATATTGGCCATATAGGGTATTTGTGTACATGTACATTAATTTAATACTAAAGGTGTGTGGGTCCTATTTTTCTCTTTTCTGTAGTACATTTCAGGGATAGCCGCCCCAAGGTTCAGCACCCTTATACACCAATCCTTCCCAAACAAGGTTTTAATGTGAGCTACACCTGGTTACCTTTTAATTCCTCATTCAGATGAGGCCTGATATGGCACATATAGAGGTAGAACATATAGTGGTAAGGGACTATCCCTACAGAAAGGTCACCCTGATGTGGTTAGATGGCTTTCACACGCTTTGATTAAAAAACGTTAAATAAGTATGTTACGTTCTTAACGTTTACAGCAATATTATAGCATATGTATTCATATTGTATATGTATATACTCTTTCCAGTGCTGACACATGTATGTATAGTGGGAAAAATAAGTATTTCATACACTGATGATTTTGCAAGTTTTCCCACCTACAAAGAATGGAGAGATCTGTAATTTTTAGGGACAGAGTCTTAAAAAAATCCAGGAAATCACATTATATGATTTTTACATAATTAATTTGCATTTTATTGCATGAAATAAGTATTTGATACAATAGAAAAACAGAACTTAATATTTGGTACATAAATCTTTGTTTGCAATTAAAGTGGTCAGATGTTTCCTGTAGTTCTTCACCAAGTTTTCACACACTGCAGAAGGGATTTTGGCCCACTCCTCCATACAGATCTTCTCCAGATCTTTCAGATTTTGGGGGTGTCGCTGGAAAACATTGGGTTTCAGCTCCCTCCAAAGATTTTTTATTGGTTCAGATGTGGAGACTGGCTAGGCCACTCCAGGACCTTGAAAAGCTTCTTACGGAGCCACTCCTTACTTGCCATGGTTCTGTGTTTCAGGTCATTGTCATGCTGGAAGATCCAGCCAAGACCCATCTTCAATGCTCTTACTGAGGCAAGAAGGTTATTGGCGAAAATCTTGCGATACATGACTCCATCCATCCTCCCTTAAATATGGTAAAGTTGTCCTGTCCCCTTTGCAGAAAAGCACCAAAAAGTATGATGTTTCCCCCACCATGCATCTCGATTTGGTTTTGGGGTTGAACTTATCCTTCTCCTTCCTCCAAACACGACGAGTGGAGTCGATACCAAAAAGTTCTATTTTGGTCTCATCTGACCACATGACCTTCTCCCATGGCTACCCTGGATCATCCAGATGGCCACTGGCGAACCTCAAATGGGCCTGGGCATGTGCTGGTGTGAGCAGGGGGACCTTTTGTGCCCTGCAAGATTTTAATCCATGACAGCGTACTGTGTTATTAACGGTAATGTTTGAGACTGTGGTCCCAGCTCTCTTCAGGTTATTAATCAGGTCCTAGGTCTGGGCTGATTCCTAACCTTTCTCAGAATCAAATTCACCCAACAAGATGAAATCTTGCATGGAGCCCCAGACCGAGGAAGATTGACAGTCATATCGTTTCTTCCATTTTCTAATAATTGTGTCAACAGTTGTTGCCTTCTCATCAGCATTCTTGCTGGTTGTTAGGTGATCAAATACTTATTTCATGCAATACAATGCAATTTAATTATTTAAAAATTATAAAATGGGATTTTCTGGTTTTTATTTTTAGATTTTGTCTCTCACAGTTGAAGTGTATGTACGATAAAAATTACAGACCTCTCCATTCTTTGTAGGTGAGAAAACTTTCAAATTCGTCAGTGTATGTATCAAATAGTTATTTTCTCCACTGTATATACTCTTTCCAGTGCTGACACATTGTGTATGTATATTACTCTTTCCAATGTCAGCATATGTTTATTTTCTACTGTGATTCTAGAGTGATGTAATACATGCAAGTTTTAACTATTTTACTTAGTCCTGTTGCCACAAGTGTATAAAATCCAGCCCCGATACCATGAAGGTCGGCCTTTATGAACATTAGTGAAAGAATGGCTCATTCTATAGAGCTCACTGATACTAGCATGGTCCTAGGCAAGATGTTACAAGTCAGTTCATGAGATTTTTTTCTCTCCTAACTATTCCATGATGGGTGGAATTATTGCAAACTGGAAGAATTTTGGAACTGCGACTCAGCCATGAATTAAAATCCACGTATAGTTACAGAACAGGTTCGATGAGTGCTGATGAGCAGAGGGCACCACCGTTTGCTGACTCCATAATTGCAGGGTCTAAACCGCCTTTACCCTTTACATCAGATCAAAAACTGTTCACCGGGAGCTTTATGACACCGTTTTCCATGGCCAAGCAGCTCCATGCAAGCCTTGCATCAACATGCACAATAACAAGTGTTGGATGGAGTGGTGCAAAGCAGCCACCATTACACTCTAGAGTAGTGGAAACATGTTCTGTGAAATTGTGACTCACACTACTCCTCTATCTGTCATCTGATGGACGAGTCTGTGTTTGTAGAATGCCAGGAAAACGTTACCTTCTTGACAAAATTGTGCCAAATGTAAAGTATGTTGGAGGAGGGATAATGCTGTGGGGTTGTTTTCCATGGTTTGGACTAGGTCACTTGGATCTAGAGACTACTTAAAGATTTAGTGTACAAGACATTTTGGAAAACTGTATATTTCCAACTTTGAGGGAACGGTTTGAGAAGTGAGAAGTGTCCTGTTTTATTCTAGCATGACCATACCCTAGTGTGCAAAGCAAGGTCCATAAACGCATGGTTGGGGGAGTTTCGTGTGGAAGAATTTAACAGGCACCACAAAACCCTGACCTCAACCCCATCAAACAATTTCGAGAAGAAATAAAACAGAAATTGTGAGTCTAACATCAGAGTCTAACCTAACAAACGGTCTTCTGGATGAATGGCCAAAATTTTCCACAGACACAATTTGGCATCTTGTAGAAATCCTTCAAGGAGAAATGCAAGTTGTTATAGCTGCAAAGGGTGATCAACTATGTATTAATGTCTATTAATTTAGGAATTTATTTAATAAAAGCAAAGCTTCTGCAGGTGGTTCTTAAATTCTGCTGCATTGTAAACAGGGAACAATTGCATTGATGTATTTATGGTAGACTTGCCCTCAAAAGAGGCATCATGAAGTACCTTGCATGCTCTTACCTGTTCATTTTTATGGATCCATAATTCATCTGTTGTGAGCACTGCAAACACCTTTGACTTATAGCCCTTCAGCTCTAGGTAGCCTGCCCTGGAGAAGATGCAGGAGGAGCGAGGACGTTGGTTAAACATTCGCTGTTCTTTAACCCTGTTCTGTATGGTGGAGCACCACTCACTCCTCTGCGCTATGGAGATAATGAATGTACAACAGTTACGAAAAAAATGATTAGGGGATTGATGCAGTGTAACTAAAATCCAGCTCTGCTCATACTGATGCAGGCCACGTGTGACATGCAGAAGTAGTGCTGAGTGCTGTTGCTTCAAAAGCATCCAGCAACTAGAGGGGTTATACAGTCACATGATACAGGGAGTGTTTAGCAGAGCCCCAGGGGGATTGTGGGGAACTTGTTTACTATTCTGGCAAGCAGCCAAAGGGATGAGTGGTGTGTGATCTGTCTCTCACAAAAGTTCAGGCAAGTGAACCATAGGGACACAGGATTCCATTAAAAAGTGAAGCTCAGCTAACCCCTGTACTGCCAGTTGGGAAAGACTATCATAAGCAGGTAGATAAGGACTGGAAGGAATTGTGTCACAGGGAACACCCCCCTCAGAACCCCCTGTCCATCTCACTGTGCTAGAAGGAACGCTGTGTACTACTGTGTCTTTGTAAAGAGTCTTGATCTGTGCTGAACTGTGCTATCAAAAGAAACTGTTATTCAATGTTCCTTTAAGAAACAGCTGTACTGTTTGTGAAGCCTGGGCTTAAGCGACTTGAATTGTACTGGATGTGTAGTGATATTAAACTGTTCATCTGTTCATGAAGACTCTATCAATTGTGTTTGTGTGATCAAGTGGATCCATCTTGTGCCTGAGGAAGCTGCAGTGCATGGTCGTCTTGAGTAACGGTTCCCTCAAAGCTCCAAAGAATTCATGAGACCTGTCCCGCCTCTATCTGAACCTAGCGGCGTGCACGTAACACACGAACAATATGAGCTAGCGAGTCAAACTCATGTCAGAAAGGCCTGGACATACAATGTACCTGTGTGGTCAATTTAAATGATTTGTTGCAGTATTTTCTGTGACTTAAAGAAAAATTCAAAAACTTTGACTTAAATACTGCGATTCTCTGAAAATAAGACATATATATACAGTACAGACCAAAAGTTTGGACACATCTTCTCATTCAAAGAGTTTTCTTTATTTTCATGAGTATGAAAATTGTAGATTCACTCTGAAGGCATCAAAACTATGAATTAACACATGTGAAATTATATAATTAACAAAAAAGTGTGAAACAACTGAAAATATGTCTTATATTCTAGGATCTTCAAAGTAGCCACCTTTCGCTTTGATTACTGCTTTGCACACTCTTGGCATTCTCTTGATGAGCTTCAAGAGGTAGTCACCGGAAATGGTCTTCCAACAGTCTTGAAGGAGTTCCCAGAGATGCTTAGCACTTGTTGGCCCTTTTGCCTTCACTCTGCGGTCCAGCTCACCCCAAACCATCTCGATTGGGTTCAGGTCTGGTGACTGTGGAGGCCAGGTCATCTGGTGTAACACCCCATAACTCTCCTTCTTGGTCAAATAGCCCTTACACAGCCTGGAGGTGTGTTTGGGGTCATTGTCCTGTTGAAAAATAAATGATGGTCCAACTAAACGCAAACCGGATGGAATAGCATGCCGCTGCAAGATGCTGTGGTAGCCATTCTGGTTCAGAATACCTTCAATTTTGAATAAATCCCCATCAGTGTCACCAGCAAAGCACCCCCACACCATCACACCTCCTCCTCCATGCTTCACGGTGGGAACCAGGCATGTAGAGTCCATCTGTTCACCTTTTCTACATCGCACAAAGACACGGTGGTTGGAACCAAAGATCTCAAATTTGGACTCATCAGACCAAAGCACAGATTTCCACTGGTCTAAAGTTCATTCTTTGTGTTCTTTAGCCCAAACAAGTCTCTTCTGCTTGTTGCCTGTCCTTAGCAGTGGTTTCCTAGCAGCTATTATACCATGAAGGCCTGCTGCACAAAGTCTCCTCTTAACAGTTGTAGAGATGTGTCTGCTGCTAGAACTCTGTGTGGCATTGACCTGGTCTCTAATCTGAGCTGCTGTTATCCTGCGATTTCTGAGGCTGGTGACTCGGATGAACTTATCCTCCGCAGCAGAGGTGACTCTTGGTCTTCCTTTCCTGGGGGGGGTCCTCATGTGAGCCAGTTTCTTTGTAGCACTTGATAGTTTTTGCCACTGCACTTGGAGACACTTTCAAAGTTTTGCCAATTTTTCGGACTGACTGACCTTCATTTCTTAAAGATATGATGGCCACTCGTTTTTCTTTACTTAGAATTTGTATTATGGCAAGAAAAAAGCAGCTAACAGTCTATTCAGTAGGACTATCAGCTGTGTATCCTCCAGACTTCTGCACAACACAACTGATGGTCCCAAACCCATTTATAAGGCAAGAAATCCCACTTATTAAACCTGACAGGGCACACCAGTGAAGTGAAAACCATTTCCGGTGACTACCTCTTGAAGCTCATTAAGAGAACGCCAAGAGAGTGCAAAGCAGTAATCAAAGCAAAAGGTGGCTACTTTGAAGAACCTAGAATATAAGACATATTTTCAGTTGTTTCACACTTTTTTGTTAATTATATAATTCCACATGTGTTAATTCATAGTTTTGATGCCTTCAGAGTGAATCTACAATTTTCATAGTGATGAAAATAAAGAAATCTCTTTGGTGTGTCCAAACTTTTGGTCTGTACTGTGTATATATATATATATATTTATATATATACACACATAGCATGCAAAAAATGGCCAAAAAAAGCCACGAAGAAACATGTAAAATATGCTTTTTTTTCAGTATTTCTTGCATAAAAAATGTAGAAAAAATGCCTAGTGTGAACTGCACCTAAGGCCAGGGTCAGACTTATGAGAAACTTGCACGAGTCTTGCACGTCAATACCCGACTCTGCCGCCGGCACTCGGGAGCGGAGCGTTCAGCTGCATAGAAATACGTGCAGCTGAACGCTCCGATCCGAGTGCCGGCGGCAGTGTCGGGTATTGACGTGCAAGACTCGTGCAAGTTTCTCGCAAGTCTGACCCCGGCCTAGGGATAAGAGTCAGTACCTCTAGTGTACACTCCAGGCTACTAGGTAGCACACAAGACTATGGGTGCTAATAGCATGAAGCTCACGTACCCTGAGCAACAAAAAACCTAGAAAACATTACTCCGAGAAAAAACAAATTGTCCTTGAAATATTTCAAAACCTGACAATAAGTAAAAATAAAACAATCATGGAAACGCTGCGTCCTGGATGTTCCATTTCCTACTTTGTATCACATATATCTTGAGACAAAGCAAGAATAAGTCCTTGATTAAAGGAACCACCCAAATAAACAGAGGGTATTTCATGAATAGTGGACAAAATACTGTCACCTGCTGAAATTGAGGGGAAACAGGTTTTATTTTTTTGCTATAAAATCCAGAGACATCCTGCGACATGGAACAGGAAATCCTATTGAGGAGCTATTAAATATCAGGAAGCCGGAAGTAACTGAGGACCGGTTGAAGACTTCAGAAGACAGGAGCCTGCATCCTCCCTCAGGATTGATAAAAGTCTGGCTATTTGGATCTTTGTATTAGTTGTGTAAGATATTTCTCACATCTTAAAATGCTATAAACCTCATTTAACTTGGATAAATCTTCTTAAAGAGGACCTTTCACCAAGGGAACTGGACACACCATGTAATAGTGCCTTTAGTGCTGAATAAAATGGTATTTTTTCAATTTTACATCTTTGTTGCTGAGATATTCGCAATCATAGTATTTGGCTTAACTTTTTTCCTCACTCCTGGATGTATGTGATTTGATCAAAGACAGGGAGAGTGAAGCAGCCACTGATTGGCTGCAGGGATCACGTGACATGACAATGTGAGAGCCCGTACCGACACCAATGGACTGGCACCGGCACAGAAGGTGAGTATTAGGCCGGAGTCACACTACAGCGAGATACGGCCGAGTCTCGCAGGTTAAAACCAAGCTCTGGCACCGGCACTCCGGAGCGCAGCGTGCAGCTCCATGTATTGCTGTGCGGCTGCACGCTCCGCTCCGGAGTGCCGGCCCCAGAGCTTGGTTTTAACCTGTGAGACTCGGCGGTATCTCGCTGTGTGTGATCCCGGCCTAAGTGTTATTATTTTACAAGGGGGAAACAGAGATTGGGAAGGGGTTGTCCTTGTAGCGGACAACCCCTTTAACCCCTTTCCAACATCGGGCGTAATAATACGCCAATGTCGGACTCCCTCCTCTTGATGTGGGCTCCGGTGGTGAGCCAATATCTTTTTTGGCACGTCAGCTGTTTTGAACAGCTGACATGTGCCAGCAATAGCTGGGGGTGGGATCGCGATCCACCCGCGGTTATTAACCCTTTAAATGACGCTGTCAAACTCTGACAGCGGCATTTAACAAGCGCTTCTGACAATCATGCCAGAAATACGCACACCGGTGACCCGCATCACGTGATCACGGGTCAACAGTGTGTTGGCATGACCTCTATAGTTGTGAATGCCAGATTGCTGTGAGCGCCACCCAGTGGTCGGCGCTCATAGCAAGTGAGCAATTCTACTACATAGAAGTGATCTGACCATCGCCTCTATGTAGCAGAGCCGATCGGGTTGTGGCAGCTTCTAGTCTCCCATGGAGACTATTGAAGCATGCCAAAGTGAAAAGAAAATGTTTTTAAAAATATTAAAAAAAATTAAAAATATATAAAAGTTCAAATCACCCCCTTTCTCCTCATTCAAAATAAAACAAAAATAAAATCACATACACATATTTGGTATTGCCGCGTTCAGAATCGCCCGATCTATCAATAAAAAAAAGGATTAACCTGATCGCTAAATGGCGTAGCGAGACAAAAGTCAAAACGTCAGAATTACGTTTTTTTGGTTGCTGCAACATTGCATTAAAATGCAATAACGGGCGATGAAAAGAACGTATCTGCACCAAAATGGTATCACTAAAAACGACAGCCCGGCACGCAAAATATAAGCCCTCACCCAACCCAAAATCATGAAAAATGGAGACGCTACAGGTATCGGAAAATGGTGCATTTTTTTTTAAACAAAGTTTGGAATTTTTTTTCACCACTTAGATAAAAAAGAACCTAGACATGTTTGGTGTCTATGAACTCGTAATGACCTGGTGAATCATAATGGCAGGCCAGTTTTAGCATTTAGTGAACCTAGTAAAAAAGCCAAACAAAAAACAAGTGTGGGATTGCACTTTTTTGCAATTTCACAGCACTTGGGATTTTTTCCCGTTTTCTAGTACACTACATGGTAAAACCAATAATGTCGTTCAAAAGTACAACTCATCCCTCAAAAAAACAAGCCCTCATACGGCCATATTGATGGAAAAAATATCAAAGTTATGGCTCTGGGAAGTAGGGGAGCGAAAAACGAAAACGCAAAAACGAAAATACCTCCGGGGGTTAAGGGGTTAAAGCCTATCTCTGTGTTATGCCAGTATGGAGCTTAACAGACAGGACAGAAGTACCAGAGAGACTAAGACCCTTCCCCCCTTCTGTCTCTGCATCGCTGCTGTTAGAGACGAATTACACTTGACAACAGGCAGTGCACACAAAGTTAAGAAAGAAAGGCAGATAGGAACTTAAAATGCTAGGACATGTTCACACATGGCTTTTTTTCTTGTAGCAAAAATGCAGAGTATGGTTGGAAAACAGCAGTGGAAATTCCATACATTTTTATGTATTTTTCGTGCTTTTATAAAAAAAAAAAATTGTTCTTGATATGTTTTTTTCTGCTAAGCCTTAAGGGTATGTGCACACGTTGAGGATTCGTGTGCGGAATTTTCGGCGCGAAATCTGCTTTTTTTTAAAAAGAATCCGCACGTCAAAATCCACGCGTTTTTTAGGCGGATTTCCTGCAGATTTAGTGCGGATTTCGCCTGCGTTTTTACACCTGCGGATTCCTATATTGGAATGGCTGTAAAAACGCTGCGGAATCCGCACAAAGAATTGACATGCTGCGGGAAAAAAAAGCAGCGTTTCTGCGCGGATTTTTCCGCAGCATGTGCACAGCGTTTTTTTTTTCCCATACAATAGCATTGTACTGTAAATCACTTGCGGATCCGCAGCAAATCCGCAACGTGTGCACATACCCTAATGGGGAAAAATGCAGAAAAAACAGGAGAAAGAACTGACATGCTGTGCTTTAAAAAAAAAGATTTTTGAAACTTCATTCATGATGTTGTTGTACGGTAAAGAGCTGCATTTTTATCCCCCCCCCAAAAAAAAAGGATGAAAAAATGCATAATAAATGCTACATGTGAAAGACGAAAGCACAACCTCATATTTACTAGGGTAAATCTGTAATTCAGTATTTTTGCTTCCAGTCTTTGAATCATAATAATTCTCGCCGTACATGGATTGCTCTATACACACCTTCACTCTCGGCACGAAACACGAAAATCCTGTGCTTTGTGACTACTTCAAACTTGTTCTCCTTGGTTGAACGAGCCATTTCAATGGAGGTCAGGGGGATCACACCTTTAGAATATATGTCCTAAAAACAGACAGGGTACAATATGAAGATTGATAGATGTCGGGGAGGGGGGGTTATTGCACAGCTGTAGATTTGTGACTTTGTGTCATATTTGTCCTCTGTTTTTGATAGCGATAGGAAAGGTGGAACAACATCCAGAGACCACAACGACTTATGTCAACTCCGGAAATGGGTGGACGAGACCGTCGGCCAAAGCCAAGTCTTACACAGCATAGTCTAAAACTGGGAACTTTCCAGTTACCCAGAATTGTTATCTTGCTCTTAAAAAAGCAGATTGGGGTGCAGCATTTGATTACGGAGAGTTGCTAAAAAAAAATGAAATGTTGCAAAATTAAATAGAAAAAAAACAAAGCAAAAAAAAATCCTCGTAAGTTAGGGACACAACATTGTTTTCTCTCCATCTGAGAAAAACGGTCTGATTATGCTAATCGCACTGTGATCAGAGTTTGATCAGAGATTGATCTGATTTTCTCGGAGGTGGAGAGAAAAAAAAAAGTTTTTCCACTTTCTCCATTCTGTCAGTCCATGAAAATAGACTGCACTCTGATGTCATCCAAGAGCGGTCCAATTTTTTTTCATGGACACATACACATAAATGGGCGGGTGCCACTCGATTCTCAGAGGAAAATTGTGCATGCTGCAATTTTGTTTTTCCTCTGACCACTCGGTCTGGAGCAAAAATCTGATATGTGCACAGCACCATAAGATAACATGTGTACGAGTGCTATCTGTCAAAAGTACAGATGGCACTTGTCCGATTTAAATGATCGAGTCCATGAGCCCTTAGGCTACTTTCACACTAGCGTTACAGGGCGCAGCGCAGGGCCGCCGCTAAGCCCCGCCCACGCCTCCTCCGGTTAGTGATCGCTGCATGCGATCAGCGTACCCTATAGTTAGCGTTGGGTATGCTGGTCATGCGCTGGCACACTTTTGCCGGTGCATCCGCCCTTTTGGCGCTGTGCAGAGCGCACAAGAATGCAACACAGTGCATTTTTGTGCGCTCGGCGTAGCAACGAAAGGGCGCAAGCGCCGGCAAAAGTGTGCCAGCGCATGACCAGCATACCCAACGCTAACTATAGGGTACGCTGATCGCATGCAGCGATCAGAGGAGGAGCTGACCAGAGGAGGCATGGCTGGGGGCGGGGCTTAGCGGCGGCCCTGCGCTGCGCCCTGTGTGATACTAGCCTTAGGCCAGGGTCACACCATCGTATTTTCCGTCCAAGTGTGATCCGACAAAACATCGGAAAGCACTCGGATCAATGTTAATCTATAGAGACGCGCACATGTCTGATTTTTTCCTTGGACAGAGCGTCTATGAGTGGGTGGAAATCATCCAACTGCACTCCAATGACATCTGAGATCAGTCTGATTTCTACAGACTTGCACACTGAAGAAGATGGAAAAATGTTACTCTCCATCTTCTCCATAATGTGCTATAATTCTCTCGATAAGACCGTATCACACTACTGCACGTCTCGCGGCTGTTCAACAGCCACACACAACACATGCAGGGATTACCTGTTTGTTAGGCAATACCTCCATGTGTTGAGGCTGTCGAACAGCCGCGAGACATGCAGCCTTGAGGACTTAAACATATTTTTCGAGCAAGCCCAAGACACTCTGTTAGCACCAGAGCATGCTCGGATAACACCTTATTACTGTAAAAATCTGATATTTCTCCACTGTATTGGGAGTCACAGGACATCCAAAAGCTTCACTGTATGCGGAGCTGACATCTGCACGGAAATATGTGTATACAAGGATCCCGCTATGGAGACCGAATTCACAGCAAATACACTGTACAATACATTTGTCATTTTCTTTTCTGCAATATTTGCTAATACAATATTTCCTAATACAGGTCTACAGTATTTATTAGTGATATTATGAACATCAATATAATGAGTGAAGACCCCGGCGCACGTCCTGCATTTGTCTATTGGTTGTGTTACAGAACTTATTGGGAATATAGATCTGTTCCATATACATGAATGGGGATGTTTCTGGTCCGTGGATTTTTACATTGGGGCCGGCTGTCAGTCAGGGCCGAGGGTGCAGTTATAGCCGCCCACTCTATATTCTCAGAGCGGTTACTTATCCCAAGCGGGTGCTGACCCCGTAACTGAAACCGGGAATAAAGTTCATTTTCTCCCGCAGTGTTCGGGTAAATGCAGGCCTCAGGCAGGTTAGTAACGCTATTAACCTGCAGATTAAGGCCGGTTTCACATTTGCGCTTTATAGCGTAATGACGGCCTGCGCACGACCGCCGCTAAGCCCCGCCCCCTGCCGGCTCCCTGCCCGCCCCTTCCGGTCATCACCGCCTACTAGCTCACATGGACGCTTGCGATCTGCGCACACTATCTTTAGCATAGGGTGTGCTGTCTGTGCGCTAGTAGGATTTTGGCGTGCGCTGCGCACTATTGAAGGTGCGCCGTGCGCGCCGAAATGCAACATGCTGCGTTCGGCGCACACGGGCGCACCTTCAAAAGTGTGCAGCGCACGGCAAAATCCTGCTAGCGCACGGCCAGCACACGATCTGCGCACCCTATGCTAAAGATAGGGTGCGCAGATCGCAAGCGTCCATGTGCGCTAGTAGGCGGCGATGACCGGAAGGGGCGGGCAGGGAGCCGGCAGGGGGCGGGGCTTAGCGGCGGCCGTGCGCAGGCCGTCGCTGCGCTATAAAGCGCAAATGTGAAACCGGCCTAACCACATATATGGCATTTTTTCAGGTGACAGGTTCCCTTTAAAGAGATTCCGAGAGAATGGTGCTGACAGTGAATTGATTAATACCAGTGAGTGACCTGTAAAGATTACCTGAGGTTAGGGCCTCCTCTTTAGGCGCGGTAACAGAAGAGAACAGAAAGTTAATTAAAGTTGGAAAGAAATTCGTGTTTAAGAAGATAAATGGGTTAGAAAGGCCAATAGCTCTTACCTAGACTGATACATTATAACAAACCCAGTTGTGACAGGAACAGTAAGAAAGGAGAAGCTTGAAACCCTTGTGTGTTTCCTTTAAAGGGAATCTATCAGTAGGAACAACCCTCCTAAGTCATCTATATGGGCATGTAGGTCATAGGAAGCTCTATAAAACGATACCTTGATAACTGTGATATGATATCTTATTTACATTCTTCTTAAAATGTAAATGACCTGCTAAGATCTATGGGCGGGGCACAGATCTCCCTTAGAATTTGCCTCCATAGCTTATTTTAAATGCAAGGGAATATTTCCAGTGTGAGACTTGTAATGGCTGACAGTCTGCTCTCCTGATCTACACTACCGTTCAAAAGTTTTGGGGTCACCCAAACAATTTTGTGTTTTCCATGAAAACTCATACTTTTATTAATCAAATGAGTTGCCAAATAAATTTAAAATCTAGTCCAGACATTGACAAGGTTCCAAAAAAAAATATTTTCATTTGCAATAATAATTTTCTCCTTCAAACTTTGCTTTCGTCAAAGAATGCTCCCTTTGCAGCAATTACAGCATTGCAGACGTTTGCCATTCTAGCAGTTAATTTGCTGAGGTAATCTGGAGAAATTTCACCCCATGCTTCTCGAAGCCCCTCCCACAAGTAGGTTTGGCTTGATGGGCACTTTTTGTGTACCATACGGTCAAGCTGCTCTCACAACAGCTCAATGTGGTTGAGATCTGGTGACTGCGCTGGCCACTCCATTACAGATAGAATACCAGTTGCCTGCTTCTTCAATAATTTGGAGGTGTGCTTTGGGTCATTGTCCTATTGTAGGATGAAACTGGCTCCAATCAAGTGCTGTCCACAGGGTATGGCATGGCGTTGCAAAATAGAGTGATAGCCTTCCTTATTCAAAATCCCTTTTACCTTGTACAAATCTCCCACCTTACCAACACCAAAGCAACCCCAGACCATCACATTACCTCCACCATGCTTGACAGATGGCATCAGGCACTCTTCCAGCATCTTTTCAGCTGTCCTGCGTCTCACAAATGTTCTTCTGTGTGATCCAAACACCTCAAACTTGGATTCGTCTGTCCATAACACTTTTTTCCAGTCTTCCTCTGTCCAATGTCTGTGTTCTTTTGCCCATATTAATCTTTTCCTTTAATTAGCCAGTCTCAGATATGGCTTTTTCTTTAAAAAATTATATTTTGAAGTGACCCTAAACTTTTGAATGGTAGTATACATGTAAAGCTTCTCCCTTTTAATAATTTCAGGAGGCAGATTCTCTGGGAGATCTATGACTGACGCATAGATCTTAACAGCTCATTTACATGTGTATTTCTCAGGAATAAGACATCAGATAACAGATATCAAGGTATAATTTTATTCAACTGCCTATGATCTACTGACACATTCCGTTTAATTGACAGGCAGATGTCTTATTCCACTGCATTCACTATTCAATTAATTCAATATATGCATTTGCAAGACCTCATGAAAACATGTTTTGCAGGAGAAACACATTTATTCTACAAATAGATTTAAAGAAGATGAAGACCTCAGCACATGACGTTGGTATTGTCAAGTAGTTTACCTCAGGGGAGACCAAGCATCTTGGCCTTCCCCCGCTACCCCCGCGTGACCATAAAAAACCCCACCCCCCTTACCGGCGCCAACTAAGACACGGACACGAATATTTTTCTTTGGAATTTTTATGGCCACAGCAGCCTTTTTTTAAACCAACAAAAACAACAATAAACACTGTATCATAAATAACATAAGTACAATGACTTGAACACTGAAAGGAGGAGTCCTTGAAGCCACAAGATCATGGTGAAGTAGTCCAAAACACTGTGGACAAACCCCATCCATTTGCTCCCAGCCGTTACCCCACAGGCTCAGGAGCACCAGCACACCAATAAATATTGTCCACGAACTACTTGGAGATCCGCCCACTTCTGACGGAAAACTCGCCAACCACCTTTCACCAGATCTCGACCAACATACCATTTAATGGAGTAGACCCTACACACCGAGTCTCCAACACCAATATCCACTGACTTCAAGGACTCCCCCCTCCTCCAAAACCGCCATGACCCAAAATACGATAACGCTCCCAGCTGTCCGAAAGAAGGGAGGGAGGGTGGGACTGTTTCGGTGCTGGGAGAGCGGGAACAGAGGGCGGGAACACCCCCGACCCTCTCCTAAATACCCCTTGGCTCCCCCTCCCTGTTAGCAGTTCCCCCCACTAAACCCTCCAACCCCCCCGTCATGATGGCCTCCGCCCACGCCTCCTATGGGGGGCTGGGAGGCTCACTCCGGCCATTTCTTAATTCAAAATCTGCTACATACAGTATCTCTTAGTGTTCACCATAGTGAGGCTGAGCTGCATGGAAATAGCAATGTTATAATATTCTTAAAAAGGTGTCCACAAAATAGACACTTATTCTTCATCATGATGCGGAGACAGAGGTCTCCTATTTTTGAGAAAGCTATGATCTTAGAAGAAGTTTGGACATGCATCTCTCAGACATTTATGGCATTTTCTGTAGCTAGACCATGAGACCATAAATGTCATGCATAACTCTTTAACAGAAAAATAAATAGCAGCAACCAGTCATTAAAAAGTAACCTATGTATAGCACCAAGCAGTCTTTAAAAATAATTTGTCAGCAGGCTTTTCCTATGTAATTTGAGGAAAGTATGAGGTAGGGGTTAAAACACTGTATTCAAGGATGTGTCACGTATCAGGCTGTGTGCTATTGTTTCCATACAGTTAAGGTTTTATCACTTGGTGATTATTATTGTCCAGACAATAGCAGCTGCAGCAGCGCAAGCATGCTAATCTGACTCCTCCCCTCCTGTGATAAGCACCTCACTTACTATAGACCTTGTACATGCAGAGCCTGATGTGGGCAGGGTTAGCTTTCTCATTGCATTGCTAAATATAAAAACTCTGTGTCAGGGCGGCTGCACCCAATAATCTAAGTGATACATCATTGGATTCATTGATCCAAATATTCCAGCACATCTTCTTAAAAACAGAATTTTTATTGAGAAATCTTCATTAAAAATCCAAAAGCATTTACGCGTTTCAACTCAACAAAGTCTTACTCATAATGACCACATTCTAAAAATTCCCAACCATATATCCTGCGCTAGGAACTGAAGACAAATCAGTATGCACCTGATGAATTAACTCAATGTGAACCGCAAATAAACTCAAAGGATCATATGATTGCAAAAAGTACCGTCAAACCATCTACATGTAAAGGCAACCAGCCCAGTATATATTATAGAATTGAAAACGCATGAGACAAAAAAAAACCAAAACGCATGAGTCTCATGGGTTTACAATACAATTCCCCTTTTCCCTTCAATATAAAAAACAGATACTTTTTCAAATTTAAACCACCAGGCGTTCTTGTCTGCAAACACAGAATCCACCTCGCCTCACATTTTCGTACTTCATATACAGTATTATGTTACCTCCTCTGGATTTTAAATTTGGTTTGTCAATAGCCATAACTTTTAAGGCTAGTTTCACACTAGCTTTTATTCGACGCAGCGCACGGCGCCGCTAGGCCCCGCCCCCTGCCGGCTCCCTGCCCGCCCCATCCGGTCATCGCCGCCTACTATCGCACATGGACGCTTGCGATCTGCGCACCCTATCTTTAGCACAGGGTGCGCTGGCTGTGCGCTAGTAGGATTTTGGCGTGCGTTGCGCACTTTTGAAGGTACGCCCGTGTGCGCCGAAAGCAGCATGTTGCATTTCGGCGCACCTTCAAAAATGCGCAGCGCACGCCAAAATCCTACTAGCGCACGGCCAGCGCACGATCTGCGCACCCTATGCTAAAGATAGGGTGCGCAGATCGCAAGCGTCCATGTGCGATAGTAGGCGGCGATGACCGGATGGGGCGGGCAGGGAGCCAGCAGGGGGCGGAGCTTAGCGGCGCCGTGCGCTGCGTCGAATAAACGCTAGTATGAAACTAGCCTAAGTTAGATACATCACCCCCATGAATTTGCAAAAAAATGTCGAAATGCACCCGAGGGAGTACGTGTAGTATGATTTTGAGCATCATAAATAGGCTCCGATAAACGTTTACGGAGCGAACGCGTGGTGTATCCCACGTACTGCAGACGGCATTGTTCGCAGCAAATGAGGTACACCAGATTAGTACTACTGCAATTCATGAGAAAGTTTATATCATAGGTCTTATTTGTCTGGAAGGAAGAACAATTTTTGGAATTGACCATATATTTGCAGGCACCACATGTTTTATGGCCACAACGATATGAGCCCAGCGTGGCAAGCCATGTGGATTGGGCTTCCCTATGAAAATTCCTATTAGACGAGTGATCGCTGGGTGAAAGATAGTTGCCAATAGTAACCCCGCGTTTTGATACAAATTTAACATCCTTTGAAAAAATTTTCTGTGTAGTGGGGTCAGTACTTAGAATGGGAAGGTACTTCTTTACAATTGCCACTATCTTGTTAAATTGATTACTATATGTAGTAGAAAAAACTATTTCAGAAACCGGAGAGATATCCAAATTCTGTGTGTGTGCGCACTATCCCTTAAATAATCCTCCCTAGTCCTCATATTAGCTTTTCGCTTGCCGTTCTCCAATATTGGTTTTTTATATCCTCTGCATAGAAAACATTTATCAATAATTTGGCATTCAGCAGAATATAAAGCCTCCGTTGTACAGCAGCGTTTAGCTCTAATATATTCTCCAGTAGGGATATTATTAATGATTTGCTTCGGATGATTGCTTGCTGCATGTAAGAGGGAATTTCCACACACTGGTTTCCTATATAGACCACAGCTGATATTTTTCTCATGGGAATTACCCGTGAATTGAAGACACAAAAAGGAAATAGTGTGTGGATTCTGTTCAAAGCTGAAAGTCATATTGTAGGGATTGCTATTGAGATATGCAATAAATGCACTAATTTCAATTTTGTCACCCCTCCAGATCACCAGGACATCATCAATATAACGTGTATAAATATAGATGCTATCCAAAATAGGATTTAAATCACTATATATATACTGTTGTTCAAACCAATTAATAAAAATAATAGCCAGGGAGGGGCTAAATTTGGCCCCCATTGTACAACTTTGAATCTGTAAATAAAATTTCTTAAGAAACATAAAATAATTATTTTTCAAAAGAAAATTTGTAACACTGATGATAAAATCCTGGTGCTCTGGGGTATAGCAAGAATATTTGTCAAGTTGGTCTCTTAAAGCCATAAGAGCCAAACTGTGAGGAATTGAGGAATATAGGGATGCAATGTCACATGTCAGCCATTGATAATTCTCAGACCATTCAAGATTATGTACCAGATTCAAAACATGCTTGGAGTCCCTGATATAACTAGGAGGGCCCTGTATTGTTCAACATCTTTATCAACGATTTAGATGAAGGAATTGAGGGTAAACTGATTAAATTTGCTGATGACACAAAGCTAGGAGGGATAGCTAATACTAGAGAAGAGAGAGAGAGAGGATTCAAAAAGATATAAATAAACTGGAGAAGTGGACAGCAACTAACAGAATGGTTTTTAACAGGGAGAAATGCAAAGTACTACATCTGGGTAATAAAAATGAAAAAAGCATATATAGAATGGGAGGAATAGGGCTAAGTGACAGCACATGTGAAAAAGACTTGGGTATACTAATAGATCACAGACTGAATATGAGTCAACAGTGTGATGCAGCAGCAAAAAAGGCAAATGCAATTCTAGGATGTATTAACAGAAGCATACAGTCTAGATCACATGAAGTCATTATTGCCCTCTACTCCTCTTTGGTCAGACCTCATCTGGAATATTGTGTCCAGTTTTGGGCACCACATTTTAAAAAAGACATGAACAAACTGGAGCAAGTTCAGAAAAGAGCGACCAGAATGGTGACCAGTCTGCAAACCCTGTCTTATGAGGAAAGGTTGCAGGATTTGGGAATGTTTAGTTTGCAAAAGAGAAGACTGAGAGGAGACTTAATAGCTGTCTACAAATATCTAAAGGGCTGTCACATTGTAGAAGGATCAACTTTATTCTCATTTGCACAAGGAAAGACTAGAAGCAATGGGATGAAACTGAATGGGAGGAGACACAGATTAGATATTAGAAAAAACTTTTTGACAGTTAGAGTGATCAATGAGTGGAACAGGCTGCCACGAGAAGTGGTGAATTCTCCTTCAATGGAAGTCTTCAAACAGAGGCTGGACAGACATCTGACTGGGATGATTTAGCGAATCCTGCTTTGAGCAGGGGGTTGGACCAGATGGCCCAGGAGGTCCCTTCCAACTCTACGATTCTATGATTGGTACGAAATTGGTTTTAACCTGTCATCTAACCACTCGCCAAGATGCTCAGTCAACGAGTTAATACCCGACACTATTGGACGTAGTGGCTTATTTGTTTTGGGAAATGCATGAAACAATGGTGTTTGTATATAATCAGGCTGAAAAAAAATCACACTGCTTTTGATTAATAATCCCCAAAAAAACACCTTCTGATAGTAAGGACTTTAAAAAGCCCCTAATTCGTTCTGTAGGATCATGATTTAAATGCATATACGCCCCTATCCAACACAACCACAGAACCCCCTTTGTCAGAATTTGTAATAATGATATTAGGATTAACCTGTAGTTTTTTCAATGAGTCTTGATCAGGTTGGGAATTTTTAGTATGTGGTCATTATGAGTAAGACTCTGTTGAGTTGAAACGCGTAAATGCCTGATGATTTCCAGTATTTGGTCGAGTCTGAACTTCATATGTTGAGAGAACAAAAACAATCTAGTTTTAATCTCTCTAAAGCTGAACAAGACTCATTGAAAAAACTACAGGTTAATCCTAATATCATTATTAAAAATCGTACTACACGTGCTCCCTTGGGTACATCTCGACATTTTTTGCAAATGCGTGGGGGTGATGTATCTAACTTAAAAGTTATGGCTATTGACAAACCAAATTTAAGATCCAGAGGAGGTAACATAATATATGAATTACAAAAATGTGAGGCGAGGTGGATTCTGTGTTTGCAGACAAGAACGCCTGGCGGTTTAAATATGAAAAATGATCTGAGTTTTTTATATTGAAGGGAAAAGGGGAATTGTATTGTAAACGCATGAGATTCATGCGTTTTTTTTTTTTGTCTCATGCGTTTTCAATTCTATAATATATACTGGGTTGGTTGCCTTTACATGTAGATGGTTTGATGGTACTTTTTGCAATCATATGATCCTTTGAGTTTATTTGCGGTTCACATTGAGTTAATTCATCAGGTGCATACTGATTTGTCTTCAGTTCCTAGCGCAGGATATATGGTTGAGAATTTTTAGTATGTGGTCATTATGAGTAAGGCTACTTTTACACATCCGGTGTGTTTGTTCTGGCAGCGTGCGGCGGAAAGCCGGACAGCCGGATCAGGCCTGCAGCGGTGACACCGGATGCAGATGCGGCGCCTGATCCGGCTTGGAAAGCATTTAAAGGAGCCACACCGGGGACGAGAGAGGCGGCGGTATGCGGGGGGGAGAGAGAGAGATACGCGCGCGCGCCGGGCACTTGTGGGTTAAACCTCACAGTGTCCGCGCATGCGCTGTAGAAAAACCCGTTCCGACGCTGAAAAAAACGTTGCAGGCAACGTTTTTTGCTGACGCCGGACGGCGCAGGTTTGCCGTTTCCGGCTAAAAACGGAGGCGCCGCATGTCCATCCGACACGATGCGGCGATCATTAAATTCTATGTGCCAAAACCGGATCCAATTCCAGATCCGGTTATCACACTTTTCGCCGCATCGTGCCGGATTCAAAAAGCCGGATGTGTGAAAGCAGCCTTAGACTCTGTTGAGTTGAAATGCGTAAATGTTTGTCTTAAGGCTGGTTTCACATTCGCGCTTTTTAAGCGCACGCACGGCCGGGGGTAGCTCCGCCCCCGAGCCGGCTCTCTGCCCGGCGTGCCCGCCCCTTCCTTGTAGCGCCGCCTCCTAGCGCACAGCGGCGCCTGCGATCGGCGCACCCTATCTTTAGCATAGGGTGCGCAGATCGTGCGCAGGCCGTGCGCTAGTTGCGCTTTGACCTGCGCTGCGCACTTTTGACGGTGCGCCGTGCGCGCCAAAATCCGAAAAGTTTGATTTTGGCGCGCACGGCGCACCGTCAAAAGTGCGCAGCGCAGGTCAAAGCGCAACTAGCGCACGGCCTGCGCACGATCTGCGCACCCTATGCTAAAGATAGGGTGCGCCGATCGCAGGCGCCGCTGTGCACTAGGAGGCGGCGCTACAAGGAAGGGGCGGGCACGCCGGGCAGAGAGCCGGCTCGGGGGCGGAGCTACCCCCGGCCGTGCGTGCGCTTAAAAAGCGCGAATGTGAAACCAGCCTTACCATGGTTTTTTAACCTGTATCCTGCTTTTGGATTTTTAACGAAGATTTATCAATAAAGATTCTATTTTTAAGTAAGAAGATGTGCTGGAATATTTGGATCTTTGCATTATGTCAGCTTGTGACATTTCCTTACACCTTCGTCAAAGAACTGCCTCCAATGTGACAAGTAAAAAAGGTGAGCGGAATATATTCGTTTTTGATCATTGGATTCATTGTCTCTTTGCCTACATTACGGAGCTTTCAGATGAGGTAGCGAAACCATATTGGACGTTTCATTTCCATACTGCACTTTGACCCTACTGTATATTGATGATACTCTACAACAGAGGGGAACCTATGGCCAACGGGCTCTTTATGGCGTGCAATGGCCTTTCTTCCAGCCCCCTGAACTCGGACCTAAACTGTAACCTTAGGCCATGTTCACACATTCAGTATTTGATCAGTATTTTACATCGATATGTGTAAGCCAAAACTAGGAGCAGGTGATTTCTCTGATTGCTCCACTCCTGGCTTACAGATACTGATGGAAAATACTGATCAAATACTGAACGTGTGAACGTGGCCTAAGCTGTGACCTGAGCTTTATCCTGAGCTGTAACCTGATCTGCATCCTGAGCTGTAACCTGAGAAGAGACCTGAGCTGTAACCTAAGCTGTATCCTGAGGTGTGACCTGAGCTGTATCCTGAGCTTTATCCTGAGCTGTATCCTGAGCTGTGACCTGAGCTGTATCCTGAGCAGTATCCTGCGCTGTGACCTGAGCTATAACCTGAGCTGTATCCTGAGCTGTAACCTGGCTGTAACCTTAGCTGTAACCTGGGCTGTGACCTGATCTGTATCCTGAGAAGAGACCTGAGCTGTAACCTAAGCTGTATCCTGAGCTGTGACCTGAGCTGTATCCTGAGCTGTGACAGGAGCTGTGACCTGAGCTGTGTCTTGAGCCGTAACCTGAGCTGTAACCTTTGCTGTAAACAGAGCTGTAACCTGACCTGTGACCTGAGATGTATCCTGAGCTATGACCTGAGCTGTATCCTGAGCTGTATCCTGAGCTGTGACCTGAGCTGTAACCTGAGCTGTGAACTTAGGTGTGACCTGAGCTGTGAACTTAGATGTGACCTGAGCTGTATCCTGGGCTATATCCTGAGCTGTGACCTGAACTGTGACCTGAGCTGTAACCTGAGCTGTGACCTTAGCTGTAACCTGAGCTGTGTCCAGAGCTGTGACCTGAGTTGTGACCTGAGAAGTAACCTGAGCTGTGACCTGAGCTGTATCCTGGGCTGTGACATGAGCTGTGACCTGTGCTGTGACCTGATCTGTAACCTGAGCTGTGTCCTGAGCTGTGACCTGATCTGTAACCTGAGCTGTGTCCTGAGCTGTGACCTGAGCTGTATCCTGAGCTGTGACCTGAGCTGTATCCTGAGCTGTATCCTGAGCTGTGACCTGAGCTGTATCCTGAGCTGTGACCTGAGCTGTATCCTGAGCTGTGACCTGAACAGTATCCTGAGCTGTATCCAGAGCTGAGACCAGAGCTGAGACCTGAGCTGTATCCTGAGCTGTGACCTGAGCTGTGACCTCAGCTGTTTCCTGAGCTGTATCCAGAGCTGTGACCTGAGCTGTATCCTGAGCTGTGACCTGAGCTGTATCCTGAGCTGTGGTCTGAGCTGTATCCTGAGCTGTGACCTGAGCTGTGACCTAAGCTGTATCCTGAGCTGTATCCTGAGCTGTGACCTGAGCTACTGTATATCCTGAGCTATATCCTGAGCTGTATCCTGAGCTGTTACCTGAGCTATATCCTGAGCGGTGACCTGAGCTGTATCCTAAACTGCTACCTGAGCTGTGACCTGATCTATGACCTTGGATGTAGCCTGAGCTGCGACCTGAGCTGTGACCTGAGCTGTATCCTGAGCAGTATCCTGAGCTGTGCCCTGAGCTGTAACCTGAGCTGTATCCTGAGCTGTAACCTGGCTGTAACCTTAGCTGTAACCTGGGCTGTGACCTGATCTGTATCCTGAGAAGAGACCTGAGCTGTAACCTAAGCTGTATCTTGAGCTGTGTCCTGAGCTGTATCCTGAGCTGTGACCTGAGCTGTGACCTGAGCTGTATCCTGAGCCGTAACCTGAGCTGTAACCTTAGCTGTAAACAGAGCTGTAACCTGACCTGTGACCTGAGATGTATCCTGAGCAGTGACCTGAGCTGTAACCTGAGCTGTGAACCTAGATGTGACCTGAGCTGTGAACTTAGATGTTACCTGAGCTGCATCCTGGGCTATATCCTGAGCTGTGACCTGAACTGTGACCTGAGCTGTACCCTGAGCTGTGACCTTAGCTGTAACCTGAGCTGTGTCCAGAGCTGTGACCTAAGCTGTAACCTGAGCTGTGTCCTGAGCTGTGACCTGAGCTGCATCCTGAGCTGCAACCTGAGTTGTGACCTGAGAAGTAACCTGAGCTGTGACCTGAGCTGTGACCTGAGCTGTATCCTGAACTGTGACCTGAGTTGTGACCTGAGCTGTATCCTGAGCTGTGACCTGAGCTGTGTCCTGAGCTGTGACCTGTGCTGTGACCTGATCTGTAACCTGAGCTGTGTCCTGAGCTGTGACCTGAGCTGTATCCTGAGCTGTGTCCTGAGCTGTGACCTGAGCTGTATCCTGAGCTGTGAACTGAGCTGTGACCTGAGCTGTATCCTGAGCTGTGACCTGAGCTGTATCCTGAGCTGTGACCTGAGCTGTGACCTGAGCTGTATCCTGAGTTGTGACCTGAACAGTATCCTGAGCTGTATCCTGAGTTGTGACCTGAGCTGTATCCTGAGCTGTGACCTGAGCTGTGTCCTGAGCTGTGACCTGTGCTGTGACCTGATCTGTAACCTGAGCTGTGTCCTGAGCTGTGACCTGAGCTGTATCCTGAGCTGTGACCTGAGCTGTGACCTGAGCTATATCCTGAGCTGTATCCTGAGCTGTGAACTGAGCTGTGACCTGAGCTGTATCCTGAGCTGTGACCTGAGCTCTATCCTGAGCTGTGACCTGAGCTGTGACCTGAGCTGTATCCTGAGCTGTGACCTGAGCTGTATCCTGAGCTGTGACCTGAACAGTATCCTGAGCTGTATCCAGAGCTGTGACCTGAGCTGCATCCTGAGCTGTATCCTGAGCTGTGACCTGAGCTACTGTATATCCTGAGCTATATCCTGAGCTGTATCCTGGGCTGTTACCTGAGTTATATCCTGAGCGGTGACCTGAGCTGTATCCTAAACTGCTAGGAAAAAGCAATTAGTTCCAGCTGCGTGTAAAAAAATTTCTTCTTTATTTCAACATTAAAATTATGTCATCTTCATAGTATGCCATACACAAGGACACGGCAACGCGTTTCGATCTGTAAGATCTTTGTCAGAGCCCTGAGCAGTATCCTGGGCTGTTACCTGAGTTATATCCTGAGCGGTGACCTGAGCTGTATCCTAAACTGCTACCTGAGTTGTGACCTGATCTATGACATTGGCTGTAGCCTGAGCTGCGATCTGAGCTGTATCCTGAGCTGTGACCTGAGCTCTTCTGGTTACATGATCTCCAGCTGAGAATCTCCTGCTTCCTGTGATGTCACATCAGATTCTTCATCACTTTCGGGACTCTGGAAACTGACAGGTGGTCGGGACCTGCATTCAGAAGAATTCACTTGGTATCTTTGAATGTTGCCAGTTCTCCCCTCTGCACCATTTTGCTCTTCTTTGGGCACTCTCTTCAACTCTGCTGTGGGTAAGTACCAAAGAGCCACTGTCACTTTCGGTGCCAGTGATCTCTGATGCACAGTTAGTGAATTTCCCACAATGCAGAGGAGAGACGGCAGGAGAAATCTTGTATAGCGAAGAGCGGAGGCTGTTGTGAATTCTCTCTCTGGCTTTCCTCTGGTGATTACTGAGGGTGGTGGAGCTGGTCAGATTGACAGAGGGATTGCGAGTTCTCTTTCTGGGCTCCCTCTGGTGGTTACTGGAGGTAGTGGAGCTGATCTGATTGACAGAGGCTTGCCACCTGATAATGAGGAAGACGATTGGAGATCTGGGGTTTCAGATTGGGATTTAAGACAGCCGACTCCCTCCTGCTGGTGATTTTCTTGCTGTGCCTCCTGAGATCTGATGTCTCCTGCTCTGCCCCTGCATGTTCAGCTAAGTGGTTCATTTGATCTGGTTTTGTCTATCTCTGCTTTGTGCGGGTCAGCCAGCTCCGGCTGGGGCTGTACTGAATCACCGCCCATATGTTACTGCTTGTACCAGTTTGTTTTGTCCTCTGTTATATTGGTCTCTTTTTGCTTTGCTTTCAGAATATACCAGAGTGCTGATATAGTGGGGGTGAAGTCGTGCGACTTCAGTGTTTTTTGTGCATCAGACGTGTTGGACTTTTGCAGCGTTTTTTGCGTGATTGCAGACAGTGTCTTTCCTTTCCTGTCCTGTCTAGTCAGTGTGGGCCCCATCGTTTGCTCAGTCTATTTTTCTGCCTGCGTTTGTGTTTTCATCTTGTCTCACCGACAACATATGTTTGAGGGCTATCTATTCCTTTGGGGTCTGCTCCGGGGCAGTTTAGATTTCCCCTTTCTTGCTTTAAGCTTAGTTAGCTCTCCGGCTGTGCCGAGGCGTCTAGGATCATCGTAGGTACGCTCCATGGCTACTGCCAGTTGTGTGGATAGGATCAGGGGTCTGCAATCCGCTTAGTTACCAATCTCTGATTTTGTGTGGCTTAGCCTGGGTCTGCTATCCTCCTCGGTGACCCATTCATAACAGGAGGCAGTCATATCTACGCCCCATAGCCCGGAAAATCGAAGCTATAATAGATGATTTTTACTGAACAAGGCCACATCCAGGAGACATGTATGACTAATTTCTCTTGTATACAACATGTATGCCCATATTAATAACTCAAAAAGAAAGAGAGAATAGATTCAATGGGGTTCCAGTTCTAGAGGAAGTTTGGGTATTGTTCTGGTACCTGAACCAAACTTGCTAAAAAGTTTGGGTCAGGTACCAGAACCCAACTTCCACTGGTCCGCCAATCCCTACTGACAGATTCCTTTCAAAGAGGTTGTCCACAACCTTGACTCAGCTACTAGTTTTGCCATAAATGCCTAAGGATTGCTATATACCTTTTCTGACAAGTTTCATGTTTTATGCCTTTTTGCTTTGCTTCCTGTGCCCTAGCATATGTTTTTTTTTCATAGTGATCATTCCTGTTCAGATTCCTCTGTTCTATTCTTTTTCCCTTCATTCCTTGTTCTGGGCAGCAAGCCAGCAGTGAGCACAGACCTGTAACTCCACCTACACCCCTCCATCTCTTCCTCCAGTCACACACAGAGGCCCATCTCCTGTACAGGGAATAAAAGCAATGCACAAAGCACCATTACACCAGCCCTGGCAATAAATATTATCCCTTCCCCTTCACTGACATGGATGATGGGATGGATCAATGGATGGGGAGAGATCTGAATGTGAAGAGTCACTGCACTATTAGTATAATGAAGGCAACTTCTTATCAGGCAATGCCATACACCAAAAAGACAACTTCTTAAAAATTAAGGAAAGAGAGTGCACATAGGGCAATAAAAGTGATTTTTTTGGGTGACAATACACAGTTAGTGCACTCACCTTTACAGGTTGTGAACAGTCACAACCCCTTGCAAAATGTAAAAGGAACCAGTGGTCGCTGCAGACTCCCGTAGATACCAATGTCACAAGAAGGAAGAAAAAGACCGGGTTTTTCAATAAATTCTTTGGCCCTGAAGAAGTGACAGATTTGCCATGAAACGCATCGGCATAATAAAGTTTTGAAGAATATTTCTGTCCTTGTGTGGTCAGCGTGGATACATTGAAAAACCCGGTCTTTTTCTCCCTCCTTTGTGAAACTGCTTAAAAAGCAATTGATACCTAAGGTCCTGAAACACCTGCACATGAGGAAAGAGACATAGCGAATCAAAAAAGCTTGACTACATTTCTAATTGGAGGTATTTGCTAATACAGTATTATTATTATTACATACACCCCATATTGAGCCCTGCAAAGGAATACGTGGATTTCGTCCGCGCTGCCCAAATGATGAAATTCCAGAAGGTTGATAAAGTTTGACAGTGGTTTACTCTACGCGTTTCAAAGTTTTTTTCAACCTCTTTTTCAGGAAATACCATATTTCCATATTTCCATATTTCCTGAAGAAGAGGTTGCAAAAAACCTTGAAACGCGTAGAATAAACCACTGTCAAACTTTATTAACCTTCTGGAATTTCATCATTTGGGCAGCGCGGACGAAATCCACGTATTCCTTTGCAGAGCTCTGTTTCAGATAGTCGGTGACCGACTTGTGGATCTGCAGCAGCCCTTATCTATACATGCTTTGAATACCTACTACCAGGTGAGCAGTTTTTTGTCAAACCGCTGACTTTATTTGTGGGATAAGACCCTATATTGCGCTTGTGTCTCTCTCTTTCCTCACAATACTAGATGCACCATATATTGGGATAGGATCATGGAGATGGTAATACCCCTTTAACCATGAAGGTGTCATGAAACTCCTGGGAATGATTACCTTTCAAACAATGATGGCCTATTCTAAGGACCACTTTCGTAATAGTACAAAAGTAAAAAATGATTGCCCTAAGATGAAACATGGTATCAGTTATTTACATACCTTGTCATTACTGAAATACATTAGATTTTTGCCATCAAATTTTACAAATCGTTTTTGAAAGACGTAGTTTCTGAAAAAAAACTGCAGTATCAGTATGGATAAGGTTATAGATATGTACATATACATACATTTTTTTAATACATGCATGGACTAACTATGGCTTGTTCTCCAAGCCTTGTAAACCTTACCTGCCTATGATATTTGGCAGCCATGCGCAAGCAAAATTATTTGGTAAAGGGCAATATAAAATGAGCTTTTTTGTGCAGTAGATATGTAAAAGAAGGGTTTTCTGGAATGTACACTTTAAAGTGAAACTGTCACCATGGTTTCCCAATATAAAGAACGAACACCACCTTTAAGACCTCTTTTATAGCATTCTAGTAAGCTGTATGTAAGTCCCCAAGCCCCTGGGTACTGTAGTGCGCATGCGCCGACTTCACTTCTGGGTCAACAGTTCTCTTTGGCCTTTCCCAGCGCATGCACACTAAAGTACTTTGCTCTGTCCTCGGCCGGGCAGAGAGACGTACATTTGTGCAGGATTACAATGGTGGACCCTGTGTCGATGATTTAGGATGCATCTTCTACATGAAGCAGGGAAGGAGGACAGCAATCATAAGAAGAGAGGATGCTCTGGATCAAGAAAAGAGAGGGGATTGGGGACATACATACAGCATACCAGAATGCTGTAAAAGAGGACTTAAAAGTTGAGGCAATACTTTATATAGGGAAAACCACCTGGTGAATGTCAGCTAAAAGAAACTGGCTGATCAACTAATGTGTATGATGGTGTCACAACTGTTCCAATTGGCAGGTGTTGGGAGAAAGAAGGTGTGAGGGATGAGGGAGACTCCACTTTGGATTTATCAATTCAGGCCCCATAGATTATCCAGAGATCTCCCTTCCACAGCAGGGAAGTGGCCCACACCCTTGGGATAAGTTCACAAATCCCCAAAAGAACAGAACTTTGTCATTTGGTCAGAGAATTAGAGGACACGTGTTTATGAAGGCGAGGAGGAGCAGAGCTGGGACCTCCTGCTGTCTTTTGTGCAAGGCAGACAACATCAATTAGATTTCAAGGGAATGCACTAGAGCGTCTTTGACATCTAGAGATGAATTATGAGAGTACTGCCCTTCTCAGGGGTAAGTCCAATATACCACCAGAACCCTGGGAGCCCTCCGCAAGCACCCTCTCATCTTTCTCTAGCGGTCCCGGATAATGGACACCTGGCTCTCCAGAAACAGTTAGCCGACCCAAGTTTGGACTCTCTATATCGGTCCAGCCCCAATGAACCCTTTGAGATGCCAGTCGTCCCGTTTGGACCTCCTGCTAGGAAATGATGACCCATCCTAGATATTCGGAATTATTTCATCTAGGTGCTCAAGGGAGGAGAATTCAGTCCAACCCAGAGGGGCAGTGGAAAATATGTGAGGGGGCGAGCTAGGGGTTAAAAGCTAGCTACACACCTTTAGCCTTTGTCATTGTTCTGCCATGGAAGCCACGTCACGTCACGCGTGCAGACGGACCAGAAACTAAGAAGGTGAGATATGAGAGCTTCCCTTCATCCACAAGTTATAAGGAACGGTAACATGACACATACAGCTAACTGCTATCCCCAACCTGTGTTATTGGGGAATCCTGGCAGTGACGGACTGGAGGTTTATATATATATTCCCACCCTGGAACTGGTAATATATATACCGTCCCCACTGCAATCGATGTGTGGATGAAGGTCCACCACATCAAATCCCTGTCATGGCCAGCCCAATCTCCAGACCTGAACCCCACTGAAAACCTCTGGAATGTAATCAAGAGGAAGATGGATAGTCACAAGCCATCACACAAAGAGAAAATGCTAAAAGTTTTGTACCAGGAGTGGCATAAGGTCACCCAAAAGCAGTGTGAAAGACTGGTGGAAAGCATGCCAAGACGCATGAAAGCTGTGATTAAAAATCATGGTTATTCCACAAAATATTGATTTCTGAACTCTTCCTGAGTTAAAACATTAGTATTGTTGTTTCTAAATGATTATGAACTTGTCTTCTTAGCATTATTTGAGGTCTACAAGCACTGCATTTTTTTTGTTATTTTGACCATTTCTCATTTTCTGAAAATAAATACAAAATTTAGTGCTTAGAAATTCGAAGACATGTTGTCAGTAGTTTATAGAATAAAAGAGCAATTTACATTTTACTCAAAAATATACCTATAAAGAGAAACATCAGACAAACTGAAAATTTTGCAGTGGTCTCTACATTTTTGCCAGAGCTGTATATCTCCACTGCAGCAAGAAGAAAAACTGGCATCCAACTCACCCTTGAGGAGAGAGCTTATCTAACCACCCACTGAGCACTGGCCGTGACTTATCATGGATGGATGTGAAGCTAGCATATGGCGATATGGTCAAGTCATCGAGTATTTCATCTTTGTACAAGTCTGAAGGAAGACTGAACCGCTTGTTGTCTGCAGGAGAGTCCACAGTGGAATAACCTTCCTGCTCATTGTGAATAATTTGTGTGATTCGCTGAGTTTTTCCCTCTTCGTCATCACTCTTCCTCTCCTTAGTCGCTTCACCGATACTCCTGTGAGAAAACAATAAAATACAGTGTTTTCTAATTTAACTTGCTGCAATTGTCAAAATTCCTTAGACTTTCTTTCCTCTCACATTAGATGGGAGTTTGGGAAAATTTATTTTTCGTATTGTCACCATTTAATACCCTTAAACATATTAGATTAAAATCAGTTGAACCCACAGATATTAGTGTGAGCAGTCGAAAACGAGTCTTTGATCTGTTTATTGACCTTCGACGCTCTTGTTCGGGAGATAAGACAATGCCAAAGCTCTCTGGCAGCAGCTTTTTCAGCTTTTGGCTCATTGTTTGTTCATGTGTATTAGGGAGGCAAGAGAAACAGCCATCACATGTGTAGAGAGCTTTAGAGCTGAACCTTGACCTTTAGATCTTTATCAATGTATCCTTTTTAATTCTTATAACTTAATGACCACAGTCATGAAAGAGGATGTTCACTACCTGGATAACCACTTTTTTAAGTAAAGTAACTCCCGTTCTAAAATAAAAATAACATATATTCAACTCTTGAAATGGTGCCATCCCAGCGAAGTTTGCACCTTGTCTCCTTTGATATTATTATTATTCCATGTAAGACCTGCAGGCGATCAGGGCAATTTCACCCGAGCACCCAGAGAACCGGCGCAGAACACGCTAAAACGGCAAAGGTGTGGATAGTGCGTTTATGTTATTTTTATGTTACAAGGGGATTAATTTATTAAAAAAGGTGTTGTTCAGGTAGTGGATGTGGCACCCCAGAGTCTGGTTGCCATGGTGACATTGCCTCCCTCTAAGGGATGATGCCATGCCTGGAGGCAGGGTGGTCCCCATGCCTGGTAACACAGTGTACATGTCAATTCCTGCTCCAGGCCAGAAAGGGGAGCTTCCTTATAAATTCTGGCCAGCAGGTGGGGTTAGTGAGTCAGAAAGAAGTCAGCTGAGAGAGTAAACAGGGGAGTTGCCATGGAAACGGGAGCCAGCTGGAGCTCTTGACAGGACAGTGAGAGAGGAGAATTGGCAATTGGTTTGTGGAGGGGGAAGGGACAGGAGCAGAGACAAGAGCTCAGGGGAATAGAAACTGTGTATAGTTGACCCCAGAGTGGAGCGCTGACAAAAAGGGACACCAGAGTCCTTGGATGGGTGGGTGCTGTGCCGACAGCCAAATCTGGAGAGCAGGGGACTGCAAGCTCCCTGGCCACACCAAACACCTGAAGGCATGGCAGCAGGCCAAGAGCCCGGGGCTGACAGTGAAAAGGACAGTGCAAGTGATATAGGCTCACGCTGTCTGCCATACAGGTTAAAAATCATCAGATATTATTGTTATCTGTGTCTTCTGGAGCTGGCGGTTTAGCTCCTTCATCTCTGATCTAAGGAATTCCGGGTCTACCACGGGCAGCTGGTCAGGATCTTCCTTGGCTGAGGGAGCCCACCGCTTCCACCTCACACTCCAGGTCACTCCAACCACCGCTCGCCATGATGCTCACCGGGTTCCTTGTCGCACACTCACTATTGCTCCTTCTGCCTTCTCTCTTTTGCTGTTGGCCACACCAGGAGGTGGATTTCCCTGGCCGATGGACAAATCCTTTTTCATAGAAGTCTTTACAATGGGCAGGCATGATTTTCATGCCTTTCAGCAACCCAGCCAACAATGGGAAGCTACACCACTCCCTTTTGCATATTCTATGGGCGCATGGAGCCCGGTTTAATGGGTCGGTAGATCCTGTTCGTGACGCCAAGTTTGCAACGCCCACTAGGGCCGGGAGTACTCGGTCCTGGCCGGTCAATTCTTCAGGGGATGTCACGGCAGCAGTGACCCGGTCCGTGGCCCTGGGCACGCAATAAAATGTAAGGGGAAAAGTTTATGGGGGATTAAGTCATGACGCCACCCGTGGTGTTCGGCAATAGATAGCCGACGGAGCGATTCAGGTTCACTGAGGCGGTTGGTGACGCAGCAGAGATGTTACAGCTCTCCACGGGTAGAGCGGGCCCCAGGGCAGTTATAGGCTTAATTTGATGATGGTAACTGTTGTAGTGCAGGTCAGGTGACGCAGTAAATAAATATGAGGACACAGCAGGGTGCAGTCTTCACACTATACTCAAAGTCTTTAGGTTACAATCACCAGCTGGCTGCTGTGTCCTCCGGGTCAGTGGTCCAGTCAACTCTCAGGTAGTTTGGGTGCACTTTTCCAGGAACCCCTTCTTGTGTACCTTCCCAGGTCATCTTTTTGCGCTGGCTCACGCCCTGTGCCTCAGTGTCCCAGGCCAGCAGCCTCAGGTCCTGTCGGGCACGATCTCCTGGTCCCCTTGACCCTATGTGGCTTCATTTTTAGCGATTGTGTGTGGATTTGACTGTCGCACATACAGATACTACAGCCTCCGGTTCGCTAGCTGAGTCCTACAGTCTCTCCACTAGTCTGGGGCCGGTCCCCACTGAGACCTGGTCCATCCACCCGACTACGGTCGGCATGGATTCAGGCGCCACGGGTGGATTCTTCACTTCCCTGGCCCCTAGGACCCCTTCTCCTCACTAGAGCCCCTCTCCGTCACTCCTCTCTTGACACCTGCTCCAACTGACTCCTGTTTCCATGAAAACTCTCCACTACCAACTGTCAGCTTTCTCTCCAGCTGTCCTACCCTTATCTACTTCCTCTACCCATACCCTCTACCTAGTTCCCCCATGGCCTGGAGAGGTGTGGTGTTGGGTGCTAGTGTGTGGGTGCCTGGTAGCGTGGTGCCCCTGAGGATTCATTTGCCACAGAGGTACTGCACCTCCTCCTGAGGTGTGGTACCCCACCATCCAGGTAGGTTGGAGGCTCCTGACCACGCTCCAACACTTGCATCCCACACAACACAGTAGTTCAGCAAAGCCACATTGCGGCTCCCTGCTTGGAGTGTAGCAGAGCACCTTTGGTGGCGCCCTGCTTGGAACACGAAACGTGCTGGGAGACGGGTGGAGTTAAAACACATAAAAGAGTGGGAAGGTTTAGAATTTCAGTCAGTCAGTCAGAGAGAGAGAGGAGTGAGGATAAGAAGATTCCTGGGAGAGGGATGGAGGAAGGAGGTACTGCAGCAGATCTCAGTGACCTGGGTCTGCTCGCACGGGAAAGGAAAGAAGGAGAAAGACATTGAACCGAAACCTGATCTTCCATAAGAAGGAGAGACTAGAACAGAAAGTAGGAGTAAAAGGGAACAGAGAACGTGGGTTAGGAGAGAATCCTGCCTAGAAGTTCTAAGCGCAAGGCCGGGGCCCGGTCCCCGAGGTTGTATGGATACTAATGGTCCTGCAGCAGAAAACGGAGGAGTAGTGGGCTGTAAATGCTCCCATCTAAGACTTGGGGGCACAACAGCAACTTGGATAGTGAGCCGGGACTTAGGAGTAAGGAGTCCCCGAAGCAGGCTACAGGTGTCTGCCGTACAAGTATAGTTCTTGGGAACATCTGTCAGGAGGAACTCCAGTGTAACTCAGTACTAGGAGTACTTCACTTAAAGGCGCTATAAGAGGAGACGTTCAGAAAGGCACATGTTGGCGGAGTGTTGGAAGGGAGCATTCCATCTGGCCTGGAGGTTGACTGAGTTCCTGACCCGGAGGATACAGCACGGAGGCAGGCACCTGTGTGTACTACAGACTGTGAGTAAAGCTTTGGAACTACAAGCCCTGGTGTCCTCCATTTATTCCTGCGCCAACACACCCTGTACCACTACATCTGGGTACCATCTTCTACACCGCCTGTGCCTCTCCTCTACCCCTACATCTACACTGCCCTGGGACCACAGCTCCACCTGTGGGGAGCTTCACCATCTTGGCTGCAACACACCACCAGTCCCAGAGGATCTGCATGCTTAACATCTCACTTGCCGAACACCACAGGTGGCGTCACAAACTATTCATTTAATCAACTACATTTTATCATTCAATCTCCCCCATTACTTGGGCGCCCAGGGCCATGGACCGGGTCACCGTTGCTGTGACATTCCCTTCTGAGAGACCGGCCCGGTACTGAGTACCCCACAGCCCTGGGAGGGCAACCCAGTAGTGCTCCCTCCTTACCCGAGAGTGGGGTACCACACCTCTGGTTGAGATGCAGTACCTCTGTGGCGACTGGACCCTCAGGGGCACCACACCTGCATAGGTGAAAAAAACATTCTTTATGGGACAACATTTTTCTCATATTCATATGTGGGCACCTGGTGACAGCAGTTTGTGACTCTTTAAGACATAAACATTTCTGGAACCCAAATTTTCTATTCTATCATTCTTGCAGGAAGCTTGCATACTTAGTTGATCTGTAATCTTCTACGATCAAGATCTGCAAACTTCCTAATTTATCTGCTTCGCTTTCTTTTGTAGAAGGAGTATGTGGGGGTGAAGTTGCAGAGCTGTCTTGTTCCTTCTTTCATGTCACATGCTGTCTAAGATATTTTGCTTATGACTGGTTCAGGGTTTAAAATACATCAGAAAATCTAAAATAAATCTGCCCATTTTACGCCCTTTAAATGTTGACTCTGGACCAATACAGTATATGCATTCAGACTTACCTGGCAAGACTTCTATCCTCTCCTGGAGTAAACATGGGCATGGTAGAACATGTCCGGATTTTGCCATTTTTGGTATCCTGAATAATTAAAATAATGATAAAAATGTTTAATAAAAAGTAAAAAGCAATTTTAACATTCTAGATAATAAGTCCACTCGTTATTACAATAATATTCTATTGAAGGTGCATCTTTTACTACCATTGTGCTACAAAAAACAACATTAATTTCAAGGAACTATGCTCTGATTGTCTATAACGTGCCTGGTTAAAATCTACCATGAGTAACATTTCTAAAGTTAACAGTATGTCAGAATCATATCATATTTTCAGGATACAGTTTATAGGAAATCTCTCAGTGGGATAAACCTTCCTAAGCCATCTATGTGGGCATGTAGGTCATATAAAGTTGAATTAGAATGATACCTGGATATCTGCAATCCGATGTCTTATTCCAGAGATATCCACATTTTTCTTAAAATGTAAATGAGCTGTTAAGATCTATGGGCATGACATAGATCTCAAAGAGAATCTACGTCCAGAACTTATTTACAGCGAAAGGGAGCGTTACCACTTGTAATGACTGACAGTTTGCTCTCCTGGTCCACGTCTCACACTGGTAACTCCTTCTTTCATTTAAAATTAGCTCTGGAGACAGATTCTCATGGCATTCCATTTTCCTCCTATAGATCTTAACAGCTCATTTACATATTTAAAAAAATGAGGATATACATCAGATTGCCAATATACAGGTATCACTTTATTCAACTTTCTATGACCTACTAACAGATTCCCATTAAAGCCCTGTGATTAGACCAGATTTCATCAAATGAAAGATACCACCGGCAAATGATGGATCACACTAGTGTATAATGGGATCTGTGGAGATCTGCTGAAGTGTGTTCATATTTTTGACAAAAAAAAATTCCCTTACTTTTTAAAACCAGCCGAGTGAAAACAGACAGCTGTGGGCTGGTAATTTAAGACTGGGAAAAGGCCAATATCATGTCAGGCATCATTAGTAATAATAATAATAAATTTTATTTCTATAGCGCCGACATATTCCGCAGCACTTTACATTTCAGAGGGGACTTGTACAGACAATAGACATTACAGCATAACAATAATCACATAGATCATAACAGATACCAAAAGAATGAGGGCCCTGCTCACAAGCTTACAATCTATAGTACTAAGTATATCACGCAATGGCTGTTATGACATGCTCTAATGAAAATCCAAAGCACATGAACTGCTCCCTAAATTTATTGTGTTATCAAAACCATCAAATAAGCAAAGAGTGACATTCCGACCATAATAGGTATTTGAAAAACCAATAAATACAAGGAAATACAGATATACATTATATATGGAGGGCAAGGTGGATTCAATCAAATATCAAAATATTCAATATCAAAAAAACAAAATATTATGCCTTTTGTGAGGAAGTAGAAGCTTTGAAATAATTGGAATTATCAACAGGACAATTCTCCCAAGTATAACTCAAAGTCCACCAAGGCTTTGTTTAAGAAGAAGTCCGGGAAGATTTTGGAGTGGCCATCACAACTGCTTGACTTGAACCCTACAGAAAAGCTTTGGCGGAATTTGAATAAGGTAGTTGCTGCATGCAAAACCAAGACTATTAGTGTCCTGGAGGCCTTTGCCCATGAGAGCTAAGATTGGAAAGTGGAAAGAACCTTGGCATCATTTGTGTAGTAGGCCACAACAGCCAAAGGTGCTCCGCTAAGTACAAAAGATGCTTCAAATGAAGTAGTTGAATGATTCTGAGAAAGCATTATTCATTAAAAGTGGGATTTTGTGTTGATTTTGGAGAAGCTACTTGTATTAGTTGTGTTGAACTATCTAAATTGTTCTTACCTGGTTGTTTTATTGCGAACAGAAGAAAGTTTGCAAAAATCAATACTAAATCTAATTTGCAATGGTGCTTAAAAAATTTAAATTGCAATTATATTATTGTGCTTTATTTGTATTTCCCATGAAAACCGCAGAAATACTCAAACTAAGGCCGGGGTCACACTTGCGAGTACATTGTGAGAAATTCGCGCGGGTCTCTCGCCTCAATACCCGGCACTGCCGCCGGCACTCGCGACTGGAGTGTGCGGATGCATGTCTTTCTATGCAGCTGAACTCTCCAGTCTGAACCGCCATCGGCAGTGCCGGGTTTTGAGGTGAGAGACTCGCAAGTGTGACCGCGGTCTAAGTGTTGTTTTCACACATAGTTCTCCAGTGAACTGAATCTCATATAGAGGAGAAAAATGAACCCAGTTTTAGAGGGGATAGCAAAAGAACAAAATGCAATATCGATATATCTCCAGATTATTACCTTTAAGTCTTGTGCTTGAGAAAGGCGGTTGAATAGGGTTTCACAGTATGGGTTGATTGCCTCTGCAGATACTAAGTTAACAACAACAAAAAAGATTTTAATAATACTGTTGGAAACAAAGTCTATAGTATGAATCTTGTGTGATGTTATGGATGACTTCTGTAGTTACCGTACTCATCAATGTATAATACCATACAGTATACAATTCCAAACATTACATTTGATTTAAAATAACACATTAAGTTATGGACGGAAAGAAGGAAGTTTTGCTAAATGGTGAAACAAATACATTATTAATATATAATATTCTTCTGACTTCTCTTGTTTTAAAGGTAACCTGAGAGGTGGTACATGCTGCCTGAACAAGAGCAGCATGTATCAGGCACTGGCTGTACGATCACAGCCATGTATGTTTGATGCGTGTATAAGCAGAGACATGTCAGTCACTGTCAGTGGACGGAGAGAGGCCGCTGGAGACCCGCCTATACGACTAGTGGCCAGTGCAGCTCGGTCCCCAGCAGCTATCAAAAGTATGTTTTTCTTTGAAATGAGGCAGCGTTTCAGAGTCAAACACACATGGCTGCAATTTTACAGTCAGTGGCTGATACTTGCTGGCCACGGTTTGGGAAGCATGTATCACTTGTCAGGTTCCCTTTTAAGGGGTTGTCCAGTTTAGAAAATCAACTTTTATATACATTGTTAGGTATATTACTTAACAGGTATTGGGTTTCGCGTTTAGGATCCTCATCTCATGGACAATGTCTATGTTAGGCGTCGGCTTCCTGTCGCTGCACAGCGGGAAACACGAGCCTTAAGGCCCCGTCACACATAGCGATCTCGCTAGCGAGATCGCTGCTGAATCACAAGTTTTGTGACACAACAGCGATCTCACCAGCGAGATCGCTGTGTGTGACAGCGATCAGCGAGCGGCCCCCCTGCCGGTATCGCTGATCGCTCTGGGAAACCTCTGGACATTTCTTTCGTCGCTGATCTCCCGCTGGCCAGCACGCATCGCTGTGTGTGACAGGCGGGAGACCAGCGATCAGCGATAAAATAATAAAAAAAAAAAAAAAAATATTACTATTCTCACCTTCCGACGTCCCGCGCAGCATTCCCGCCTCTCTCCACGCTCCGGTCCCAGTAATCCTTTGCAAGAATGAACGCGAGACTTTGCGATCCCGCGAGAACGGACGTCATCGCGGTAATTCTCGCAAAGGATTACTGGGACCGGAGCGTGGAGAGAGGCGGGAACGCTGCGCGGGACGTCGGAAGGTGAGAATAACAATATTTTTTATTTTAATTCTATTTTGACATGAATCAGCGCTGAACACAGCGATGCCGCACGCGCGGCATCGCTGTGCTAATCGCTAGTGAAGCTGTCTGTTTGACAGCTCACCAGCGATCACATAGCGATTCCCCAGCGATCCTGACACGTTGATATCGTTGTCGGGATCGCTGGTAAGTCGCTATGTGTGACGGGGCGTTTAATTCTGGCGATCTCTCATTCCACTCCAGCCGCAGAGGAGGTTGCTCAGCAAACTCGTCAGTCCTGGTGCTCTGCCCAGACCAGCTCCGTGGGTTTGCTTGCTGCTGCCACCTCTGACACAGCTATGGCAATCCATGCTGCTCAGCAGCGAGATTCTCCAGGGACTAAGTCCCCATGTCGGGCCACTGAGCATGCCCGTGCAGTGATCTCCCATTGGAGATCAAGGGTCATGTGCTCAGGTCCTGCTCGTGTTCGGATTGGCCCATCCGAGAAGCCAGGAAGGTCCCGGTCGCTCGCGGCTATAAAAGGTTCACATGGCCGCTCGGCCATGTGCTAGGATAGCCTGTATTTTCAGACTATATGGAGTGAGTGGTGTATGCACGTATGAATGTCTCTGGTGACTGACTCATTATGAAACCCCTTCGCTTGGTACGCATGTGTTGTGCAGCCTACAAAAACATAAGGGGCGTTCCAGCTGATATAATTTCTTGCTTTATTGAAAAAATTAAAATAGTACAGCGGCTTACTCCTCAAGAGCAGATGGATGTGCTATGAGGCAATGAGATACCAGCTACACGTTTCGACCCTACATGGGTCTTTATCACAGCTGCAAATTACTACCATAATGCAAACCTTATACTTAGTGCTGACCAATGAGAACTGCAATGTAGATCACATGAGCAAGCCAAAGGTCCTATGAGCATTACTACAATGCCTATGTTCCATAGAGACCAATGACGCTATCACCTTCTATCACATGTTCTAATAGAAAGGTCCTGTGTACAAAACTCCACATTCTCTAGGTTTGCAAAATAATACCACATAAAAACAAATTGATTAACATATATACAAATATTTAAAATAGCACTAAGTATAAGGTTTGCATTATGTTAGTAATTTGCAGCTGTGATAAAGACCCTTGTAGGGTCGAAACGCGAAGCTGGTATCTCAGTGCCTCATAGCACATCCATCTGCTCTTGAGGAGTAAGCCGCTTTACTATTTTAATTTTTTCAATAAAGCAAGAAATTTTATCAGCTGGAACGCCCCTTATGTTTTTGTCTACTATCGACTATCGTTGGGTCCAGACGAGGTTCCGTGCTGTGGCTGTGGTTGGTGAGCTGGCTAGGGCTTTTTTAGACCATTTTTTTCTAGTTGTGCAGCCTAGCCTGCTAGCGCCCAGGCTTAGGCGTAGGTAGGTCAGAGTTTGAGTCAGGCATTAGTCATCATCAGTGACTCGGCACGCCTCAGTACCCCGTGCTCCACACTCAGCGTCTAAAGCGGCGCTCGTGACAGCGACGCCGTGCGTTCAGTGGGCCTAGAAGGACTCTAACCCCGTGTCCTTGGGGTAGAGTTCTGTGGCCGCTTGCTGTGCACTCTTTGTCCGGGCTCTGTGAGCTAAACAGGCTCTGGCATCGACATTCAGCGGCTGTGCGGCTCTGTGAATTAACAGAGTCCGCTCCTGTTCACATTGGGTGACGTAACCCACGTGTGACTGTTTTTATGCCACTCTATTCTTCTGCCATTACCTAGCAGCAATGTACCACCTCTGCACGGTGGACCCCGGGCTGCGAACACACCTACTATTATTTTATAATTTGGTGCGTTCTGCCAGTCCTAACATTATCCTAGCGCCAGGGTCTGGCTAGTAATGGCGGACGAACAGCGACTGCTGCAGGGCAAGTTGGCGGCTCTCGAGCGTCCAGCCTCAGCTGCGGATGTTACTGCGGTCGCTGTTCAGGCAGCCACAGAGGCTGTCTCCCGTGTGACCACTGCCATCCCTGCCCCGACTTTGTCCCACCTCCCGCTGCCCGAGAAGTTCTCGGGTGATAGTGCCTCTTGTAGGGGTTTCGTGAGCCAGTGCTCGATACAGCTGGAGCTGCTGGCAGCACGATTCCCCACCGAGCGGGCCAAAGTGGGATTTATTATTTCCCTCTTGTCGGGCAGGGCTTTGGAGTGGGCCACACCGCTGTGGGAGCGTGGTGATCATGTGGTGCAGAGTGCCTCTCGGTTCTTGGACACTCTGAAGCATGTCTTCCTGAGACCGCGAGTCACCCATGACACCGCGCTCCAGCTGCTGGCATTGTACAGAGTTCGTCCATGGTCAGCCACTTTGCCAACCAGTTCCGGATGCTGGCCTCGGAGTTAGAGTGGCCAGATAAGGTCCTCATTCTGGCATTCTGGAGAGGTTTGGCTGGCCATGTGAAGGACGCTCTGGCCACCAGTGAGATTCCTGCTACACTGGAGGAGCTTATCACCGTCTCCACCCGTATAGACCTTCGCTTTGCCGAGCGAAGGCTGGAGCGGTCCCAGTGTAGGCAGAGGTTTAGGTTGGCACCCAGTTTTGCTAAACCTCTGGAATCTCCCGATCGGGCGTCCGAGCGTCAGGGGGCTTCCTGCGAGGGATCCAGGCCCTGGCCCGCTCGAGCCCCTGTGATCTGTCATGGTTGCCGGCAGTCCGGTCACTTTGCCAACCAGTGCCCACAGCGGCTGGGAAGACACTCGCCCCTAGTGGCCATAGGAGGCGGCTCACTAGAATCCGCTGTGTTTTCCTCCAAGTTGTCCTTTAAGGGGACACTTGGGTTTGTGTTATGAATGAGTCACCGGAGGAGGAGAAAACAAAAATACAAGCTAAGTCCAGAAAACCAGAGAGGTTGGTAGCTATCAGATTGCAGACCCCTGATCCTATTCACCACAATTAACAGTAGCCGTGGGGGGTTCCTACGGTGTCCTAAACCCCTCGTCACAGCCGGAGAACTACATAAGCCTAAAGAAAGAAAGGGGAGATCTAAACTGCCCCAGAGCAGACCCCAAAGCAATAGACAGCCCCCAACATGTATTGTCGGTGAAAAACAGATGAAAACACAAACACAGACAGAAAGACAGGCTGAGCAAACGATGGAGCCCAACTAACTAGATAGGACAGGACAGAAAAGATGCTGGCTGCAATCCGCAAAAAACCCTACAAAAATGTCCCAACCGTCTGATAGGAAAAAAGGCCCTGAAGTCACTAGACTTCAAAATCACTATATCAGCACTCAGGTATATTCTGAAAACAGAGCAAAGAGATCAACTGATCAGAGACAAAAATGGAATTCAGCCAGTCCCAACCAGGACTGGCTGAATACAAACACTAAGGAAACCAGACAAAATCTCATGGAATAATAGTAGGGCAAAAACTTAGCTTTTAGTAGACAGGAACTAAAACTGGATGCCAGAGCTCAGAGCAGAAAGGATCACCAGCAAACCCTGCAGGGCGTCGGCTGCCTTATATCCACTCAGAAATTCCAGATGTCCAATCACACTCCGCCTGGTCAGATAACAGGTTCTTCCCATCCCAATCAATTTCACTACCTCTCTTCACCAGCAGAGGGAGTTCATCAGACATCAAAGGTGAAGGGGAAAATGAACTCACAACAGGTTTGGTTCTTCCACTTTGGCGGTGGAGGTTTGCGTAGATTCTGGAGCGGAGGGCAATTTTATGTCATCTGCCTTCGCTCAACGGCACTCGATACCACTGCTTATGATGTCCAAGCCAGTCACCGTCAGAGTAGTGAATGGTGCCACTCTGCCCTCACAGATTACCCACCAAACCACTCCACTGTTAATCTCAGTGTCTCCATCTCATCAGGAGACGATATCCCCTGGTTGCGGTATCACTCTCCCCATATAGAGTGGTCCTCTGGGAGAATTCTTGGTTGGAGTAAGTTATGTGAGGGTAGATGTCTGAGGGAATGCGTCCAGGTGTCCCCGCAGATCTTTCCTCGCTTCCCAAACACTATCGACAGTATGCGAACGTGTTCTCCAAAAAGGCGGCGGAGACACTTCCACCGCATCGCCCCTATGACTGTCCTATGACCTCTTGCCTGGTGCTGAGCCTCCCCAGGGTCGAGTCTATCCCCTATCTCTCCCGGAGACAGAGGCCATTTCTCAATACATCAGGGAGAATCTGGCAAGAGAATTCATTAGGAAGTCAATGTCACCAGCGGGGGTGGGAGTCTTCTTCGTCCAGAAGAAGAGTGGGGAACTACGTCCTTGCATCGATTACAGGGGTCTTAACACAATCACCGTTAAGAATACATATCCTCTACCCCTGATATCGGAGCTGTTTGATAGGCTACGGGGAGCGAGAGTGTTTACCAAACTTGATTTGCGGGGGGCTTACAACCTGATTCGCAACCGTGATGGGGACGAATGGAAGACGGAATTTAACACTAGAGACGGGCACTATGAATATCTGGTGATGCCCTTCGGGCTCTGTAATGCCCCAGCCGTCTTCCAAGACTTTGTGAACGATATCTTCTGGGATATGCTTACCACCTAGGTAGTAGTCTATCTGGATGATATTCTCATCTACCTCCAGATATTGACTCCCACCGGAGAGATATTTGCAAAGTTTTCGACCTCCTGCGGGCAAACTCCCTCTATGCTAAGTTGGAGAAGTGTGTGTTTGAGCAGGAGTCCTTGCCTTTCTTGGGCTATATCATCTCTGCCCAGGGTTTGGCCATGGATCCTGCCAAGCTACAGGCGGTGATGGATTGGCAGGAGCCCCATTCTCTCAAAGCGGTGCAGCGCTTTATGGGGTTCATAAATTACTATCGCCAATTCATTCCCCACTTCTCAACTTTGGTAGCGCCCTTGGTAGCCCTCACCAAGAAGGGTGCAAACCCCAAGTTGTGGTCAGAACCTGTCTCCAAGGCCTTCTCCTCTATTAAATCCCATTTCACTAGCGCTTCCATTCTACATTGCCCCGATGTTGATAAACCCTTCATTCTGGAGGTGGATGCCTCTTCCGTCAGTGCTGGAGCGGTCCTGTTCCAGAAGGACTCGCAAGGTCGGAAGCACCCATGCTTCTTCTTCTCCAAGACCTTCACACCGGCGGAGAGGAATTATTCCATTGGGGACAGGGAGTTGCTAGCAATGAAGTTGGCCTTTACAGAGTGGAGACGCCTCCTGGAGGGGGCTCGCTACCCTTTCCAGGTGTTCACCGACCACAAGAATTTGCTCTATTTACAAATAGCCCAGCGGCTGAATTCTCGCCAGGCCAGATGGTCCTTGTTCTTCTCCCGATTCCACTTCACTCTGCATTTTCTCTCCGGGGAGAAGAACGTCCGGGCCGATGCTGTCTCCCGCTCCGTGGTGTCATCAGAGGAGGAGCCTCGGCTGATAGTCCTGCCTGAGTGCCTGTGGACTGTGGTTCCGGTCGCCCTCGAGTCTGTACCTCCGGGCAAGACTTTTGTCCCTGCACATCTGCGACCGGAGGTCCTCTCTTGGGCTCATTCGTCCAGGCTGGGTGGACATTTTGGGACCAAACGGACCTTTGAGCTTCTGGCGAGGACGTACTGGTGGCCGCATATGGCCCGTGACATCAGGGACTATATACGGGCGTGCGTCTCTTGCGCCCAGAATCGGCCCTCTCGGCAGCGGCCCGCTGGGTTACTCTATCCTCTGCCGCTTGCTGACAGGCCCTGGGAGATGGTCGGTATGGACTTTGTGGTGGGTCTGCCCAAGTCCAGTGGCAGCACCGTCATTTGGGTGGTCACCGATCATTTCTCCAAGATGGTACATCTGGTACCACTCTCTCGGCTACCTTCGGCACGGGGCCTGGCAGCGTTGTTTATTAAACATGTTTTCCGCCTGCACGGCATGCCGGATAAGATTATCAGCGACCGGGGTCCTCAGTTTGCATCTCGGATCTGGAGAGAGCTCTGTTTTCTGCTCAGCATAGAGCTAAATCTCTCCTCGGCCTATCATCCCGAGACGAACGGGTTGGTTGAGAGAGCCAACCAGACCCTGGTGACATATCTGCGACATTTTGTCTCGGCCAGGCAGGATGATTGGGCACCCTTGCTGGCATGGGCGGAGTTCGCCTTGAACAACGCTGTGGCCGACTCCACCGATCAGACCCCATTCCTCTTAAATTACGGCCAGCATCCGCACGTCCCCGTGCCCATGCCCGTGTCGTCCACCGACTCTAGGGTGGCAGACTGGGCGGTGGAGGCAAGTGACATTTGGGATCGCACGCAGCATGCTATCTGGGACTCCAAGGAGAGAATGAGGTCCTCCGCTGACACTCGCCGGCGCCCGGCTCTGACCTTCGCCCCTGGCGACTTAGTGTGGCTCTCCGCTCGAAACATCAGGCTGCGGGTGGAATCCACTAAGTTTGCACTGCGCTATATTGGCCCTTTCAAGGTCCTCGAGCAGATCACCCCTGCGGTCTACCGCCTGGCTCTTCCACCACACTTGGCTATCTCGGACACGTTTCATGTGTCTCTCCTTAAGCCGATGCAAATTTCCCGGTTTTCTGAGCCATCTGTCAGGACATCAGACCTGTCGTCAGACGAGTTTGAGGTCAATGCCCTCGTGGGATGCAAGATGATGCGGGGCAAAAAATTTTACTTGGTGGATTGGAAGGGTCATGGTCCAGAGGCGCGGACCTGGGAGCCGGTGGAAAACATCCACGCTCCTCTTCTCATTGCGGAATTTGAGCGGAGCGAGGCTCAGAGAGTAGGGGGCCCTAGGAGGGGGGGTAACGTTAGGCGTCGGGTTCCTGTCGCTGCACAGTGGGAATCCCGAGCCTTACTTCCGGCGGTCTACCATTCCTCTCCAGCTGCAGAGGAGGTTGCTCAGCAAACTCGTCGGTCCTGGCGCTCTGCCCAGACCAGCTCCGTGGGTTTGCTTGCTGCTGCCACCTCTGACACAGCTATGGCAATGCATGCTGCTCAGCAGCGAGATTCTCCAGGGACTAAGTCCCCATGTCGGGCCACTGAGCATGCCTGTGTAGTGATCTCCCATTGGAGATCAAGGGTCACGTGCTCAGGTCCTGCTCGTGTTCGGATTGGCCCATCCGAGAAGCCAGGAAGGTCCTGGACGCTCGCGGCTATAAAAGGTTCGCATGGCCGCTCGGATAGCCTGTATTTTCAGACTATAAAGAGTGAGTGGTGTATGCACGTATGAATGTCTCTGGTGACTGACTCATTATGAAACCCCTACCCTTGGTACGCATGTGTTCTGCAGCCTAGCCTGCTAGTGCCCAGGCTTAGGCGTAGGTAGGTCAGAGTTTGAGTCAGGCATTAGTCATCATCAGTGACTCGGCATGCCTCAGTACCCTGTGCTCCACACTCCATAGTGGCGCTCGTGGCAGCAACGCCGCGCACTCAGTGGGCCTAGAAGGACCCTAACCCCGTGTCCTTGGGGTAGAGTTCTGTGGACGTGTAACTGTTTTTATGCCGCTCTATTCTTCCGCCATTACCTAGCAGCAGTGTACCACCTCTGCACGGTGGACCCCGGGCTGCGAACGCGCCTACTATTATTTTATCATTTGGTGCGTTCCGCCAGTCCTAACAGTCTACAATAGTGAACCTTTTATTTTTGGACGACATCATAAAAGCATCAATGGGCATTGTGTGGTGCCTAATTACTCAACAAGGAAATACTTTTCATTTTACAGTTAAAGAGGTTGTCCACTACTTTTACATTGATGAGCTATCCTTAGGATAAGTCATCAATAACTCATCAGCTGGGGTCCAAAACTGGGAACCTCCACCAATCAGATGTTATTGGTGTCATTGGTGAACCGCGGCCGGAAATACTCGCCTGCAGAACTGGTTGTCTTCTGGTAGTGGCCGAGGCTTGGTATTACACATTATCCTCTTATTCAAATCAATAGGAGGCGGATGGTTTACCCTGCAGTGGATAGGTAACAGCTGATCGGTGGGGGTGCGGTGTGTTGGACCCCGGCCGATCAGACATTGATGACATATCCTAAGGATAGGTTGTCAATGAAAAAGTAGTGAACAACCTCTTTAAGGTCCTTCTAACTTGTAGAGAAAGCAAAAAATACATTTACGGTTTCCTGACATCTATTTTAGTAAATACATTTATTCCAAAAGAAATAACAATTATAAAGCACATTTTATTAGCGCCCTACTTTGTGACGTTCCACCTGTATAATTCCTTGAGTTTTATGAATAAATTGACATCTGACTGTTATCATTCCTCTCATCAAAGTGGTTTGTTCCTACATAATTTGGTACTGGAAGCACTGACTGGGCAGTGTTGGATTGTAAAGGGACACCCCGCTAAATGGTAAGGGCTAGTTGTCAATTTATTCATACATTTCTAGGAGGAATGAGAGGTTAAAGGGAATCTGTCACCCCATTTTCGGCCTATAAGCTGTGGCCACCGCCATCAGGGGCTTATCTACAGCATTCTGTAATGCTGTGGATAAGCCCCTGATGTAACCTGAAAGATAAGAAAAATGAGTTATATTATACTCACCCGGGCGTCCGGTCCAGTACGATGGGTGTCGCGGTCCGGTCCGGCGCCTCCCATCTTCTAGCAACACCATCCTCCTCCTTGCTTCATGCTGCGCTCCTGCGCTGGCGTGCTTTATCTGACCTGTTGAGGGCAGAGTAAAGTACTGCAGTGCGCAGGCGCTGGAATTCTCTGACCTTTCCCGGCGCCTGCACCCTGCAGTACTTTACTCTGCCCTCAACAGGGCAGAGACAGTATGCCTGCGCAGGAGCACAGCATGAAGCAAGGAGGAGGACGTCATCTCTAGGAGATGGAAGGCGCCGGACCGGACTGCGAGACACACCGCACCTGACCGTGCCCCCGGTGAGTATAATATAACTTGTTTTTCTTATCTTTCAGGATACATTGGGGGCTTATCTACAGCATTACAGAAGGCTGTAGATAATCCCCTGATGGCGGTGCCGGCAGCTGATAGGCCGAAAATGGGGTGACAGATTCCAATGTAGAGTTATAAGAAAAGATGCTCCAGAATTCTTATTTCATGGGTAATTAATATTTACTCAGGCACGAAGAGTGGTGACAGGTCTTTTTTAATGTTCTTTAGAGGAACCCATACACATTAGATAATGGTTGGCTTGTGGATCAATCAGCTATTTCTCCTGACTCTCCCATCTACAGGAATGCTTTGGCCATTGGAATTTCAACAGAAGGCTCCTTTTCTCCCCTGAGATCATTTGTGTGGGGAGAGTCAGGGGGCCCCAGACACATTGGATAGCCAGCTGCTCCCGCTGCTCTTGGTAGCTTAATTCAACTTTAGTCTAATGTGTATGGAGACCTAAAGGCTATGGTTGTAGTTAGTCTCAAAAATAGACAGTCTATCGCACATCCTGTGAGTGATTTTAAATTCATAGTGGTCCAGATACAACTTGTTGTTTGGTATGGCTTTCTCACAGATTTATTAGTCAGTGCATGAGTGGAGGCAAAATATAAACTGTCCACAAAAATCATGATGACTACTGGAATATTGTCTGATTGGTGACTGTAGAATTTCTTACCAAAAGTAGACATAGGCCGTTCAGGAACAACAGGTGAATCCACTTCAGCCGAACCTGTGCAACTTTTGGAGGAAAATAAGAATGTTAGTTTCATAGAACTCAAGGATAGTGACAGAGTGTCTTGTCCAATCATAAAGCTATGTGTACCAACCAATAACACAAGATACAATGAAAATGAGCAAATAAACTGTAGTAAATAAATTAATAAATAGGAATAGTGCATGTAAATAACATTAACACTATTTTGATAAAAAAAAAAAAGTAGAAGCCATCCCACCACAAAAGTGTATACCCAATCAAGATGGTCCCCATCTTTTGTAGTTCACCACACTGTGTGTCAACAGGTGCCCAAAAAGAGAAGGGCAGGGCAGGACCCAACTGTTGAGGTGGAAAATTTTATAAACAAAATAAACAGCCCAAAAGGGAGAGCCAGGCTCCAGTTTGTATAAAGTTCAAAAAAGTAAAGCTAAATCAAAAAGAAAGTAAGCAAACACCCTACAGTAAGTAAATGAATAAATAGTAATAGTATATGTAAATAACTTTGGGTACTTAAGTACAACATATGTTCTGGCTCATTTTTGTGGTGCAGCAATAACATTAAGGGTATGCTCACATCTGAGTATAAAACTGGTAAGTGCAATGTAAGAAAAATTTGTATTGGACTTGCAACAATGTTATTCAATTAGGCAGTGTTTATCTGCGGGTTTTTCCTCAAATGGCTGAGACTCACCAATGCAAGTCAATGGGTACGGGAAAAAAATTGCACGGTACATGGACGATTGCGTGTGACATCTGATTTTTATCCACCCATCTCATATAAAACCTGACATTTCATTAAATGAGTATAGTAAATTCACCTCAAGAACCGTCAGAATAGACTAGATAGATAAAAAGATGTCACTGAGATATATAATTAATGCAGTGAGCGTGTAGCTTACTGTATATGTTATGAGACAGTGACCAGCATTATTGGAAATGGCCGGTATGTGTAGCAGCGGAGGAGATCCTCTGACCTGTAAGCCTGAAATGTTGCTCTGGGACCTGTAGTTCCATGAGCCTTGTTTCTGTTTATACTAGGGGGGCTTACAGGGTTAGCCGGAGAGCTGGGCGGGACTGGCTAACCACATACCTCCCACCTATGGGGGTGGTTTCAGCTACATAATGTGATCATGGTTTGGATCACATGGTCTAGGTTGTAATGTTCTGCATGAGGTCAGGCCTGTGTGGAAGGTTCTAAGAGTGGACGGAATTCCTAAAGAGCACATGGTGAGGCTGTGTACCTGGAAGGTCTCTGTGTTGGAAGGTCCTGTGAGTGGACCGGATTCCTTAATAGCACATGGTGAGACCATGCATCTGCAGAGCCTGTGACGGCTATCTGTGGTGGGGAAGCTACCATCCTTCTGAGGGTCTGGAATGTCAGGTTTGTCCTGTGGTACAAGTCATCATCCGGGACAGTGATCCCATTTAGGCAGCTTCCTCAGAAGCTAGGACTTACGAGGAGTCTGCGTGTGGAGCAGGAGCTCCTGTAAGGTAACTCCAGACAAGGGGGTTATAGTAAGGGCAGACAAGTATCTGCCATTGGAACAGACTGTTGGTGCTTGTTATGTTCCATGGATGTTAATGAACTGTTCGGCATGCAGTCGCGCACAGTAACTGGACAAACAGAAGTCCGGCGTGTGTAGGGACCGTGATTCAAAGCTGTATACTACAAAGTGCTACGGACAATGTGAGGTCAGTGATGTGTAACATGGCCTACAGAGGTTTATGAGTTGCATAATAAACCGGATAGACTTTTTTTGTGAGAAAAACAAGCCTGTGTGCTTTCATCTCGTTGCCAAGCGAGTGTCCCCCAACACATGCAGTAAGCGGTCTCTTACATATGGTGGAGAATGCGGGCAATGGTCCACAAAAAAATTTTCAAGACAGCTTGCTATAGCTCAGCGGGGCCACGAAGATTACAAGCTTTTGGCGGTAACTAGGCGGAGTTACGAAGTGAGTGTCCCCAAACACAGGCAGTAAGTGCTGTCTTACAATGTATTACCTAAAATAGAAAAAAAAAAATCAACGAAAAAATGGTGTGGAATTCCCTTTATTTTTAATACCCAGCTGAGGGAAAGCAGACAGCTGGGAGATGGTGTTATTATTCTGGGAAAAGGCCACACAAAAGGGTGATACATAAAATGAGAACAATGGGGATATGTGAAAATATGTGTAAGTGGGTCAAGAGCTGGCTCAGGGATAGGAAACAAAGGGTGGTTATTAGTGCGACCACACTTAGAATACTGCTTACAGTTCTGGTCTCCGGTGTATCAGAAAGACATAGCTGAACTGGAGCGGGTGCAGAGAAGAGCGACCAAGGTTATTAGGGGACTAGGAGGTCTGCAATACCAAGACAGGTTATTACACTTGGGGTTATTTAGTTTGGAAAATCGAAGGCTTAGGGGTGATCTTATTACAATGTATAAATATACCTTTCTAATGATCTTTTTACTCTTAGACCTGTGACAGGGACAAGGGGGCATCCTCTACGTCTGGAGGAAAGAAGGTTTAAGAACAATCACAGACGCGGATTCTTTACTGTAAGAGCAGTGAGACTATGGAACTCTCTGCCATATGATGTTGTAATGAGTGATTCCCTAATAAAATTTAAGAAGGGACTGGATGCCTTTCTTGAAAAGTATAATATTACAGGGTATATACACTAGTTTCCTTGATATTGCGCTGATCCAGGGAGCTAGTCTGATTGCCGTATGTGGAGTCTGGAAGGAATTTTTTTCCCCATTGTGAAGCTTACTGTTTGCCACGTTTTTTTTTTGCCTTTCTCTGGATCAACATGTTAGGGGAGGTTAGGATAGGATATGGGTTGAACTAGATGGACTAAGGCTACTTTCACACTTCAGGTTTTCGGCGTCAGGCGCGATCCGGCGTCGTGCCGGAACGCCGGATCCGGCAAATGTTTAGTAAAACCGGATGTGACGGATCCGGTTTTCTGCCGGATTCGTCTTTTTCTTGACAGACAAAACCGGATCCGTCTCATCCGGTTCATCCGTTTTTCTATCCGTTTTTCGACGGATTACGCCGGATCCGGTTTTTAAAATTGACCCTTGTGGCCTTCCGAACGGGATTGGCTACTGGAAAACTATATATAGCGTGTTCCTACAGCCCTTCTTTGACAGGTTGTAGAGGAGAAAGTGCAGGTTGGAGAGAAGAGCAAGTTACTGGCGAAGATGGATGTTGTCATTGGAAATATTTTGAAGAATTTGGCGGATTTTATAGCGGAGGCGAATCGTTTGAGGGTGATTGTTCTGGAGAAGGAGAGAGCGAGACAGCAGCGCATCAGGCATCGTAGACGACGTTTGTGGATCCACCCCATCACAGCCAAGAGAATGACGCGTGGGGTCTATTCTACACTCTGCATGGACCTTCGACGAAACCCGGATAAATTTTTTGGATATGTTCGGATGAAAATGGAGAATTTTGATTACTTGGTGGAGCGCATTGCACACCTCATAAGAAAAGCGGACACCTATTGCCGCTTCTCTGTTTCACCCGCAGAGCGTCTGATGGTGACTTTAAGGTAAGCCACATTTATTGGATATGCTCGCATCAGAGCACACTTTCACTGCAATCTTGTTGGTGGTAGTTTGTATCTCCAAGTGTTATAGCTCAGTTTTGGTATGTAATGCTGTGATTTAAAACTAATTTATTGTTTTTTAATTCCCCACAGATTTCTTGCAACTGGAGAATCCCTTTCGTCACTGCATTTCCAGTACAGACTCGGGATTTCCACCATATCTGGAATAGTGAAGTACACATGCCGTGCACTGTGGGACTCCTTAGCTGAAGAGTTTTTACCAGAGCCCACAACAGAGAGGTGGATTGAAATTGCTGACAAGTTTCAACAGATATGTCAGTTTCCCAACTGCTTGGGCGCTGTGGACGGGAAACATATCCGCATTGTAAAGCCAGCCGGATCGGGATCGGAATATTTCAATTACAAGAAATATTTTTCAATTGTCCTCATGGCCATCGCTGACGCGGAATACAAATTTATTGCGGTTGATATTGGGGCCTATGGCCGCTCCAATGACTCTCAAGTTTTCAAACTGTCTGCCATGGGGCGTAAACTGTATGGAAACACCTTCCAGTTCCCACCACCTAGACCGCTGCCGCAAACATCTGGTCCACCTATGCCATTTGTCTGTGTAGGGGATGAAGCCTTCCAGCTGTCAGAACACCTTTTGAAACCGTACTCTAGCAGAGGATTGACAAGACCAAAACGCATTTTTAATTACCGCCTCACAAGAGCAAGAAGAATGGTTGAATGTACCTTTGGTATTCTGACAGCCAAATGGCGGGTCCTATTGACTGCAATCAACCTCAAGACAGAAACTGTGGACGAGGTGATCAAAGCGTGCGTGGTACTCCACAATTTTGTTATCTGCAAGGAACCCATTTCCATTGAGGACACCTCTGAAGAAACCACCTTGCAAGATTACCATGACATTACCACTAGAAGTTCTGTGACGGTTTCAGTAATGAGGGACAATTTTGCACTATACTTTATGTCACCTCAAGGCAGAGTACACTGGCAGGATGACAGAGTGTGAAAGATTTGTGCCCAACCAAACTTGTGTACCTTCTGTACCAACAGTATATACCTTTGCCAACCAAAGTTGGCTATCTTGTCATGGTCTCTATTTTTAGCTTTAGGCCACAGGTGTGTACCTGGTTGTGTTTTATGCAAAAGTTGTGTACATTGTTATGAAATCACCAACAATAAACACAACTTTTTAGGTGAAATACTTTGCTTCAAACACAACCAGGAACACAACTGTGGCAAAAAGGTAAAATTTACCCACAGTTATATACCTAGTTTTGAATACCATTTCACCTTTTAAATACCCTGTATTTAACCTTTTTCGCCGCAGAAAGAAATGACAGACAACCAGTGTAAAATAATTTAACTTTTATTGAAAAATGTTTTTTTTAGTAAACTTTTTTAAAATTTTAATAAACTTGTTTAATAAAGCTTTGAAACCATAAAACTGGTCATTTTTATTTAAATACACACATTATAAATCTGTGTAGTGTGTGGTGGAAATACTGCTGGAGGGGCTGCGGGACACTTCGACACTGGGAGTGTGGAGAGAGGACTGGGATCGTGGTGGGGAAGGAACAGTTAGAGGTGAAGGTGTGGAAAAAACTACAGAATGGGTGGACATGTGGGAAGCAGAAGAGGTGGTGGGTGGTGGAGTGGAGGGTTGGGCAGGGACTGTAGGAGCAGATGATGTTGATGGCAAGTTGTATGGGGAAGGAGTTTGGTACGGGGCAGGTTGCTGGAAGTGGGGAGATGTCTGGTATGGGGCAGGTTGCTGGAAGTGGGGAGATGTCTGGTACGGGGCAGGTTGCTGGAAGTGGGGAGATGTCTGGTACGGGGCAGGTTGCTGGAAGTGGGGAGATGTCTGGTACTGGGGAGGTTGCTGGTACTGGGGAGTTTGCAGGTACTGGGGAGGTTGCTGGTACTGGGGAGGTTGCTGGTACTGGGGAGGTTGCTGGTACTGGGGAGGTTGCTGGTACTGGGGAGGTTGCTGGTGCTGGGGAGGTTGCTGGTGCTGGGGAGGTGGATGGTGCTGGGGAGGTGGATGGTGCTGGGGAGGTGGATGGTGCTGGGGAGGTGGATGGTATGTAATAGGAGGGGGAGGATGGAAAGTGGCTGGAGGGGGGGAAGATGTAATAGGAGGGGGAGGATGGAAAGTGGCTGGAGGGGGTGTAGATGTAATAGGAGGGGGAGGATGGAAAGTGGCTGGAGGGGGTGCAGGTGGAGGAACTACTATGGTGGGAGGAGGAGGTTGGGAGGTAACTTGCTGAAGAGAAGCGTGGCATGAATGCATTACATGCATCTGCTGGGCAGGAGAGAGCGTTTCCATGCGCTCCACAACAGACCTGAAAAAGGTGTGGTTTGGCGAAGATCTTGCTTCTGAATGCATGGTTTGCAGAAGTGTCTTCACCTCCAGAATGCTGGAGTTGATCTGCTGATAGCCTGCGGAGATTTGCTCTGACAAGACTTTTAGACAGTTCTGGAAAGATGCATTCAGATGCAAGAACTCTGGCGCATAAGCCTTTTCCTGACCCCTCTGCCGCTGCCGCCCAGTACCCGCAGGTGTACTAGAGGTGGCAGGGGCAGAAGGGTGGGGTAAAGGGAAAGCGATCTCCTCACCAGCAGCTTCATGTAATGTAGGCGGCCACGATGCTCCTGTGCTGGTGGATGGGACAGATGGGTCGAATGTGTGGGAAGGCAGGGAAGGTGCAGATGTACCGGGGCGGTCGAAGTGTCCCTCGGTGCCGGTCTCCTCAGGGATCGCCTCAGAAGGGTCCAATCGTGCAGGCTCCCGAGTGCTGCTCACCGTGCTGAGGAATAAAGAGAAAAAAAAACAATTAAAATAGTGACATGGTATGGCCCTGGCTGAAAAAAAAAAGTTACATCTAAACATTTTTTTGTCACATGTGGTGTGTAATATTTACCTTCTGGTGAGCATTGTCTCCCGGAGGAACGACAGGGCTCGTGCGTACTTGTACTTGCTCCTGCGTCCTCCAGATCCACTCGGGGCCCGCATCTCTTTATTGAACTCCTTCTTGAAACGATCCCTCACAGACCGCCACCGCTTCACAATTCTCTCCCCTGAAACGAGAAAGGACAAAGTGGTTAGTATACAACATCAGTGTTTCCCAAACTCCAGTCCTCATGGTCCCCAGGGGTCATGTTTTCAGGATTTCCAAAGTAAATAGAAATCCTGAACACATGATCCGTGGGGACCACGAGGACTGGAGTTCGGGAAACACTGGTTTAAATCAAGCAACCGGTACTGTATATACTTACGCTCTTTAATCTGGGCCCGAGCTTCGAGGTCCTCCCAGCGGTCCACAAGGAGCGAACAGATTTCCTCCCAGAGTCGTCGGGTAACGATCAGGTCAGCGTGGCGTCGGTCAGCCATATTCCAGAGCGGCTCCCTTTCTCTGACGAGATCGATGAGGCGGTCCACATCAATCCCTCCATCCTCACCGTCAGAGTCGGGAGCACGCTGTGAAGGCTGTTAAAGAAAAAGACAAAAATAACATAATTAGCCTCCACAAAAGAAATGAAATAAAAAGTGCAAAAAAAACAAAGCAAAAATATTTATACTTACACGCTGGTGACCGCCGCGTTGCTGTCGCCGACGACCCTGGGAGGCACTGCGAGGACCTCTTGGCCGAGCACCAGATTGGGAAGACTAGAGAAGAAAACAAAAAATGTTATGTCTTTGGATGTAGGCATTTGTTTGCTGTGTGTGGTCTGCAGAACATTGTTTTCTATGTGTTGTGTGTAGTGTGATGTTGTGTTTCTGCGTTTGATGCAAAAAACTTACCAATTGTGAGCCCACTCCAAGTGTCTGTCCACCCCTTCCTTCTTCTTCTGGGAGCTCCTCTTCATCTTGTGATTCCTGTTTTGAAATAAAAGGCAATGAATACACATATATTACAGAGATGATGGATTTTGGAAATAAAAACTTACCGTCAAACGCTGACGATGCGAGGGAGGGCTCCAGAAGATGTGCTGTCTTCCTCATGGCCAGACTCCATGGCTGTGGGTGGTGTTTCTGCTGCTGCCATTGCTGCTGCTGCTGCATCTATTGGGCGGCTGTTGATTAAAGAGAAACAAAGGGCCAATGAATATCTTGATATTCCATAGCCCTAGTTTGGAGGAATGGGGGATTTGATAATTACCGTCTCTCATCTGCTGCTGGACTCCCCTCCCGTTGTTCAGCATGCTGCTCCATTTGGGGTGGTGCTGATGGTGCTGCTGCTGCAGATGTCTGCTGCCTTCTCCTGCTCCTGGTTCTTGGCTTGGGTGGCATGTTGGGTGTGGCTGAGGGTCCCATTGTCTTGCTTTTATATATGTCCTGTGGGCAGAGCTACTGAGCATGCTCAGACCAAAGAAACCGGATCCGGCCGCCGGATCCGGCTGTCGCCGGATCCAGCGCATTGCGGCGCTCATAGGCTTTCATTGTATGAAAAAGCCGGACACGCCGGATCCGGCGTATCCGGCTTTTTCGACGGATACAAAAAACGTTACAGTCTCCGTTTTTTCCAGACGCCGGATCGCGTCACATTGCCGGATCCGGCGAAAATCGTATGAAACGCATGGCCATCCGGCTCGATCCGGCTCTAATGCAAGTCAATGGGGGGGAAACCGGATCCGGCATTGCATTTCGACGGATCCGGTTTTAGTCAAAAGCGACGGATCGCGCCTGAAGCCGAAAACCTGATGTGTGAAAGAGGCCTTAAAGTCTTCCTTCAACCTTAATAACTATGTTATTATGTAATATCCGCTTCCCAGGCTATTAATATCAACACACAGCTCTCTGCTTAGCCTTTATTGGTTATTAAAAGGAGGGACCCCCCAAAAAAATTATGTGAGGTCCTTCCATATTTTTAATAAATAGCAAAGGCTAAGCAGAGAAATTTCTCATGCTGCAAGTTCTCACATCAGTAACGTTATCGTAGTACATAGCCGATGAACTCTGGTCACCTTACTGACGTCAGCGCTCTCAGTGTGAGACATTTTTTTAGGGGTCCCCCATTTTTAATAATCTGAAAAGGCTAATTAGACAGCTGTGAGCTTATATTAATAGCATGGGAAGGTCCATGTTAATTGCCCTCTTCCTTGACTATTAAGACCAGCTCTCAGCTGTCTGCTTTCCCTTAGGTGGTTAATAAAAAGAAGGGGGACCACATGCCATTTTTTTTTCTATTTATTTATTAGCTAAATACAGTGGGGGAAATAAGTATTTCATACACTGCTGATTTTGCAAGTTTTTACATCTACAAAGAATAGAGGTTTGTAATTTTTATCGTAGGTACACTTCCACTGTGAGAGACAGAATCTAAAAATAAAAAACAGAAACTCACATTGTATGATTTTTAAATAATTAAATTGCATTTTATTGCATGAAATAAACATTTGATCACCTACAGTCATGGCCAAAAGTTTAGAGAATGACACAAATATTATATTTTCACATGACCTGCTGCCCTCTGGTTTTTATGTGTTTGTCAGATGTTTTTAACACATACAGAAATATAATTGCAATCATATTATGAGTAGCAAAAGGTTATATTGACAGTTAGAATGAGTTAATGCAGCAAGTCAATATTTGCAGTGTTGACCCTTCTTCCTTAGGACCTCAGCAATTCTCCCTGGCATGCTCTCAATCAATCAACTTCTGGATCAAATCCTGACTGATAGCAGTCCATTCTTGCAAAATCAATGCTATTATTTTGTCTGAATTTGAAGGTTTTTGTTTGTCCACCCGTCTCTTGATGATTGACCACAAGTTCTCAATGGGATTAAGACCTGGGGAGTTTCCAGGCCATGGTCCCAAAATCTCTATGTTTTGTTCCCTGAGCCATTTAGTTATCACCTTTGCTTTATGGCAAGGTGCTCCATCATGTTGAAAAAGGCATTGTTGATCACCAAACTGCTCTTGGACGGTTGGGAGAAGTTGCTCTTGGAGGACATTCTGGTACCATTCTGTATTCATGGCTGTGTTTTTAGGCAAGACTGAGAGAGAGCCCATTCCCTTGGCTGAGAAGCAACCCCACACATGAATGGTTTCAGGATGCTTGACAGTTGGCATGAGACAAGACAAGTGGTAGCGCACACCTGGTCTTCTCCGAATAAGCCGTTTTCCAGATGTCCCAAACAATCGAAAAGGGGATTCATCAGAGAAAATGACTTTACCCCAGTCCTCAGCAGTCCACTCCCTGTACCTCTTGCAGAATATCAGTCTGTCCATGATGTTTTTTCTGGAGAGAAGTGGCTTCTTTGCTGCCCTCCTTGAGACCAGGCCTTGCTCCAAGAGACTCCGCCTCACAGTGCGTGCAGATGCACTCACACCTGCCTGCTGCCATTCCTGAGCAAGCTCTGCACTGCTGGTAGCCCGATCCCGCAGCTGAAACACTTTTAAGAGACTGTCCTGGCACTTGCTGGTCTTTCTTGGGCGCCCTGGAGCCTTTTTGGCAACAAGGGAACCTCTCTCCTTGAAGTTCTTGATGATGCGATAGATTGTTGACTGAGGTGCAATCTTTCTAGCTGCGATACTCTTCCCTGTTAGGCCATTTTTGTGCAGTGCAATGATGACTGCACGTGTTTCTTTAGAGATAACCATGGTTAACAGAAACAATGATGCCAAGCACCAGCTTCCTTTTAAAGTGTCCAGTGGTGTCATTCTTACTTAATCATGACAGATTGATCTCCAGCCCTGTCCTCATCAACACCCACACCTGTGTTAATGGAGCAATCACTGAAACGATGTTAGCTGGTCCTTTTAAGGCAGGGCTGCAATGATGTTGAAATGTGTTTTGGGGGATAAAGTTAATTTTCTAGGCAAATATTAACTTTGCAAGTAATTGCTGTTAAGCTGATCACTCTTTATAACATTCTGGAGTATATGCAAATTGCCATTAGAAAAAATGAAGCAGTAGACTTTGTAAAAATTAATATTTGTGTCATTCTCTAAACTTTTGGCCATGACTGTACAAACCAGCAAGAATTCTTGCTCTCACAGACCTGTTCGTTTTACTTTAATAAGCCCTCCTACTCTGCACTCATTACCTGTATTAATTTCACCTGTTTGAACTCTTTATCTGTATAAAAGACACCTGTCCATGCTCTGAACTCTCCACCATGGCCAAGACCAAAGAGCTGTCTAAGGACACCGGGGACAAAACTGTATCCCTGCACAAGGCTGAAATGTGCTACAGGACAATAGACAAGCAGCTTGGTGAGATGGCAACAACTGCGCAATTATTGGAAAATAGAAGAAACACAAGATAACGGTCAGTCTTCCTCAGTCTGGGGCTCCATGCAAGATCTCACCTCGTGTGGTAGGGGTGATTCTGAAAAAGGTCAGGAATCTGCTCAGAACTACATGGCAAGTCAATGACAAGAAGAGAGCTGGGACCGAAGGCCAGCGTCACCACCTTTGCAAGTGCTGGAGCCCTGAGTAAATGAGGGGACCACTGTCATCGGGGACATTGGAAAGCTATGGGGCCCATGAGTGCAAGTGTGGGCACTGCTATTGGGCCCCCACTCCTGTTTTAACACCTTTACCCCCAAAGGTAGTTTGCATGTTAATGATCAGGCCAATTTTTACAATTCTGACCACTGTCCCTTTATGAGGTAATAACTCTGGAACGCTTCCATGGATCCTGGTGATTCTGACAGTGTTTTCTCGTGACATATTGTACTTCATGTTAGTGGTAAAATTTCATTGATATAACTTGCATTTATTTGTGAAAAAAATGGAAATTTGGCGAAAATGTTGAAAATTTCGCAGTTTCACAACTTTGAATTTTCATGGCACACAAAATACTTATAACCGTATATACTCGAATATAAGCCAAGATTTTCAGCCCATTTTTTTTGGGCTGAAAGTCCCCCTCTCAGCTTATATTCGAGTCATATACACCAGGGGGTCGGGGGGGGGGGCGGGGGTGTCAGGTCATACTTACCGGTCCTGGCACGGTCTCTACAGCCCCCAGCTTCTCCGTGATCTCCCTTCCTTCCTTCAGCGGTCACATGGTACCGCTCATTACACTCATGAATATGTGCATATTCATGAGGTGTAATGAGCGGTACCACGTGACCGCTGAAGGCAGGAAGGGAGATCGCGGTGAAGCTGGGGGCTGCAGAGACCGTGCGAGGACCAGTAAGTATAGCGATACTCACCTGTCCTGGTCCATCACTGCTTGCTGCTGTCTGGCACGCTATCTGTCAGTGACGTTCAGACAGCAGAGGGCGCGGTGACATGTTAGTGCGCGCCGTGCCCCCTGCAGTCTGAACGTCACTGACAGATGACGTGCCAGACAGCAGCAAGCAGCGGCATCTGGCCCCAGCAATGGAGAGGTATGTAATTTTTTTTATTTTTAAATGCATCAGCGGCAGCACATGGGGGCATAATGTATGGAGCATCTTACGGGGGCAGCACATGGGGGCATAATGTATAGAGCATCTTATGGGGGCAGCCCTTGGGGGCATAATCTATGGAGCATCTTATGGGGGCAGCATATGGGGGCATAATGTATGGAGCACCTTATGGGAGCAGCATATAGGGGTATAATCTATGGAGCATCTTATGGGGGCAGCATATGGGGGCATAATGTATGGAGCATCTTATGGGGCAGCATATAGGGGTATAATCTATGGAGCATCTTATGGGGGCAGCATATAGGGGTATAATCTATGGAGCATCTTATAGGGGCAGCATATGGGGGAATAATCTATGGAGCATCTTATAGGGTCAGCATATGGGGGAATAATCTATGGAGCATCTTATGGGGGCAGCATATTGGGGCATAATCTATGGAGAATCTTATGGGGGCAGCATATTGGGGCATAATCTATGGAGCATCTTATGGGGCCATAACCTTTATGGAGCAGCATATGGGGCATAATCTATGGAGCATCTTATGGGGCCATTATTAACCTTTGTGCTGCATTATATGGGGTGTATTTTGTATGGAGCATCTTATGGGGCCATCATGAACTGTATGGAGCATTATATGGGGCTCCTGATTCAATATGGATATTCAAAAACATTTAACCTACTGATGTCTCAATTAATTTTACTTTTATTGGTATCTATTTTTATTTTTTAAATTTACCAGTAGCTGCTGCATTTTCCACCCCAGGCTTATACTCAAGTCAATAAGTCTTCCCAGTTTTTTGTGGCAAAATTAGGGGGGTTGGCTTATACTCGGGTCGGCTTATACTCGAGTATATACGGTAAGTAACATTTCCCACATGTTGACTTTACATCAGCACAATTTTGGAACCAAATGTTTTTTTTTAGGAAGCTATAAGGGTTAAAAGTTGACCAGCGATTTCTCATTTTTACAACACCATTTTTTTTATGGACCACATCACATTTGAAGTCTCTTTGAGGGGTCTATATGATAGAAAATACCCAAAAGTGACACCATTCTAAAAACTGCATCCCTCAAGGTGCTCAAAACCACATTCAATAAGTTAATTAACCCTTCAGGTGCTTCACAGGAATTTTTTGAATGTTTAAAAAAAATTAACATTTAATTTTTTTTCACAAAAAAATTACTTCAGGTCCCATTTTTTTTATTTTACCAATGGTAACAGGAGAAATTGGACCCCAAAAGTTATTGTGCAATTTGTCCTGAGCACGCTGATACCTGATATGTGGGGAGGACCACTGATTCGGGCATGGCAGAGCTCAGAAGGGAAGGAGAGCCGTTTGATTTTTTCAACACAAAATTGGCTGGAATTGAGATCGAACGCCATGTCGCATTTGGAGAGCCCCTGATGTACCTGAACAGTGGAAACCTCCCACAAGTGACGCCATTTTGGAAACTAGACCCCCAAGGAACTTATCTAGATGTGTGGTGAGCACTTTCAACCCCGAAGTGCTTCACAGAATTTATAATGCCTGGGCGTGAAAATAAAAAAAATCATATTTTTTACACAAACATGATCTTTTAGTCCCAATTTTTTATTTTCCCAAGGGTAATAGGAGAAATTGGACCCCAAAAGTTGGTGTCCAATTTGTCCTGAGTACGCTGATACCTCATATGTGGGAGTAAACTACTGTATGGGCACACGTCGGGGCTCAGAAGGGAAGTAGTGACGTTTTGGAATGCAGACTTTGATGGAATGGTCTGCGGGTGTCATGTCGCATTTGGAGAGTCGCTGATGTGCCTAAACTGTGGAAACCCCCCCAAATGACCCCATTTTGGAAACTAGACCCCCAAAGAACTTATCTAGATGTGTGGTGAGCACTTTGAACCCCCAAGTGCTTCACAGAACTTTATAACGTAGAGCCATACAAATAAAAAAAATATATATTTTTTCCCACAAAAATCATAATTTTGCCCCTAATTTTTTATTTTCCCAAGGGTAATAGGAGAAAATAGACCCCCAAACTTGTTGTGCAATTTTTCCTGAGTACGCTGATACCCCATATATCGGGGTAAACCACTGTTTGGGCATGCGTCAAGGCTTGGAAGGGAGGGAGCACCGTTTGACTTTTTGAACACAAAATTGACTGGAATCAATGATGGCACCATGTCACGTTTGGAGACCCCCTGATGTGCCTAAATATTGGAAACCCCTCAATTCTAACTCCAACCCTAACCCCAACACACCCCTAGCCACAACTCTAACCCCAACACACCCCTAACCCTAGTTCCAACCCTAACCCTAACTCCAACCCTAACCCTAATTCTAACACTAATTCTAACCCTAACCCCAATTCCAGCCCTAACCCTAATAGAAAAATAAAAATATTTTATTTATTTTATTATTTGTCCCTACCTATGGGGATGATAAGGGGGGGTGATTTACTATTTTTTTATTTTGATCACTGTGATAGGATCTATCACAGTGATCAAAATGAATGAATGGAATCTGCCGCTTGGCAGATTCGACGGGCGCACAGCACATGCTCCCACCATTATGGAAGATGGCGGCGCCCATGATCCAGGACGGCAGGACACCGGGAGCCACAGCTGGATCAGAGGGTACGGGGGGGTGATCGGAAGGGGAGGGGGAGCAGATGATGACGGCGGCGGCAGATAGCCCCCGTCAGTCATGGGGGGGTCGGATTGGTGTCTCCAGCCATGCCCGATGCTATTTCAGCATGGCCATGGCTGGATTGTAATATTTCATCAAAGTTCATAGATGAAATACTACTATCGCTCTGATTGGCTGTTGAAAGTGAAACAGCCAATCAGAGCGATCGTAGTCACGGGGGGGCAAAGCCACCCCCCCGGGGTGAAGCACTAAGCCTCCTGTATTTGCGGATCAGGTGACCTTTCAGTGACCCTGGTCACCCGACCTGCAGGAGGGTGATTTATACCATGACGCCTACGTTGGCATCACTGGTCTTAATGGCACAGGTTTTCATGACGCTAACGTAGGCGTCATTGGTCGGGAAGGGGTTAAACTAAGCCTTTTCCAAAAAATGATCTCCCACTAGCATAAAAAAATGAAATTTTGCTTAAAAATTGGTAAATGTATTCAAATTCACATAATTTCTTCTATACAAGGCAGACTCTATTAATTGCCCTTCTTCCACTCCCCATCCCCTAAAATAGAGATCTAGCCAACACCGCAAATGGAGAAAATACTACACAATACAAAGTATGCAATCTGTTTATACGGAATATTCATATAATTATTACAATACTAATAAAGCAAAAGCACCCACAAAATTGGCAGTAGTATGTAATGTTTTATTATTTCAATTTGACTAGACACAGTATTGTTTTACAACAAACAAAATAATAAAAGAAATACAGTATGTATGCGTTATAAATGACAGCAATCATTCATCAAGAAATGCAAGTGTATTTTTATTAACCTCTTTGCAGCTACGCCTAGAGAGTGCAAAATATTACATATTGATGTACGATGGCTGGAAAGGATGGAGATACTGGAATATTTGTAGAATACATGAATGCATGCTACATAGTAAAAAGCAAAGAGGTCATAAGGTCATAAGAAGACTGCACATGGCATGGTTCCACAATGGCAAGGTTTTTTTCTACATGCTATAAAGATTATTCAGTATTGGTCATAGGCTTGTGGGCCACAAGGTAAAAACCTTTATCAGGGTCCACCAACTTAAAGGGGAACTATACTTTCAAGCAACTTTTCAGAATCGCATATATCAGGAATAACATTATTTCTTGTCATTATATGAATTGCACTTTTCACAAGTTTTTACCATTTCTAGACTCTATCTACGGTTTGTAATTGACTCTGACCTGGTGGATGGAGACTTGCTCCCACACACTACACACAGAAATAGGGACTCTTTCTCTTTATTCCTTAGTTTATACAGAGACAGAAGTAGCAGAGGCATGAAGGAAATTATACAGCTGTACGGAGCGAATAGAGGTGAATCCAGCACTGCTATAGATTGACTTAGACCTGGTGGTTGGAGACTCGCTCTCATAAATTAAACTCAAAGAAATAGGGACTCCTGCTCTTTTTTCCTTAGATTGTTCACAGACAGAATTAGCAGAGGCATGGAGGAAATTAAACAGCTGTACTGAGCAGAATAGATGTGAATCCAGCACTGGCATAGATTGACATAGATCTGGTGGCTAGAAACTCGCTCATACTCTAAACTTACAGACATAGGGCTTACTGCACTTTTTTTCCTTTGTTTGTACAGAGACAGAAGCAGCAGGGGCATGGAAGAAATTATTAAGTTGTACTGAGCAGCGTAGATATGAATCCAGCACTGGGATAAACCAGGTAAAAATCTGCCCAATCTGTTCCTCTGCTTTTCACTATGCTAGTCTCTCTTCCTTCCAACTCCCCTCTATATAGAGTATAATAACCCCTGCAACTTGACACCTCACTGGTATGGCAGATATGAGTCAGTTTATGATGCATGATGAGTTCAGGAAACAGGGGGAAATGATAAGATGTGGCTCATCAGTGGAGAAAGAAGCAAATTTATCTGAAGCGATATATTACAAAGTTTCTTATATTCACGTGTACTATTCATTTATTTACTATTGATTTTTTTGTTGAAAGTACAGTTCCCTATTAATGTGACACAATATACAACCGATATGATTCTATGCGTAGAATCAGAATACAAAATATAAATCATACATTCATTTCTATAATGAAATATCTATCTTGGCTTGATCTTCATCAATTATTGCCTTTCATTCCCTATAATTATAACACTGGAATCTATGTGGGAAGTCAAAGTCGCCTATATATTATTGTAGCATGTCGATAAAGCCTGTATGGATAGAGCAAAGATTCTACAAGAGATTTCTTTCTTCCAAGCAAACTAGCACTCAGATCATTCATTACTTCAGACAGAAAAAAACAACGAAACATTGTATATAGACACATCAGCAATAGTTTATGAAAAGTTGCAATAATACCACATTTTTACTATACGGATCATGATGAAATGCACACAGTTAAGCAAATGGTTAAAACAATAATGCAATTTAACATTCATTTTACGCAATTTGTTTGACTAAAGTTCCCACTGAAATCGTACAAATGGGAAAACCAATGTATTAAGAAAAAAATACTTTTTTTTTATTTTTCAAGATGGCTTAGAGAAAATTTTGCTTGGAGATAGAAAAAGGAAACACAATTCATACGTACAGTATGTCCATAGCTGTAACATCACGTCTGTCACAAACTTACCTTGCCCAGTTGCTGCACTGATCTTCCTTGCCAGGTGCCATTGAACGCGCTTACTCAACCATGCTGGTAAAGATGCACTTGTGCAGTACTTAGAGGGATTGTCCTATTCTCAGACATGTCCTTCTCAACCACAATGTTTCTCCCCTTCTAAAATAAAAACACCTATATTCACCTCCAGTGTACGGGCTATTCCAGCGGCGTCAGCGCCAGCTCTCCCAGTTCGTTATGTCACACCATCACTGTAGCCAATCAGCAGCCACTTCAATCTCCCCTCCTTCAGACAAATCAAACAAATGAAACATCCAGAGGAAGTCAGAGTTGCCTCTGCTTTCTCATCTCCTCTGGAATTTTTCTGAAAAAAGGGAAAGCGAAGAGACCGCTGGTTGGCTGCTGGCATTGCATGACATGAAAATGTTATGTAAGCCCCAGGAGAGCAGACATGGCTGGAACGGCACCCACACCACAGGTGAGAATACGTGTTATAATTTATAAAGGGGAAACATGGAGATTGAGCAAGGATTGTCCGAGTAGTGGGCAAATCCTTCAAGGCCTTCATGCTGCTATAACAGACCAATCGGTAGGTCCAGCTGACTGAATAATCAGAGGACACAGTCAGTTTAACAATTACTAAATGGGGTCAATGACCAATCAGGATTCCCTACTTCCTATTCAATGCCTATTTGCCTATTGCCACAAGCCAGCCACTGTCACCAAACCCTGGTCCACTTATTGGATTATAGTGTACTAACCCAGCTTTCTCCTTACAGCTCCTTTTGGATCTACCCTTAGATTCCTTGATTGGAAGTTTTTGCCTTCTGTTCTGAGACTTATGGTATTTAAGACCTGACCTTCTTACTTGCCTACTAGAACCCGCCTGAACCTCCTATTAATGACTTGGCTTGACCTAACAATGGTTCCCACATGCTTGCTCTTCTGATTGGCAAATACTCTGAGATTATAACTAGGCAAAGAAAGCCACATAATGAACAATGAATAAGATGTCCTTGTGAATGCATTCAAAGGAGTTTCCTCAAATTCTGTCTTCAGGAGCACAGCATTACCCTGTCTCCAAGCTTTGTGCTTGATGTAGGGTCATGCACTCTGGATGAGTAGCAGTCTGGACCAGCAGCATGGTTGCATCATTGGCCCAGACTGTGGACTCTAAAATGCTACAACTAAGCAAAGAAACCCACATCATGAGAATTGAAGACAATGTTCCTATGAATGTATTCAAAGGGGTTTCCCCAAATTCTGTCTTCTGCCATCATTGGTCCAGACTACGTACTCTCCAATGCTATAAGATGAGACTTTGCCTCTGCAGGAATGAAGAGCACAGGGGGCACTAAATCTTACTCGATCCAATGATGTGGCCAACTTCAGAGCAGCACTTGTTTTCGCTGCACTCTCGGTGCTCTTTGCCTAGGACCACAGATGATAAACTGCAGATGTGGCCAGGTAACCAATGAGCAATAAATAAAGGCATTAAAAATCCATCAGTTCTTGAGAATGGAAATAATTTTTCATAAGCGCTAAACTGCAAAAGTTGCTTGTTCTTGCAAAAACTTTGCGAAAATGAGACAAACGGTTTAACATTAACTACTACCTGGGCTTCCGAAAGATTCTACTAACCACAGTGGCTTGAGCAAGGTCTGATCCCAGAAGCCTTATTGAAAACAGACTGGCTTCTCTTGCTACTCAATAGTTGTTACATTCACATGGGGCATTTTTTTCCAGCATTTTTTTGCTGCTGAAAAGAAGTCGCGTTTTGCAGTATCGGCAAAAGTGCTGAGATTTTAGGAATCTTGTTCACGCGCAGCTTTTTTTTCCTGACTCAATTTGAGCACTGCAGAGTTTTTGAATATTGGCAGCATGTCAGTTCTTTCAGCATTTTTACAGCTTTTTTTTTTACCCAAGAAGAGTAACTTAACCTTTGTACTGCATTTTTGCAGCATTTTTGGGGAACACAACTAACTTTATTAACATGTAATCAAACATGTAATTCAAGCAAAAAATGCACCATAAATGCAGTAAATAACTGCAATTTTACTGCCAAGCATGAAGGTTTTGGCTGCAGAAAAAAAAAAAAACACTGCAGCATTGCTACTTGTGAACACAGCCTACAACTGCCCATTTCTTATCTCATAAACTGCCCCAATAATGAATGACTGTTAACAGCATGTACTCCTTCCCCTATGTCAATGCAGGGGAAATGTAGTATTATAACATCAGGTACCCCTACCTAAATGGATGCTGCAGGGGAAAGGCAGTATTATAACATCAGGTACCCCTACGTCTATGGATGCTGCAGGGGAAAGGCAGTATTATAACAGCAGGTACCCCTACCATTATGGCCACTGCAGGGGAAATATAGCAGTATATGTCTTTTGTTTCCCTTAAACAAATGAAAAGGGTCTGTCTTGATGAGATGACTATCCCTTTAACTGAAAAAAACACAAATAAATGCACTCAAAAACGAGAAGTTTTGAGACCTACAACGTCTATTTATGTCCTAAAAGCTATGGCCCAATACCAAAACAGCAAAGCCATGCACAAATTACAAAGTACAGTATATGTAAATAATTAAGAAAGTGCAAGAAAGAGGAATTAGCATTTTAAAATTATACTCTCAAAGTTAAAAATTCTATACACATATGTATCACATATTCTTGTTTTCAATTTTCTTTTTTTTTTTTTAATAAAAAAGATACAAAAATAAAGATTTCATTTATAAAATACAGTAGTTGAAAACTTTAAAAAAAAAGATCTACAGCCATGTTTCTCCACTATCCAGTAGTGGAAGAAAAATAAATGATATAAAGTCATATTTTAGAATATATTTAAGAAAAGCACTAGGTTTACTAAATCTATCCATGAATAGGAACCCTGCTCATTTATACTTAAGCTTTCCGCAGACTACATTAGTCGTGATTTGCCCTATAGACCCATTGGTAATATACAGACTATTTTATGGAGGCTATGCTTGCTCATGCCAGGGGTATCGCAAACCCCATAGTCCTATATTTTATTATTAACATTCTCTAAAAAAGAACAATGCCGACAACAGCATATAAGGAAGTTGCCACTAATTAACTTTACATAATATATCTTAACGTGTCTACAAAGGTGGGGCTTCCCCAGAAACAAAGAAAATATATATAAAATGAGAAGTTCACATCCATAGATTTTCACACACATTATATGTGGAAATGAACCCCAAAGAGCATTTACAGGTGTAGTTTTTACTGGGCCAGGCTGGATTTACTCAGCTCCCAATCCGCATGAATTCCAAAACAGATACAACTACAGAATTTAAAGGACATTTCAAAATGCAACTAGGATTGCCCAGGAAGACATTTGGCCATTTTGCCAGAAATCCAGAAACAACTACAGAAGCTTAAAAATCCCAAATTATGCAACGTACAAAAATCAAGCATTAATACCAATATGAAGCTGCCAAACTGACGTAATGTTTCAGGTAGGAAAGAACCTAGCATATTTCTGTCTTCTGTACAGTTCCAAAAAGTGGATATTTTTTCACTACCCATCATTTGTCTTAGAAATTCGATATTGCTGCTCGAAAAATGCATCACTTAAGTGAGATCCCAATAACCTTGGTCTTACAAGAACGAGATGTTCATCCTGAATTGGGTTAAATGTGGTGGCACTTGCCCGTAGTGCTGCTTCCAAAGACTCTTCGGTTAAATCCACATCCCAAGAATCTCTATATGTTTTATGCAAGTCAAGGCTTTCATCAATTGAAGAAGATAGTAATCCATTGTCGGTTCTATCACTCTCCTCTCCTGGAACATTTGAAGGAATTTTTTTTCCTGTAGAACAGACTAAATAATTGTTCTCTCCTGCTCTAGATGAAGTTTTAAGGAGAGACATTTTAGTAGAAGACTTCTTTTGCATGAATGGTAGCCTTGGCAAAAGGTTGCTGGCTATTTTTTTCGGTTCAATTCGAACAATTCCTTCAGATATCTTTCCACTGTTTAATGAGACTGTGCTCTTTGATTTAGATATGCTAGTTGCTACGTTTCCCACTGGTTGTGGTCTTGTCGTGTTTGTCACTTTCACATCCTTTTGCTTAGGTCTTGCTGATGGTATATTCTTGATCACCTTTGATAGGGACATTCCAGTATTACTTAAAGGCTTTGTTACCTTGGAATTCCCTAGTGGCCTTTGCAAAGCATTACTTGGCTGTAAGTTTTTTGTACTTGACACAACATTCCTGCATTTAGGCGGTTGTGAACCAGTGTTTCCTGTTTGCTTTGGCCTCTGGAAAGTCACACTTCCTGCAGATTTCTGTATTGATAGTCCATATTTTTCAGCTGGTTTCTGCTTCAATGAGAACTTGCTTCCCTTCACTTTTGTTCCATCACCAGAACATTGTTCGGTCTCTATTGGCCGGAGAGATGAATCATTTCTTGCAGCTTTTACTTTTTGTGTGGCCAAACTCACTATACATTTTGTTCTTGGCACCAATCCATCTGGCTTAGCTTTTGGTACAGCAACAGTTTCATAAGATCCCCGATGTGAAACATTAAGTTCATCCAGTTTTGATTCTTTAGGCTTGAGTTTAGGTAAGCTGCTCACTGCTGTTTTTGGTGATGGGGTATTTAGAGCAGGCTTCTTAGTAAAAGACTTTTTAAGAGTTGAAGATGGAGATATTCCTATAGTTGTGGGTCTCTTTGACATATGGCTGGTAGGCGTGACAACATTTTTCATAGATTCAGGTTCTGCTGCATGTGACTGTGTATGAAAGACAGGTTTGTGTGGACCCGAGTTTGCTCCTAGGACACTTTTTAGCACTGTAGATTTTGGTGGAGCTGCATACCTCAACAAAAATGATTTCTGGGATACAGCACTAATGGATGGTGTGTTAGAAGAACCAGCATTCCCCACTGGAGTTGGCCTTTGTAAAATGTCATTTACCCCAGGAGGAGATCCTGAGGAATTTTTTCTAAAGGCTTGTGCAGGACGTGATGTGTTTTTTGATATAGATTGTTGTCTTTGCAACAATGCTTTTCCTGTTACTTCTTGTCGTACTGCAGACTGCTTCTTTTTCACGTGTTTGGAAGATGTAGGATTAGTCAATGGTGGTATAGAAATATCATCATTCTGTGGACTCTCTGTCCTTTGTGGAGGAGATTTTCTCACACGAGGTAACATTGGAGATGCAGAATGTCCAATTGGTGGAGGACGAGGGAAAGCAATCTGTCCTGCTCTTGGAAGCCTTGGTGACCCAGAATCTCCTACAGGAGTTGGTCTTAATGAAGCAGTAGAAAACATAATAGGTACTGTACTCCTTTTATGGTTTGGAAGTAGTTGGGTTTGATTACCAAAAGGCAGTTGTCTCCCTGGGGCAGTAGTCCTCAATCGAGAAGTAGTCGGAGAAGCAGAAATTCCTACAGGAGCTGGTCTTGGACAAGCACCATCTCGTATGCTTCCTGGTGTTGGTGACGGCATGTTCCTCATTTGGACTGGTTTTAGAGTTGAATTCTTCATCTGCGGTGATCTAAATGAAGCAGCCACCAATCAGCTTTAATTGCTAGGCACGATGAAGTAATAATATGCATCCACCCTGCTTTTGTTGCAGCAGTGCCTATTATCCATGCATGCAATGGTGTAGAGGGTATAGAAAAATCAAATTCTAATTTTCATGAGAAATATATAAGCATCGTTCTCCTCAAAGCATGCATTGCTTGGGTGTAGCTAGTGCCTTTAACAAGTTATGTAAAGTCATTATTATAATTTCAGCAAGGTCAAGACTTCCTTCAATTGTCTGTTTCCAGCTGTAAAGTAATCTCCACCCTTTCCTTAACCATTGGCTCCAGGAAACTATCTTAGATTTCCATGGTTGGCTCGCTCTGTATACTTATCTGTAGGAACTCAATGTTCCCAGCAAAAAAGACCTATATGCACCTAATATATATATTAACCTCCTCCTATCCTACCCTACAGTATATAAAATAAAAAAAGTTAATTAATATACAATAGAGATCAGGATTGTACTAAAAAGAATTTTACTTTTTACAGCAGAAAATGTATTGTACCGTAATGTTCTTTAGGAATAATAATGCATGGGATATAAAACTAGTATTAAAATGGGGTTAATTTAAAAATCCCCTTCTTAGTTTTCCCCACTTAATTGCACATATTTTTGTGATTTTTTTAATATTTTCTCACTTTATTTAATAGCACATGCAGCATAGTTTATTTAGTGTGCACAGTGTAAAAAGGTATAGGTTGTTCACACACTATATAATGTATACGTATATGCATACCAAAAAAGCTCAGAACATGGGATACACACATTTGTAAAATTAAATATGATTAAATATAAAAAAATAAAAATCAAATTTTTGTTTGCAAAATTTACATAGAAGAATTTCAAAACTGTACTTAGTTTATACATAAACAGTATGAGATAGGAATTGCAATTATTATTTTTTTAAAGCAAATTTAAAATTAAAATTTGAATGATATTACTCTATGCTATAAATTTAGTGTATAGTTTTTATCAGAGAAATTTTAAGTTGCTTGCAAAGTTTACATAGAAGAGTTTGAAAATTGTACTTACTTTAGACTTTCTGGCGTTGACGTTGCTTCTTGTTTAATCATGTCAGGGGGATTTAAATACAATTGTGGTGCTTTAATATCTGTAGCACAGATGAGAGAGTCAGTCCTAGGACCAAACCCAGAGTAGATTTCATTGGATATCATTGTTAGTGTTTCCTGTGGAGATGGAGGACTGGTTGAAAAGGATGTGACTTCCTCTGTACTTCCAGCAAAGGAAGGTAAAATCGATAATGGAGAACACTGTATGGTATCCGCTTCCATCTGGACCTTGTACTGCTGGTAAGATGAGCCAGCCTGTGAAGTTTCTTTGTTCTGACTCACAGTGAGAAAAGGAATGGGATGAAAAGGTTTCCCAACCCCAGCGGAAGTATACCTAGAAGGTCCAGCCTCCGTCTCCACCCCTCCTGACTTCAGCTCTGGACATGAATTACAGCTCTCAGATTCCAAGCTGCTTCCTCTTGGAACAGTTGTTTCCTGAAGAGAAGAAGCCTTTTTAGTGGTGATTGAATTATGTTCTACACAAGCAGATGATGATGTGGTGGTGGCAGTGGACATTATAGGTCCTACAAACTGCTTACTCATCGTCGTACCACTTTTATTGAACACAGTTCTTGGTTTTGGCACCGGCCTGACCACTGGTTCCGTATAAACCATTTTTCCCTCTGTGTGATTTTCATTACCAGAGCTGCTGTCTTTTTCATCTCTACTTGGAAATTCAAGAGACTCTGTTTTCTCCATGGAACTTGAAAAGGAAAGTAAGTTTGAATCACCAGAATTGTTTCTCAATCGACTAATTATTCTCTTCCTGTGACCGGTGGCACCAACACCAATTTGTTGAAGGACATCATTGTCAACAGACAGAATATCTCTAACTCTGTGGTAGCCATGCTGCCTGAAGCTGTCCTGGTATCTCTCCAAATGGATGGCACAGAGCCAGTCTGCAATATCTGCCTCTTCATCAGCAGTGGACATCATGGCCAAACTGGCCAAGAATCAGCTTCTACCAGATAAAGTGCCAACTGAGCATTTTCACAAAAAGAGCAGGAGGACTCTAGAAAGAAAAAAAAGAAGAATCAAACACAGACTGTTGTAAATCTATAGCCAAAAAAGATGCACTTCCTATAGTATATACAAAATAACCAAGGGTGCTACATTACTAATGAAATATAATAGAGCAAAAAAAAGAAAAAGACAATACACATAGCAATGTGCTCACCTAGAAAGTATATATAGTTTATTAAAGCAACAGTTCATGCGCAAAAAACAAATTAAAGACAAGCTACATCACTGACACAATGAGTACATAAATAATATTCTACAAAATAACTGTACATATATAATTATACTAGAAAATAAACTGCAAAATTTATAAGAATCAATAGTAATAGCAGCACAAAGTTGTTTTAAAATAGACCAAAAAAAAGTTACCGTATGTGTGTATATCAAAAACTTTGTAAGCTACCGTAATAAAGTGCAAGTGCCTAAAGATGTTAAATATAAAGATAATTCCCTAGTGACCACCTCAAGCAAATATATAATAATATACAAAAAATAATAACCTGGTATTACCCTAATACCAATCACAAAGCGATATCTAGTTGTATAAAGTATACTGAACCCATAACATGAGATCCAAGCAGTGGGAGAATGAACAACAATTAAGATGTCAGCGAGAGGAGCCCACGGGTATCGCTGCTCATGGCAGCTTCATCAGAGGGAGGCTGTTCACTCATACTGTTGTAGTCTAGTTGTTACAATAATTGAACTGAATTTGTATAACACATTACTGGATTGCACTGTTGCAATCAATTGTATTCAATATTTTCTATGGAGTTCAAGTGTACTTTCCAATGTAAGAGTTCTTGTGAAAACATGCCTTGAAAGACATTGATGTATGTTTGGGATCATTTTCCTGTTGGAAGGTTCATTGATGCCCTCTCTTCATGTTCATCACAGAAGGCATGATATTTTCTTTCATAGAATCGTAGAGTTGGAAGGAACCTCCTGGGCCATCTGGTCCAACCCCCTGCTTTTAGGGTTTCCTGACAATTGACTGCATCCATCTAGTTCTTCACATACTGAAAGTCACCCAATCCATAGGAAGCAAAACAGCCTTTAAGCATCACCAAACCACTGTCATGCTTCATTGTAGGAAGGGTGTTCTTTTCAGTTAATGCTGCATTCTTCCTCCTCCAGACATACCGCTAATCTATTGTCCTAAAAAGTTCAAATAAGTTGTATCCAACCACAAAACAGATTCTCAACCCTTCTTTGGCTTATTTATATGATTTTGTGTATTTTAGAACTAACTTTTCTTGTGCTTTTAGGTCAGAATAGGTGAACAATTTGGAGTTAAAACATGGAGACTTTAGCGTTTAGTATGCGTCTTACCTTGCAAACTGAAACCTCAGTACCTGCTGCCACCAAATCTTGCTGCAAGCCTTGAGCAGTCACTAGAGGATTTTTAACCACCTTTCTGGTCAGAAATGTCATGGCTAGTGGTGGTAGCTTCCTGTTTCTGGCAGCTACAGATAGTGCAGCTCCTAAAAATTTGAACTTAAAAAATTTGCTTCCAACTGTATCTCTATGAACATTGAATGCCTTTGCTATATTTTTGGCAAAAAAAGGTGTCCGTTTTAGGCAGGCTGCACTGCAGGAATGAGGAGCCTTGGGATTCCAAAATGGTTTTTATTAATACCAACACTTTTCTGCACCGGACGGGCACCTTTTTCAAGGTATAAAAAACAAGTTTGCCATATTTTTATATCTTTTATTTTGTTTACACATGGCTATTTCTTTGCTAAACATTTTGGACCCTTCAATTCACATTCAAGAGAATTGAATTAAAAAATATTGGTGAATAAAAGGTCATCGTCCATGAAGAATGGGCTAAGAATCCTTACTAACCCAGAAGCTGATGCCTGGCTTTGCATCATCTTTGAAGAGAGTCATATTAGCCAAAAGTGCTCTACTAAGCAGTTGTAACAAATCTGTTGTCAGCTGTCCCGGGACCAGGGGCTCCTTACCAGTCCCTACCGCTAGAGGCACCCTAAGCTCACCCTGTTCCACGGATTACTTCTAAAGGTGAAGACACCTTCAGAAGTAGCAGCTATCGGATTGCTGATAGCTGCCATTATGCAGGCGTGGCCAGCACCATTTTCAAACTGATTTTCTTTTTTTTAGGAATTTATGGATAACATGAAAGAAAAGGATTACATACACATTATAAATGTGATCATGCTGCAGCGCAGGCACCACAGCTGGCGCCTGATTGCAGAAGGGGATTTTTAAAAAAAAATATATATATATAATATTGATTAGGTAAACTAGGGAGAAGGTCATTGAGGGATCAGTGACATGTCATAAGCCATACTGGTGAATACCTAATCAGAGCACTACATGAAGACCCCCCACAGTCCATCCCTGGAGCACGAGCATATCATTAACTCAAAACTGAAAATAGAGATTAAACAACAACCACAAGACAGATTTCATCAACCAAGGTATCATTTTAATCAGTATAACAGTGCCAAACTGACACTGTCTGTAGGTTACTGAGCACAATCCTGCTGCAAGGGTTCCTGTTATGAATGAGTCACCGGAGGAGGAGAAAACAAAAATACAAGCTAATTCCAGAAAACCAGAGAGGTTGGTAGCTATCGGATTGCAGACCCCTGATCCTATACACCACAACTAACAGTAGCCGTGGGGGGTTCCTACAGTGCCCTAGACCCCTCGTCACAGCCGGAGAACTACATAAGCCTAAAGAAGGAAAGGGGAAATCTAAACTGCCCCAGAGCAGACCCCAAAGCAATAGACAGCCCCCAACATGTATTGTCGGTGAAAAACAGATGAAAACACAAACACAGACAGAAAGACAGGCTGAGCAAACGATGGGACCCAACTAACTAGATAGGACAGGACAGAAAAGATGCTGGCTGCCATCCGCAAAAAACCCTACCAAAAATGTCCCAACCGTCTGATAGGAAAAAAGGCCCTGAAGTCGCTAGTCTTCAAAATCACTATATCAGCACTCAGGCATATTCTGAAAACAGAGCAAAGAGATCAACTGATCAGAGACAAAAATGGAATTCAGCCAGTCCCAACCAGGACTGGCTGAATACAAACACTAAGGAAACCAGACAAAATCTCATGGAATAATAGCCGGGCAAAAACTTAGCTTTTAGTTGACAGGAACTAAGCTGGATGCAAGAGCTCAGAGCAGAAAGGATCACCAGCAGCCCTGCAGGGCGTCGGCTGCCTTATATCCACTCAGAAATTCCAGATGTTCAATCACACTCTGCCTGTTCAGATGACAGGTTCTTCCCATCCCAATCAATTTCACTACTTCTCTTCACCAGCAGAGGGAGTTCATCAGACATCAAAGGTGAAGGGGAGAATTAACTCACAACAGTACCTCCCCCTTGAGGAGGGGTCACCGAACCCTCATCCACGCCACCAGGGCGATCAGAATGGGCCCGATGAAAAGCACGAACCAATCTTTCGGCATGATTATCGGATGCAGGGACCCAAGAATTATCCTCCTGGCCATAACCTTTCCATTTAACCAAATACTGGAGTCTCCGTCTAGCCAGACGAGAATCCAGTGTCTTCTCAACCTCATATTCCACATTACCTTCAACCAATACAGGGTCAGGAGGTACCACCACAGGAACTACTGGCTCAACAAACCTCTTTAACAGAGACTTATGAAACACGTTATGGATCTTGAATGTAACAGGAAGAGCCAATCGAAAAGAGACCAGATTAAGAATCTCCAAAATCTTGTAAGGTCCAATAAATCTAGGTTTAAACTTTGGAGAAGCCAACTTCATAGAGATATTCTTTGATGACAACCAAACCATATCACCCACCTTAAACCGGGGACCAATGGTCTTATGCCGGTTGGAAAACCGCTGGGCCTTTTCCTGGGAGAGAGACAACTTATCCACCACTTGGTCCCAAATCTGGTGCATTCTCTCCACCACAGTGTCAACACCTGGGCAGGCAGAAGACTCCACCTGCCCTGAAGAGAATCAAGGATGAAACCCAAAGTTACAAAAAAAAGGTGACATCAAAGTGGCCGAACTAGCTCTATTATTTAAAGCAAATTCGGCCAAGGGCAATAATGAAACCCAATCATCCTGATCAGCAGAAATAAAACATCTCAAATACGACTCCAAAGTCTGGTTTGTTCTCTCCATCTGCCCATTGGTCTGAGGGTGAAACGCAGAGGAGAAGGACAACTGAATTCCCAGCTTGGAACAGAAAGTCCTCCAAAATCAAGAAACAAACTGAACTCCTCTGTCAGATACAATGTTCTCAGGAATCCCGTGCAAGCGAACCACCTGTTGCAAAAACAGGGGCACCAACTCTGAGGAAGATGGCAACTTAGGGAGTGGTACAAGATGGACCATCTTAGAGAATCTATCACAAATCACCCAAATAACAGTCATTCTCTGAGAGACAGGCATATCAGAGATAAAATCCATTGAAATATGGGTCCATGGCCTCCTGGGCACCGGCAAAGGCATCAACAACCCACTAGAGCGAGAACAAGGTTTAGACCGGGAGCAAGTCCCACAGGACTGCACAAAATTCCTGACATCACGAGACAAGGCGGGCCACCAAAAAGACCGACTCACCAAATGTCTAGTACCAAAAATACCTGGATGACCAGCCAATGCGGAGCAATGAACCTCAGACATCACTCTCTTCCTCCACTGGTCAGGAACATACAATTTTCCAATGGGACAATGCTCAGGTTTGTCCTCCTGAAATTCTTCCAGAACACGTCTCAAATCGGGCGAGATGGCAGAAAGAACTACCCCCTCAACTAAGATGGTAGCAGGCTTGGTCACAATAGGAGAATCAGCAAACAAACTCCTAGAGAGGGCGTCTGCCTTGACATTCTTAGTGCCTGGAAGAAAAGAGACCACAAAATCAAAACGTGTGAAAAACAAGGCCCACCTAGCCTGTCTAGGATTCAAGCGTTTGGCCGACTCCAGGTAAATCAAATTCTTGTCGTCAGTAAGGACCACGACTTGATGTTTAGCTCCCTCCAACCAATGTCTCCACTCCTCAAATGCCCACTTCATGGCTAACAGTTCCCGATTCCCCACATCATAGTTACGTTCGGATAGGGAGAACTTTCGGGAAAATAAAGCACAGGGATTCATTTTAGATGTTACAGGATCTTTTTGGGACAAAACAGCTCCTGCACCAATCTCAGAAGCGTCCACCTGTACCTGAAACGGGAGTGAGACATCAGGTTGCCGCAAAACCGGAGCAGAAGTCAACCTTCGCTTCAGCTCCTGAAAAGAAAAAACAGCCTCTGGAGACCAATTCAGCACATCAGCTCCCTTTTTAATCAAATCAGTCAATGGTTTGGCAATACCAGAAAAATTAGCTATAAATTTACGATAAAAATTAGCAAAACCCAAAAACTTCTGGAGGGCCTTCAAAGAAGTGGGCTGAACCCAATCATAAATGGCCTGTACCTTGGCCGGGTCCATTTCAATAGTTGACGGAGACAAAATAAATCCCAAAAATGAAATCCTCTGTACACCAAAAAGGCATTTCGATCCCTTGACATACAGGGAATTCTCCCTCAAAGTCCGGAACACAGTCCGAACATGTTCCACATGAGAGTCCCAATCCTTGGAAAAGATCACAATATCATCCAGATAGATGATCAAAAATTTATCCACAAAGTCTCGGAAAATATCATTCATGAAGCGCTGGAAGACAGAAGGGGCATTAGTGAGCCCAAAAGGCATCACCAGGTACTCAAAATGTCCCTCCAGAGTATTAAACGCCGTCTTCCATTCATCCCCCTGCTTAATGCAAATAAGATTATACGCCCACCTGAGGACAAGCTTGGTAAACCAGCAAGCACCTTTAACTCTGGAGAATAAATCAGAAATCAGGGGTAACGGATACTGATATTTAACAGTAATTTTGTTGAGGGAACGATAGTCAATACAAGGCCTTAATGAACCATCTTTCTTGGCCACAAAAAAAAAACCAGCACCTAAGGGTGAAGAGGATGGTCTAATATGACCCTTCTCCAACGACTCCTTAATATAGGATCGCATAGCCTCGTGCTCGGGTACAGATAAATTGAAAAGTCGACCCTTGGGAAATTTACACCCAGGGCTCAGCTCAATTGCACAGTCATAACTCCTATGAGGAGGCAAAGACGCAGACTCATTCTCATTAAATACATCATAAAAATCAGCCAAATAGTCAGGAACATCATGCGACTGGGGAGAGGTGGAGAAAATAGGAGCGTCACTAAGGGCACACCGACAACCCCAACTCACCACAGACACAGATTTCCAATCCAAAACTGGATTATGGATTTGCAACCAGGGAACCCCAGAACGATGGTATCATGCAAATTATGCAACACCAAAAATCTGCAATTTTCTTGATGGTCTGGGGCGACCCGCATTACCACCTGAGTCCAAAACTGAGGTTTATTCTTCGCCAAAGGAGTAGCATCAATACCCCTCAAAGGGATAGGCGTCCGCAGAGGTGTCATAGGAAACCCACAACGTTTAGCAAAATCCATGTCCATCAGGTTCAGAGCTGCTCCCGAATCCACAAAAGCCTTAGCGGAAAATGTGGACAGGGAGCAGATCAGAGTAATTGCCAGAAGAAACTTAGGTTGAACACCACCCACAGCAAATGTGTGTGCAAAACGTTTCTCTCGTTTAGGGCAGACAGAAATAATAAGAGAGGCATCTCCACAGAAAAAACACAGCTTATTACGCCTTCTGAACTCCTGACGATGCGCCCTAGACAAAACTCTATCACATTGCATAGGTTCAGACATTTGTTCAACAGGTGGCAACACCTCTCGTGCAGTTTTGCGTTCACGCAAACGCCGATCAACCTGAATGGCTAATGACATAGAATCGTCAAGACCAGAGGGAACAGGAAATCCCACCATAGTATCTTTTACGGTTTCTGACAAACCCTTCCGAAAGAGAGCTGCCAAGGCACCATCATTCCAGGTAGTAAGGACCGCCCACTTTCAGAATTTTTGACAGTACAACTCTGCAGAATCCTGACCCTGGCTCAATGCCAACAGGGCCTTTTCAGCCTGATCAATAGCATTAGGTTCATCATACAACAACCTCAAGGCCTGAAAAAATGCGTTCACATCAGTCAGAATAGGATCATCAGGTTTCAAAGAAAACTCCCAATCCTGGGGATCGCCGCGCAGCAAAGAGATGACAATTTTAACCTGCTGCGCGGAGCTCCCCGATGAGTTAGGCTTCAAGGCAAAAAATAATTTATAATTATTCTTAAAATTCAGAAATTTAGACCGATCCCCAAAAAGCACATCAGGAGTAGGGATCTTTGGTTCAGCAGCATGTGAATGAGCAAGACAGGCGGAAATTCCCTGCACTTCAGCAGCAGTAAGCTGCTCCACACGATCAGACAATTGCTCAATCTCCATTGAGGAAAAATTCCCCCTACAGCCTCAGAGAAATAGAGGAAAAAATATACACCAAAAAAAAAAAAAAAAATTCTGACACTTTTTCTTTTTTTTTTTAACAATTCTTTCCTGCTATTGAGCACCCTAGAATCTACGGTATCGCTGGTGATTCTGTTATGAATGAGTCACCGGAGGAGGAGAAAACAAAAATACAAGCTAAGTCCAGAAAACTGGAGAGGTTGGTAGCTATCGGATTGCAGACCCCTGATCCTATACACCACAACTAACCGTAGCCGTAGGGGGTTCCTACGGTGCCCTAGACCCCTCGTCACAGCCGGAGAACTACATAAGCCTAAAGAAGGAAAGGGGAAATCTAAACTGCCCCAGAGCAGACCCCAAAGCAATAGACAGCCCCCAACATGTATTGTCGGTGAAAAACAGATGAAAACACAAACACAGACAAAAAGACAGGCTGAGCAAACGATGGGGCCCAACTAACTAGATAGGACAGGACAGAAAAGATGCTGGCTGCAATCCGCAAATAACTGTTATGATTGAGTCACCATAGGAGGCAAAAACAGAACTGCTAGCTAAGTCCAGAAAACCAGAGAGGTTGGCAGCTATCGGATTGCAGACCCCTGATCCTATCACAACAACTAACAGTAGCCGTGGGGGGTTCCTACGATGCCCTAGACCCCTCGATCAAAGCCGGAGAATTAAATAGGCCTAAAGAAAGAAAGGGGAAATCTAAACTGCCCCAGAGCAGACCCCAAAGCAATAGGCAGCCCCCAACATATGACGGTGAAGCAAGATGAAAACACTAACACAGACAGAAAGACAGACTGAGCAAAGACGAGGCCCAAACTACCTAGATAGGAAAGGACAGGAAGGCTGCTGTCTGCAATCCGTGAAAAACCCTATGAAAATAAGAGCCAACAGACTGACAGTGAAAAAGGCCCTGAAGACGCTAGGCTTCAAAAAAGCTATGTCAGTACTCAGGAATATTCTGAAGACAGAGCAACCGGCAAAAGGAGATTCAGCTCATCCCAGCAGGGAATGGCAGAATCCAGAAAACCAAAGAAAACAAAAACAAAACATAAATGCAAAAGGCAAAGCAGAAAACTTAGCTTTAGGGAAGCAGGAATCAGACTGGTGTCCTAGGAGTCCACAGAGAAATCACCCGCAGGGCAGAAGGGCGTCGGCAGCCTTATATCCAGTCAGTGACTCCACTGAACCAGTCATCCTCATTAGACTCAGGTGCCTGATAATCAGGCTCATTACCTTCCTTTACCAGAATAGGGAGTTCACCAGACCTCAGTGACGAAGGGGAAAATGAACTCACAACAGTACCTCCCCCTTGAGGAGGGGTCACCGAACCCTCAACCACGCCACCAGGGCGATCAGGGTGAGCCCGATGAAAGGCACGCACCAATCTTTTGGCATGAATATCAGAGGCAGAGACCCGGGAATTATCCTCCTGACCATAACCCTTCCACTTAACCAAATACTGGAGTCTCCGTCTAGCCAGACAGGAATCCAGTATTTTCTCTACCTCATATTCCATGTTACCTTCAACCAATACAGGGTCTGGAGGTGCCACCCCAGGAACAACTGGTTCAACAAACCTCTTCAACAAGGACTTATGGAACACATTATGGATTTTAAATGTGACAGGAAGAGCCAAACGAAAAGAGACCGGATTAATAATCTCCAAAATCTTGTAAGGTCCAATAAATCTAGGCTTAAACTTAGGAGAAGCCACCTTCATAGCAATATTTTTTGATGATAACCACCAATGGTCCTATGTCGTTTGGAAAACCGCTGGGCCTTTTCCTGGGAGAGAGATAACTTATCCACCACTTGGTCCCAGATCTGGTGCATTCTCTCCACCACAGTGTCAACCCCTGGGCAGGCAGAAGGCTCCACCTGCCCTGAAGAAAATCGAGGATGAAACCCAAAGTAACAAAAAAAAGGTGACATCAAAGTGGCAGAACTAGCTCTATTATTTAAAGCAAATTCGGCCAAGGGCAAAAATGAAACCCAATCATCCTGATCAGCGGAAATAAAACATCTCAAATACGACTCCAAGGTCTGGTTTGTTCTCTCTGTCTGCCCATTGGTCTGAGGGTGAAAAGCAGAGGAGAAGGACAACTGAATTCCCAGCTTGGAACAGAAAGTCCTCCAAAATCTAGACACAAACTGAACTCCTCTGTCAGATACAATGTTCTCAGGAATCCCGTGCAAGCGAACCACCTGTTGCAAAAACAGGGGCACCAACTCAGAGGAAGATGGCAACTTAGGGAGCGGTACAAGATGGACCATCTTAGAGAACCTATCACAAATCACCCAAATAACAGTCATTCTTTGAGAGACCGGCATATCAGAGATGAAATCCATTGAAATATGGGTCCATGGCCTCCTGGGGACCGGCAAAGGCATCAACAACCCACTAGAGCGAGAACAAGATTTAGACCGGGAGCAAGTCCCACAGGACTGCACAAAATTCCTGACATCATGAGACAAGGTGGGCCACCAAAAAGAGCGACTCACCAGATCTCTAGTACCAAAAATACCTGGATGACCAGCCAATGCAGAGCAATGAACTTCAGTCATCACTCTCTTCTTCCACTGGTCAGGAACATACAACTTTCCACTGGGACAACGCTCAGGTTTGTCCTTCTGGAACTCTTCCAGAGCACGTCTCAAATCGGGCGAGATGGCAGAAAGAACTACCCCTTCGCCTAAGATGGTAGCAGGCTTGGTCACCACAGGAGAATCAGCAAAGAAACTCCTAGAGAGGGCGTCTGCCTTGACATTCTTAGTGCCTGGAAGAAAAGAGACCACAAAATCAAAACGTGTAAAAAACAAGGTCCACCTAGCCTGTCTAGGGTTCAAGCGTTTAGCCGACTCTAGGTAAATCAAATTCTTGTGGTCAGTGAGGATCACAACTTGATGTTTAGCTCCCTCCAACCAATGTCTCCACTCCTCAAATGCCCATTTCATGGCCAACAGTTCCCGATTCCCCACATCATAGTTACGTTCAGATGGAGAGAACTTTCGGGAAAAGAAAGCACAGGGATTCATTTTAGATGTTACAGGATCCTTTTGGGACAAAACAGCTCCTGCACCAATCTCAGAAGCATCCACCTCTACCTGGAACGGGAGTGAGAAATCAGGTTGCCGCAAAACCGGGGCGGAGGTAAATCTTCGCTTCAGCTCCTGAAAAGAAGCAACAGCCTCCGGAGACCAATTCAACACATCAGCACCCTTCTTAGTCAGATCAGTCAATGGCTTGGCAATACTAGAAAATTTTGCTATAAATTTCCGATAAAAATTAGCAAAACCCAAAAACTTCTGGAGGGCCTTCAAAGAAGTGGGCTGAACCCAATCATAAATGGCCTGTACCTTGGCCGGGTCCATTTCAATAGTTGACGGAGACAAAATAAATCCCAAAAATGAAATCCTCTGTACTCCAAAAAGGCATTTCGATCCTTTGACATACAGGGAATTCTCCCTCAAGATCCGGAACACAGTCCGAATATGTTCCACATGAGAATCCCAATCCTTGGAGAAGATCAAAATATCATCCAGATAGATAATCAAAAATTTATCAACAAAGTCTCGGAAAATATCGTTCATGAAGCACTGGAAGACAGAAGGGGCATTAGTGAGCCCAAAAGGCATCACCAGGTACTCAAAATGTCCCTCCGGAGTATTAAACGCCGTCTTCCATTCATCCCCCTGCTTAATGCGGATAAGATTATACGCCCCCCTGAGGTCAAGCTTGGTAAACCAGCAAGCACCTCTAACTCTAGAGAATAGATCCGAAATCAGGGGTAACGGATACTGATATTTAATAGTAATTTTATTGAGGGCACGATAATCAATACAAGGCCTTAAAGAACCATCCTTTTTGGCCACCAAAAAAAACCCGGCACCTAAGGGTGAAGAGGATGGTCTAAGATGACCCTTTTCCAACGCCTCCTTAATATAGAACCGCATAGCCTCGTGCTCGGGTACAGGTAAATTGAAGAGCCGACCCGTGGGAAATTTACACCCCGGGCTTAGTTCAATAGCACAGTCATAACTCCTATGAGGAGGCAAGGACGCAGACTCATTCTCACTAAATACATCATAAAAGTTCTCCAAATAGTCAGGAACATCATGCGACTGAGGAGAGGTGGAAAAAACCCGAGCCTCACTAAAGGCACACCAACAACCCCAACTCACCACAGACACAGACTTCCAATCCAAAACTGGATTATGAATTTGCAACCAGGGAAACCCCAGAACAACGGCATCATGCAGACCATGCAACACCAAAAATCTGCAATTTTCTTGATGGTCTGGGGTGACCCGCATGACCACCTGGGTCCAAAACTGAGGTTTATATTTAGCCAAAGGAGTAGCATCAATCCCCCTCAAAGGGATAGGCGTCTGCAGAGGTGTCATTGGAAATCCACAACGTTTAGCAAAATCCAAGTCCATTAGGTTTAGCGCTGCTCCCGAATCCACAAAAGCCTTGGCGGAAAATGTGGACAGGGAGCAGATCAGAGTAATTGCCAGAAGAAACTTAGGTTGAACACCACCAACAGAAAACGTGTGTGCAAAGTATTTCTCTTGTTTAGGACAAACAGAAATAATATGCGAGGCATCTCCACAGAAAAAACACAGCTTATTACGCCTTCTGAATTCCTGACTTTGCGCCTTAGACAAAACTGTATCACATTGCATAGGTTCAGACGTCTGTTCAACCGGTGGCAACACCTCTCGTGCAATCCTGCGTTCACGTAAACGCCGATCAACCTGAATGGCTAATGACATAGAATCGTCCAGACCAGAGGGAACAGGAAATCCCACCATAGTATCTTTTATGGCTTCTGACAAACCTTTCCGAAAGAGAGCAGCCAAGGCATTATCATTCCAGGTAGTAAGGACCGCCCACTTTCGGAACTTTTGACAGTACAACTCTGCAGAATCTCGACCCTGGTTTAATGCCAACAGGGTCTTTTCAGCCTGATCAATAGCATTAGGTTCGTCATACAACAACCCCAAAGCTTGAAAGAATGCGTTCACATTAGTCAGAATAGGATCATCTGGTTTCAAAGAAAACGCCCAATCCTGGGGATCGCCACGCAGCAAAGAGATGACAATTTTAACCTGCTGCGCGGAGCTCCCTGACGAGTTAGGCTTCAAGGCAAAAAATAATTTACAATTATTTTTGAAACTCAAAAACTTAGATCGATCCCCAAAAAATACATCAGGTGTAGGGATCTTTGGTTCAACAGTATGCGAACGAGCAAGGTAGGCGGAAATTCCCAGCACTTCCACAGCGAGCTGCTCCACACGATCAGACAATTGCTTTATCTCCATTGAGAGAAAAAAATTCCCCCTACGGCCTCAGAGATATAGAGGAAAGAATATACATACTTTTTTTTTTTTTTTAAACACAATTCTTTCCTGCTATTGAGTACCCTAGGATCTGCAGTATGGCAGGTGATTCTGTTATGATTGAGTCACCGTAGGATGCAAAAACAGAACTGCTAGCTAAGTCCAGAAAACCAGAGAGGTTGGCAGCTATCGGATTGCAGACCCCTGATCCTATCACAACAACTAACAGTAGCTGTGGGGGGTTCCTACGATGCCCTAGACCCCTCGATCACAGCCGGAGAATTAAATAGGCCTAAAGAAAGAAAGGGGAAATCTAAACTGCCCCAGAGCAGACCCCAAAGCAATAGGCAGCCCCCAACATATAATGACGGTGAAGCAAGATGAAAACACTAACACAGACAGAAAGACAGACTGAGCAAAGACGGGGCCCAAACTACCTAGATAGGAAAGGACAGAAAGGCTGCTGTCTGCAATCCGTGAAAAACCCTATGAAAATAAGAGCCAATAGACTGACAGTGAAAAAGGCCCTGAAGACGCTAGGCTTCAAAAAAGCTATGTCAGTACTCAGGAATATTCTGAAGACAGAGCAACCGGCAAAAGGAGATTCAGCTCATCCCAGCAGGGAATGGCAGAATCCAGAAAAGCAAGGAAAACAAAAACAAAACATAAATGCAAACAGGCAAAGCAGAAAACTTAGCTTTAGGGAAGCAGGAATCAGACTGGTGTCCTAGAAGTCCACAGAGAAATCACCCGCAGGGCAGAAGGGCGTCGGCAGCCTTATATCCAGTTAGTGACTCCACTCAGCCAGTCATCCTCATTAGACTCAGGTGCCTGATAATCAGGCTCATTACCTTCCTTTACCAGAATAGGGAGTTCACCAGATCTCAGTGACGAAGGGGAAAATGAACTCACAACAAAAAACCCTACCAAAAATGCCCCAACCGTCTGACAGGAAAAAAGGCCCTGAAGTCGCTAGTCTTCAAAATCACTATATCAGCACTCAGGTATATTCTGAAAACAGAGCAAAGAGATCAACTGATCAGAGACAAAAATGGAATTCAGCCAGTCCCAACCAGGACTGGCTGAATACAAACACTAAGGAAACCAGACAAAATCTCATGGAATAATAGCCGGGCAAAAACTTAGCTTTTAGCAGACAGGAACTAAGCTGGATGCAAGAGCTCAGAGCAGAAAGGATCACCAGCAGCCCTGCAGGGCGTCGGCTGCCTTATATCCACTCAGAAATTCCAGATGTCCAATCACACTCCGCCTGTTCAGATGACAGGTTCTTCCCCTGCCAATCAATTTCACTACCTCTCTTCACCAGCAGAGGGAGTTCATCAGACATCAAAGGTGAAGGGGAGAATGAACTCACAACAGGTTCCCCTTAAAGCAACTCTTCAGCGGGATTTTTTTTTTTCATCGCTGAAGTGGTGCTTTAAATGTAAGTCCCCTGGCCATGTCATATACTCTCCCTCAGGCATCTTCATCATTTTTCAACACTGTTACGGTCCCCTGTCACAATAATGTGGAATATGATCTATGATTTCACTAGTATCACACCTTCTGAAATGTTCCAGAATCTTCTATTCACATACTGAACTCTGCTATACCAGTGGTGAGGGTTTGACCCCCCTCTCCTTTCTTCTGCCGGTCAGGCCTGCAGCCTGTAACACTCCCTCCTCCCCCCTCAGCCCTCTTCACACACACACTCATTGTAACCTGAAATACCAGTGAGTGATTTCCCTCCTCCCAAATGAAGGCCCTTTGTCTTTCCCCATGTGCTGGCTTCACATAGCCTATAATTAGAATCTAATCATTTGGTCATAAAGCGACGTGAGTTTATGATAGAAATATGAAAATGACATATCTGGGACGTGCGTCGACGAAGCTTCGTAGCCCATGTTTTTCCCGGTTCCAGCGTCAACAGAACCCGAGAAATGGGTTTCTCTTGAACAGAGGCGAATAGACCGTCCGAGTTTGGACTCATTAGAAAGCTAATTTCAAAATAAGATGAATGATGGTTCTGCCAATATTCTGCTAGGTTCTCAAGCCCAGTTATGATCGTTATAAGTTTTCAGAACCAAATCTGTAACTCTGAGCTAGGGGAGGGTGCAGGTAAACCAGCCCCTTTAGTGATGTCACAAGCCCAGAGGTATAAGTTACTGCACTCGGCCCAACCTTCATTCTTGCCTGGGGAGCTGCTGCAACAAGACCCCCAATGCATTGTGATGTCTGGCCCCTCCCACTAACATGGTTGCCTGAGATGATCTAAGTAACATGCGAGTGTTCATTTCTGTTTTAATTCCCTTTTTATTTGTAATCGCTTTGTACATATTTTAATTGTCTCATATTGTAAAATCTTTTTATACCTTCTGTAAACACTGCCTATCTTTTTGGAGTAAAATATAAAATTACTTGTTCGTCTCCATGTTCTATACCGAATCTTCACGTGCCTAAAGTTAATTACGCTACTAATTTGTGTTAGCTTTGGACCCTCTTTATTAATTTAAATATTGATAGAGTAATCGGAGCTGGTGGCGGCGAAGTGTGTTCGGGGCTAGGTGGGCACCGCTGGCAGTGACGGAACGGGTTTTATAAGCTGATAGGCATGCTGCAGCGAGGGAATTATAAATGCTCTGGCCGCAGCCAAATAGCCAGTGCACAATAAGTGGCCCGTCCGGCGACTAATTATCCTATGTGCAGTTCCCTGACTGGTCTGAGGTTAAAGGGGGTGCTGGAGATCTGCAAATTCCAAAGCGGAACTAGAAAGTGGGATATACATAAATCCCGGCAGTTTGTAACACAGTGTTGGCAGCGGTGGGATAACTAAAATAAGCCCCCTGCGGTAAATTGATAGGTCAAGACTAGCTTGCTGTTTTCATCACATTGTGGCAGCAGTGGGATAACTAAGATAAGCCCCCCTGCACATATGATAGCCGTGTTCTGGCCAAAGGTCATATACCCCCTATTGTGACATCCCCAACACTAACTTGTGAGTGCAGCTTCTGACTGGCCGGAAGTCAGAAGCTATGTCACAAGCTCTCAATGCAAGTCTTTGAGAACCAGAACTAGGCCAGAACAAGGCTCTAATAGACTTGTATTGAAAAGTGACCTCTGAGTTATAGCTCTCAGAATAAAGTGAAGCCAAAATAATCCTTTTTTCTATAAAATCATTTTTATTTGTATAAAAGCACCAAAACATACAAAAATTATATAAATGTGGTATCCCTGTAATCGTACTGACCCAAAGAATAAAACTGCCTTATCAATTTTGCCACATGCAAAACGGCATAAAAAAACCCAAAGCAACAATTCCTGATTTGCTGGTTTTTGTTTATTCTGCCTCCCAAAGATCAAACTACAAAGCGATCAAAAAATGCGATGTGCCTGAAAATGGTACCAATAAAAAAGCAACTTATCCCGCAAAAAAACAAGCCCTCACACGCTATGCTTTGATGCTAAGACTAAAGGGAACCTGTCACCTCGGAAAATGCTATTTATCTGCAAAAATAGGCTACTGGGCTACTGCGGCTATTGGGAGAAAACGACCATATTTCCTCCTGGGAGCTGCCAGCTTTCAACCATGGAGGCGTGCATGGCACACCTACAGTCACTTTTCACAGCACCGCTCACTAAATACTGTGAGCTGAAGCTTTGGGTATGCCCCAGCACTCTGATTGTTTGATTGACAGCCGGATCAGCAGTCCATGTATGGAGTGACCGCCATGGCGTCTCCTGATCCAAACGTGACAGCCTCATAGGCATGTAACAAGGTGGCTCAGGGTGGTAGTCCTGACCAAGTCTATTAAAGCAACAGTCCATAAGCGCCTCCGGCCCCTTGCACATGAAAAAGACAGGTGTGGTCCCAATCCTACAGCACAGTTAGTTACCTTCTTTCCACGCTCACTCCAGCCACTGGGGATGAGGATCTAGGAAAACACGACAGGCACTGTTTCTGATCCTACAGGGAAAACTTTTACTGTGCATGAAACAATGCTTCCTGCTCTGTCCCTGCAGCTAGTTGAGGCCAGTCAGTATCAGTTCTTCTGATGATGGTCCCAGGGTCCATCAAAACTGCCCAGCAGAGGCAGCGGTCTGCATCAGCTTTGTCCCGTCATCCGGGGCACCTTCTGCTCCTGGTTGTAGAAATGTCCTGCCACGAGTAAGTCTGCCTGGGCACTGCCTGGGAGACAGGAACTTCCTGTCCCTTTGAGACTGCTGATCCAGCCCCATTAGTTAACCTCTTACCAGCCCTAATAGTACAATGCACAATAGTAAAACATTAAGACAATATAGGACATACAAACACAGCACATGAATAACAGTAATACATAGCCAAACTATCAGGACACCGCATGGGGGACATGTGTGCTACATAAAGGAGAGAGGGAGCAATGGAGAGTCCCCGCCACCTCCTTACAGGCATATGTGTGGTCGTTGAATTCAGGCTGAAACATGGTCTGAATGAGGTTTTATCCTTGGAAATCAAGACTCCTTTACTGTGATTTTGAGAGTCACTAGAGCAGCTAAACCTGGAGTAACGTGGAGTATGTGAGTATAAGTTACTTTATTTAAAGGGGTTGTCCGGGCTTTTCACATAATCTCAGTACATATCTGGGCTGCAGAATTATGACAATAAGTAATTTACTTTCTGTCACTAGTTTGCACGGTTTTCTAGATATTCTGAATAGAACGTCCAAGGGGGGTGTGTTATGGCATTGAAATGAGAACTAGTCGTAACCTCTTACTCTACTCCAAACATGCCCTCTATAGCAACAACCCCACCCTCCATAGCAACAGGCCCTCCCTGTCCACATGAAGATACCCTCATCACACAGTAACAAATCCTCCCCCTCTAGCAGCCTCACTGCAGAGAGTAGACCACCCAGCTGCTCCTCCCCCAAACACACGCTGAACAGTGATCTATGGAAAGTGAAACTAGTGAGGAGGGAAAATCATCCTGCATTCTGGGACAGGCTGCTCCCATCAGTATTTGTGTCATTAGAGACACAGTGCTCACACATACACTGCACCAAATCTGCTGCTGAGTGAAGACATCAGTGTCACAGAGATGTCTCATTCACACAGCAGAGGCTTTGTCACACAACAGATTACATCAGTGACTGCCATCCCCTGTGCAGATTAGAAGCTGCAGACCCCCATCACTGGCCATCACACAGTCTGTTCTCGCTGCTGCCAGCAGCCAGGGACAGTGAGGGAAGGAATTACTGATAATGAGTTATGTATTGTAATCATGGAGTGGCCCAGAATACAGGATGATTTTCCCTCCTCACTAGTTTCACTTTCCATAGATCACTGTTCAGCGTGTGTCTGGGGGAAGAGCAGCTGGGTGGTCTGCTCTCTGCAGTGAGGCTGCTAGAGGGGGAGGATTTGTTACTGTGTGATGAGGGCTTCTTCATGTGGACGGGGAGGGTCTGTAGCTATGGAGGGTGGGGTTGTTGCTATAGAGGGCATGTTTGTAGTAGAGTAGGAGGTTACGACTAGTTCTCATTTCAATGCCATAACATCCCCCCCTTGGACGTTCTGTTCAGAATATCTAGAAAACCGTGCAAACTAGTGACACAAAGTAAATTACTTATTGTCATAATTCTGCAGCCCAGATATGTACTGAGATTATGTGAAAAGCCCGGACAACCCCTTTAAAATCAATGTTTCTGCTGTTGAGATTTGGAGCAGAGTATTATGGTAAAAAAACTATTAGAGAAAATGCGGCACTAGACTATGGTATCGCACTACAATGTATTACAGTACACCGTTTCATGGTACATAAAATCCCTATATTCACATCTATACAAAATACAACTGTATAATGCAAAAATATTACTATACGGTGTTGATATATCATCACTAGAGAACTAACACAATATCTACATATAGTGCTGAAATAAATCCACCACATAATACCCACACAAGGTCCAAAGAGTTTGTCTCACTAGAGACGCTAACTCTAAAGCTGGGTCATTTACTAGGCTTATTTCTGTATCTCATTGATGACGATATATTTATGAGCTTTAGCTAAGCCTGCCCCCTGCAATTGTTTGACAGTTTTCTACCTATGCACAGTGCAGGCATAAAGCTTCAATCAGATACAGGGGTCACCCAGAGTTTCATTTAGTCTTGCCCCATAATGTTGATTGACACAGTACTGCCTATGCACAGAAGGCTGCCAAAGCTCATCATGGAGAGAACTAACAATTGAAAATAAAAATTGATCAGAACTACAGCAAGAAACCCAGTAAGTGCCAGTACTGGAATCAGATTAGGAAATGTAAACCTGGTGTCAGATATAATGACAACTTCTACAATCCCAATGTCGTTAATTACAGAAAACATTTGAGGGAATGTATTTATTCTTGTACACTTATATAGCTCCATTAATTCCACAGCGCTTCACAGACATTATCATCACTGTCACCAATGGGGCTCACAATCTAAATTCCCTATCAGTATATCTTTGGAATGTGGGAGGAAACCGGAGTCCCCGGAGAAAACCCACGCAAACACAAGGAGAACATACAAACTCCTTGCAGATGTTGTCCTCAGTGGGATTAGAAACCAGGACCTCAGCGCTGCAAGACTGCAGTGCTAACCACTGAGCCACCATGTTGCTCAATATGCAAATAAAGTCCGTGGAGCCTCATTTAAGAGTCTCAAACACGGGACTAGCCAGATCTTCCTCCAAGGAAGGACCCAGTCAAGAGGTGGCTCCTTTCGGAAACCACCTGTCAGGAACACCGCACTGTACTTGCTCACTGAGCCAGTGCGTGTGTCCTGAGTGTCAGGATCCTGTCAGCGCTGACGTGCAGCCTCCGCTGAGCAGGGACTCACCCGCACTGTAGGGGTACCGGGGTCAGGTACAACCAGAAAGTACAGATGCACAGGACCTGTGGATGCTGAATTTTACCAAGCAGACACGGGACCTACGGTCATGTGACTGCAAGGGGGCGGGGCTTAGCATCCTGCTTAGTGAGATGGAAAGACACTATACAGAATTACTCAGAGTCAGGCAAAACGGGGTTCATACACAGAGATAACCGTAACGTACCAAGGATGAGACAGAGCGGATAGTCAGGGCCAAGCAGCAGTCAAAACCAGACATAGAAGGTACCAAGCAGAATCCAAAGCAATATCCAGAGAACAGACCGAGTCATACACAAATTATCAAGCAACCAGAACACAGCAAAAACACACTCAGGGGTCACCACACTATGCCAAGGGCAAGAGTATAACCGACAGGGATGGGAGCATCCTGAGGCTATAAGAAGCCTCTCCCAGAACCAGGGAGAGGCCACAATCATAGCCCCAGGTGTGCAGGTAAGCCTGCACCGGGATCACAAACTTTAACCCCAGAAATGCCAGTCATCAGCACTGGTTCCAGACATTAACCCCACGTGTGCGAGTCAAACCCGCACTGAGATCATGACAGTACCCCCTTCTCAACGGGGGGCCTCTGGACCCCCAGGCTTACCTGGGTACTTAGCATGGAAAGCCCGCACCAGGCGATCAGCATGCATTAACCGGGCCGGTACCCAGGACCTGTCTTCCGGTCCATACCCCTTGTAATGAAGCAGGTACTGTACCGAACGCCGTACCAACCTGGAATCTACGATATGACAAACCTCGTACTCCACCTGCCCCTCGACCAAAACAGGAGAATCAGCAGACTCGGAGTCTCTCCGGACTGCTTCAAAAGGTTTCAGTAGAGATTTGTGGAAGACGTTATGGATCTTGAAAGAGGGTGGAAGGCACAGCCTCTACGCCACTGGATTGATTTTTTCCACAATCTTGTATGGGCCAATGAATTTGGGCCCCAACTTGGCTGAAGGAACCTTCAACTTAATGTTTCGAGTGGAGAGCCAAACCTTGTCTCCAACCTGAAATGTGGGCCCTAGTGTTCGTTTCCTGTCCGCAAAAAACTTATACCTGCCCTGAGACCTAGATATACTCAGCTGAACTTCTGCCCACGTATTCTGTAATCGCTGAACAGAGCCCTCAGCACCGGGACACCCCGAGTCCAGAAGAGAAAACTCACCAAAATGAGGACTGAACCCATAATTGATCAAAAAAGGAGTCATACCCGTGGATTGACTCACCCGACTATTGAAGGCAAATTCAGCCAACGGCAGTGCATCGCACCAGTCATGCTGTCTAGCAGAGGTTAGACACCTGAGGATCTGTTCCAGGGACTGGTTAGTGCACTCCGTCTGACCATTGCTCTCAGGATGGTATGCAGACGAAAAATACACAGACATCCCTAATTTTTTGCAGAAAGTACGCCAAAACTTAGCCACAAACTGCACACCACGATCAGACACCACATTCAGGGGTACCCCATGCAACCGGATCACATGCTGCACAAACAACCTGGACAACGTCTCAGCTGACGGTAGTGCGGACAGGGGTACAAAATGAGCCTGCTTAGAAAACCTGTCCACCACTACCCATACCACTGTATTACCCTTAGATGGAGGGAGATTGGTAACAAAATCCATGGATAAGTGAGTCCATGGTCTTTCGGGCACTGCCAAGGGCATCAGCTCCCCTGCCGGCCGGCTATGAGAGCTTTTAGAACGAGTGCAGACCCCACAATCAGCAATTAATTTTTTTATGTCCGAACCAAGGGTAGGCCACCAAAAGATCCTAGCCACCGCCAGATGTGTGGCTGAAATACCAGGGTGAGCACTCAGCTTCGATTCATGGAACTCCTGCAAGAGTTTCAGGCGAAGTTGCTCTGGGACAAACAACTTCCCCTCCTGCTTGGCTGCCGGGGCCCGCGACTGGGCCCCCTGAACCTCCCGTTCCAATTCAGATGAGACCTCTGCTATCACAACCCCAGGGTGAAGAATGGAGGACGGTGGCTCAGGGGGCGACACCGGCTGAAAACTGCGCGATAAGGCGTCAGCCTTGACATTCAAAGACCCTGGACGAAATGTAATCGTAAACTGAACGGGCCTGTCTGGGCGTTAGTCTTTTAGCAGACTCAATGTATGACAAATTTTTGTGATCCGTGATCACCGTAACCGGGTGACTGGCCCCCTCCAAAAAGTGCCTCCATTCTTCAAACGCCAATTTGACCGCAAGAAGCTCTCTATTGCCTACGTCGTAATTTCTTTCCGCAGCAGAGAACTTCTTGGAAAAGAAAGCACACGGCCTGAGGTTGGTTAGAGTGGCAGGCCCTTGGGACAACACCGCCCCCACCCCCACCTCAGAGGAGTCCACTTTCACGACGAATGGTTTGGACGGATCTGGCTGTACTAACACAGGAGCAGACATAAAGCTTCTTTTCAGGGTCACAAAGGCCTCTTTTGCGAGCGAGGACCAGTTTCTCACATCCGCAACTTTACAAGTAAGATCTGTGAGTGGTTTGACCACCTGTGAAAACCCCCGAATAAATTTGCGGTAATAATTGGAGAACTCCAAGAAGCGCTGAAGACCCTTAAGGTCTCGGGGTTGCACCCAATCCTCAATGGCCTGCACCTTCTTGGGGTCCATGCGAAAACCCTCACAGGACACAATTAATCCCAAAAAGACAATTCTTGAACAAAAAACACACATTTCTCCAATTTGGCATACAGATGATTTTCCCTCAGTCTTTGGAGAACGGTTCGTACATGATTCAGATGAGATTGACTGTCGTGTGAGTATATCAGAATATCATCTAGGTAAATGACAACAAAACGACCAATGAGATCCGAGAATACCACGTTGATGAAATTCTGAAATATGGCTGGGGCATTGGTAAGACCAAATGGCATGACTAAATTTTCAAACAGTCCCTCGTTCGTGAGGAACGCGGTTTTCCATTCATCCCCCTCCCGGACCCTTATCAAATTATATGCCCCCCGAAGATCCAGTTTGGAGAACCATTTTGCACCTGAAAGTTGGTTACACAAATCGGGAATCAACGGAAGGGGGTATGTATTTCGTACAGTAATCTTGTTCAGCTCACGAAAATCGAGGCAGGGACGTAAACCACCATCTTTTTTCTAAACAAAAAAAACCCCTGCCGCCACAGGTGAGACTGAGGGACGTATGTGTCCTTTGCGAAGACTCTCAGCAATGTAATCTTTCATGGCCAAGCGTTCAGGGCCAGATAAATTAAACAGACGGGCTTTAGGCAATTTAGCCCCCGGGACTAACGCGATAGCGCAGTCAAAGGGTCTATGTGGCGGCAACGTCTCGGCCTCGCTTTCAGAGAACACATCTTCGAATTCTTTCAGGTACTCCTGAATACCTTCCAGCTCGACAGATGACACAGATACAGATTTAACAGGTTCAAACAATAGTGCAGACTTAGCATCGAATCATTAAACCCCCACTGAACAATCTCCCCCGTTTTCCAGTTAATGACTGGGTAATGGGGTTGTAACCAGGGCATGCCCAACACCAATCCTGCTGGTCGATTGTCCAGAACCAAACAACTTAATTTTTCCACATGGGTAGCGCCCACTTTGAGTGAAAACAAGTCAGACATAAAGAGAATTCCCTCTTTAGTGAGGGGGAGGAGTCAATGGCCACCACTTTGATCGGAACCTTAAGTCTATCTGTCCCTATCTTACAGCATGTGACCAATTGGGAGTCAATGAGATTGATGGATGATCCGCAGTCCATGAAAGCTGTTGAGGGAAAACAACAATCGTCCACTAACAGTTCCACATGAAGCAACACCTTAGAAAACGAGGAAAAGGGTACCTGAGGGTCTGAGTAGTCTCCCCGCTACCCAGACCTAGTCGTTTCCCGCCGACCGGGTTGAGGATGGACAATCAGGACACTCCCTTTTCCAATGTCCCGTTTTACCACAGTAGAAGCATAACTGCTTTTCTCTCCGACGTTGTCTCTCCTTTTCCTTCAGGGAGAGAGCCCCTACGTCCATGGGTACAGAAACAGTCTCTTTTCCACTAGGGAACAATGGAGTCTCCGCCTGCATCACCCATTGGCCCGCAGCCTGCGGTCCATCCGGACGGCCTGGGTTATGGCGTCCTTGAGAGAGTTAGGTGGGGGATGTAATGCCAAGGCATCCTGTAACCGCTCGGACAAGCCTCTGCGAAAGAGTCCTCGGAGTGCGTCGTCGTCCCAAGAGACCTCTGCGGCCCAGCGGCGGAATTCTGTGCAAAACCACTCAGCCGAGTGTTTTCCCTGACAGACACTCATCACCATGTCCTCAGCCAATCGCACTCGGTCCGGCTCATCATATATGTGCCCGAGGGCCTCAAAAAACGCATTCACAGACACTCTCTCAGGGGCAGTGGGAGGAAGGGAGAAAGCCCAAGCTTGTGGGGACCCTCTTAACACAGACATAATGACCCCTACCTTCTGACTTTCGTCCCCAGAGGAACGTAGCCTCAAACTAAAGAAGAGTTTGCACCCCTCCATGAAGACCCTGAACTCCTTTTTGTTCCCAGAAAAACATCAGGCAGTTTAACAGGTGGTTCTGGGGACACCAAAACAACATCACTTGCCCCAGCCCCCAGAGACCCAGCAGCTAAAGGGACTCACCCGCACTGTAGGCGTACCGGGGTCAGTCAAAGAAAACACTGCGGCAACTGGCAAAGGCGCTCAATCACAGTGAAATCCTAGGTGCATGGCTCCCTGGGAAATACAAATATGCAAATAAAGTCCGTGGAGCTGTCTGTGGATGGATACCTGGCCTTGGCATTTCCCTTGTCATATCTATAAACTCGTAAAGAGCTGGATATTGACTTAAAGGGCCACTTAATATGGTGGCAATGGTGGTTTCCGAAAGGAGCCACCCCTTGGCTGGGTCCTTCCCTGGAGGAAGATCTGGCTAGTCCCATGTTTGAGACTCTTAAATGAGGCTCCACGGACTTTATTTGCATATTCGTATTTCCCAGGGAGCAATGCACCTAGGATTTCACTGTGATTGAGTGCCTTTTCCGGCTGCCGCAGTGTTTTCTTTGACTGGTCTCCCTAAGGTCAGTGATTGTTTCGTGATGTTGGTCTACTAGGCATTGCTCCCACCTAGCCAGAATCCTACTCCACACTGATGAGGGGCAACACCCCGAAACAGCTGTCTGTGGATGGATACCTGGCCTTGGTATTTCCCTTGTCATATCTGTAAACTCATAAAGAGCTGGATATTGACTTAAAGGGCCACTTAATATGGTGGCAATGGTGGTTCCCGAAAGGAGTCACCCCTTGGCTGGGTCCTTCCCTGGAGGAAGATCTGGCTAGTCCCGTGTTTGAGACTCTTAAATGAGGCTCCACGGACTTTATTTGCATATTCGTATTTCCCAGGGAGCAATGCACCTAGGATTTCACTGTGATTGAGCGCCTTTGCTGGCTGCTGCAGTGATTTCATTGATTGGTCTCCGAGGTCAGTGATTGTTTCACCATGTTGCTCAAGGCAGTTTTCCACTGTTTACTGTCTTGGAAAGTTGCAAAAAATGTAGACCATTTTCCTTTTTTACGGTCTTCGTGTCGCTTTTAGAAAGCAGTTGTAATCTTGGTGTGGCTAGCTATGCAAATAAGGTTTAAGTCAGATTGAGGAGTTGCAACAAAAAGTCAAAAACTCAAACCAGTAGGGAAGTGGAAAATCATCTCTAGACAGGTATGCTATATCTAAAGATGCAGCAAATTCATCAAACATTGCTATTTTAAAACTGGTGAAAATTAGTCGCACAACCATAAAAGAAACTGAATAAGAAAAAAAATCCCAAGAATGACCCCTTTTCCCGCAATTTTTCTTTTATATCTCCCTTTTACTGCCCCCTACCACCACTTCTTGATCCAATCCCACAGCCCCCATTCTTGATCCAATCCCACAGCCCCCATTCAAACTTTATTTTTCTCTCCTGGACCAATCACCGTCATGTGGGCCCCTGCCTACAAGTACGGCTCCGGCCCCTTCTGGATAGTCTATGTGGCTATGACATCAACATGTCTGTGATTTTTCGAGTAAAATCACAGAGACATGTCCAATTTTGATCTGAGCATCGGATCAAACTTGGCAATGCAAGTCTATGATAGGTCCATAAAAATGGAATGTCGGATTACATTTTCACTGGCTGTCACATGGGAGAAGGCAGAGAAACTTTTTTTTCTCCACGCACAAGAAGAACTGATGACGTTTGACCCAAATTCTGATCAAAATAATCGGTCTGTTTTTCTCTTATGTTAGAAAAACGGAAGTCTCAATGAGGCCTTACGGCACAGTTAGACGTTTGTATGGATCGGACCGAGATTGGACCTTAATGCTTGGACTGGCCGAGGCACTCCCGACCCAAGCTTGTCAGCTGGGTAGAAATATATGAAGCTGTCATGTTCAGGTCAGGAGCCCCACCGGCAAATCCATGCATTGAAGTCTGATTTTGGTCTGATTTATATGGCCATCAAACTGCGCCCTTAGTGATATTAATTAAGTCTAAGGGCAAATCACAAGGGATGCTGACGGTGAGGCAACGGGATACACCATTACTGCCTATTCACAAAAACAGTGCTTACGTGCAAGTAATTTACAAATGTAGATTGGACAATTTTTGGAAGAAATATTAAAGGGATTGTCCACTGGAGATCCAATTTGTAAAACCTCTGCAGCAAAGAACAGTAATCTGAAAACATGCAGCCAATCAGCAGCCTTTGATTGGCTGCAGCAGTCACGTGACTGCCAGGAGATACAGCATCAATCTGGAAGTTAAGTATTAAGATTTTTTTTTTTACCTTGTACTGTAAAATTATTAATAAGGTGTTCCCAGAAGTGGTCAAAGGGCTTATTCACATGTGTGATTTTAAGGACGACTGACGTGGCATGCACTACTTTGGTATGATTCTTGGATGTGTCTCTATAATCTGAAATCGGGAGGTAAAAAAATGATTAAAATTGTAAATCATCCATAAAAAAGGTGAGTTTTAGCTCAATTACTGTGCATTTTTATTACTTTACGATTGCTGTTAAAAAACTGCAGTTGTAAAACTATAGCAAAGACCACCCTGTGTGAATGCACTCGTATGGTTGAGAACGTTACCTCAACTGTTGAGGGGAAATTTTCACATTCTGAATAATATCAGCAAATTTTTTCAAACACAACTCTAAATGCAGAGTCACTACGCTCCCCCGCTACAAATATGGATACAATATGTCTCAAAAACAAAAATTTTCAAAAGTATACACGACTATATACAACCGCTACCGAAATGACACATCCAGAAATGATTTCTGGCCCTGGAGCTACCGTTTATGAAACTAAGCACTTACATGTCCATAGCTTGTACAACGACTGTGTCTAGACGTACGCCTAAGAGCCTAACATCCAGCCAAGGACACAAAAAAGAAAGTCCAAACAGGCTTGTATCAAGCCAACTGGGGCATGAGAGAGGTCAACCTGCTTCCAGCAAAATGTAGGAAGGAGGAAGTCTACAGATTGTGGACATTTCTATATCTCATCTGGAGTCACTTTAGTTCCCTGCAAAGAAAATATTCTTGGAAAAATGAGATATTAGTTAGAACATGAAGCTCATAAGTCAACGGAAAGACTAAAACTCCCCACACACTAGACAAAAGCTAGCCGAACTCTACGAGAGATGATATTGGTGAGGGAATGACTGCTGATTCTCGATAATGGATCGTTCTGTACCTTGGGGAGAAAACCGGCAGCAGCTCTCTAGCAGAAAACAGAGGGACACTCCATCAAGTCTTCTTGTGTATAGGGAGGCCTGGAGAAATAGTTGTCAAAATATCCATGGCGACCTTAACTCTGATGGTGCCCAAAGCAGAGGTTTCAGAATGCACTCTGTAGTGAAATATGTATATGACCTGCAGTAATTAACATCTGTCCCTAGACTGCAGGTCTCACAAAGGTCACAACATATGTTATCCTGAGAAAGGCAGTCTCCTGTCTCCAGTCTCCCAGGGGGCCTTGTTGAGAACACACAAAGTGGAAACATTTCACACCTTCTGACTCTTCTAAGAAGATGTCAATTGCAGCTTGACACTATCTATCTATGAGAAAGGTTACACCAAGAGTTTTCAGAGAAAATAATGTATTCATGGTTCAGTCACAAACCAGCAATTAGAATATTAGCATGAGAGGCTGGACTAGAAACCTGATCCCTGATTAAATCTATAAATTAGGCCGTTATACAAAAACAGGTTCACAGTGAGGGGCAGCAAGGCTGATGTGTTCCAGTTCATATTTCTCCCTCCCTCAGGGACAGAATACCAAAATACAAAGTTCGATATTTCTGTAAGTTTTCTCCCTTTTATTTTATCACTGTTTTGCATATTTGTATGTCACTTTTTATTTCCATATTTTTTATATCCTTTTATTGTAAGCACTGTAACTTTTCTATTAAAGCTTAAAACTGTAATAAGTTGAACCTTGTTTGCTCTAAAGAATCCATAGCCTTAAAGTGTGTGACCCTGGTGATTGGCAGACAATAGTAGTAATATTTCCGGGACTCATCGCCCGTATATTTGGTGAGTGATGGCAGCGTGTATGAAGCGGGTTGGTGCTCTGTGTCGGGGTGTGATTTATGCTCCCACTGCAGCATAGAACAGAGGTTGAATACTGGAGTGAGAGGAGATAGATTAACCCTTGCACGCGCAGCCCTAAGTCACGTGCTGAGAAGTGGGTACGCGACACACTCAATAACCCATTGCCTCTTAAATGGGTTGTCTCAAGTTCATACTGTAAATGGGTAAAGTTGCAAAGTGTCTGAAAAAAACACGTAATTTTTTTTAGTTAACCAGTAATTAAACGTTTGCCTAGTTCTCAAGAACGGAGGGATTTTTAATTTTATAGTGCACAACAGGTTACAGGCCACCCTGCAGTCCCAGGTGGTCTATTCAAAGAGCGTGCCACCTGGGTTTGTGCCTTTCTGAAGCTGGTCAGATTGCTTGATCTGGCCAGTTTTAGTCCCCCTATACTTTGTCCATGATGTAGAAGCAATGTTGCTACAAACTCTCAATCTTCAGGAGTACACGGCTCCTGGCAAAGCAGGAAGGAAGGAGCGGTTCGCTCCTGAAGATACAGCTTTACGAAACAATTTTAAGCTCTGTAGGATAGATTTTGAAAGTATAAACAGTTCATTGCCTCCAATCTAGCCACACATGACACGAGGAACTATAGGACCCCATAGCCCATTTTAAATTGATCCCTTCATGATGACCACCAGCAACTTTTTGATTTCCACCAATCAAACGTATCTCTTAGTGCACATTACTCAAGTGAAGAATGAATGCCCCCCGTTAACTGCTGGCCCTCAACTGTTATAAGTTATCCCCATGGTCTATCTCCATTTTGGCTGGCCAGGCTACCATACAATACATCTGCTGATCCATTTATAATAACCAGGACCAAAAATTGTCTTCAATATATTTTTTTAAAACCAATCAATTTTGCCTCCAAATCTCTCATTAATGCGCTAGGAGGTGAAGAAAAATGTGGCTTTAGTATTGCCGAGTCTCCCTGACCATCACCTGCAATGTTCTCTGTTAAACTTATGCTTAAAATAATACATTTACCGACCCCCCGTCTATAGTACTATATGGACATGATCAGGAAGACAAAGAACTACGTCAGTATTGTCTTCGCTAAGAGGAAGCATCTGTCTACCAAAAGATTTTCCACTTTAAACATATCAGTAAGAGGGGGGGTGAGAATAAAATCACACCCAAACAGCATTACTGTGGAAATAACAAAAGTCATTTGGTGACAAAAAACAAAGAAAATAACAACCGAAATTAACTGTAATATTTTACAAATATAATGTCCTGACTAACAGCTACTCTATGCAAAAGTAATAAGGCACTAAAAGGGTTGTCCAGACAATGAAAATATTTTCTTTATTAGAACTACTTAGGTTATTAAAAGATAAAGAAGACATACTCAAGTCATCTATCCCTACCACTGATCAGACCGAAACCTCTGATGCTTCCTATCACCCACCAGTCTCTACACTTGATTATTGTATGACGTACCGTATATAGAGTTCGGTTCGGGACCAGAAAGTGACCGGAATATTGAAAAATCAGGGACGCTAATGTTTCAATGATATGAGGACGACTTTTGTTATTTTTTAACTTTCTAACCGTTTTTTTTTCTACTTTTTATTGGCTGGACAACCCTCTTGAAATTTAGGCAGAACTGCTACAAAGTTGAGCAGAAAGAAGGGACGAGGAAGCTGGTCAGGGCTTGAAACCTCATTGGCCTTTATTTTTTACAGACACATTGACCATACTTTTTTAAAAATACATTTAGAGAACAGATAAAGTTGTGTTTTAAGGTACTAAGAAAGCATCAGTAATGGGAAGACATTGGGTGCACGCAGTGCAACCACGAAACTGGCAACTGATATGTCCGGGTATGACTATAACACCAATAAAGAGTCTCTGTTAAGGTGTATAACGATTGTGAATGCTGCCAATAATAAGTACAAATGACAACTATGAGACCAAACAGCTCACAGCCACCACAAATCGAAAATTTTGACATGTTGGTCACATATAGTGGGGGTGCGACACCCACGCTGATCAGCTGTTACTTGTGCCAACCTGAAGTTCTTGGATGTTGTCTTGAAAACACTCTTTATTTTTACTTTATTTTGTTGGGTGAGGTTAGCAAAAATAGTGTGCTATCAATCAAGCTAAAGAGGCTGGTGTTAGGTGAGGAAACAACCATGGGACACAGAGGCTTGTGTAGTAGTGATGAGCGAACGTGTTCAGATAAGGTGTTATCCAAGCATGCTCATGGGCTAACCGAGTGTCTTCGGCGTGCTCGAATAATATGTTCCAGTCCTCGCGGCTGCATGTCACGGAGCTGTTCGACAGGTGGTACCCAAGTGTCTTCGACATGCTTGAAAAATATGTTTGAGTCCACGCCAGCTGCATGTCTCAGGGCTGTTTGACAGGTACGGGGACTTGAACATATTATTCGAGCACGCTGAAGACACTTGGTTAGCACCCGAGCTTGCTCGGATAAAACCATAAGGTCAAAAGCACAGAATGCGTAATTTTCATATAAATTAAAAACCTCATTTCTTGGGAATGCAGCAACAGTTAAAAGATATAAAGGTTTTGATGGATTTACCGTTCATAACATATACAGTTTTGGGGGATTGATATTACTGACAGGTTCCTTTTTGAGACATCTGAAAGATAAATGTCCCTTAATGAATGGAGAAACGCAAGTATGACAATGTTCTAAACAAAGACTAGAACATAATAAAAGTTGGGATATGAATTACTGGGAGAGAGAAGGGTAGGATGCTCCACTACACAGGTCAGCCATGTGGGATTTATACAAATAAGCTGTGTGTGGGGGAGTTAATATATGGACAGGAAGAATGTATTCATCTTCAGAATTAAGTGATCAGAGAAATGCGGCTTTGCTGTGAGTCAATAATGGCTTGCAGCGTTCTGGGGGATGTGTAGGTCTGCTACTAAATGACTGAGGTCAGAAAGGTCCAGACAAAGACTGATCACCTATAAGTAACTCGGGAAAGTAAAAGAATGTGTATTTGTTGTTACATATTCCACTGCTCTGGAGTCCTCTCACAATATTCAGCAGACCTTCAAGTCACATTTAATAAAGGAAGTTGCTTCATTCTTCATACACTGTATGTCATTATGTTCCATTTTCCATTTTTTAACCCCTGAGGGACCACTATTGTATATGGAGGAATTACTGATGGTTCCTGGAAGTGAATATAATGCTATACAAAGGCAGCTTCATACAGCTGTACGCTTAACGAAGACTTAATACTTGCACACAAAGAAATGAGTTAAACATCTTCTAAAATTCCCTGAGCTCTCCTGATTCTGATGCTTTTTTCCGTTTTGTGCTATGTCACCTCATAGCAGAGATAATCACATTTGTTGCTTTTGAAGCATAGCATGTGAAATCTCTACTTCTCGTGCAACTGGGAGCGTCTTCACAACCTTCTCTGGGGGTGTGAGCTTTTAAACCTCCTCCCAGATGCTGCTAATTACAGCTTGGCAGTCTAGCAGTTTTCTCTGGGGGGGGCTACGCTTTCACCCCTCTCAGATGCTTCCAATCACAACTCAGCAGCTGATATAGCAGTTTAGCAATCTCAAGTGCTTCCAAGCTGTGATTAGCAGCATCTGGCATTGGAGTTTAATGGCGCAGGGTCCAGAAACTCTCAAGAAATGCCAAGTTGCACCATGAGCAGAGATTTCACATATTGCTCGCCAAAAGCATCAATTGTGATTATTTCGGTAATGATGCGACATAGAGCAAATAGAAAAAATGAAGAATCAGGAGATTTTTACAAGGTTATTAAAGGGGTTGTGCAGCCTTAAGGTGCAAATCTGCAGTCACTATGTGACTGTAGACTTATGAATCCTCACAGCGTGCGCAGTGAGGATTCTACGGTCATGTGGCCGTAAGTATCTGATTTGCATAATTCAGGTCACATTCCAACTGGATGTGTTCACCCTTGCTCGATACACTTACATTGAGTGAGGCCGCGCTTGTCTTGTCGCCACGTGACCGCATATATTCAAATCGCACACTTGTGGTCACACACTCACCTCCGGCACTGGAGAATCCTCACAGTATGCAGTAAGCTGTCTTATTGGGAATATAGGTAATATAAAGTGGAATAAAATGACATTTTGATATCTGGGATACAATGTCTTATTACTGAGAAATCTACATTTTTCTAAATATGTAAATGAGGTGTTAAGATCTATGGGTTGGACATAGATCTCCCTGAGAATCAGCCTCCAGAGCTTATATTACATTAGACATGTAGATCAAGAGAGCAGACTGTCAGCCATTACATGTCTTGCACCGGTAACACTCCCTATTGACGCATATTCTCCAGGAGATCTATGTCCGGCCCATAGATCTTAACAGCTAATTTACATATGAAGAAAAATGTGACTTTCCCCGCTTAGAAACCCGATGTGTACCTTGGTTACCAGCTCCCTGCACCAGCGCACTGGTAACTAAGGTACACAGTGGGTAACTAAGCAACGTGCGTCGCTTGTTACCCGCGTGTCACTGGTGCTGATCGCTGGTGAAGCTGCCTGTTTGGCAGCTCACCAGCGATCATGTAGCGACACACCAGCGATCCTGACAAGGTGATACCGTTGTCGGGATCGCTGGTGCATCGCTATGTGTGACGGGGCCCTAAGACATCGGATCACAAATACCATGGTATCATTTAATTCATCTTATTATGACTTGCATGTCCATATAGTCAGCTTAAATCATAATGATGATTGGCCTGGTCATTAAGGTGAAAAGAGTAGTGGGGAGCAATGGGGTTAAATGGATAATATAACTGTCCGTCCGTCCAATTGTTTTTTTTTCCATATGTTCAAGGTTAGAAGATGCAACAGATGCAAACTGATGTCATTTTAGGAAAAATAAAACCCCTTCAAATGTAACTGAATGTTTTATTACCATTTTTATTCTCTGCAAACATTTTTGCCTAAAAAAGGCAAATATGTTAAAATAATGTCTCACCAGGAGATCAAAACAAATGAACCTTGGAAAAAAATATTGTAATTTTTTAGAAATGGGTTAATAGTAATATTTCACAAAAACCATGTTTCACAATAGACTAAAATAACAGAGTAAAAAATAACTCCTGAGGCCTCTGCGATCTCTACCGTACATTGGCTACTGCGCCCGCTGCCAATATTCAAATGCCATTTGTGTGGAAAACAATACAGCATTTGTTCCTAGGAATGGATGAGCAATAATTACTGTAACTAATAATACGCTCTCATTAGCATATGATATCCGCTTGTCCTTAATGCTGAACTCACGCAGCCAATCAAAAGTTCAATGAACTGGAATTTGATCGGCTGTCGGGTATCCAAGAGACGGAAAAAAGAAAAGTAACTAAGAGATACAAATTGGAAATGTTCCTTTAAGCCATTACAAAAAGACAATTTGTGAAGCTATAGTGATTTCTTAAAGGGGTTGTTCAGGTTGTCCTTTGTGAATGTGTGCCATGATTATATTTGCATTGACAGCAGCTATCTGGTACTGATCACTTAAGTTTAATTTTCGATCCACCCAAACACCCAAGTAATTTTCAGTGACATTTTTACCTAGTGTTTGACCATTAACTACATAATTGTACATTTTATTTCTTCTGCCCAAGTGCATGTCGTTCCATTTATCTACACTGAATTTCAACTTGCTTTTCTCAGCCACTGTCTCCAGCTTACATAAATCACTCTGCAATACTAAATTATCATCCTGTGTGTTGATTACCTTGCATAGTTTAGTATCATCTGAAAATATTGAAATTTTACTCTGTATGTCCTCTATACGGTCATTAATAAATATAACAAAAAGAAGAGGGTCAGATACTGACCGTTGCATTGCATCACTGTTAACTGTGACTTAATCAATGTGTGTGTTCAATTAATGACTGGCCTGCATCACGTGAAAATATTGAAATTCTACTCTGCATGTCCTCTATAAGGTTATTAATAAATATGGCAAAAAGAAGAGGGTCCAATACTGACCCTTGTGCTACCCCACTATTAAAGGGAATCTGTCACCTATTTTTTCGAGTATCAGCTGCCGGCACCACCATCAGGGGCTTATCTACAGCATTCTGTAATGCTGTAGATAAGCCCCCGATCTAACCTGAAAGATAAGAAAAAGGTCAGGCGCCTGCGCACTGCAGGACTCTGCTCTGCCCTCAACAGCCTGCGCAGGAGCCACGACGGGAAGCAAAGAAGAGCATGTAAACGTTAGAAGATAAAAGAAACAAAACAGGGCGCATCCACTGTGTGAAACCTTTAAAACACAATTGTAATGGTGAGGCAAGGAGAGACTCACCTGATAGGGTTGTGAAACTTCGGTCACAACACCTACAAACGCATGAAACAGCTGCTGCAGTCTGCACAGGGTCCAAGGACTTGTAAGTGAAGATGGCTTTAAGGTGCAATGAAACACTGCGCTGCTGTAAGTATGATTCAAGGAAATTTATTGGTGCCTACGCGTTTCCTGAGCTGTCCCAGCTCACTTCATCAGGGCATGATACAAGCAAATGAAATGCAGGAGTTTATATACAATCCAACGTTAGAAGATGGGAGGCACCAGACTGGACAGCGACATCCATCAGACCAAAACTGGACCTGGACCGCCCCTGGGTGAGTATAATATGACTCATTTTTCTTATCTTTCAGGTTACATCGGGGGCGTATCTACAGGACTACAGAATGCTATAGATAAGCTCCTAATGGCGGTGCCGGCAGCTGATACTCGAAAAAATAGGTGACAGATTCCCTTTACCTGTTGTCACGTGCCCCGTCCTGTGTGACACGGCCAGCAGGCCGGTAACTAATACAACAGGACGTGGCACGTGTAATTGTCCAGTGTGATGTGGCTCGCAGGCCGGTAACTAATACAACAAGACAAATGGGATAGGGAAACATTTACAACGGTGGGCCCTGCAATAGGGAAAGGGGAACGTGGAGACCTCCTGCACTCCCCCGAGTCAGTGTCCCTAACGCTTCTAACGTTCCCTATGCCGGTTCCACACCGGGCGCCGCTCAGGAACCTGTAGCCCTGGCACACCCTACACCTATCCCTTGCTAGGGAGCTGGGTGGTGCAGGCACTGGCCCTACCGCTGCGCTAACACCAACATGAGGAAAAGTGACAAACAGGGAAACACTTAGCTTTGCTCTAATGCACTTCCTCCTGGCAACAGAGACCAACACCTGAGTGCATCTTCCTCCACCGTGTCCAACACCTGGGTGCAGCTTTACAGCAACAGCATCCAGCACTGAGTGCCGCCTTGGAGCAACAGAGTCCAGCACCTGAGTGCAGCTGTCCAGCAACCGAGTCCAGCAAACTGAGTGCAGCTCTCAGTAACAGAGTCCAGCAAACTGAGTGCAGCTCTACACCATAGCTGCCACTCCACCAAGCTTTGCAGGAATTCTTCACTGACACCATAGCTGCCACTCCACCATGCTTTACATGAACTCCTCGCTGACACCATGGCTGCCACTCCAGGACTCTGAATGAGCCGCCCTGGACTCTCCTCCAGCTCCCCATCCAGCTCCTTCCTTCACCCAGGATGGATGGAAAGCCCAACAATAATATCACCAACGTGAGTGAGCACTACTGACACACCTTTATATGGCAAACACACCTGTTAGTGATTCCCGTGCAATTACTCTAACCACCACCGGGGGCAAACTATCTCTAAAAACACCAGTGCAATGACCATACTGGCCACCGGGGTAAAACTATCTCTAAGCACAAGTGCAATGACCATACTGGCCACCGGGGACAAAACCAACCCTGAGCAAAACAGCTCACAGGAAAAAAAAGGTTACTTGTGCATTATCACTGTCATATCCAACCTGGATCATGACACCTGTGACCTAATCAGTGTGTGTTCAATTTATAACTGGCCTGTATCATCTAATGTCAATAATATATTAAAAAGAAAAAGGTCTGATGCTGACCCTTGTGCTACATCACTGTTAACTTTGACGTAATCAATGTGCATTCAATTAACTGGTTCAATTGCACATTTTTGCCCTTAGGCTACTTTCACACATCAGGTTTTCGGCGTCAGGCACGATCCGGCGTCGTGCCGGAACGCCGGATCCGGCAAATGTTTTGTAAAACCTGATGTGCCGGATCCGTTTTTCTGCTGGATCCGTCTTGTTCTTGACAGAAAAAACCGGATCCGTCTCATCCGGTTCATCCGTTTTTCTATCCGTTTTTCGACGGATTACGCCGGATCCGGTTTTTAAAATTGACCCTTGTGGCCTTCCGAACGGGATTGGCTACTGGAAAACTACATATAGCGTGTTCCTACAGCCCTTCTTTGACAGGTTGGAGAGGAGAAAGTGCAGGTTGGAGAGAAGAGCAAGTTACTGGCGAAGATGGATGTTGTGATTGGAAATATTTTGAAGAATTTGGCGGATTTTATAGCGGAGGCGAATCGTTTGAGGGTGATTGTTCTGGAGAAGGAGAGAGCGAGACAGCAGCGCATCAGGCATCGTAGACGACGTTTGTGGATCCACCCCATCACAGCCAAGAGAATGACGCGTGGGGTCTATTCTACACTCTGCATGGACCTTCGACGAAACCCGGATACATTTTTTGGATATGTTCGGATGAAAATGGAGAATTTTGATTACTTGGTGGAGCGCATTGCAAACCTCATAAGAAAATTGGACACCTATTGCCGCAGAGCGTCTGATGGTGACTTTAAGGTAAGCCACATTTCACTGCAATCTTGTTGGTGGTAGTTTGTATCTCCAAGTGTTATATAGCTGAGTTTTGGTATGTAATGCTGTGATTTAAAACTAATTGTTTTTTAATTCCCCACAGATTTCTTGCAACTGGAGAATCCCTTTCGTCACTGCATTTCCAGTACAGACTCGGGATTTCCACCATATCTGGAATAGTGAAGTACACATGCCGTGCACTGTGGGACTCCTTAGCTGAAGAGTTTTTACCAGAGCCCACAACAGAGAGGTGGATTGAAATTGCTGACAAGTTTCTACAGATATGTCAGTTTCCCAACTGCTTGGGCGCTGTGGACGGGAAACATATCCGCATTGTAAAGCCAGCCGGATCGGGATCGGAATATTTCAATTACAAGAAATATTTTTCAATTGTCCTCATGGCCATCGCTGACGCGGAATACAAATTTATTGCTGTTGATATTGGGGCCTATGGCCGCTCCAATGACTCTCAAGTTTTCAAACTGTCTGCCATGGGGCGTAAACTGTATGGAAACACCTTCCAGTTCCCACCACCTAGACCGCTGCCGCAAACATCTGGTCCACCTATGCCATTTGTCTGTGTAGGGGATGAAGCCTTCCAGCTGTCAGAACACCTTTTGAAACCGTACTCTAGCAGAGGATTGACAAGACCAAAACGCATTTTTAATTACCGCCTCACAAGAGCAAGAAGAATGGTTGAATGTACCTTTGGTATTCTGACAGCCAAATGGCGGGTCCTATTGACTGCGATCAACCTCAAGACAGAAACTGTTGACGAGGTGATCAAAGCTTGCGTGGTACTCCACAATTTTGTTATCTGCAAGGAACCCATTTCCATTGAGGACACCTCTGAAGAAACCACCTTGCAAGATTACCATGACATTACCACTAGAAGTTCTGTGTCGGTTTCAGTAATGAGGGACAATTTTGCACTATACTTTATGTCACCTCAAGGCAGAGTACACTGGCAGGATGACAGAGTGTGAAAGATTTGTGCCCAACCAAACTTGTGTACCTTCTGTACCAACAGTATATACCTTTGCCAACCAAAGTTGGCTATCTTGTCATGGTCTCTATTTTTAGCTTAACCAGGTGTGTACCTGGTTGTGTTTTATGCAAAGTATTTCACCTTTTAACAAAAGTTGTGTACATTGTTAGGAAATCACCAACAATAAACACAACTTTTTAGGTGAAATACTTTGCTTCAAACACAACCAGGAACACAACTGTGGCAAAAAGCTAAAATTTACCCACAGTTATATACCTGGTTTTGAATACCTTTTTACCTTTTAAATACCCTGTATTTAACCTTTTTTTTAAACATATTTCGCCGCAGAAAGAAATGACAGACAACCAGTGTAAACAATAATTTAACTTTTATTTAAAATATTTTTTTTTGTAAACTGTTTTTAAAGTTAAAAAAACTTTTTTAATAAAGGTTTGAAAAAAACTGGGCATTTTTATTACAAAACACACATTACAAATCTGTGTAGTGTGGGGTGGAAATACTGCTGTAGGGGCTGCGGGACACTTCGACACTGGGAGTGTGGAGAGAGGACTGGGATCGTGGTGGGGAAGGAACAGTTAGAGGTGATGGTGTGGAAAAAGCTACAGAATGGGTGGACATGTGGGAGGCAGAAGAGGTGGTGGGCGGTGGAGTGGAGGGTTGGGCAGGGACTGTAGGAGCAGATGATGTTGATGGAAAGTTGTATGGGGAAGGAGTTTGGTACGGGGAAGGAGTTTGGTACGGGGAAGGAGTTTGGTACGGGGCAGGTTGCTGGAAGTGGGGAGATGTCTGGTACTGGGGAGGTTGCTGGTACTGGGGAGGTTGCTGGTATGTAATAGGAGGGGGAGGATGGAAAGTGGCTGGAGGGGGTGCAGATGTAATAGGAGGGGGAGGATGGAAAGTGGCTGGAGGGGGTGCAGATGTAATAGGAGGGGGAGGATGGAAAGTGGCTGGAGGGGGTGCAGGTGGAGGAACTACAGTGGTGGGAGGTGGAGGTTGGGAGGTAACCTGCTGTAGAGCACCGTGGCACGAATGCATTACATGCATCTGCTGGGTAGGAGATAGTGTTGCCATGCGCTCCACAACAGACCTGAAAAAGGTGTGGTTTGGCGAAGATCTTGCTTCTGAATGCATGGTTTGCAGAAGTGTCTTCACCTCCAGAATGCTGGAGTTGATCTGCTGAAAGCCTGCGGAGATTTGCTCTGACAAGACTTTTAGACAGTTCTGGAAAGATGCATTCAGATGCAAGAACTCTGGCGCATAACTCTTTTCCTGACCCCTCTGCCGCTGCCGCCCAGTACCCGCAGGTGTACTAGAGGTGGCAGGGGCAGAAGGGTGGGGTAAAGGGAAAGCGATCTCCTCACCAGCAGCTTCATGTAATGTAGGCGGCCACGATGCTCCTGTGCTGGTGGATGGGACAGATGGGTCGAATGTGTGGGAAGGCTGGGAAGGTGCAGATGTACCGGGGCGGTCGAAGTGTCCCTCGGTGACGGTCTCCTCAGGGATCGCCTCAGAAGGGTCCAATCGTGCAGGCTCCCGAGTGCTGCTCACCGTGCTGTGGAATAAAGAGAAAAAAAAACAATTAAAATAGTGACATGGTATGGCCCTGGCTGAAAAAAAAAAGTTACATCTAAACATTTTTTTGTCACATGTGGTGTGTAATATTTACCTTCTGGTGAGCATTGTCTCCTGGTGGAACGACAGGGCTCGTGCGTACTTGTACTTGCTCCTGCGTCCTCCAGATCCACTCGGGGCCCGCATCTCTTTATTGAACTCCTTCTTGAAACGATCCCTCACAGACCGCCACCGCTTCACAATTCTCTCCCCTGAAACGAGAAAGGACAAAGTGGTTAGTATACAACATCAGTGTTTCCCAAACTCCAGTCCTCATGGTCCCCAGGGGTCATGTTTTCAGGATTTCCAAAGTAAATAGAAATCCTGAACACATGATCCGTGGGGACCACGAGGACTGGAGTTCGGGAAACACTGGTTTAAATCAAGCAACCGGTACTGTATATACTTACGCTCTTTAATCTGTGCCCGAGCTTCGAGGTCCTCCCAGCGGTCCACAAGGAGCGAGCAGATTTCCTCCCAGAGTCGTTGGGTAACGATAAGGTCAGCGTGGAGGCGGTCAGCCATATTCCAGAGCGGCTCCCTTTCTCTGACGAGATCGATGAGGCGGTCCACATCAATCCCTCCATCCTCACCGTCAGAGTCAGGAGCACGCTGTGAAGGCTGTTAAAGAAAAAGACAAAAATAACATAATTAGCCTCCACAAAAGAAATGAAATAAAAAGTGCAAAAAAAACAAAGCAAAATACTTACACGCTGGTGACCGCCGCGTTGCTGTCGCCGACGACCCCGGGAGGCACTGCGAGGACCTCTTGGCCGAGCACCAGATTGGGAAGACTAGAGAAGAAAACAAAAAATGTTATGTCTTTGGATGTAGGCATTTGTTTGCTGTGTGTGGTCTGCAGAACATTGTTTTCTAGGTGTTGTGTGTAGTGTGATGTTGTGTTTCTGCGTTTGATGCAAAAAACTTACCAATTGTGAGCCCACTCCAAGTGTCTGTCCACCCCTTCCTTCTTCTTCTGGGAGCTCCTCTTCATCTTGTGATTCCTGTTTTGAAATAAAAGGCAATGAATAGACATATATTACAGAGATGATGGATTTTGGAAATAAAAACTTACCGTCAAACGCTGACGATGCGAGGGAGGGCTCCCAGAAGAAGATGTGCTGTCTTCCTCATGGCCAGACTCCATGGCTGTGGGTGGTGTTCCTGCTGCTGCCATTGCTGCTGCTGCTGCTGCATCTATTGGGCGGCTGTTGAATAAAGAGAAACAAAGGGCCAATGAATATCTTGATATTCCATAGCCCTAGTTTGGAGGAATGGGGGATTTGATAATTACCGTCTCTCATCTGCTGCTGGACTCCCCTCCCGTTGTTCAGCATGCTGCTCCATTTGGGGTGGTGCTGATGGTGCTGCTGCTGCAGATGTCTGCTGCCTTCTCCTGCTCCTGGTTCTTGGCTTGGGTGTCATGTTGGGTGTGGCTGAGGGTCCCACTGTCTTGCTTTTATATATGTCTTGTGGGCAGAGCTACTGAGCATGCTCAGACCAAAAAAACCGGATCCGGCTGTCGCCGGATCAGGCGCATTGCGGCGCTCATAGGCTTTTTCGCCGGAGACAAAAAACGTTACAGTAGCCGTTTTTTCCAGACGCCGGATCGCGTCACATTGCCGGATCCGGCGAAAATCGGATGAAACGCATGGCCATCCGGCTCGATCCGGCTCTAATGCAAGTAAGTCAATGGGGGGGAAACCGGATCCGGCATTGCATTTCGCCGGATCCGGTTTTTGTCAAAAGCGCCGGATCGCGCCTGACGGCGAAAACGTGATGTGTGAAAGAGGCCTTAGTCTCTGATCTCATTTTATGCTGCAGTGTATGGCACTGTATCAAACACCTTTGAAAAGTCCATGGCCTTAACCTGATCCAGGCTGGAACTTACCTCCGTATAGAAGCTGATCAGGACTGATCCCTAATAAACTCACATTGATGTTGGGTTATGAGTAAATTTAGATACTTCAGGATAGCTTCTCTTAGACAACCTTTAAAAATTTTACCAACAGTAGAGGTTTAATTTACCAACCTATAATTTCCAGGCTCAGATTTTGTTCCTTTTTTCAATATTGGCACCGCATTTACTATGCGCTAGTACCAAAGCAATATAGTTTTGAAGGCTGAAGGAGGACCTTATGTCCATCTAGTTCAGCCTATTTTTAGTTCAGCTGTTCTGCATTGTTGATCCTGGGGAAGGCAAAAAACCCACAGAGTAGAAGCCAATTTTCTCCATAGGGAAAAAAATTCCTTCCCCTAAGCTGGGTCAACCATCTACCTATAATACTATGTTATTCGTAACCTTCTATACTGTTACTCACAAGAAAAGCATCCATTCCTTTCTTAAATTCATTCAGTGAGTTGGCCATCACCACTTCCTCATGAAGAGAATTCCAGAGCCTCACTGCTCTTACCATGAAGAACCCTCTTCTATGCTGGTGCAGAAATTGTCTTTCCTCCAAACGAAGAGAATGCCCCCTTGTTCTTGTCACAGTCCTTGGTACAAACAGTTCATTGGAGAGATCTCTGTATTGCCCTCTGATATACTTGTACATTTATATTAAGTCTCCCCTAAGACTTCTCTTTTCTCACAGGAATAGTCTTATGGTACAAACCCTGTTATGATGGAATAATTGAATATTAGAAATAAAGGTCTGTCTATCACGGCACCTAACTCCTGCAGTACTCAGAGATGTATGCCATCCTGGCTCGGGGATTTGTCTACTTTAGTGTTTTTTAGGTGGCATTAATCAGGTATCATTTAATGGAGAATTTATAGTAACCATGATCATGTCTTCTGTCATGGGATTTTGTTCTGCAAATACTGTAAAGGTATTTACTAGTTTGGCCTTTCCCTCATCCTCTTCCATTACTTTACCCACATTATTTTTTAGGGAGCCAACACTATGATTTTAAGAGTTTTTTACTGTTTCTATACAGTACCTTGAAAAAGTGTTCTTATTCCAAGAACTTTTCCACGTTTTTTCACATCACACCCACAAACTTAAATGTGTTTTCTTGGGATTTTATGTGATATACCAGCACAAAGTAGCAAGTATTTGTGAAGTGTAAAGAATGGCCCGGACGTTATTCCCATAAGGTGCTTAAGGGGAGGGCCGCATGACTAAGGTTTGCTAGGCCATAATTTTGGGAAGGAAGGGGTTAATGTGAGGGACAGAGTTTGGACGCAAATTTGAAGGGGAGGAGTATAGGGTCAGGAAAATTCTATGGGATTTTGTGATTGGTCAGTAGGAGGTATCCTGTTGGGGGGGTACATAAGGTAGGGGGCGGTAAGGGGTAGTTCATTCAGGATATGTGGCTTACCTGGAATTTCATGGAGGCACTTGTCCAGGAGATCTGTGCCTTGACAGAAAGCAGTGGCTCCAGGATCAGTTGCAGTTGTGGAACGCCGATAGGGGGACTGCTGGGGTGGCTACAGCCGCTGCCCCTCAGAATCGTTCCAGGAGGTCCTGACCACCGGAGCGACTTAGCCCTGATGCGATTCCCCGGACCAGGTGCCAGCTGCAGAGCCTGCCCATGGACCCATCTGGATCTTAGGCACAGCTCTAGCCTCCGGCCACTCTGTGCCGCTCTGGTGGGATTCCTCGGTGTCGGCCGGTGCCAGGAGCCAGGGGAAATTACGTTGTTGGCTCCGCCCCTATGTGACATCATCCAATCAGGTTGTATAACTGGCCAGGAAGAGTGGCTGGCCCGGAGGAGCAGGGCCTCTGCTACTGCAGGGAGGCTGAAGCTGGCAGAGGAAGGGCAGGTGCAGCAGCGCCGGGACCAGGTGGCTGGATGCGGGACAGGGAAGCAGTTGTCGAGAGTGGATGTGACAGAGCGGCAGGTGCAGCCACGTCGGGCCCATGCAACAACGGTGGGAAGGATGGAGACCTGGTTAGCTGGAGCTGACCAAGAGGAACGGCTGGAGCATCCGCTTAGAGCCCAGGCTTCTGGAGTAGCTGGACCTAGGCGGCGGAGATCCGGAAGAATGGTGAGGGGGGGTCAGGGGGAGACCCATCCGTGATGCTGGCAGCAGTGGGGGTCAGTCTTCTGACCATAGGAGAGGGCAGATCGCTGCCAGGGATGCGGGCTGCAGGTGTGCAGCTGAAGTCTCTCCGCCTTCCAGATGACGCGCCACGGTGAATAGGAGGTCCAGGTCTAGCGGTGGGTTGACTACATCGGGTTTACCTGGCGATATTCCTGAGTCAGACTCTGCCTCTGAAGAGGAAGGCCAGAATTCGTATGACAGTGAAGGCAGCGAAGGCGATTGTCTAGGAGGACATGAGATGGCTGTTATGAGTCTCCTTCGTAGTCGGCCTGGTAAGACACGTGGTCTGCACGTGCCTCGGAAAAATGTGGATGTGAGTGAGCGGTATTTTCAGAGGAATTTGGCAGCTGGTAGTGCGGCGAGTACTGAACGTGTGAGTGAGGTGGTGTCAGAATTTTTTAGTATGGTGCGTGGTTTTTTTGTCACCTGTGTCAGGACCTAGTGGTGTTTGGCAGGGTGGCACCGGTGGGTCAGGGTCAACATGGGTTGTAGAGACCCTGCTGTTGTTAGTGGAGGGATTCTGGCTCTGGTTGCGGTTGCTCCATTGACAGTTAATGAGACAGTCTCGTCACCAACAGATGCGGCAACTACGGTGGATGTGGCTTGGTTGGATGACACAGAGCAAGGGGTGAGGTTTATGTGTGCTTTGATGGCCCTTTAGGGGCTCATTTGAAGCAGGAGGTGCGAGAAAAAATTTGGAGAGACGAGTACGTGGAAATTTTTTCTCTGTTGCCGTTGTAAAAGTTTAATCTGGATAGGGTAAAGCCTGATGAGAGTAAGAAGGATGGGGAGGAGCGCAGGCATTATCGCCTTATTCCTCGCACTTTTCAGAACTGGTTGCAGTCGTTTACCACATTAGCGAGTGTCATTGGGGAGAAAGCTCCAGAGAACTGTTCTGCACTATTTTGTTATTTACATTCCATTGGTGAAGCATACCGAGTTTATGGTGGGACGGCGTGGCTTAGGTATGATGAGCAGTTCAGGCAAAGGAAGGTGGTCCGTCCGAGTTTGTGGTGGGACCACAAGGAGGTTAGTTTGTGGTTGCAGTTGATGGCAGCACCGAAGTCGGACTTGCAGTCCTTTCCCGGGAGTACTGGGGGTGCTGCCAATTCAGCAGCGTCCTCAGCAGGTTCCAAAAAGGGTGTGTGTTGGCAGTTTAACGAACGGGAGTGCCATTTCGGCACATCATGCAAATATAAGCACGAATGTTGGGCTTCGGAGGGTCTCACAGCCATTCCAAGTGTTTTAAGAAAGAAAAGGGGAAGTCAAGTGAGGCTTCTTCAAAAAGGAGGACGCTGGTGAGAATCGATCAGATGCTTCCTTTTCTAAAGAGGTATCCGGATAGGGAAGCAGCCGTAATGTTAAGTAATGGTTTTCAGCTTGGCATTAGGATTCCGTTGGCTGCGGTGCCACGTTCAGGGCGGCCTAACAACTTGCTGTCGGCTAGGAAATATGCGGCAGTGGTTAGGGACAATTTGGATAAGGAGATTGCGTTGGGTCGTATGGCGGGTCCATTTTTGGAACCCCTGCTACCTTATTTATGTGCTTCGCCTCTAGGTGTTGTGCCCAAGAAGGAGCCTAATAAGTTTTGCTTAATCCATCACTTGTCTTACCCTTAGGGCAGTTCTGTTAATGAGATAGTATTGATCCAAGTTTGGCGTCGGTATCCTATGTTTCTTTTGATAAGGCCGTGGAATGCACGCGGAGCCTGGGAAAAGGATCTCTCATGGTAAAAACTGACATTGAGTCCGCTTTTCGCTTGCTTCTGGTGCACCCTGAGGGTTTTAATTTACTCGTTTTTTTTTGGGCCAGTCAATATTATGTGGATTGTTGTTTACCAATGGGTTGTTCGATCTTGTGTTCCTATTTTGAAAGGTTTAGTTGTTTTATTGAGGTAGTGAGGGAGGAATCCGGCTTGGATTCAGTCTTGCACTATTTGGACAATTTTGTGTATTGGCTAGGCTGGGTCCGCAGTTTGTTCTTTGCTGCTTAAGACGGCTGAACAGGTGGCTTCTCATTTTGGTATTCCATTGACCCCGGAAAAAAAACAGAGGGCCCCTCAACGGTTTTGAAAATTTTAGGAATTGAATTGCATTCAGTCAAGATGGAATGCCACTTACCAGAGGACAAGTTGGTAGACTTGAAGTCTTGTGTGCAGAAGGCTTTGCAGGCGAAGAAATTGCGCCTTCATCAATTGCATTCTCTTTTGGGTAAGTTGAATTTTGCATGTAGAACTTTACCCATGGGATGAGTTTTTTCATGGCGTTTAGCTCAGGTGACGGCAGGCGTTACACATCCGTTGCATTTTATGAGACTGAATTTGGAGCACGAGGCAGACTTGTCTGTTTGGGCGGACTTTCATCAATCTTATAATGGCAGGTTGATATGGTTGAATCGAGTTGTGTCTAATGTGGATCTTCTTTTGTTCACGTTCGCGTCTGGTTCGTGTGGTTTTGGGGCTTATTTCGGCGGGAGATGGTGTGTGGGATAGTGGCTGGAGTCTTGGAAAGCGGCAGGTCTAACAAGGAACAAGACGCTGCTGGAAATGTTTCCTATTGTAGTAGCTTTGGAGGTTTGGGTACTGAGCTGAGGAACAAGAAAGTGCGTTTCTTTTGTGACAATCTGAGTGTCGTGCACTGTATTAGCAACTTATCGGCTGGTTTCTTGCCGGTGTTGTCTCTGTTGCGCCATCCAGTGCTCAAGTGTTTGATTTTCAATGTCTGGTTTTGTGTTGAGCATGTACCAGGTGTCCAGAATTCAATAGCTGGTGCATTGTCTCATTTCCAGTGGGATCGTTTTCGGGAACTGGTGCCGGATGCAGAGCAGTTTGAGACCGATTGGCCCCGGCGGTTGTGGGAGATAGTGTCCGTTCAGCGTTGAATCTGGTGAGGCGTTCAGTTAACCCCGGTACTTGGTCTCGGTATCTTTCTGCGTGGTGTCTTTGGCGAGAGCTTGAGGAGTTGGTTGGTGAGCATGTGACGGAATCTGACCGTCCCTATATATTATTGTTTATGATTGGGAAAGCATTCCCGGAGTGTAACAGCATGTCCCTCCCCCGGCCTTTGTGCCTGGACTGTAAGGGTACCGTTACACCTAGCGATGCACCAGCGATCCCGACTAGCGATATGACACGGTCAGGATCGCTGGTGCATCGCTAGGTGGTCGCTAGTGAGCTGCCACACAGGCAGATCTCACCAGCGACATCGCTGGGGTCGGGGATCGCTACTTACCTGTCAGACGCGGCGATCCTGCGTCCTCCTGCCCTCGTCCATGCGTCGCTCGTCGTCACAGCAGGAAGCGCCGCAGGAAGTGGCCGACAAGGAATGGTCCAGGAGCTTCTCGCGCGATCAGCGATAACCAGCGGGGGAGCCAGTCGGAGGTAAGTATCACATGCAGCGATATCGCTAGCAATATCGCTGCAATGTCACAAAATCGGTGACTTTACAGCGATATTGCTAGCGATATCGCAGTGTGTATCGGGGGCTTAATGCAATCAGGCCTGAGTCAACAACCAGTGGGGGAGTGTCATGATCTGCTGAGTTTGTGGGATCAGGTAGTTCAGAGGTTAATTTGGAAAGCCTCACTCTGAGATTCTGGGAGGCTTTTTATAGCCTCATTGTGGGCTCACTACTTGTCGCTTATACTCAGACCCATGGCCTAGTGTGTGTGACCCTGGTGTGCTTTGAGACTGATACTTTATGCTTGTTTGGTTTTGATCCGGTTCTGTCCCTGTTACGAGTTCTGCCTGTTCCTTTTGTACTGCTCTGTTTCACACATAGCGATATCGCTAGCAATATCTCTATAACGTCACAAAACCAGTGATGTTATAGCGATATTGCTAGCGATATCGCTTAGTGTGACAGGCCCTTAAGAGTTTGGTTCTCATTCATATCGGATTGGGGCAGCCACCGAGGCTGCTCGTTGGGATTTGGGGGTTAAAGCTGTGAAAAAGATTGGTCACTCGGAGTCTGCAAGGTATAGGTCTTACGTTTGGCTTCATATGTTATAGGCCCCAAAGGGGCTCTTGGCATGCTATTTGGGTTTAGTTCTAGTGTGGTCAGACATCATTGCAAGGCTGGCATGGAAAGACACCAAATCGGTTGAGGGGATAAAGCTTGGAGCACGGTGAATAGGGTGGTCTCCCGTTTTATTGCTTTGCGCGAGGGGGTTGTGGTTCATCATCGGGACCTGGAAGTTCCATCCAGGGAATTTTTGTGGTCAGATGGGGTCCATTTAAATTATATTGGCACAGATATGTGGGCATTAGCTTTGATGGGGGGAGTCAAAAAGGCTCTTTTGGTATGGCGGGACTCACAGGCATTAGGGGTCATGCTTGCTCGCTGTGGCGGAAGAGGAGGGGGGTTTTGAAAGAGGTTGCTTACACCAAAGAAGGTTGGGGGAGCCTATTGCAGGAATGGGTGACTCCCATCGGTGTTAAGCAAGTGTTTGAATTAAAACAGGTCCCTACGGGGAGTGGTATTAGCGGGACATTTTGGAATGGGCAACAATCAGCTGGGTCCCCCTGGGCCGGTTGTGGTGTGGCCAGGGGCGGCATAGTGGAGCTTTTTGTTGCAATTTTTTCAAAATGGTTGAAGTATGGGCAACATTCAGCTGGGTCTCCCTGGGCCGGTTGTGGTTGTTAATTGATGTTATTTAATGTTATTTATGTTTACATATTTTTTAATAAATGAGGATGCTGTGGCCTTCATATCCAATGTCACGCAGTATGGTATTTTATTCATAGTTAAGTGTGGAAAATGGGGTTCATATGGTTATGGGAAGAATGCCGATTAGTCATACATTCCTAAGTCAAGGAAATGATAACTACTGAAAAAAATATAAATCTGAAAATTGTGATGTGCATTTGTATTCAGCCCCTCCAGTCAATACTTTGTAGGGCCACCTTACTGCTGAAAGCCTTTTGGGGTATGTGTCTAAGAGATAATGGCACATCTTAAGGCTTGCTTTCAAACATGGCTTTCTACTCCACTCTTACATAGAGTCCAAATATGTGGAGTATACAACTAATAGTTTTGTGGAGAGATTCGCCCCTCTGAGGTGTGGATCTCTGCAGCTCCTCTAGAGCCACCATGGGCCTCTTGGCTGCTTCTCTAATTAGTGGTCTTCTTGCTTGGGATGTCAGTTTTGGTGTACGGCCATGTTTAGGTAGGTTTGCAGTTGTGCCATAATCCAAGTGACCCCCCCAACCTGTACATTTAATTTTCTGCCTGTCCTATTAGTTAAATTTAGGGCTAGAAGTGCTCCCCTCCTCTGCTTGGGTCCTGCACCAGTTGTGAAAAATCCCTTTCTGGACCTGCAGGTTTCTGCTGCCCAGTTTACAGTTTACAGTTTAGGGTAGTTGAAATCCCCCATAATAATTACTTCTCTCTGATTCGCTGCCTCATCTATTTGCTTTATTAATACATTTTCTGCTGCTTCTATTAAATTTGGAGACTTAAAACAGAACCCTATCAGTATTTTATTATTCTATCTCCCTCCACTTATCTCCACCCATAGAGACTCTACATTTTTGTTTTTGGATTTATGGGAAGATTTTACATACCGTATAAACAAACCGCTCCTCATCACTCATTTGTGCAGTCATTCCTGGACAGACAATAGCCTTATAAATTAACGACCCAGTCATAGCTCTCACCCAGCCATAAAGTCATTATCCTCATGATATCATGATTTTCTTCTAACGATATTAATTCTAATACATCATTCTTATTGGTAAGCCTTCAGGAATTAGTGTACATGCACTTTATGTATTTTTCGGTATCTCTATTCCTGCTTAGTGTATTAATCTTTCTTACCCCTCCCCCCATGCCACCCCCACTTTCATTACTTTCAAAACTGAAATTTTATCTTTCGAGATCTTGGTGCCGAGATCTCTATCTGCACATGCGCTGCCCCCGGTGGCCATTTTCACCGCACAGGAAACCATGGAACTGCCGGGGCACTGGCTTGTCACAAAATGTCAGCTGAGTCCCGGCAGCGCCGGACACCCCCGTGGCACCGGGCAGCACCGCCGGTCAGCACCAGAGACACCCAGCAGCAACACCAGACACCTGCAGCGGTGCGCCTCACATTGGAACACCCCCTCATCCCAGTCTGCAGCCTGCAGCATCACCTCACTGATGCCTCCTCCAGCAGAGACACTGGGATCCCGCTTCACCGCAACCACTACCCCGGTAAGCAATAAGACACATGGATTATAAGAAGCACCACCATGTTAATGAAAAAAAAAATCCTATTTTTCTCCTCAAAATTTGGAGTGTGTCTTATAATCAGGAGCATCTTATAATCTGAAAAGTACGGATTTTTGAGGATTCCATATAGAAAAGCTGGCTGCTTCACCCCATTGAATGGGAGAAATCTTTGTGACGATCAAGACCAAATTAACTTGCACATCTGATCTATTTACAGGTCTTCCAATATGGTGGCATGATTATTTAAACATTTCAGAAATAAAAACTTGTAGAACACATATGAAGCCGATGCTGGATGCTCGGTTTCTATGGGTGCACTTGCACCACCACTGTCTGTCAAAGATCTTACATACTATAGGTATCATTGATGTCAGCATTCATACCCATTTTTCTGACTCCAATGGTGTCTCCTGGTTTTGGCCCTCATGCTATACTCTATGTGCTGGGTTCTCCCAACAGTCTTTACATATAGAAAAACTGGCTGCTTCGCCCCATTGAATGGGAGAAATCTTTGTGACGATCAAGACCAAATTAACTTGCACATCTAATCTATTTACAGGTCTTCCAATATGGTTGCACGATTATTTAAACATTTCAGAAATAAAAACTTGTAGAACGCATATGAAGTCGATGCCAGATGAACGGATTCTATGGGTGCACTTGCGCTTGCACCACCACTGTCCGTCAAAGATCTTACATACTATAGGTATCATTGATGTCAGCATTCATACCCATTTTTCTGACTCCAATGGTGTCTCCTGGTTTTGGCCCTCATGCTATACTCTATGCTGGGTTCTCCCAACAGTCTTTCCCCACCTTTGTCCAGCTTAAGCAATGACCCGCGCTTGATCTCTTGTCTCCTAACAACATTGCCCCTTTTGTCAAAATTAACTCTTCTGAGTGCCCTCTGCCACCTGTTGCCAACTGTTGGACTTTGGGTCAGAACAGCTGTTCCTGTTCAGGAACTACACCACTTCAGCTTGTGGGCATATGATCTTCTTCTCTGTGCCATCTGCCATTACTAGGCATATTTCCCCCTTCCCTACCTATGTGCTATGTTGTAGGCTCTGGTACGTTAACAATGACTGGTACAACTACACTCTCTACTTTAGTCCCTCCAAACTATTCCTAATTTCTCCACTAACTCCTGCTACATTTCCTCTTATGACCATCACAAGACAACGCACATCTCTCATTATTTTGAACCACAAGACATGTCCCCATCTATCTCCTTGTTACCACACCTGAAGTGATAATCCTCAGGGCGAAACATGTCATATGCATTAAAGTCACAATGATACACTTTGCATGTAGTAACAGACGGGCAACTACCAGCCAACATGGTAGATCAATAAACAGTAAGCTCGAGTCCTGCTTGTGCCACACATAAATATAAATATTGTGCGCATCAATGTTCACAGGAGGCACGGACCCTGATTGCGACAAGACAAAATTAAATGTTTCGACAATACTAAGAAGAGCTAAACATCTCTCCACCGTCTTACATCCTCTTGGTAAAAATCTGAGCTAACTTCAGATTTCTGTAATAAATATGTGTTGGTCTTGTCATTTCCATCTTTCACGTGTTAGGATCTCAAACGTTCTTTTGCCATCAGTGATTCTGTTAACAGGTTTTTTGTTTTTTCGTTTCGGAGATGCAGAGAAATATCGAAATTGGCAAAAGGAGATGTGGCTTTTAGAAGAAACAGGGTTGAGCGACTTCTTTCTTTTTTCCTCTTGCTCTATTTTCAGTTACTTTTCATACCAACCAAACCTCCCCCCTCCAAAAAAAATAGGGGCATCAATCATTGGCTCGTCCCAATCCCAGCTGTCTCCCCCAGCAATGATGTGCCAAACATAAATAGATTTATTTCTATTCATTCTTCCCCTTTAATATGAGACAGAATTAAAGATATGAAAACTATGTGTAGGGAGCATAATAGAAGCATTGTGTGATGGAGCTCTACATTCAGCCTGCAGCCAGTGTAATACTGAATCTCATTATCTGAGTATCTGGTTATTCCGGCAGGGGCTTTCATTTACCTGAATGTCTGACCTAGCGTCCTCCAGCCCCTCTCTCTGTATACGTCAATGGGCCCTTGTTGGGTTGGCGGAGATCTGTGTGCATTAGGATTTGGGCATCATCCCAGCCAGGACATCTCTCCTTTTCGCACTAGGCATCAGAGCTCTCTTACAAAGGAAAAGGAAAGGGAAGTGACGGCAGCTGAGAACTGAACTGTAAGCACTGACCATTGCTGTTGATGTTATCAGTGACATTTTTGGCTTTATCGTCCTTTCGCTAGGTCTCTCTCTGTACATGCAAGGTTTATCTCTTTTATATAAGGCAGGAAAGGGTTAGAACATATCTCTTACACTACAGAGGAGCTGCCGGCTCTACCGACTTTAGACTATTTTTAGTAAATATATGTATTTTCTACAAAATAAGTTTGGTGTTCTTAAAACTTATTGTTCCTCTGTTATCCATCCTGCAAATGTATGAAAAAATTAAAAAAAAACCTGAAAGTAACCATTCTCCTACTCTATGGAGTAGTTTCACATGTATAAATCACACACCACATTAAACTGATAGAATTCACAGTAAAGTCCATTTTTTCCCTAAGACTGCATAGTACACTACAGGACGCAACTGACGGACAGGTAAAATGGGAATAATTGTATCCACTTAATTTATTCATGCATTTCCACATTTCGCGGAGGAGTAACAGAGGTACGGCGCAATCGTGCTGTTCTAATAACAGATTCACCCAATACTTTATGCAAGTAATTTGGGAAAGAGGAGTTCTTGGGTTCCATAGTGTTAAGATTGATGGTGTACATAAGTCTATCGAGTTCAACCTACAGCCTAACATGTTGATCCAAAGAAGGCAGAAACCCCCATGGCACACACATTAATAGCTCTGTATTAGGTGAAAAACACCTTCCCGCCTAAAGACATGTAAATTAGACTAGTTCCCTGGATCAACGCCCCATCACAGAATCTAGTACCCATTACATTATTGTGACGACACCGCATTTAATCTTAATTATCCAGTCGAAAAAGCAGTAGGCCATGAGACATACGTTATTATCTTTATGATGGCTTTTAAATTTATGTTTCTTTCTTTGTTTGGCCAAAAAGCAAAGACTATTGTTCGTAGGAGCCTGGATGGTGACGGTTAAATTGCTGTTTGTTGTAACTTATTGTCAGTTATCTCTGCAAGACAGGGGAGCGGGGTCATTGAACAATCGGTGTTTGCTGATATGTTTGATTGACCCCTGTGTTGGACCCTGTGGCTTGTTGACCTGCAAAACAGAGGACGAACTATGCATAGTGAATAAATACTCAAACAATGTGAGTTAATCTCATCGCACCTTCCTCTTGACCTCTGGATGATGTCTTGAAGGACAACAGTTGTGAACTACATAAAGGGGATATACCTCTGTAACAAGAGATCTAGAGAACCAGAGACCCTTTACAAAACCACAGCCAGGGACACGCTACAAGACAGCAGCCACAACACCATGGCTCCATCACAAAAGACACAGATTTTACATTCTACAAGATGCCAGCTTAGGAGACCATGGCCTCAAGTGAAAGAATACATATCTGCTCCATTGTGAATCACTGAACCCATGGATACATTTGGGAAAGACAGGATTGGAACCCACCAGTCACCTGCCTCCATGGAGATGTTAGGCGAAGCCAGATTGTGACCCTCTAGTTACCTGGCCTCGTACCTCAATGGACTGTCAGCATTCGAAGCTTGTCGTTACCGCCTCTCTGTGTGTGCCACAGGTGGGGGTAGTCAGCACTGGAAGTCGCAGCTGCTTTAATCCCTGCCAGTCAGTATCAGGGTTAGACTCTGTAATTTTGCACAATCTTGGGTATTTTACTAGGGTCTAAGAAGTAAGGTTTCTCCTTGCGGAGAGTGACATGCCAGCTGTGGCTTGTCAAGGTAAGGAGACTTATTCGCCGTGCAATGCTCCTCTGGGAAAATAATATGCAAATTGCCTCTTCAGAAAGAAAGAGGACTTTTACTCTACAGCGCCACCTATTGGTAGTAGCGATCCTACAAGTCACAATCAACCCTTTAACGAGTCTTGTAGTATGACTTAGGATACAAGCCAAATCAGAATCTCAATTGAGATTCTGATTTGGCTTGTATCCTAAGTCATACTACAAGACTCGTTAAAGGGTTGATTGTGACTTGTAGGATCGCTACTACCAATAGGTGGCGCTGTAGAGTAAAAGTCCTCTTTCTTTCTGAAGAGGCAATTTGCAGGGTATTTTACTGGAACTGTTCTATGTGTTATTGTCTGTTCGTTTCAATAAAGTATTGCCAAACTGTTTTACCTTCACCCTGTATTGTCTGAGTAGTATTATGCCCATGGTTAAAGAGCGAGCAATCAGTGGGATGATCCCTGGTCCAGTAGGTCTCGAGCCAGCGAATGAGATCACCCACTGACTCCCGTGTCTCCACAATTTTATTTTTCAAGAAATGCATCCAGTCCTTCCTTGTAGTTTTGTAATGAATCAACTGGGTCGCCCTCCCAGGGCTGTGGAGTACTCGGTACCGGGCCGGTGTCAGGGGGATGTGTCACAGCAGCGGGGACCCGGTCCGTGGCCCTGGGCGCCCAAGCAATGGGGAAATGTAGTTAATGGTAGGATAGTTCATGACGCCACCCGTGGTGTTTGGCAAATATGATGTTGGGCCAACGCTGCATACAGATCCCCTGGGACTGATGGTATGTGCAGCTTAGATGGTAAAGCTCCCCACTGGTGGAGCTGTAGTCCCAGGGCAGTGTAGATGTAGCTGGCACGGGGATGTAGCAGTGCCGAAAGCGTAGGGAACAGACAAGACACAGCGGTTGTAGTTTCGGTACCTTTACTGAGTATATGCAGTCCAGGGTCCTGATTACAGATGGTATTGGAGCAGGTTAGCCTGGAAGCAGATCAGGATTCTCTCTCAGCAGAAGGGCTGTGCAGTCTCCTTCCTAGCGCTTTGTAGTGTGAAGCATTCCAGTACTTAGTTACTCTGGAATGCCTCTCTTCAGATGTCCCTAGAACTTTACTTGTATGACAGACAGCTGTAGCCTCTCTCGGGGACTGCTCTCCTGAGTCCTGGCTCACTAGTCCATTGCTGATGTGTCCCATGTCTTTGCCGGGAGCAGGACATTTACAGCCTCCTACTCCTCTGGTATCTGTGGTAGGACCGTCAGTATCCGCACCACCGTGGAGACCAGGCTCCAGTTCTGTGCGCTCTCAAGCTGAGGGAGCTCGCCGTCTGCACCTCCCGTCTGCACACTTCACCCTCCGCAGACTATCTGATCCTTCTTCCTCCTGGCACCTCAGAGGACACTCCTCTCCAGAATCCTGGTTCAGAGTTCCCCCTGCTGGCCTGGAGTGGAACTGTGTTGCATGCATTAGGTTAACTGCTGGAGAGACCCATCACTGCTTCCAAGCTTGGCATTACCCTCCCCTGGAGGAAGGCAAAGCCAGTGTAGCGACCATACTCCTGGGGGCACCACACAACCATGACAACATCATGTGGCAGAGAGTTCCATAGTCTCACTGCTCTTACAGCAGAGAATCTGCATCTATGATTATGATGAAACCTTCTTTCCTCTAGACGTAGATGACCCCTTGTCCCTGTCGCAGACCTACATATAACAAGGTCATTAGAAATATCTCTGTACTGTCTCATCATATATTTGTACATGGTAAAAAGATTTTCCCTAAGCCTTCAAACGGAATCACCCCAGGTTTAATTTCCTATCTTAATATTGCAGTCCACCCATTCTCTTAATAAGCTATGTTCTCGTCATGAGCATCTATGCCTCTTGCATCCCATGATTTTATTAGCCTTAGCAGCAGCTGCCTGACACTGGTGATTAAAGTTTAGTTTGCCGTCCACCCATACACCCAGGTCTTTTTGATTGACAGTTTTACTCAGTGTTTTACAATTTAGTACATCATTACACATTTCATTTCCTTTGCATAACTTTACAGTTATCTACATTACACTTCAATTTCCACTTCTCAGCCCAAGCCTCCAGTAAGTTACTGGAACCCCTCTGCAATATTAACCAGTTCATCACCAGGCACATTTTGGGACTTTTTGCGCTTTCAGCGGCTCCATAATTTTGTTTTGTTCAGCTATTCTAATATTTTTACCATATTATTTTTTGTGATACATGGGGATTCATGTTTATGTAATTTATATATTTTATTTTTGCTGATATTGGGATAAAATCTAAAGAAAGTTTGGAGATATGTGTCCTAATATGTTAAAATGTACATTTGTTTTATTATTTTTTTTTTTACAACCACAAAGAACAACTAAATACATTTTAAAATGCATTTTCCTTTATGTAGAAATTATTTTTACATGCTGGAAATAATTTTTTTCCATTGTGGGCAGGGCTACAAATGTCTCTTATTTTTCTGCTGGTTTTTTTTAGTTTTGCTATATTTATTTATTTTCTACTTTACATTATACATTGTGCCTCCCAGGCTTTTTAATATAAAATACATACATTGTTAATTTTTTTTACTGATTTCCCAGTAAATGGAGCTGGTATATTAGCCCCAGCAAGAGAGGAATATCAGCCTCCTAGCTAGGGTATTATAAGGGGCATCGTTTCTCCTTGTGAAGCTATTTCTAATAGGTGGCACTAGAGTTCTAGTCCTTTTCCTCTCTGAAGAGACAATTCGCATGTTTCCCACATCAGCATTACAAGGCTTAAAAGTCTCCTTACCTTGGCATGTCGGGCTTGACATGTCACTCTCTGCAAGGAGAAATGTTACCCCTTAGATCCCGGTCAGACGCCACTCATCCAGCCAAACCAGATGTCACACTTTGCACTGATGAGGGGCAGTATCCTGAAACACAGTGTCTGCAAATTGAGATTTTGGATTTTATCCTAAAGGGCCTGTCACACTAAGCGATATCGCTAGCAATATTGCTATAACGTCACTGGTTTTTGTGACGTTATAGCGATATTGCTAGCGATATCGCTATGTCTGATACTTACCTCCGACCGCTCCCCCGCTGATTATCGCTGATCGCGCGAGAACGACCTGGACCGTTTCTCGTCGTCAGCTTCCTGCTGGGCTTCCTGCTGTGGAGACGAGCGACGCGTGGACGCGGGCGGGAGGACGTCAGGATCACCTCGTCTGACAGGTAAGTAGCGACCCCCGACCCCTGCTATGTCGCTGGTGAGATCTGCCTGTGTGGCAGCTCACTAGCGACCACTTAGCGATGCACCAGCGATCCTGACTGCGTCATATCGCTGGTCGGGATCGCTGGTGCATCGCTAAGTGTGACAGTACTTTAAAGCCCCCGCCTCACATAGCGAGATCGCTGTTGCATCACCGATTTTGTGACGCAACAGCTATCTCGCCTGTGATCTTGCTAAGTTAGACACATAGCGGCGATCGGGCCCCTGCTGCGATGTTGCTGGTCGTGCTCGACTGTCCTGGGCCATTTTTTGATCACTGGTGTCCCGCTGGCCAGCATGCATCGCTGTGTTTGACAGGGACAAAGATGAACGACCTCAATACTACAGGTCTGAGAGACAGGATCCCAACGACCGTCATATCGTTCCGTATCGTTGCTGCATCGCTGCTGAGATCTGACTGTTTGACATCTCACCAGCGACCTCGTAGCGACGCACCAGCGATCCATACCAGGTGGCATCATTGTCGGGATCGGTGGTGCGTCGCCAAGTGTGACGGTACCCTAAATCATGTGGCAAGGCTCGTTCGAGAGTCAATATTGACTTTTAGGATTGCTACTTCCAATAGGTGGCACTAGAGTTCTAGTTCTCTTCCTCTCTGAAGAGACTACAAGCCAAGACTAGCCATGTCAGGATGAGGAGACTTGTAAGCCATGCATGCTCCTCTGGGAAATTAAAGAAGCAAACTGTCTCTTCAGTTTGTGTGCCCACATAGCATTTTTTAAGCGTTTCCGCCGTGGAAACGCTTAAGAAAAGCATTCCATTCACTCAAAATTGAAAACGCACATGTGGTGCCAATGGTGTGTTTTTTACCGCTGCGGAACCGCTTAGCGGTAAAAAACGCAGCATGTTCATTAATTTTGCGGAATCGCCATCAATTATATGGGCAAAAACAAATAGGAAAACGCATGCTAAAACGCTTGACAAACACTTAAAAAAGCACGTAAAAAACCGCATGCGTTTTCCCGGGAGCAGGGTGTGCGATTCTGCTCAGGAATATTCTGCTTCAGAATCGCTACTTGGGCACATAGCCTCAAAGAGACAAATCTCTGAAGACACAAATTGCATAGGCGCAAAGCTTTCTGGGTTTCCTAAGACCCCCACTGCTCACCCTTCCTCCCTACACCCAGTGATCACATGGTCCGTGCCTCCTAATCTGTATATACAAGTCCTGGTTCAGTACTGTGTATACAGAGATTGAGAAGATAAACATTGTAATTAACCAATTTTATCTTCTCTATGTTAAGCCTGGCAAAGGTGACAGCAGCCTCCCTCCCCCAAATCTACCTGGATGTTTAGGGTGTGTGCACACGCTGCAGATTCTGCTGCGGATCCGCAGCGGTTTTGGTCCTGCGGATCCAGTACCATTAAAATCAATGGAAAATGAAAATCGCAGTGCAGACGGTGCAGATTTCTCTGCGCGGATTTGCTGCGGTTTCAAAACCGCAGCATGTCAATTCTTTGTGCGGATTCCGCAGCAGTTTGGCACCTTCTCCATGGCTGGTGTCAAACGGCGGTGGAAACCAGCAGGCTAAACCGCAGAAAAACTGCAGATAAACCGCAGGTTTTTGACAAATCTGCGAAGAAAAATCGGCAGGACAATCCGCAGCGTGTGCACACCCTTAAAGTCTGTGGGTGTCCAGAAGTAGTTAAATAATCCTTTTCTAATGTTTATTATCATCTGCAAATATTGAAATTTTACTTAGTATTCCATCTACAAGGTCATTAGCCACTTCACGCCATGACCAATTTCCGTTTTTTTTTCCGATTTTTCCTCCCCTTCTTCCAAGAGCTGTAACTTTTTATTTTTCCGTCCGCATAGCCGTACAAGGGCTTGTTTTTTTTTCGCGGGACGAGTTGTACTTGTGAATTGTCTGCAACAAGCTTTCCTACATCCATGATCTTTTTGTTACTACCAAACTCTCCTTCCTCGCCATCACCGAAACCTGGCTCACCCCTTCTGACACAGCCTCTCCTGCTGCACTTTCGTATGGCGGCTTCCACCTTTCTCACACCCCCCGCCCCAGCAGCAAACATGGTGGAGGAGTTGGTTTTCTCCTGTCAGATACCTGCTCCTTCACCCCAATCCCACTGCCACCCTCTGTTACCCTCCCTTCCTTTGAGGTGCACTCTGTGCGCATCTACTCCCCCTCCAACCTCCAACTGGCTGTCATCTACCGCCCCCCAGGGCCAGCCACCACCTTCTTTGACAACTTCACCACCTGGTTACTTCATTTCCTTTCCGCGGACATCCCTACTATCATCATGGGCGACTTCAACATCCCCATCGACACTTCCCTCTCAGCTGCCACTAAACTTCTATCTCTCACTTCCTCCTTCGGCCTCACTCAATGGTCTTCTACAGCCACCCACAAAGATGGCCACACACTGGACCTCATCTTCACCCGCCTCTGCTCCCTATCTAACCTCTCTAACTCACCTCTTCCTCTCTCTGACCACAACCTGCTCACATTCTCTTCCCTCTTCACTCCATGTCTACAATCCCCACCCCACAAACTTTCACACCCTCGCAGGAATCTTAAACACCTTGACCTACACTCATTCTCCGAATCCCTCCTCCCTCTTACAGATATAAGTTCCTTACACAATGCGGATGACGCTGCCGCTCTATATAACACCACAATAGCTGTAGCTTTGGAATCCGCTGCCCCACTTACACATACCAAAACTCGCAAAATCAACAGACAGCCCTGGCACACCAGCCTGACCAAAGAGCTGAGGCGAGCTTCCAGGGCTGCTGAGCGCAGATGGAAAAGATCCCACTCCAACGAGCATTTCATCGCATTCAAACAGTCCCTCACTACTTTCAAGACCACACTCGCCACAGCTAAACAAACCTACTTCTCATCTCTCATATCCTCCCTGTCTCACAACCCTAAACAGTTATTCAACACCTTCAATTCTCTCCTCCGCCCCCCAGCACCTCCTCCCTCCCCACTCATCTCAGCTGAAGACTTTGCCTCATTTTTCAAGCAGAAAATTGATAACATCAGGGACAGTTTTGGTCAACAACCCCCAGAGCCCTTCCTCCCGACTTCCCAGCCCTCCACCTTCAAAACCAACTTCTCCACCATTACAGAAGATCGACTCTCCACTCTACTCTCAAGATCACATCTCACCACCTGTGCACTCGACCCGATCCCATCCCACTTCATCCCAAACCTCACCACAGTCTTCATCCCAACCCTAACCCATCTCTTCAACCTATCACTAACAACTGGTATTTTCCCCTCAAGCTTTAAACATGCCTCCATCACACCTATCCTCAAAAAGCCCTCTCTTGACCCATCCTCTGTATCTAGCTATCGCCCTATATCACTTCTCCCATACGCCTCCAAGCTACTGGAACAACACGTCTACCTTGAACTGTCCTCCCATCTCTCTTCTTGCTCCCTCTTCGACCGCTTACAATCTGGCTTCCGGTCACACCACTCCACTGAAACTGCCCTTACTAAGGTCACCAATGACCTCTTAACTGCCAAGAGCAAGCGACACTACTCTGTCCTCCTCCTCCTGGACCTGTCGGCTGCCTTTGACACAGTGGACCATTCCCTATTATTACAGACCCTCTCATCCCTCGGCATCACAGACTTGGCCCTCTCCTGGATCTCATCATACCTAACAGACCGGACATTCAGCGTCTCCCACTCACACACCACCTCCTCACCTCGCCCCCTATCTGTCGGAGTCCCACAAGGTTCAGTCCTAGGGCCCCTGCTGTTCTCTATTTACACCTTTGGCCTGGGACAGCTCATAGAATCTCATGGCTTTCAGTATCATCTTTATGCTGATGACACACAGATCTACATCTCTGGACCAGATATCACCTCCCTACTAACCAGAATCCCTCAATGTCTGTCCACTATTTCATCCTTCTTCTCCACTAGATATCTGAAACTCAACATGGACAAAACAGAATTCATCATCTTTCCCCCATCTCACGTGACCCCCCCTACGAACCTATCAATTACAGTAAATGACTGCCCACTCTCCCCAGTCCCACAAGCTCGCTGCCTCGGAGTAATCCTTGACGCTGATCTCTCCTTCAAACCACATATCCAAACCCTTTCCACTTCCTGCCGACTTCAACTCAAAAATATTTCACGCATCCGTTCATTCCTCACCCAAGAATCTGCAAAAACCCTAGTCCATGCCCTCATCATCTCTCGCCTTGACTACTGCAACCTCATGCTCTGCGGCCTCCCCTCAAACACTCTCGCACCCCTCCAATCTATTCTAAACTCTGCTGCCCGACTAATCCATCTGTCCCCCCGCTATTCCCCAGCTTCTCCCCTCTGTCAATCCCTTCACTGGCTCCCAATTGCCCAGAGACTCCATTACAAAACCCTAACCATGACATACAAAGCCATCCACAACTTGTCTCCTCCATACATCTGTGACCTCGTCTCCCGGTACTTTCCTGCACGCAACCTCCGATCCTCACAAGATCTCCTTCTCTACTCCCCTCTTATCTCCTCTTCCCACAATCGCATACAAGATTTCTCTCGCGCATTACCCCTACTCTGGAACTCTCTACCACAACATATCAGACTCTCACCTACCATCGAAACCTTCAAAAAGAGCCTGAAGACCCACCTCTTCCGACAAGCCTATAACCTGCAGTAACCACCGATCGACCAAACCGCTGCACGACCAGCTCTACCCTCGCCTACTGTATTATCACCCATCCCTTGAAGATTGTGAGCCCTCGCGGGCAGGGTCCTCTCTCCTCCTGTACCAGTTATGACTTGTATTGTTTAAGATTATTGTACTTGTTTTTATGTATACCCCTCCTCACATGTAAAGCGCCATGGAATAAATGGCGCTATAACAATAAATAATAATAATAATAATAATAATAATAATAATAATAATTATGCCATTGAGTTTATCATTTAGTCTACTAGAAAACAGGAAAAAAAATCCCAAGTGCAGTGAAATTGTTAAGAAAATAGTGCAATTCCACAATAGTTTTTATTTACCATGTTCACTAAATGCTAAAACTTACCTGGCCATATAATTTTCCAGGTCAGTACGAGAACGCAGATACCAAACATGTATAGGTTTTTATTATTAATGTAGCGGGAAAAAAATTCGGAAATTTGTAAGAAAAAAACATTTTTACTTTTGTCGCCCTTTACCGAGACTCATCGTGTTTTCATTTTTCGGGATATGGGGCTATGTGAGGACTTATTTTTTGCGCCCTGAGCTGATGTTTTTACTGACACCATACTAAATATGAATATTTTTTAATTTATTTTATACGTGTTTTATTTTCAATGGGGCAAAATGGGGTTATTTGAACGTTTGTGGGTATTAGTATTATTTTCATATTTTTAAAAAAAATTTCTTTCACTTTTTACTTTATTCAATAGTCTCCTTAGGAGAATTGAATCTGCGATTATCCTAAGCTTGTGCTGCACACAAAAAAACCAATCCGGCACCATCTACTATGGTGCGTTTGAAGGGACAAATTACACATATCTTTCGAATATTGGGATCTCTGGATTGTCCACCACATAAATAAAAACCAAAGGATTGAAAAGTGGCACTCACCGTCCTGTAAAAAGCACTGTTATTCAGGCAACGACATAACACATGGTGGAAGGAGGATACGGGCAAAGTGGAGGACAATGGCTGCTTCGCGTCAACCCATGCGTCAATGGGTCCTGGTATGATATGACAATGAGAAACCTCCCCTTTATACAGGACAAACCTTTGCCACATATCAGAATAATAAACCGACATTGTGACCTTGGAAGCATAATCAATTTAGCTTGTATTCTCAGTTTAAAGGCCCTGTCACACTAAGCGACATCGCTAGCGAGATCGCTGCTGAGTCACTAGAACTGTGACGTTATAGCGATCTTACCAGCGAGATCGCTGTGTGTGACAGTGACCAGCGACCAGCCCCCCTGCCGGGTATCGCTGATCGTGCCCGAAATGTCTGGACATTTCTTTGGTCGCTCATGTCCCGCTGAGTCGCTTGTATCATCACGTCTGACACCTAGCCTAACGACCTCGTTAGCGACTCAGAAGCAAGACAAGGCGGGGATTAGCGTTCCCGTTTCCACGCCTACCTCGGCTCCGATTGGTGGTCACTACAGCGTCCTGATTGGCGGGCTTCCTTTTAAAAGAAGCTAACAAAGTAGCACTTCAGTTCTTTGTTCCTGACCCGGGTGTGTCCAAGTTGAGATCCTGTTTTTGTCCAACGGCTGCGACTCCATTTTGGATCATCTGCTTTTCCATCTTCGTTACTTCTCTAGCCAGTTAATGGTAGGTATTTTTTGAATGAAATGGAGCGCTAGTACGTCACCTTCTTTTAAATGCACGGCCAATCAGGATGTGGTGGCGTCCACCATTCAGAGCTGAGAGGGCGTGAGAAAGGGAGCGCAATCCACGCCTGTGTAAATACAGCGTCACACAGTACATCCCTCATCGAGGTGTGAATCGTCAATGGAGCATGCAATGTGACAGGGTCCCAACGACCACCAACATCGTTACAAAGGTCGCTATGACACGCTAGATCGTTGCTCCGTCGTTGGGTAGTTTGGACTGTCTGACATCTCAATAGTGACCACATAGCGATGCGGCAACGATCCCTGTCGTGTCGTATCGCTGTCGGGATCGTTATAGCGTCGCTAAGTATGACGGGACCTTAAGTTTATGTTGCCTTACTCCCTGAATCGGCAACTTAATCCTCTCAATGAATCTCAGTACCTCAGGGTTTGATTGATAAAATTTTGGCTGTGTTTAATCATCCTGGGGGAAACTTTTCCAGATACAATAGATTTAAAATGTTCCCTAAACCCAACGTATAATGGTCTAATTGTTTTCCCAATATTATACAAACCCAGTGTTGGACTGGGGTACCAAGGGCCCATCAGTAACCAACTCCAGGGCCCCACTTTTCTGCTACATGCAAATGTGACATCATCCTCAATCACAAATGTATATAACAGTGAACTGGGTGGATTGTTACATGAATAAGATGCTGCCGTTGTCTGTATATAGTGATTTAAGTTAATAGTGCCAAGTACTACTCATATAAGTGGGTGGTGGCTTACTTTTGCACAGCCTCCCACTGGAGGATTCCCCTGCACTCCTGTGGGCCAGTCCAACTACACGGGCAAAAGATAACATATATCACAAATTGGGTTTTGGAAGAAATGAAATCTGGAACATGATGCAATATTGGACCTGTCTGTTAGGGTATGTGCACACACTGCAGATTCACCTGCAGGTTTTTTCCTGCGGAACCGCAGGTAAAACCGCAGGTAAAGTGACCTGCGGTTTTGCTGCGGTTTGGCCTGCGGTTTTGCCCTGCGGTTTGACACCTGGACAATGGAATAGGTGGCAAACCGCAGCAGAATCCGCAGAAACAATTGACATGCTGCGGGAAAAAAAACGCAGCTTTTCCGCAGGTAAAAAACCGCAGCGTGAGCACTGCGGTTTTTAAAACCCATAGGCTAACATGGTAAAGTACCATGTCTGCGGAAATGCTGCAGTTCTGCAGGGCCAAAACCGCAGCAAAACCGCAGCGTGTGCACATGGCCTAAAGGATAAAGGCCATTTCTCACATAGTGAGATCGCTGAAGTGTCACCGATTTCGTGACGCAACAGCGATCTCACTAGCGATCTCGCTACATGCGACACGCAGCAGCGACCTAGGCCCCGCTGCCATCTTGTTGATCGTGCTGGAATGTCCTGGGCCATTTTTTCATCGCTGGTGTCCCGCTGGCCAGCGCGCATCGCAGTGTTTGACGCCAACGAGCGACCTTGTTGGTGACCCAGAACACATGCACGCAGCCGGGAGTCGTCTGAATAGTCGTCTGAATAGCCGCTGCGTGACAAGATACCAACGACCGCCGAGGTCGTTGTATGGATCGCTGGATCGCTGCTGCGTCGGTGAGTATATCTGTCTGTTTGACAACTCACTAGCGACCGTTTAGCGACGCACCAACGATCCTTACAAGGTCGTATCGCTGTCGGGATCGCTGGTGTGTTGCTAAGTGTAGCGGTACCCTTAGTGGTAAGATGAAGTCTCCAAGAAAGGAATTCCCATAATTCAAATTTACCCACAGAACTCTATTTACCTAGCCAAATCTTAGATTCCAGTTTTAGACACTTCTTCTGTATGTAATTAACGGTTTGCATGCTGCTACAGCAGACAAATCCTTATCTTTTTCAAGTAAATGGCAGTTCTTATCTACAGGTTGACTCCATTGCCATATTTGAAGTTAAAGATAAACCTCTTCTCTTTTTCTTTTGTCTCCTAATACTATTTCTGTTCAATAGGTCCTTCTGATTAAAGGATTTTGCCCTACCAAACGCTTCCGCTGTGACTTTGGATAACCCCTACTTAAAATTCTGTGTTTTACATCATTTGCTTGATTCTGAAAACACCCATAATTGTTATGGATCTTCCTCAATGAAGAAACTGGTTATATGGGAGAGATCTTTTAGTGTGGGAGCGCAGGGCACTCTTATAATGCAGCAGGGAATTTGAGGAAGAGGGTTTTCTGAAAGCTTCTGTCAAAAGATAACCACCACTAATTAAAATGTTGACATCTAAAAATTCTAGTTCAGAATTTCCAAAAGTGGATGTGAAATGCATATTTATTGTGTTCACTTCATTTAAGTAAGCCACAGACTTATCAAACTGTTCTTTTGTCGCAGCCCAAATTCTACAAATATTACCCAAATGTGAAGACTATGGGAGAATTTAGTGGCAGCTTAGAATCCTCCCTCAGCATGTGTAGCTGTAACAGGACACCTGGTTCAGCAGGTGGCCCAGCCCCACCAGCTAGTATTCAGGCTCACACAGGATGACCACCTGTGGAGCCCACACTGTGTGACTGCTGTGTTACTGCTTCATTCAAACTTCTTCCAGTCAGATAGGATGTCATAATGAGATTTAAGGAAAATACGCAGTTATCATACATCCTAGCCACATACCGGTGATATTTTCAAGATCTCTGAAATGGGCCGAACACCTTCCAGGGTCTCGATCCTTTCTAGAACCCCAGGGTGGAAAGTTACATAGAACGGCTAGTAAAAGCTAGGTAGAAAAGCCATGTTTTGTCTCCATGCGCTACAGGGACCCATCCGGATCCAATGGCACCAGAACAGCCGCCCTATAACCTTCCATTGGAAAGTTATGATCTTTTATAGGTTTTGGGAGATTTAGCTACAAACCATCAGTGGAAGGGGATAAGGACCATCCTGGGGCCGGAAAAGGGTATGACCAACCAAGGGAATAAAGGCTTGTGTAAGGCCATGTGCTCTCTTATGTGTCAAGTGTCATGCTTGATGTTCACTTCTAAAGGGGGGGCATGTCATGTAACATGCTGGAAGGAAATGGAACAGCTGCACCCCAAGCCCCCATGTGGCCCAGTAGACCTGGTCAAACATTAAACTGGTGATTGACATGATATCTGCTTTTACCTTTTGTACCTCACCAGTATTTGTATATCTGACCATTGTATTGTCTAGTGTGCCCTTAAAGGAGATTAAATATGTAACTTAAGCTTGGGCTGCTCTGTTATCTCAATGCACAAATCCATATGTCCATTTCTCGGTTTTAACTTCACATGCTATCGGGGCTGGTTTCTGGCCTGATATAATTCCGTTACCAGACTTATATCTATTGAGGAACTGAAGGCAGTCCTAGTGGACTAGCAGTGCTCTGCTTCACTGGTGCTATTGAAGGGGGTGTCTCAGCTTGTCAGGATTATTAGCAAAAGTAGTGCCATGTCAACGGCTGCATGAGCCACCTTCACTGACTCCCTGTGCTTTCCTGAGCCCGCGTAGACAGGAGAAGTCTGTGTGAAACTGTATCAAGCTAACCTTTCATGACCCGAGGGGGTGCAAAACATCACGTTGATGCAAGTGTGGAGACCGTACCACGTGATCCCGCCAATGTAATAGTGATATCAGGTGGGGTGGCGAGAAGCGGGATCATTACACCACATATCTCAAGAAGGTTTCTATATATGTATAATGTATGTATTTGCCGGAGAAGACACATACATGTCTTCCAAGACTGCTAGAAATAACTTTACGAAGGAACAAGCTACCAGAGTACCCACTGCGGTACTGGTGTTTTAAATACCATTTGTCTAAGAACCTAAAAGCATTATGTGTGAGGATGAATTTTAGAGCCTCACATATGAAATTGATGTATTTTTGGCTCTTTAGATGCTGAGTGCTGAGATGTGATTGGGGTCTGGAGCTTTAAGAGCACTGGACAATGTCTTTCGGTATTTTACAGAGGGAGGTAGACACAGCAATTAGAGGTTACAGACGTGTACTTGGGGTTATCTCCATAGTGTGTCATGGCATGTGCACAAGTACTTATAGGTGAATGTAGAAACTGTGGTGAATCCTGTCATAAAGGTTTAGATGTGGTGAATCCTGTCAGGAATTCTTTAGATGTGGTGAATCCTGTCAGCAATACTTTACATGTGGTGAATCCTGTCAGCAATAGAATGATTTCTGTACAGGTTAGAGTGAACTCAGGCTTTTATGCCTGCAGGAGATCTTGAGGTAAAAACCTCCTCCACGTGTTTTCTACTCTCCCTGAAGGCATCCCTCAAACTACCGCTCAATAAGGTGCCCAAGAATTCCCCAGTATCTGTTAAATAAGTTGTAACGTCATTCAGGAGAGGTTGCAAGAGCCATTCAACATATTGTGAAAGAGGTTCAATTAAAGATCCCACTCTTGACACTATCGGATGTCCTGGTGGAGAGGATTATGATTTGTGCAATTTTAAAATAAAATACCAGTGCAGCTTTTGTGCGTAATCCGGACATCTCTGGATTGCACTTGGCCGTTAATGCAGTTGTCTGCACAACCCCTCATATGGAGAGAAGGAAGGAATAGTAGAGAGTCATCAGGACCAGAAGCAAGAGCTCTCACAGATTTTTTAACATTCTTACAAATCACTCAACTAGATAAACTTCTGAAAAAATGTTAAAAAAATGAAAACAGTAAACCTGACCTTTCCCGGCACCTGCGCACTGCAGTAATTTGCTCTGCCCTCTATAGAATGCTGTAGATAAGCCTGAAAGGCAGTGGCCATATGTTATTTCGGCCAAAACTGCTGTAAGGTCTGCTTTAATGACAGGTAATGTGAACTATGTTGTGTATTGTGAATTTTTATGTGCGCCTTATGTAAATATAATGTAATGCATAGTTTAAGGATCATTGGGAGTTAATGTTTGGGACTAGCCCACAGTGGGAAGGGCTAATGTTAGGGCTAGTAACTGCTTTCTGCTAGCAAGACAGATAGGGTCTGGAATGAGCAGTGCTGCTTACAAGAGTGACCTTAAATGAGAGGAAACTGAAAAGAAAGGATAGCGACACCCTGAAGATAAGTGACAGAGAGACAGAGCTACCTTTCAGAGATGGGTCCTAGGAGAGGGTGACTAGCCACGAGACCTTGGACTTGTGATTCTGAGAGGTAAATGGCCTAGACAGGACTGAGAGACGGGGACTGGTGGAGGGTTCATGGGGGACTTTACAGGGCGCCAGTAGTGGAAGAAATGGGACGTGGAACCGCTGAACAAGTAACGAGACATGTTGATCAGGACTGTAGTTAAAGTTGGGTTGTGGCGAAGTATGGAGAAACAGTGGACATAAATAGCCCTGCAGTAAATTAAAGAGGATGGATACTGTGAGGAAAATGCTTCATACTGTTTACAGAAAGCATCCATAAGACTCTGTACCCACTATCTTTTGTATATAACCCTTACCAAGTCCTGGCAAGGCCACGACACCGACTACATGCGGCCTGAACAGGTATAACACCCTCACAGCACAAGTCCACATACCCAGCAAGGACCCTCACTTTCATGTAACTTGTCAGGGTGCCACGGAAGAGTATCTCACCCACGGCTACCACCCTGCGCATGTTACAGACACACAAGAACATAATCCTGAGAATTGTGAATTATTGGAAATTCATTATAATTGCTATTTACTCTTTGTTTTGAAGCAGTAACCACTTACTTCTGTGTAAAGGCTCACCCTTCCCTCAAATCACTAATATAGGGATTTAATAAATCTCACATTGTGAGAACACATACGGTAAATAATGAAGTCAGAAATGTCCCCACTTCCTCTCTTTGAAAACCTCCTTTGGATAATGGTGTGTATCTGTGGAAAATGAATTTAGTCTTGTGATTATATTTATTAGTATGTGTGATTCACATCAATAGGATCCTGTTGATTTATACAAAGGGTCTACTTCTAATGTAATTAGTTCTGGGCATGTGCTGCCCTCCATCGCGTGGCTGCTCGGGGCGAAATCCTCTATAAATGTACAGGATTTAGGTAGATTTTTTAATCAACCTGAGATCCAAATTTCCTACACTGTGCCATATATCATATACAACCCGTCTGAAACACCACAGTAAAACAAGGTGAACAGAAATGCACAATTATACTAAATAATTAAAAAAATAATTTTATTATATCAAAATAATTTAAAAAAAAAAAACATCCAATGTACAATAAGGCAACCTCAATTGCGGGACAAAAAGAGGGCTAAACACCCCAATACACGAATAACATATGCGCAACAGGTATGAGACATGTATTACAATTGCTAACAACTGATGGCATAAAGTATAATACAATATAATTTAAAACTGCGCTAGAAAAATTGCCTTTTTTCATTTATATAAGCCTGACAACTGCAATTGTCTGCAGCTATTATATGCGCAGAAAAAATTCAGTGTCCTACCAAATACCAAATTTCACATATGTTGCCACCAAATTGTATAAAAGCACATGACGTGCCAATAATGTGAGCGATGACAATGCTCAAACGAAATCTCACCTGGCTAACTGTAACGTGTGGAGTGACTGCCACGTCCCTCACCCCGACGCGTGTTTCATCCTCTTCTTCAGGGGGCGTGCACGTAGGTTGGTGGACATAAAGATGGACCTGCCCAGCAGAGCCTATAGTCTATTGTAAGGGAATTTCACACCACAAACATGAACCCAAACAATAAGGCTTCTTTTATACTTGCTGTTTTTCTATGGGGCCGCAAAAACAGCCTGCAAAAATACATCGGAGCACCATGTTCCGTATGGCCGTGAGGGCCGTATACAAAAAATATCGAGCTTTCACAGCCTCCATTTAAATCAATGGTACCGCAAAAACAACATTTGCTTGTTTTTGTGGTACACCATATTTGCGGATTGCCGTTTTTTCCCTGCAATTTGTTACAACGGGGAAAACCGGCGATCCAAAAAGGTTTTTTGCGGCCTGTTTTTGTGAGAGACCACAAAAATCACGGCAATACGGCCCACAAAAAGGGCCCGTAGTAACGGGTCGCAAAATGCCCGGCATATGTAAAAGTAACCTAAGACATCTGACGCACTGAATAAAGTTTTTTTTATTATTTTAGGGGGATTTGGCAGAACTTTCCAGCAGCATGGTGGCTCAGTAGTTAGCATGGTGGCTCAGTGGTTAACACTGTTGCTTTGCAGCGCTGGGGTCCTGGATTCAAATCCCTTCAAGGACAATAGCTGCATGGAGTTTGTATGTTCTCCTCATGTTCCCCACACTCCAAAGACAAAACGGTAGGAAATTGAGATTGTGAGACCCAATGGGGACAGTGATGATTGTTGACAGATTCACTTTAAGCGTAATATATAAACCCTTGCAAGTGTCCTTCCTTGGTAGAAATGGCTGTGCTAAATCCCAAACTTGTATATAGTTCCTAAAATGTTATTTTTTGTGATCAGGTATGAATGAATACATTATAATGGCTATTGCATAGAGAGAGAAGGGAGCTGGCATAGCTATTGAACTGAGCCGGACGTCTTCACAAAAAAAATCAATGGTCATGTGCTAATGGAAATGCTATCGTATATAGAACCAAAAATGGAATGGAATTGAACCTGTGCTGATATCGGGACACCAAAAGGGCTGTTCCACTAATTTAATATTGATGACCTACCCTATCAATTATCTGCTAACAGTGCCGACAGAAGCCATATGAAGGCAATTACAGAGCTGAACACACAGCACTGTCACCTGTTTAGTGGCCACTGCCCGGTACTGCTAATCAGCTCTTATTTATAAGAATAGGAACTAAAGATGAGCAAACAGGTTCTTGAAACCCTAGTCCAGTGGCTAGGTCAGTATTCCATGGTCACTGGACAGGAGCCCTAAAAACCACCTTCTGCCTCTGTGGCTGAGTTCATGGTTCCTTTTTGGATGTCATTTGTATTTCATGTCACAACAATTACGCACTGGCGTAGCGTGGGGGGGGGCGGTCCGCCGCAGGCGGCATGTGTGTGGGGGCGGCGCGGCAGCAGCAATTCCACCCTGCAGTGCAGTGCAGCGGCAGGCAGGGAGCGATGCGATCACGGCAGCTCCGCTGCCTGCAAGAGTGAATAGCAGGAGCGGAGCGGCAAGGGTCCGTCCTGCTTCCTGCCCGGAGGCCGCGCTTCCTGTTTCACACAGAGGAGCGCCGCTGAATGACGTCATCATTCAGCGGCCGCTGCTGTGTGAGGGAGGAAGCGCGGGCGATGCTGCGGACAGGTGAGAGGAGAGAGGTGGTGTCTTGTGTGTATGTATGTATGTATGTCTGTGTGTGTGTATGTCTGTGTGTATGATGGAGCAGGCAATGATGGGAGTGATGGTCTAGAAGGCAATGATGGGGTGATGGAGCAGACAATGATGGGGTGATGGAGCAGGCAATGATGGGGTGATGGAGCAGGCAATGATGGGGTGATGGAGCAGGCAGTGATGGAGCAGGCAATGATAGGGTGATGGAGCAGGCAATGATGGGGGTGATGGAGCAGGCAATGATGGGGTGATGGAGCAGGCAATGATGGGGTGATGGAGCAGGCAATGAGGGGAGTGATGGAGCAGACAATGATGGGGTGATGGAGCAGGCAATTATGGGGTGATGGAGCAGACAATGATGGGGGTGATGGAGCAGGCAGTGATGGGGTGATGGAGCAGGCAATGAGGGGAGTGATGGGGGTGATGGAGCAGGCAGTGATGGGGTGATGGAGAAGGCAGTGATAGTGTGATGGAGCAGGCAATGATGGGGTGATGAAGCAGGCAATGAGGGGAGTGATGGGGGTGATGGAGCAGGCAATGATGGGGGTGATGGAGCAGGCAATGATGGGGTGATGGAGCAGGCAATGAGGGGAGTGATGGGGGTGATGGAGCAGGCAGTGATGGGGTGATGGAGAAGGCAGTGATAGGGTGATGGAGCAGGCAATGATGGGGGTGATGGAGCAGGCAATGATGGGGTGATGGAGCAGGCAATGAGGGGAGTGATGGGGGTGATGGAGCAGGCAATGATGGGGGTGATGGAGCAGACAATTATGGGAGTGATGGAGCAGGCAGTGATGGGGTGATGGAGCAGACAATGATGGGAGTGATGGGGTGATGGAGCAGGCAGTGATGGGGTGATGGAGAAGGCAGTGATGGGGTGATGGAGCAGGCAATGATGGGGGTGATGGAGCAGGCAATGATGGGGTGATGGAGCAGACAATGATGGGAGTGATGGGGTGATGGAGCAGGCAATGATGGGAGTGATGGGGAGAAGGCACAGTGATGGGGTGATGGAGAAGGCAGTGATGGGGAGAAGATAATGATGGGGTGATGGTCGAGAGGGCAATGATGGGGTGGTGGGTGAGAATGCAATGATGGTGGTGGTGGAAAGGGCAATAAATGGGGGTGGTGGAGGAGGAGGAAAGGATGGAGGTGGTGGAATGGGCAATGATGGGAGTGGTGGGGGAGAAAGCAAAGATAGTGGTGGAGAAGAAAATGATGGAGGTGGGGGAGAGGACAATAATGGGATGCGAGGGGAGGAGGACAATGAGGGGTGTGGGGGATTGGGATGGGAGGAAGGGGGACTTATAATGGCCTTAGGAACAGGGGGAGGTGGAGGAAGACATTATCGTTTATTATGTCTAACACAGTCCCTTAGTATATAGTGTACTCACTAATTCTGTATAACACCATCCTTAGTTACATAGTTTCCTCTTTTATTATGTATAACACCGCCCCTTATTACCTACCATCCTCTCTAGTTATATATGGTGCCGTCCCTTATTATATAGCTTCCTCTGCTGTTATGTATAGTGCTGTCTCTTACATAGTGTATTTTTGTTATTTTTGTTATTCACAGCGCCCTCTTTTATTACATGGTCCCCTCTCTTGTTAGATATAAAATGACTGCTGATCGAGGAGCCGGTGACCAGACGACCAGTCCATCAGCTCCTCCATTAGAAAGGAAGCTTTCCCATGCTCCATCAGCCATCATTGCATTATACAGCTAACAAGACAGGACGGTATGTAATAAAAAACAGGGCTCTATATAATCCAATATGTAAGGGACGGAACTGTACATAACAAGAGAAGGCACTGTAAAAGGGACAGCAATATACATAATAAAGGAGACTATGTAATATATACCTGTATGTGTGTGTGTGGCTATATAATATCAATAATCTATCTATATATATATATATATATATATACACACACACGTAGCTTTGACGCCATAAAAGGAGGGGGGCCCGGACACATTTCTTGCACAGGGACCCCAAGCTGTCAGTGTCCGCCCCCTGTCCGCCAAAATAATTTGTACTTTCTGTTTTTTTTTCTGTCACTTATTAAAAATTATTATTAAAAAAGCCATAAGGTCTTCATCCAGCATCATCAAGCTAATACATACATATATATAGAGAACTGCAAGAAGTTGAAAGTCTAGAAATTTAGAAATAATAGCAGAGTTAGTAGCAGACTAAAAATTAGATCTTTGAGTGTAGTGTGGGCTCTTCGGATGCTTCCGAATTATCAACGACCAAAGGGGCGGCAAATTTTTCGACCGCCCCGGGCGCCACAAACAGTTGCTACGCCACTGCAATTACGTCATATCACAACAGCTATTTAAATGAGGATTCATGTATCATGGCAGGTAGGAGGTGGATCAAAGTGCTTTCGTGCAGTGGACACAAACTACTGACCTCCATCCAGTTGCTGCCATTGCTTAGAACAGCAGATCTGTGAAGGTGCGAGGTGTTGGATCCCCACTGGTGATGAGCGAACGTGCTTGGATAAAACGTTATCTGAGAATGCTCGTGTGATAACCTAGTGACTTTGTTGTGCTCGAATAATATGTTCGAGTCCCCGCGCCTGCATGTCTCGCAGCTTTTAGACAGCCGCAACACATGCAGGGATTGCCTAACAAGCAGGCAATCCCTGCTTGTGTTCAGGCTGTTGAACAGCCGCGAGACATGCAGCAGCGGGGACTCGAACATATTTTTCGAGCATACCGAAGTAGTCACTAAGTTATCACACGAGTATGCTCAGTTAACGTCTTGTCCGAGTATGTTTGTTCATCACTAATCTCCACCAATACGTTATTGATGACCTATCAAAAGGCTCAATATCAAAGGAGTGGAACAACCTTATAATTCAAGCAAGTTAGTAACTTGAATACATTTTATTTTAAAGCTATTTTTGCTAGCTGACAGTACTCTTATATTTCATTCAGTAAGAGCTGAATTATCCATGGCCACAGCAGGCTCATGCTTGTAGACAAGTCCAGTAGAAGAGCCGCATCCGGATGGGAGAGATTTCAGCCTGCAAAATGGATGTCTCCGTCAATTACAATAAGGAGTCGACTTTAAGCAAACGAGGAGTCTATAACAGTCTGTAACTGCAACAATGGATGCAATTCAATGGAGAGAAATGAAGCCAGGCTTTGTTCTATCAATGTTAATCGATTGTGCCCTCACAAGCCAACAGCTGTGCTGCCGTATCCAACCTACTGACTGCCAGTTTCCATTTTCTTGGCTGTTTCCAGCTATTGTTAAAACTTTAGACTTCCTTCCTCCCTCCAGATCTCCCACGCGCCCCATTCCCTCTCCCCAGAAGAAAGAATAACAGACAGACTCAATCTCATTAGACTGCACATAGTCTAAGATTTTCACAAAGTCCCACCAAATTAGAGTCCTACCTGGAAATGGTAATAATTAGAGGAGATACAAAAATTACATGCAGCAAATTATAGGATCGGTGGCCTGGCGTAATGATTATTTAGTCAAGAAGAATTGAGAAACATTGTCTATGTCTGTTGTAAAGTCAGAAGTCTTCTGGACTGTTACCAGACTCATCATGGCAGGCTAAGCTTGATTGACAGATCTCTCAATATGCGTATGTGCACACTAATGGGGGACACAGACACGCCAGGCAAGAACAGTATATGGGCCCTTTGCTGTCCTATAACTCCTCATAATGTACAATTCCACCTACTCTGGATGTGATAGTGGCCCCCCTACGTCCTGGGCCTCAGGTTTCACCAATGGTATGTCCTCCCCTGAAGCAGACGTTTAGTATTTGCAGATTTTTCTGCTGCAAAAAAAACAGTTTTGGCAGAAAAAAAACACTGTAAAATTGTGCATGTTTTCTGATGCCGTCTTACTTGCATTTTATTCCCATTCAATTGAATGGGTGAAAAAAGCTGTAAAAACGCTGAACGAATTGACAAGCTGAAGTTCTGAAAAAATGCTTAGAAGGTTCAAATCCGCAAGGAAAAGCTCAGCAGCGTGGGTATGAGATTTTAGAAATGCCATTCACTTTGCTGGGGCTGCAAAATGTTGAATTTTTTCCATCACAAAATAGGTGTGGAAAAAAGTGCAGAAAAAATGCAGTGTGTGAACAAACCCTAAATCATGGTTTCCTGGATAGTTGCTAAAAGGGGTGTGTCCTTGTCTCATGGCGCCCTATGTTTCGGGCAGAATAAACCTTGTTGTAGGCTGATCTTCCATGTAGGCTTGGAATGCTCGTTTTTGCTTTAAAGGGAATCTATCAGCAAAATTTGCTATCTCATCTAAGAGCAGCATGATGTAGAGAAAGAGACCCCGAATCCAATGATGTATTACTTAGCTAATGGTGTAGACCATTTAAAATGCATTTTGGGTGTGACAGTCTCCCTTGAAGGTTTAGGTTTAACAATGAATTAAATTTGTTGTCCAGAGGGGGAGGCTCCTTCTGCAGGCAGATGTCTTCCAGACAATCCCAGGATAGTAGGAGGAGGGGGAATACTGTATGCCTGATCTCCTGAGAAACTAAGAAAAGATTTATACATTTTTCAGATTATAATTGCATTATGAGAAAAAATAAGAGCTGGAAAATGTTGGGAGTAATTTTTGTGTTTTTTTGCGTAATTTCTATGCGTCACATTCCTTATATTGGGGTAGTCAAACAATGCTAGAAAATAACATGATATGTGGCGCCCCTGAGGGTCCGGTCGCCACAGAGGTACTGCACCTCATCCAGAGGTGTGGTATCCCACCCTCAGGTAAGGAGGGATCACCACCCAGGACTTCTAACACTCGCACCCAACACACACTAGTTAGTCAGGGCATCTGGGTGTACCCTTCGAGAGGATGGCCTCATCCCAGACTGGCTAGGAAAGGGTGTTGGGGAGTTAGTGGGGAAGGTAGGTAGAAGGGGAGGAGCTTAGGTAGTGGAGTGATTTAGAACAGCCAATCAGAGGAGTGAGTAGGCGGAGTTAAGCCTGAGGTAATGGATCTTTCTGGAAGATACAGTCAGTCCGTGGCAGGACAGCAGATAAGCAGGACGGATGCAGAGGGAGTAGAGTCAGAGAGACACTTTTAAGAAGGAAGAAAGCTCCTAATAGAAGGAAGGGGTCCTTGGGGCACGGATAGTGCGAAAGCCAACCGTGGGGCCCGTATTCTGGAAGGGATGGACCAGGCCAGAGTGAGGGAGCTGGCCCCTAAGTCTAGTGGAGAACAACAGACGAGGCTCAACTAGTAAGCTGGAGGCTGTAGTGACTGTAGGGTGACAGCCAAATCCACAAGCATTCCTCAAAAGGCAGCTGGGGAAGTAAAGGACCCTGAGGCCTGACCCACGTCGCCCGGCAAGGTCCAAGGCTGCTGAACTGGGGACACTGCTTCTGAAGGCACAGGACAGGAGAGTGAGATCAGCGCAGAGATAGAGTTGACATGGCCTAGAAAGATAAACACGAGGAGTCTTGAAAAGGTGTTCCTGATCTACCTGGGAGTTTGCCGCACCCCTCCCTCGGAGGACACAGTACCGAGTGGGCTACCGCATGCAGAAACTGTGAGTAAAGACCTTGAAACTGCACCTAACTGTGTCCTTGGTGTCATTTACAACTCACCTGCCATACACTGCATTCACCATCACCGGCTCACAAGTTCCATCTTAACTGCCCTAGGACACAGCTCTGCCTGTGGAGAGCTACACCACCTTTGCTGCTGTTGCACCACCGTTCCAGAGGCTCTGCATAGCAGCGTTGGCTACCGTAGCTGAGGACCACGGGTGGCGTCACGATTCCCCTTTTCCCAATTAATTATCTCACCATCTTCCCCCTTATTTAAACTTCCATCTTCTTTATTGGACACCCAGGGCCATGGACCGGGTCACCATCACCACCGTGACACTTTCCCCCTTAAAAGAACCTGAAAGGCCCGGTACCGACTTCCCCCGGCCCTGTTTTAGTCTCCTGGACCATGATAGGGGTAATAAATGATCTTGCTACGTAATGTAAATAGTAAAAATAGTGGTATTTCTCTTTAAGCTCATTAAAAAGACATTATATTTAAGGTGGCTCACAGTCATCTTATACATAAGTAGCAAAAAGCAGCTGGGATTAGGTGTAACCACATGAAAGGCACTTAACTTAGAGATCAGACACTTCTAAGGGAGAGGACATGTGACACAGCTCCTTTACGCTTCATCTACTCAATACAAGGCTCTATGCAGTAAAGTTGGAGAAGCCTCATACAAGACGAGGTCTAAAAACAAACATGATATGACTCCGGTAGATCTAACATGAACAATGCGCTCAGTCTTACTGATTCTCAGGCGTATTGAAAAAAAAATGTTGAAGATTTTTTTTTTCTATCACTCGCCCACTGTTCACAGGTCTTTGAAACTGACTCCCACTACAAATATACAAGGATCTATTATTTTGGCGTCTGTACTGTGTTCTTTTTTTATAGCTTGGCTTGGTACAAAAAAACATGTCAACACTTGCTCATGGCCTGGACATGATCAGTGTTACTGGGGATGCCGTCCGTCATGGAAGCCGTAAGAAGGCAGGTTCTTAACGCATCAGAAAAATAATTGCTAACATCATTGTCTGCAGCCTTATTGAATCGACACATGAGAACAATGGAGAGGTTGTGGTTTCTAGTTTCCACAATAAGATGACTCGAGTTATTCTAAGGCTGGCCATACATTTTAGTCGGCAGAACCATGCTTCAGTCAATCGTTCGGTGGACAGCCATCTCAGCTGTCTCTCCATACACAGGTGGTCCACTCCTCTGTTTTCTATGAGAAAGTCGCAGACTGAAGCATTGGCCGGCAGCTTCTTTTGGCAAGAACAATATGATTGGCAGTCCGAAACCGGACATGTACGTTCAACATCTATTTGGACTATCAGTTGGCCAATGCCCCATACATATTAGACCATCGGCCAAAGCCAACAATATCAGCGGGTTCAGACATTTCTCTAATGTGTTTAGGGCCCTAGCAAAGTTCTGGATATCTTCACTGTCCTTCTAAGTAGACCGATACACAACAAATAGCTGTCTCTAGATTCCTCTATACAAATCAGGCTCTGTCGAGGCCTCCTGCGTTCTTTGCGAGTGAGTCGTTGCCAGAGTCCTCTGAAGGAGGGTTAATTCAAGGAGAATAGAAGGATCGATAGTCAAGAATCAGATATGCTAGATCCTTATCATTCCCAACAATACAGTCATGAATGAAAGAGTTGGCACCCTTTAAATTATTCCATTAAATGAAGTACATTTATTTCTCCCCAAAAATTATTGCAATTAAACATGTATTATTATACACATTCTTATGTTCTTTGTGTGTATTGGAACAAGACAAAAAAATGAGAAAAAAAAGATAAATTGGACATAATTTCACACACAACCCCCAAAAATGGTCCAGACAAAATTGTTGGCACCCTCAACTTAGTATTTGGTTCTACACCCTTTGGAATAAGCAACTGAAATCAATCACTTGCTAAAACCATCAACAAGCTTCTTGCACCTCTGAACTGGAATTCTGGACCACTCTTCTATTGCAAATTGCTCCAGTTATTTCATATTTGAAGGGCGACCTCTCACAGCAGCAATTTTAAGATCTCTCTACAGGTGTTCAATGGGATTTAGATCTGGACTTATTGCTGGCCACTTCAGAGCTCTCAAGTGCTTTCTTTCCATCCATTTCTGGGTGTTTCTTGAAGTATGTTTAGGGTCATTGTCCTTCTGGAAGACCCATAACCTAGGACGCAAACCCAGCTTTTTGACACTGGGCACTACATTGTGACCCAAAATCCTTTGGTAATCTTCAGATTTCATGATGCCTTGCACACAGTCAAGGTACCCAGTGCCAAAGGAAGCAAAACAACCCCAAAACATCTTTGAATTTCCACCATATTTGACTGTTGGTATTGTCTTCTTTTCTTTGTAGGCCTCATTCCCTTTTCAGCAAACAGTAGAATGATGTGCTTTATCAAAAAGGATTTTAGCTTACACACATACATTTTAGCAAACTGCAGTCTAGATTTTTTATGTCTCTGTGTTAGCAGTGGGGTCCTCCTTAGACTCCTGCCATAGCGTTTTACTAAGTTCAAATGTTGACGGATAGTTCACGCTGACAGTGATGCATCCTGTGCCTGCAGGACAACTTGAATTTCTTTGGAAATTGATTGAGGCTGCTTATCAGGATTATTTTGTGTTGCAACTTTTCATCAATTTTTCTCTGCCGTCTAGGTCCAGGGAGATTAGCTACAATGCCATGGGTTGTGAACTTCTTGATTATGGTGCGCATCACGGAGAAAGAAACATCAAGATCTCTGGAGAAGAACTTGTAGCCTTGAGATTGTTGGTATTTTTTAACAATTGTAGTTCTCAAGTCCTCAGACAGTTCTCTTCTCCTCTTTCTGTTTTCCATGCTTAGTGTGGCACACACAGACACAAAATGCAAAGATTGAGTCAACTTCTCTTTTATCTGGTTTCAGGTGTGATTTTTTATATTGCCCATACCTGTTACTTGCCACAGGTGAGTTTTAACCAGCATGACTATATGATAATAATATTATTCAGGCCTCTATAACACACCAGATGCTACAAACTATTTTAAAGTCAGGTCCCCTACTGCATGACACTAGGAACAGAAGAATTTTTGTGGCCTCTGGATCAGGCCTCTACATCTTAATTTTAACCCAACCAAATGACAAAGTCTGATACGGCGGGTTGTCTAACATTTTGCAACTGAAAAACTATATTTTTTTAATGTGCCTTAGGTCTGCAGACAGTTTCATATCACCACAGGACTAAATGACAAGGTGGGATACAGCAGGCTTTTTCACATTTAGCTAGTGAAAAAATATTAATTAGAATGCTATACTCGTATATGGGTATATGGAGCAAAATAGAAGCAGTGCACAACACACTTGTAGGACATGTGCCCTGCTGTCTTTGTCTGTGGACCTAAGTAATGGCCCCCCAAAAAGTGCTGGAAGGTAAATTTAACAGCCACACTGGACACTAGCTAGCTACACTATGTGACTGATATGCAACCGCCTAGCTAACTAGCTAAAATCTTGTTATTAACAGTGCCAGCGTCAGGAGCAGCCTCTCTGCGCTATTACAGTGTCAAAATGGCGCTAAAACAATATGTCCGCTATTTATATGGAGAGGGACGTGTGATTTCAGCAGCCAATGACACAAGCCGTTGTGTCAGGACATTGTGGGTGTTTTCTGCTCCCTGATTGCCTAGCCGCAATGTGCACACATAAAGTTAGGGAAAAAAATGACTTTACAAAGAATGCCACACCTCCGAGCTCTGCAAACCCCCTCCCCTCATCATACACGTGCCAAACGCTCATGATACACCACCATTATCGTTGGTAAAGTGCTGAAAATACTTTTGTGGCAGCGCAAATATTTTCCCGCACTTTTACCGAATGTTGCCGATTTTTACCGACTTTATGACATTTTGCTCGTGTTTCCGATCACGAATCCGAAAGTGCCGTGTTCGTGCCGAATTTATGTTTGGAGATCGTTTTCCGAACAAATTCGCTCATTACTATTAATGACGCTATATAAGCAATGTATAATAAATAAAGGTCCCAGGCTCTACAGAGGAAGATCTGGTGCAAAACAGAGGCATGATATGGTATGTAAAGGAACACATACATTTATATTGGAGGATGTTAATGTTAACACCGCGGGCACACAAGTGTTCCTAATGGAAATACAACACAGACTGTTTAGCAAACTGAAGTCCAGGTAAAGTTGACAACTGGCACCATGTAACGAAAAGGCCATAAAACTATATAAAACAAAAGCACACTGCCCCCTAAATCTAATCTACAGAAAGCTTTGAACTGATTATCGGATGTGCGAGGAGGGGTTAAGAAAAGCAAAAATAATGTTTAATGCTTGGCATTTGTGGTAGCGCCCCCTAGATTTTCTAAAGAGTCCTGATTCTGAAATCCAACTTCACCATGAGGTAGAGAATATACACGCTTTGTGCATTTTTATGTTTTGTCTTGGCACTGTGCATGAATACCTCCTCATGATGGGGCAATCTGAAGACACTATAAGGGTAAGTTCACACTAGGCTTTTTTATTTCGGCAGCAAAACCTGATCTCTTGTCAGGAAAGAAGCTGCAGAAAAAAGCATGCTTTTCTTGGTTTTCCATGGTTTTCCGTGCATTTTTGGGAGCGGTTTTGGCATGCTAGATTTGTCTCTTGTCCATGCTGATAAAATTTAGTGCTGAAAGAAAAGTACTATTCTACAGAATCAGGTTTTGGCACAAAAAAATGCAGAAAACCTGATATCTGCGTTTTTGGTGCTATTTTTTCTGCGTCTTTCACGACCCATGTGTTTCAATTTGTGAAACGCTGAAAAAACACTAAAAAAAAGTGACATGCTCCAGTGTGCAAAAAAACAATGCAAAGCACATAATACTGATGACGAAAAAAACAATGTGCGTGCACTGTGCAGGAGATTTCTGAGACCTCATAGACTTTGCTGGTACTGTAAAACGCAGCTGAAAATTTGCATTAAAAAACGCATTAAAAAAAGCTGCTAAAACGCCTAGAAAAAGAACATCTCACCCAGTAAGCAAGGGGGAGGATAAATCATGCTTTGGGGTTGTGTTGCAGCCAATGGCATGGAGAACGTTTCACGAGAAGAGGGAAGAATGGATTCAATGAAATTTCAACAAATTCTTGATGCAAACATAACACCATCTGTACAAAAGCTGAAGTAGAAAATAGGATGGTTTCTACAAATGGATATGATCCTAAATACACATCAAATGCCACAACAGACGACCTCAAAAGGCGCAAGCTGAAGGTTTTACAAGGGCCCTCACAGTCCCCTAATCTGAATGTCATTGAAAATCTATGTCTAGAACTCAAAATAGCAGAGGATGGAAGACGACCCAGGAAGCTCACTGAACTGGAAGAATTTTGCAAGGAAGAATGGATGAAAATCACTCAATCAAGAATTGATAGACTCTTGTCTGGCTTCAAAAAGCAATTACAAAGTGTGAAAAATGCAAAAGGGGGAGCTACTAGGTACTAACCATGCAAGCTGCCCAAACTTTTTCATCGGCTCATTTTCCTTTTGGAAATTTTTAAAATGTAAAAATGGCAATATATATTTATATATAATAATAATAATTTTTATTTATATAGCGCCAGCATATTCCGCAGCGCTTTACAATTAAGCGGTGACATGTACAGACAATAAATTCAATACAAGTTAAGACTGCATGATCCGGTCATCAGCCCGTGTGTTTAAGTGCAATAGTCAAGTATCAAGTGCAGTTATCGTGTGCATGGAGGGTGTGGAGATAGATGAATAGTAGGGTGCAGATTCAGAATAATATTTGGAAGGAGAGCACAGGGCAAAGTTAGTTTACTGAGTAGTTGATGTGGTAGGTTAGTTTGAAGAGATGGGTTTTCAAAGCGCGCTTGAATAGGTCGGGGCTAGGTATGAGTCTGATTGTCTGGGGAAGTGCATTCCAGAGAGCTGGCGCAGCATGAGAGAAGTCTTGGAGACAGAGTGTGAGGTTCGGATTACGGGGGATGTTAGTGTTAGGTCATTTGTAGAACGGAGGGCACGTGTAGGGCGATAGACAGAGATATATATATATATATATATATATATATATATATATATAATTATTGTTAACCCCCTGAAGCATTTATTTTCACCATATCCATAAGATTAGAAGGACCATTTAAAGTTTGTAATAACTTGTGTCTATGTAAAGGGGCACACAATGTTTTTTTTAGGCACTGGCATCTTTGGCATATATGACACTAGTTTATTTACAAGCTGGAAGTTGTGTCCATAAGACGAACAAGAGGATACAGTTGCATGAATATTCCCGCCATGATAATGTTGAGCTTTTCCATGTAGGACATGAGGGTCTGGTGATTGTTTCTCTTCTCCTCTGTACCACCTTTGTACCAGCTTCCCATGCTAGCTAACAATAGAGTTCCTCTGCATTGAGAAGTTTTGCTATTTATGCCCACCCAGTATCGGACCAACTACTGCTGGGGATGGGCTGCATTATCTGCCTCTAGGAAAGGTACCCATTCATTGTTGCCACATCTTTTGCAGATAGAGGGTCCCTGATGAAGGCGTTCCTGTTTGCGTCGCATGATTGTACCCAGTGTTGGGGAAGAAGAGTTGCACTATCAGTCTAAAAAAGTCAACGCAACCACAAAGAACCAGCATTTCATCAGATTCTTGGCTTCACTATAAAAAGGGAAGTTAAAGATGCATGCAAAATAAAGAAGAATGCTGGTAATATGTGGCATCTCATGATGAACGCCACTGCTGTGTGTGACCTGAGGGGTTAGTGCATGGCTGCTACTCACAATCAGCCCTAAAAACTCCCCTGAAACAATAGTGCCCTGTGCGGAGATAATGGCCATTCACTGGAACCAAAGGGTTAAACTGTAAACAGGCGCCCCAACCATTCTCTGACTTGGCAAAAGTTTAATCAGTGGCTTCCTGTAACTCCCAGAGGTCGGAGGTCACGGTGGTTTTAGTGCATGTCCAGTTACCATTTTTCTTTTCCAGCTCTACAGTGCTATTTCCTGCTGAAAGAATAGTGGGCTTATTTTAGGAAATCCCTTTTTCTTCCTTTTCGACTTTCTACACCGAGATTGTGGATAAATATGTCTATTATGCTTAGATTAGGTTTTCCCTTTGCGATAGGAAATATGGAAGTGGCTCATTAATATTATGAATGTCATCACAACCACAAATGGGTGTCCGCAAAATTCCCTGGAATACATGTATAGAAGGGTGGGAGGGCAGGGTAAGGGTCTCACAAGATTATTAGCACTTGTGAGAGGTGTAACTCTGCGTTCATCCTGTTTAAGAAGGCCAAATTGTACAACAGGGCGAACCAGAGGTGAAGAGTCGCCATATAGGTGTTTATGGTAAATCAGGGGTATTCCATCGCTAAATGTTCTTGGGGTTCTGGTCACTGATACTAAGAATGTAGGAGCCACAGCACTGAATCAACATGATGGGCCCTTCTTTATAGGAATTCTCTGACTTGGGACCCAGTGATAATTGGTCACTAGAGATCTGATTGTCGCCCAGCAGCAGTAGTGACAATTCAATGGCACCCAGCGAGAATTGGTCACTAGAGATCTGATTGTCGCCCAGCAGCAGTAGCGACGATTCAATGACACCCAGTGAGAATTGGTCACTAGAGATCTGATTGTTGCCCAGCAGCAGTAGTGACGATTCAATGGCACCCAGTGAGAATTGGTCACTAGAGATCTGATTGTCGCCCAGCAGCAGTAGTGACAATTCAATGGCATCCAGTGAGAATTGGTCACTAGAGATCTGATTGTCGCCCAGCAGCAGTAGCGACGATTCAACGACACCCAGTGAGAATTGGTCACTAGAGATCTGATTGTCGCCCAGCAGCAGTAGTGACGATTCAATGGCACCCAGCGAGAATTGGTCACTAGAGATCTGATTGTCGCCTAGCAGCAGTAGTGACAATTCAATGGCATCCAGTGAGAATTGGTCACTAGAGATCTGATTGTCGCCCAGCAGCAGTAGCGACGATTCAATGACACCCAGTGAGAATTGGTCACTAGAGATCTGATTGTTGCCCAGCAGCAGTAGTGACGATTCAATGGCACCCAGTGAGAATTGGTCACTAGAGATCTGATTGTCGCCCAGCAGCAGTAGTGACAATTCAATGGCATCCAGTGAGAATTGGTCACTAGAGATCTGATTGTCGCCCAGCAGCAGTAGCGACGATTCAACGACACCCAGTGAGAATTGGTCACTAGAGATCTGATTGTCGCCCAGCAGCAGTAGTGACGATTCAATGGCACCCAGTGAGAATTGGTCACTAGAGATCTCATTGTCGCCCAGCAGCAGTAGTGACGATTCAATGGCACCCAGTGAGAATTGGTCACTAGAGATCTCATTGTCGCCCAGCAGCAGTAGTGACAATTCAATGGCACCCAGTGTGAATTGGTCACTAGAGATCTCATTGTCGCCCAGCAGCACTAGTGATGATTCAATGGCACCCAGTGAGAATTGGTCACTAGAGATCTCATTGTCGCCCAGCAGCAGTAGTGACAATTCAATGGCACCCAGTGTGAATTGGTCACTAGAGATCTCATTGTCGCCCAGCAGCACTAGTGACGATTCAATGGCACCCAGTGAGAATTGGTTACAAGCGATCTGATTGTCGCCCAGCAACAGTAGTGACAATTCAATGGCACCCAGTGAGAATTGGTCACAAGCGATCTGATTGTCGCCCAGCAGCAGTAGTGAAGATTGAATGGCATCCAGTGAGAATTGGTCACTAGAGATCTGATTGTCGCCCAGCAGCAGTGACGATTCAATGGCACCCAGTGTGAATTGGTCACTCGAGATCTCACTGTCGCCCAGCAGCACTAGTGATGATTCAATGGCACCCAGCGAGAATTGGTCACTAGAGATCTGATTGTTGCCCAGCAGCAGTAGTGACAATTCAATGGCACCCAGTGAGAATTGGTCACTAGCGATCTGATTGTCGCCAAGCAGCAGTAGTGACGATTCAATGGCATCCACTGAGAATTGGTCACTAGAGATCTGATTGTCGCCCAGCAGCAGTGACGATTCAATGGCACCCAGTGTGAATTGGTCACTAGAGATCTCACTGTCGCCCAGCAGCACTAGTGATGATTCAATGACATCCAGTGAGAATTGGTCACTAGAGATCTGATTGTCGCCAAGCAGCAGTAGTGACGATTCAATGGCACCCAGTGTGAATTGGTCACTAGAGATCTCACTGTCGCCCAGCAGCACTAGTGATGATTCAATGACATCCAGTGAGAATTGGTCACTAGCGATCTGATTGTCGCCAAGCAGCAGTAGTGACGATTCAATGGCATCCACTGAGAATTGGTCACTAGAGATCTGATTGTCGCCCAGCAGCAGTGACGATTCAATGGCACCCAGTGTGAATTGGTCACTAGAGATCTCACTGTCGCCTAGCAGCACTAGTGATGATTCAATGACATCCAGTGAGAATTGGTCACTAGAGATCTGATTGTCGCCAAGCAGCAGTAGTGACGATTCAATGGCACCTACTGAGATATGATTGTCGCTAGTCTATTATTATCATTATTGTGCATTTGTATAGCGCCATTTCTTCCATGGCGCTTTACATGTGAAAAGGGGAAATATAGACAAGTATAATAAACATGTGTAAGACAAGGGACACACAAGTACATAAGGAGAGTCTATCAGTAAAATCTCTGCCATGACTGTCACTTTAAGAAAGTTAAAGGGGTTCTCCAAGTTTTTACAAGGGTTCACGTCATTTTTGGAGAAAATGCCATGTTTTCAGTGGCCTTTTTCCTTTGTTTTTTTTTTTTTGTTAACGCTGCCAGATGATTCCTGGGAGTCAATAGAAAGATAATAAACTCACACACTCATAGAAACACACTGTGGGTTTTCGCAGGAACGGACACAGAAAGAAGAGAGCCCCTGAGGAAGAATAGTGCGAGGGCCCTTTGTAGCCCCACAGTCCATCATATCGTCCCCCTATGTGTCTGTGACAGAAGCGATTTGCTGCTTTGGAGATAAAAGTGGGCCCCCTTACCTCCTGTGCCCCCTTGCGGAGACACAGCTAGCACCGATGACATGTCCGCCCCATAATACAATGTATACTGCTGTAGCCATTCCAGATACATCAGTGACCAGGTTGCTTTCTACCTCTGTTCATTATCTCCAGTGGCTACAAGCTTTTCATATATTGGTGACACATACTTTATGTGAAAACTTCAAAGGTCATGACTTCACCAGATGATGCAAGAACAAGGAGAAGAATCAGTGCTCAGCTCCTGGAGTCATGCACCGCTCATATAAACAATGCGATAAGTGCACTTAAAGCTCTAAAATAATGCATCAAAAGGTGGGAAAACATGTAAATTGTCTAAAAATTGGCAGCTGACACACTGATGTCTCATCTGAAACAACCTAGGAGCCCTCATAATGTTCATCATTGTATTTACACCATTCTGTCAATATTGTAAGAATGTATCACAAGCTCCAGCACATACATCAGGCCCAACCATCCTCAGATCAGTCCCAGGCATTATTAGATTCTGTCTACCCGACAGATCGGATCCACTGCAGATCAGACCCAATCAGCGTCAGATCAGACCAAGTTATTATCATACTAACCCAGAGACAAGCAGATTCGATTCAATTCCCAAAACAATGAGACCCCTCAGTTATTATTGGATCAGACCTGCACATTAAACATCAGACGCAATCAGTATCAGAAGTGATCTCGACCATGCCTAGGCAATATTAGACAGATCAGATCCATATAAGATCAGACCAATCAGTATCAGATCACCAATTTATTATCATACTAACCCAAGGACAATCAAAATCATTATGTCCCCCCAAAAATGAGACCCCTAGTTATTATTAGATCAGACCCCAAAACTATTATACCACATCTAAGCACAATCAGTATCAAATCTGATCCACTTCTTACCAGATCAGGCCCAGGAATTCGATTCTGTGTAACTAGCAGATCAGATGTAATCATTATCAAATCCATGGTCAATCAGCATCAGATCAAATCATTATTATCACAGTAAACCTCTATACAATCAGAATCCGATAAAATTCTAATACATGAGACCAAACCATTATTGGATCAGAGACATCAAAGAAGAGCAATCGTAATCAGAGCAGATCTAGTCTTTATCAGATCAGACCAGGCTATTAATTTAGACACAACTATAATCAAGTCAGAACAAGACCCAATCAAAACCATATCACCCTCAAATATTTTCAGATCATATCCAATCTTCATCAGATTTGACCCAATTATATAAGTCCCAATGATTATCTGATCAGGCCCATCACAATCAGGTCAGACCCAGACAGGTCACATTCAAACCTTGTCAGATTAGATCCAATCTTTATCAACCGTGATCCAATTATATAAGACCCAGTCATTGCCATGTCAGGAATCAATCATTATCAGACAGCAGCCAATCACTATCAGGTCAGATCCAATAAGAATAAGATCACATTCAATGTGATCAGATCAGACCCAATCAGAATGAGAATATATTCACACATCATTAGATCACAACCGATCTTTAACAGATCAGGCCCAATCAGAATGATCACGTCGGATCCAACCTCAGTTGATCCAACCTTATCGTTTTGAGTCCTAAATAAAGTTACCAGCCCTGATACAATCTACACATTTATACCGATTTGTGATCAGATAGGATCCACTAGGAGGAATAAAAGGATTATCTATGCCTTGATTAAATAAATGGCCAAGGTCAATGTGTCAACAAACTACCATACATATACAAGCTATAGATGTAGCAGAGCTGATGTTGTCATGTCACTGCTGCTTTTGTTTCCAGCATCCATGATGAAGTCTGATGTAGAATCCACAGACAACAACCACATGGTGCCATCACTGCACATTGCGACCTCCTCAGCTCTGCTACATCCAGCACAGTATAATAACTGACCTGAGGGAGAGCCCGGATCGCCCGCAGCCTCCTCTCACCCGGCGGCGGCGATGATCCTCTGGACTCAGGCTGCGGATGGAGCCTCCTTGGTCACAGTCCACACCCCGCAGTCAGAGCCCAGCGCAGGGACCGGCTCCCCGCCAATTGCCGGCAGTGGGAGCCGCACAGGAGCCGCCGAGCCTTATTGTGGGGGAGGACGGGAGAAGATGTGTGAGATCCTCACCCCTCCTGTGTCTGAGCTGGTGACGAGCAGACACTGCCTCCTCTCATGTGCACAGTGTACAGGAGTATATAGTGTCAGTGCTGCAGGCTGTGTACAGTATACAGGAGTATATAGTGTCTGTGCTGCAGGCTGTGTACAGTATACAGGAGTATATAGTGTCAGTGCTGCAGGCTGTGTACAGTATACAGGGGTATATAGTGTCAGTGCTGCAGGCTGTGTACAGTATACAGGAGTATATAGTGTCTGTGCTGCAGGCTGTGTATAGTATACAGGGGTATATAGTGTCTGTGCTGCAGGCTGTGCACAGTATACAGGAGTATATAGTGTCTGTGCTGCAGGCTGTGTACAGTATACAGGGGTATATAGTGTCTGTGCTGCAGGCTGTGCACAGTATACAGGACTATATAGTGTCTGTGCTGCAGGCTGTGTACAGTATACAGGGGTATATAGTGTCTGTGCTGCAGGCTGTGTACAGTATACAGGAGTATATAGTGTCAGTGCTGCAGGCTGTGCACAGTGTACAGGAGTATATAGTGTCAGTGCTGCAGGCTGTGTACAGTATACAGGGGTATATAGTGTCTGTGCTGCAGGCTGTGTACAGTATACAGGAGTATATAGTGTCAGTGCTGCAGGCTGTGTACAGTATACAGGAGTATATAGTGTCAGTGCTGCAGGCTGTGCACAGTGTACAGGAGTATATAGTGTCTGTGCTGCAGGCTGTGTACAGTATACAGGGGTATATAGTGTCTGTGCTGCAGGCTGTGTACAGTATACAGGAGTATATAGTGTCAGTGCTGCAGGCTGTGTACAGTATACAGGAGTATATAGTGTCTGTGCTGCAGGCTGTGCACAGTATACAGGAGTATATAGTGTCTGGCTGCAGGCTGTGTACAGTATACAGGAGTATATAGTGTCTGTGCTGCAGGCTGTGTACAGGATACAGGAGTATATAGTGTCAGTGCTGCAGGCTGTGCACAGTATACAGGAGTATATATTGTCAGTGCTGCAGGCTGTGTACAGTATACAGGAGTATATAGTGTCAGTGCTGCAGGCTGTGTACAGTATACAGGAGTATATAGTGTCAGTGCTACAGGCTGTGCACAGTGTACAGGAGTATATAGTGTCAGTGCTGCAGGCTGTGTACAGTGTACAGGAGTATATAGTGTCTGTGCTGCAGGCTGTGCACAGTATACAGGAGTATATCGTGTCTGTGCTGCAGGCTGTGTACAGTGTACAGGAGTATATAGTGTCAGTGCTGCAGGCTGTGCACAGTATACAGGAGTATATAGTGTCTGTGCTGCAGGCTGTGCACAGTATACAGGAGTATATAGTGTCAGTGCTGCAGGCTGTGCACAGTATACAGGAGTATATAGTTTCAGTGCTGCAGGCTGTGCACAGTATACAGGGGTATATAGTGTCAGTGCTGCAGGCTGTGTACAGTATACAGGAGTATATAGTGTCAGTGCTGCAGGCTGTGCACAGTATACAGGAGTATATAGTGTCTGTGCTGTAGGCTGTGTACAGTATACAGGGGTATATAGTGTCTGTGCTGCAGGCTGTGTACAGTATACAGGGGTATATAGTGTCTGTGCTGCAGGCTGTGTACAGGATACAGGAGTATATAGTGTCAGTGCTGCAGGCTGTGCACAGTATACAGGAGTATATATTGTCAGTGCTGCAGGCTGTGTACAGTATACAGGAGTATATAGTGTCAGTGCTACAGGCTGTGCACAGTGTACAGGAGTATATAGTGTCAGTGCTGCAGGCTGTATACAGTGTACAGGAGTATATAGTGTCTGTGCTGCAGGCTGTGCACAGTATACAGGAGTATATCGTGTCTGTGCTGCAGGCTGTGTACAGTGTACAGGAGTATATAGTGTCAGTGCTGCAGGCTGTGCACAGTATACAGGAGTATATAGTGTCTGTGCTGCAGGCTGTGCACAGTATACAGGAGTATATAGTGTCAGTGCTGCAGGCTGTGCACAGTATACAGGAGTATATAGTGTCAGTGCTGCAGGCTGTGCACAGTATACAGGGGTATATAGTGTCAGTGCTGCAGGCTGTGTACAGTATACAGGAGTATATAGTGTCAGTGCTGCAGGCTGTGCACAGTATACAGGAGTATATAGTGTCTGTGCTGTAGGCTGTGTACAGAATACAGGAGAATATAGTGTCAGTGCTGCAGGCTGTGTACAGTATACAGGAGTATATAGTGTCAGTGCTGCAGGCTGTGCACAGTATACAGGAGTATATAGTGTCAGTGCTGCAGGCTGTGCACAGTATACAGGAGTATATAGTGTCAGTGCTGCAGGCTGTGCACAGTATACAGGAGTATATAGTGTCTGTGCTGCAGCCTGTGTACAGAATACAGGAGAATATAGTGTCAGTGCTGCAGGCTGTGTACAGTATACAGGAGTATATAGTGTCAGTGCTGCAGGCTGTGCACAGTATACAGGAGTATATAGTGTCAGTGCTGCAGGCTGTGCACAGTATACAGGAGTATATAGTGTCTGTGCTGTAGGCTGTGTACAGAATACAGGAGAATATAGTGTCAGTGCTGCAGGCTGTGTACAGTATACAGGAGTATATAGTGTCAGTGCTGCAGGCTGTGCACAGTATACAGGAGTATATAGTGTCAGTGCTGCAGGCTGTGTACAGTATACAGGAGTATATAGTGTCAGTGCTGCAGGCTGTGCACAGTATACAGGAGTATATAGTGTCTGTGCTGCAGCCTGTGTACAGAATACAGGAGAATATAGTGTCAGTGCTGCAGGCTGTGTACAGTATACAGGAGTATATAGTGTCAGTGCTGCAGGCTGTGCACAGTATACAGGAGTATATAGTGTCAGTGCTGCAGGCTGTGCACAGTATACAGGGGTATATAGTGCCTGTGCTGCAGGCTGTGCACAGTATACAGGAGTATATAGTGTCTGTGCTGCAGGCTGTGCACAGTATACAGGAGTATATAGTGTCAGTGCTGCAGGCTGTGCACAGTATACAGGAGTATATAGTTTCAGTGCTGCAGGCTGTGCACAGTATACAGGGGTATATAGTGTCAGTGCTGCAGGCTGTGTACAGTATACAGGAGTATATAGTGTCAGTGCTGCAGGCTGTGCACAGTATACAGGAGTATATAGTGTCTGTGCTGTAGGCTGTGTACAGTATACAGGGGTATATAGTGTCTGTGCTGCAGGCTGTGTACAGTATACAGGGGTATATAGTGTCTGTGCTGCAGGCTGTGTACAGGATACAGGAGTATATAGTGTCAGTGCTGCAGGCTGTGCACAGTATACAGGAGTATATATTGTCAGTGCTGCAGGCTGTGTACAGTATACAGGAGTATATAGTGTCAGTGCTACAGGCTGTGCACAGTGTACAGGAGTATATAGTGTCAGTGCTGCAGGCTGTATACAGTGTACAGGAGTATATAGTGTCTGTGCTGCAGGCTGTGCACAGTATACAGGAGTATATCGTGTCTGTGCTGCAGGCTGTGTACAGTGTACAGGAGTATATAGTGTCAGTGCTGCAGGCTGTGCACAGTATACAGGAGTATATAGTGTCTGTGCTGCAGGCTGTGCACAGTATACAGGAGTATATAGTGTCAGTGCTGCAGGCTGTGCACAGTATACAGGAGTATATAGTGTCAGTGCTGCAGGCTGTGCACAGTATACAGGGGTATATAGTGTCAGTGCTGCAGGCTGTGTACAGTATACAGGAGTATATAGTGTCAGTGCTGCAGGCTGTGCACAGTATACAGGAGTATATAGTGTCTGTGCTGTAGGCTGTGTACAGTATACAGGAGTATATAGTGTCTGTGCTGCAGGCTGTGCACAGTATACAGGGGTATATAGTGTCAGTGCTGCAGGCTGTGTACAGTATACAGGAGTATATAGTGTCAGTGCTGCAGGCTGTGCACAGTATACAGGAGTATATAGTGTCAGTGCTGCAGGCTGTGCACAGTATACAGGAGTATATAGTGTCAGTGCTGCAGGCTGTGTACAGTATACAGGAGTATATAGTGTCAGTGCTGCAGGCTGTGCACAGTATACAGGAGTATATAGTGTCTGTGCTGTAGGCTGTGTACAGTATACAGGAGTATATAGTGTCAGTGCTGCAGGCTGTGCACAGTATACAGGGGTATATAGTGCCTGTGCTGCAGGCTGTGCACAGTATACAGGAGTATATAGTGTCAGTGCTTCAGGCTGTGCATAGTACACAGGAGTATATAGTGTCTGTGCTGCAGGCTGTGCACAGTATACAGGGGTATATAGTGTCAGTGCGGCAGGCTGTGCACAGTGTACAGGAGTATATAGTGTCTGTGCTGCATGCTGTGCACAGTATACAGGAGTATATAGTGTCTGTGCTGTAGGCTGTGTACAGTATACAGGAGTATATAATGTCAGTGCTGCAGGCTGTGCACAGTATACAGGAGTATATAGTGTCTGTGCTGTAGGCTGTGTACAGTATACAGGAGTATATAGTGTCTGTGCTGCAGGCTGTGCACAGTATACAGGGGTATATAGTGCCTGTGCTGCAGGCTGTGCACAGTATACAGGAGTATATAGTGTCAGTGTTTCAGGCTGTGCACAGTACACAGGAGTATATAGTGTCTGTGCTGCAGGCTGTGCACAGTATACAGGGGTATATAGTGTCAGTGCGGCAGGCTGTGCACAGTGTACAGGAGTATATAGTGTCTGTGCTGCATGCTGTGCACAGTATACAGGAGTATATAGTGTCTGTACTGCAGGCTGTGCACAGTATACAGGAGTATATAGTGTCAGTGCTGCAGGCTGTGCACAGTATACAGGAGTATATAGTGTCTGTGCTACAGGCTGTGCACAGTATACAGGAGTATATAGTGTCAGTGCTGCAGGCTGTGTACAGTATACAGGAGTATATAGTGTCTGTGCTGCAGGCTGTGCACAGTATACAGGAGTATATAGTGTCTGTGCTGCAGGCTGTGTACAGTATACAGGAGTATATAGTGTCTGTGCTGCAGGCTGTGCACAGTGTACAGGAGTATATAGTGTCTGTGCTGCAGGCTGTGCACAGTATACAGGAGTATATAGTGTCTGTGCTGCAGGCTGTGTACAGTATACAAGAGTATATAGTGTCTGTGCTGCAGGCTGTGCACAGTGTACAGGAGTATATAGTGTCTGTGCTGCAGGCTGTGCACAGTATACAGGGGTATATAGTGTCTGTGCTGTAGGCTGTGCACAGTATACAGGAGTATATAGTGTCTGTGCTGCAGGCTGTGCACAGTGTACAGGAGTATATAGTGTCTGTGCTGCAGGCTGTGCACAGTATACAGGAGTATATAGTGTCTGTGCTTCAGGCTGTGTACAGTATACAGGAGTATATAGTGTCTGTGCTGCAGGCTGTGCACAGTGTACAGGAGTATATAGTGTCTGTGCTGCAGGCTGTGCACAGTATACAGGAGTATATAGTGTCTGTGCTGCAGGCTGTGCACAGTATACAGGGGTATATAGTGTCTGTGCTGCAGGCTGTGTACAGTATACAGGAGTATATAGTGTCTGTGCTGCAGGCTGTGCACAGTGTACAGGAGTATACAGTGTCTGTGCTGCAGGCTGTGCACAGTATACAGGAGTATATAGTGTCTGTGCTGCAGGCTGTGCACAGTATACAGGGGTATTTGAAGATTGTGAGCCCTCGCGGGCAGGGTCCTCTCTCCTCCTGTACCAGTTATGACTTGTATTGTTTAAGATTATTGTACTTGTTTTTATGTATACCCCCCTCACATGTAAAGCGCCATGGAATAAATGGCGCTATAACAATAAATAAATAATAATAATAATAATAATATAGTGTCTGTGCTGTAGGCTGTGCACAGTATACAGGAGTATATAGTGTCAGTGCTGCAGGCTGTGTACAGTAAACAGGAGTATATAGTGTCTGTGCTGCAAGCTGTGTACAGTATACAGGAGTATATAGTGTCTGTGCTGCAGGCTGTGCACAGTATACAGGAGTATATAGTGTCTGTGCTGCAGGCTGTGCACAGTATACAGGAGTATATAGTGTCAGTGCTGCAGGCTGTGCACAGTATACAGGAGTATATAGTGTCAGTGCTGCAGGCTGTGCACAGTATACAGGAGTATATAGTGTCTGTGCTGCAGGCTGTGTACAGTATACAGGAGTATATAGTGTCAGTGCTGCAGGCTGTGTACAGTATACAGGAGTATATAGTGTCAGTGCTGCAGGCTGTGCACAGTATACAGGAGTATATATTGTCAGTGCTGCAGGCTGTGTACAGTATACAGGAGTATATAGTGTCAGTGCTGCAGGCTGTGCACAGTGTACAGGAGTATATAGTGTCAGTGCTGCAGGCTGTGTACAGTGTACAGGAGTATATAGTGTCTGTGCTGCAGGCTGTGCACAGTATACAGGAGTATATCGTGTCTGTGCTGCAGGCTGTGTACAGTGTACAGGAGTATATAGTGTCAGTGCTGCAGGCTGTGCACAGTATACAGGAGTATATAGTGTCTGTGCTGCAGGCTGTGCACAGTATACAGGAGTATATAGTGTCAGTGTTGCAGGCTGTGCACAGTATACAGGAGTATATAGTGTCAGTGCTGCAGGCTGTGCACAGTATACAGGGGTATATAGTGTCAGTGCTGCAGGCTGTGTACAGTATACAGGAGTATATAGTGTCAGTGCTGCAGGCTGTGCACAGTATACAGGAGTATATAGTGTCTGTGCTGTAGGCTGTGTACAGTATACAGGATTATATAGTGTCTGTGCTGCAGGCTGTGCACAGTATACAGGGGTATATAGTGTCAGTGCTGCAGGCTGTGTACAGTATACAGGAGTATATAGTGTCAGTGCTGCAGGCTGTGCACAGTATACAGGAGTATATAGTGTCAGTGCTGCAGGCTGTGCACAGTATACAGGAGTATATAGTGTCAGTGCTGCAGGCTGTGTACAGTATACAGGAGTATATAGTGTCAGTGCTGCAGGCTGTGCACAGTATACAGGAGTATATAGTGTCTGTGCTGTAGGCTGTGTACAGTATACAGGAGTATATAGTGTCAGTGCTGCAGGCTGTGCACAGTATACAGGGGTATATAGTGTCTGTGCTGTAGGCTGTGTACAGTATACAGGAGTATATAATGTCAGTGCTGCAGGCTGTGCACAGTATACAGGAGTATATAGTGTCTGTGCTGTAGGCTGTGTACAGTATACAGGAGTATATAGTGTCTGTGCTGCAGGCTGTGCACAGTATACAGGGGTATATAGTGCCTGTGCTGCAGGCTGTGCACAGTATACAGGAGTATATAGTGTCAGTGCTTCAGGCTGTGCACAGTACACAGGAGTATATAGTGTCTGTGCTGCAGGCTGTGCACAGTATACAGGGGTATATAGTGTCAGTGCGGCAGGCTGTGCACAGTGTACAGGAGTATATAGTGTCTGTGCTGCATGCTGTGCACAGTATACAGGAGTATATAGTGTCTGTACTGCAGGCTGTGCACAGTATACAGGAGTATATAGTGTCAGTGCTGCAGGCTGTGCACAGTATACAGGAGTATATAGTGTCTGTGCTACAGGCTGTGCACAGTATACAGGAGTATATAGTGTCAGTGCTGCAGGCTGTGTACAGTATACAGGAGTATATAGTGTCTGTGCTGCAGGCTGTGCACAGTATACAGGAGTATATAGTGTCTGTGCTGCAGGCTGTGTACAGTATACAGGAGTATATAGTGTCTGTGCTGCAGGCTGTGCACAGTGTACAGGAGTATATAGTGTCTGTGCTGCAGGCTGTGCACAGTATACAGGAGTATATAGTGTCTGTGCTGCAGGCTGTGTACAGTATACAAGAGTATATAGTGTCTGTGCTGCAGGCTGTGCACAGTGTACAGGAGTATATAGTGTCTGTGCTGCAGGCTGTGCACAGTATACAGGGGTATATAGTGTCTGTGCTGTAGGCTGTGCACAGTATACAGGAGTATATAGTGTCTGTGCTGCAGGCTGTGCACAGTGTACAGGAGTATATAGTGTCTGTGCTGCAGGCTGTGCACAGTATACAGGAGTATATAGTGTCTGTGCTGCAGGCTGTGTACAGTATACAGGAGTATATAGTGTCTGTGCTGCAGGCTGTGCACAGTGTACAGGAGTATATAGTGTCTGTGCTGCAGGCTGTGCACAGTATACAGGAGTATATAGTGTCTGTGCTGCAGGCTGTGCACAGTATACAGGGGTATATAGTGTCTGTGCTGCAGGCTGTGCACAGTGTACAGGAGTATATAGTGTCTGTGCTGCAGGCTGTGCACAGTATACAGGAGTATATAGTGTCTGTGCTGCAGGCTGTGCACAGTATACAGGAGTATATAGTGTCAGTGCTGCAGGCTGTGCACAGTATACAGGAGTATATAGTGTCAGTGCTGCAGGCTGTGCACAGTATACAGGAGTATATAGTGTCTGTGCTGCAGGCTGTGTACAGTATACAGGAGTATATAGTGTCAGTGCTGCAGGCTGTGCACAGTATACAGGGGTACATAGTGTCAGTGCTGCAGGCTGTGTACAGTATGCAGGAGTATATAGTGTCTGTGCTGCATGCTGTGTACAGTATACAGGAGTATATAGTGTCAGTGCTGCAGGCTGTGTACAGTATACAGGAGTATATAGTGTCTGTGCTGTAGGCTGTGCACAGTATACAGGAGTATATAGTGTCAGTGCTGCAGGCTGTGTATAGTATGCAGGAGTATATAGTGTCAGTGCTGCAGGCTGTGCACAGTATACAGGGGTACATAGTGTCAGTGCTGCAGACTGTGTACAGTATACAGGAGTATATAGTGTCAGTGCTGCAGGCTGTGTATAGTATGCAGGAGTATATAGTGTCAGTGCTGCAGGCTGTGTACAGTATACAGGAGTATATAGTGTCAGTGCTGCAGGCTGTGTATAGTATGCAGGAGTATATAGTGTCAGTGCTGCAGACTGTGTACAGTATACAGGAGTATATAGTGTCAGTGCTGCAGGCTGTGCACAGTATACAGGAGTATATAGTGTCAGTGCTGCAGGCTGTGTATAGTATGCAGGAGTATATAGTGTCAGTGCTGCAGGCTGTGCACAGTATACAGGGGTATATAGTGTCAGTGCTGCAGGCTGTGTATAGTATGCAGGAGTATATAGTGTCAGTGCTGCAGGCTGTGTACAGTGTATAGGAGTATATAGTGTCAGTGCTGCAGGCTGTGCACAGTGTACAGGAGTATATAGTGTCAGTGCTGCAGGCTGTGCACAGTATACAGGAGTATATAGTGTCTGTGCTGCAGGCTGTGCACAGTGTACAGGAGTATATAGTGTCAGTGCTGCAGGCTGTGTACAGTAAACAGGAGTATATAGTGTCTGTGCTGCAAGCTGTGTACAGTATACAGGAGTATATAGTGTCTGTGCTGCAGGCTGTGCACAATATACAGGAGTATATAGTGTCTGTGCTGCAGGCTGTGCACAGTGTACAGGAGTATATAGTGTCAGTGCTGCAGGCTGTGTACAGTAAACAGGAGTATATAGTGTCTGTGCTGCAAGCTGTGTACAGTATACAGGAGTATATAGTGTCTGTGCTGCAGGCTGTGCACAGTATACAGGAGTATATAGTGTCTGTGCTGCAGGCTGTGCACAGTATACAGGGGAATATAGTGTCTGTGCTGTAGGCTGTGCACAGTATACAGGAGTATATAGTGTCAGTGCTGCAGGCTGTGTACAGTAAACAGGAGTATATAGTGTCTGTGCTGCAAGCTGTGTACAGTATACAGGAGTATATAGTGTCTGTGCTGCAGGCTGTGCACAGTATACAGGAGTATATAGAGTCTGTGCTGCAGGCTGTGCACAGTATACAGGAGTATATAGTGTCTGTGCTGCAGGCTGTGCACAGTATACAGGAGTATATAGTGTCAGTGCTGCAGGCTGTGTACAGTATACAGGAGTATATAGTGTCAGTGCTGCAGACTGTGTACAGTATACAGGAGTATATAGTGTCAGTGCTGCAGGCTGTGTACAGTATACAGGAGTATATAGTGTCAGTGCTGCAGGCTGTGCACAGTATACAGGAGTATATAGCGTCTGTGCTGCAAGCTGTGTACAGTATACAGGAGTATATAGTGTCTGTGCTGCAGGCTGTGTTCAGTATACAGGAGTATATAGTGTCAGTGCTGCAGGCTGTGTACAGTATACAGGAGTATATAGTGTCTGTGCTGCAGGCTGTGTACAGTATACCGGAGTATATAGTGTCAGTGCTACAGCCTGTGTACAGTATACAGGAGTATATAGTGTCTGTGCTGCAGGCTGTGCACAGAATACAGGAATATATAGTGTCAGTGCTGCAAGCTGTGTACAGTATACAGGAGTATATAGTGTCTGTGCTGCAGGCTGTGTACAGTATACAGGAGTATATATTGTCAGTGCTGCAGGCTGTGTACAGTATACAGGAGTATATAGTGTCTAGCTGCAAGCTGTGCACAGTATACAGGAGTATATATTGTCTGTGCTGCAGGCTGTGTACAGTATACAGGAGTATATAGTGTCTGCTGCAGGCTGTGTACAGTATACAGGAGTATATAGTGTCAGTGCTGCAGGCTGTGTACAGTATACAGGAGTATATATTGTCAGTGCTGCAGGCTGTGCACAGTATACAGGAGTATATAGTGTCTGTGCTGCAGGCTGTGTACAGTATACAGGAGTATATAATGTCAGTGCTGCAGGCTGTGTATAGTATGCAGGAGTATATAGTGTCAGTGCAGCAGGCTGTGTACAGTATACAGGAGTATATAGTGTCTGTGCTGCAGTCTGTGTACAGTATACAGGAGTATATAGTGTCAGTGCTGCAGGCTGTGTATAGTATGCAGGAGTATATAGTGTCAGTGCTGCAGGCTGTGTACAGTATACCGGAGTATATAGTGTCAGTGCTGCAGGCTGTGTACAGTATACAGGAGTATATAGTGTCAGTGCTGCAGGCTGTGCACAGTATACAGGAGTATATAGTGTCTGTGCTGCAGGCTGTGTACAGTATACAGGAGTATATAGTGTCTGTGCTGCAGGCTGTGTTCAGTATACAGGAGTATATAGTGTCTGTGCTGCAGGCTGTGCTCAGTATACAGGAGTATATAGTGTCTGAGCTGCAGGCTGTGCACAGTATACATGAGTATATAGTGTCAGTGCTGCAGTCTGCACAGTATACAGGAGTATATAGTGTCAGTGCTGCAGTCTGCACAGTATACAGGAGTATTTAGTGTCAGTGCTGCAGGCTGTGCACAGTATACAGGAGTATATAGTGTCTGTGCTGCAGGCTGTGTACAGTATACAGGAGTATATAGTGTCTGTGCTGCAGGCTGTGTTCAGTATACAGGAGTATATAGTGTCAGTGATGTAGGCTGTGCTCAGTATACAGGAGTATATAGTGTCTGAGCTGCAGGCTGTGCACAGTATACATGAGTATATAGTGTCAGTGCTGCAGTCTGCACAGTATACAGGAGTATATAGTGTCAGTGCTACAGCCTGTGTACAGTATACAGGAGTATATAGTGTCTGGCCGCAGGCTGTGTACAGTGTACAGGAAAATATAGTGTCTGTGCTGCAGGCCGTACACAGTATACAGGAGTATATAGTGTCTATGCTGCAAGCTGTGTACAGTATACAGGAGTATATAGTGTCTGTGCTGCAGGCTGTGTACAGTATACAGGAGTATATAGTGTCAGTGCTGCAGGCTGTGCACAGTATACAGGAGTATATAGTGTCTGTGCTGCAGCCTGTCCACAGTATACAGGAGTATATAGTGTCTGTGCTGCAGGCTGTGCACAGTATACAGGAGTATATAGTGTCTGGCTGCAGGCTGTTCACAGTATACAGGAGTATATAGTGTCAGTGCTACAGCCTGTGCACAGTATACAGGAGTATATAGTGTCAGTGCTACAGCCTGTGCACAGTATACAGGTGTATATAGTGTCTGTGCTGCAGGCTGTGCACAGTATACAGGAGTATATAGTGTCTGTGCTGCAGGCTGTGCACAGTATACATGAGTATATAGTGTCTGGCTGCAGGCTGTGCACAGTATACAGGAGTATATAGTGTCTGTGCTGCAGGCTGTGTACAGTATACAGGAGTATATAGTGTCAGTGCTGCAGGCTGTGTACAGTATACAGGAGTATATAGTGTCTGTGCTGCAGCCTGTGTACAGTATACAGGAGTATATAGTGTCTGTGCTGCAGGCTGTGCACAGAATACAGGAATATATAGTGTCAGTGCTGCAGGCTGTGCACAGTATACAGGAGTATATAGTGTCTGTGCTGCAGGCTGTGTACAGTATACAGGAGTATATATTGTCAGTGCTGCAGGCTGTGTACAGTATACAGGAGTATATAGTGTCTAGCTGCAGGCTGTGCACAGTATACAGGAGTATATAGTGTCTGTGCTGCAGGCTGTGCACAGAATACAGGAATATATAGTGTCAGTGCTGCAGGCTGTGTACAGTATACAGGAGTATATAGTGTCTGTGCTGCAGGCTGTGTACAGTATACAGGAGTATATAGTGTCTGTGCTGCAGGCTGTGTACAGTATACAGGAGTATATAGTGTCTGTGCTGCAGGCTGTGTACAGTATACAGGAGTATATAGTGTCTGTGCTGCAGGCTGTGTACAGTATACAGGAGTATATAGTGTCTGTGCTGCAGGCTGTGTACAGTATACAGGAGTATATAGTGTCTGTGCTGCAGGCTGTGTACAGTATACAGGAGTATATAGTGTCTGTGCTGCAGGCTGTGTACAGTATACAGGAGTATATATTGTCAGTGCTGCAGGCTGTGTACAGTATACAGGAGTATATAGTGTCTAGCTGCAGGCTGTGCACAGTATACAGGAGTATATAGTGTCTGTGCTGCAGGCTGTGCACAGAATACAGGAATATATAGTGTCAGTGCTGCAGGCTGTGTACAGTATACAGGAGTATATAGTGTCTGTGCTGCAGGCTGTGTACAGTATACAGGAGTATATAGTGTCTAGCTGCAGGCTGTGCACAGTATACAGGAGTATATAGTGTCTGTGCTGCAGGCTGTGCACAGAATACAGGAATATACACTCACTGGCCACTTTATTAGGTACACCATGCTAGTAAGGGGTTGGACCCCCTTTTGCCTTCAGAATTGCCTCAATTCTTCGTGGCAGAGATTCAACAAGGTGCTGGAAGCATTCCTCAGAGATTTTGGACCATATTGACATGATGGCATCACACAGTTGGCGCAGATTTGTCGGCTGCACATCCCTGATGCGAATCTCCCGTTCCACCACATCCCAAAGATGCTCTATTGGATTGAGATCTGGTGACTGAGGAGGCCATTTGAGTACAGTGAACTCTTTGTCATGTTCAAGAAACCAATCTGAGATGATTCGAGCTTTATGACATGGCGCATTATCCTGCTGAAAGTAGCCATCAGATGTTGGGTACATTGTGGTCATAAAGGGATGGACATGGTCAGCAACAATACTCAGGTAGGCTGTGGCGTTGCAACGATGCTCAATTGGTACCAAGGGGCCCAAAGAGTGCCCAGAAAAAATTCCCCACACCATGACACCACCACCACCAGCCTGAACCGTTGATACAAGGCAGGATGGATCCATGCTTTCATGTTGTTTACGCCAAATTCTGACCCTACCATCCGAATGTCGCAGCAGAAATCGAGACTCATCAGACCAGGCAACGTTTTTCCAATCTTCTACTGTCCAATTTCGATGAGCTTGTGCAAATTGTAGCCTCAGTTTCCTGTTCTTAGCTGAGAGGAGTGGTACCCAGTGTGGTCTTCTGCTGCTGTAGCCCATCTGCCTCAAAGTTCGACGCACTGTGCGTTCAGAGATGCTCTTCTGCCTACCTTGGTTGTAACGGGTGGCAATTTGAGTCACTGTTGCCTTTCTATCAGCTCGAACCAGTCTGCTCATTCTCCTCTGACCTCTGGCATCAACAAGGCATTTCCGGCCACAGAACTGCCGCTCACTGGATTTTTTTTCTTTTTCGGACCATTCTCTGTAAACCCTAGAGATGGTTGTGCGTGAAAATCCCAGTAGATCAGCAGTTTCTGAAATACTCAGACCAGCCCTTCTGGCACCAACAATCATGCCACGTTCAAAGGCACTCAAATCACCTTTCTTCCCCATACTGATGCTCGGTTTGAACTGCAGGAGATTGTCTTGACCATGTCTACATGCCTAAATGCACTGAGTTGCCGCCATGTGATTGGCTGATTAGAAATTAAGTCTTAACACACAGTTGGACAGGTGTACCTAATAAAGTGGCCAGTGAGTGTATAGTGTCAGTGCTGCAGGCTGTGTACAGTATACAGGAGTATATAGTGTCTGTGCTGCAGGCTGTGTACAGTATACAGGAGTATATATTGTCAGTGCTGCAGGCTGTGTACAGTATACAGGAGTATATAGTGTCTAGCTGCAGGCTGTGCACAGTATACAGGAGTATATAGTGTCTGTTCTGCAGGCTGTGTACAGTATACAGGAGTATATAGTGTCTGTGCTGCAGGCTGTGTACAGTATACAGGAGTATATAATGTCAGTGCTGCAGGCTGTGCACAGTATACAGGAGTATATAGTGTCTGTGCTGCAGGCTGTGTACAGTATACAGGAGTATATAATGTCAGTGCTGCAGGCTGTGTATAGTATGCAGGAGTATATAGTGTCAGTGCTGCAGGCTGTGTACAGTATACAGGAGTATATAGTGTCTGTGCTGCAGGCTGTGTACAGTATACAGGAGTATATAGTGTCAGTGCTGCAGGCTGTGTACAGTATACCGGAGTATATAGTGTCAGTGCTGCAGGCTTTGTACAGTATACAGGAGTATATAGTGTCAGTGCTGCAGGCTGTGCACAGTATACAGGAGTATATAGCGTCTGTGCTGCAAGCTGTGTACAGTATACAGGAGTATATAGTGTCTGTGCTGCAGGCTGTGTTCAGTATACAGGAGTATATAGTGTCAGTGCTGCAGGCTGTGTACAGTATACAGGACTATATAGTGTCTGTGCTCCAGGCTGAGTACAGTATACCGGAGTATATAATGTCTGTGCTGCAGCCTGTGTACAGAATACAGGAGAATATAGTGTCAGTGCTGCAGGCTGTGTACAGTATACAGGAGTATATAGTGTCAGTGCTGCAGGCTGTGCACAGTATACAGGAGTATATAGTGTCAGTGCTGCAGGCTGTGCACAGTATACAGGAGTATATAGTGTCAGTGCTGTATGCTGTGCTCAGTATACAGGAGTATATAATGTCTGTGCTGCAGGCTGTGCACAGTATACATGAGTATATAGTGTCTGTGCTGCAGGCTGTGCACAGTATACAGGAGTATATAGTGTATGTAATGCAGGCTGTGTACAGTATACAGGAGTATATAGTGTCAGTGCTGCAGGCTGTGCACAGTATACAGGAGTATATAGTGTCTGTGCTGCAGGCTGTGTACAGTATACAGGAGTATATAATGTCAGTGCTGCAGGCTGTGTATAGTATGCAGGAGTATATAGTGTCAGTGCAGCAGGCTGTGTACAGTATACAGGAGTATATAGTGTCTGTGCTGCAGGCTGTGTACAGTATACAGGAGTATATAGTGTCAGTGCTGCAGGCTGTGTATAGTATGCAGGAGTATATAGTGTCAGTGCTGCAGGCTGTGTACAGTATACCGGAGTATATAGTGTCAGTGCTGCAGGCTGTGTACAGTATACAGGAGTATATAGTGTCAGTGCTGCAGGCTGTGCACAGTATACAGGAGTATATAGTGTCTGTGCTGCAGGCTGTGTACAGTATACAGGAGTATATAGTGTCTGTGCTGCAGGCTGTGTTCAGTATACAGGAGTATATAGTGTCTGTGCTGCAGGCTGTGCTCAGTATACAGGAGTATATAGTGTCTGAGCTGCAGGCTGTGCACAGTATACATGAGTATATAGTGTCAGTGCTGCAGTCTGCACAGTATACAGGAGTATATAGTGTCAGTGCTGCAGTCTGCACAGTATACAGGAGTATTTAGTGTCAGTGCTGCAGGCTGTGCACAGTATACAGGAGTATATAGTGTCTGTGCTGCAGGCTGTGTACAGTATACAGGAGTATATAGTGTCTGTGCTGCAGGCTGTGTTCAGTATACAGGAGTATATAGTGTCAGTGATGTAGGCTGTGCTCAGTATACAGGAGTATATAGTGTCTGAGCTGCAGTCTGCACAGTATACAGGAGTATATAGTGTCAGTGCTGCAGTCTGCACAGTATACAGGAGTATATAGTGTCAGTGCTACAGCCTGTGTACAGTATACAGGAGTATATAGTGTCTGGCCGCAGGCTGTGTACAGTGTACAGGAAAATATAGTGTCTGTGCTGCAGGCCGTGCACAGTATACAGGAGTATATAGTGTCTATGCTGCAGGCTGTGTACAGTGTACAGGAGTATATAGTGTCTGTGCTGCAGGCTGTGTACAGTATACAGGAGTATATAGTGTCAGTGCTGCAGGCTGTGTATAGTATGCAGGAGTATATAGTGTCAGTGCTGCAGACTGTGCACAGTATACAGGAGTATATAGTGTCAGTGCTGCAGGCTGTGTATAGTATGCAGGAGTATATTGTGTCAGTGCTGCAGGCTGTGCACAGTATACAGGGGTATATAGTGTCAGTGCTGCAGGCTGTGTATAGTATGCAGGAGTATATAGTGTCAGTGCTGCAGGCTGTGTACAGTGTACAGGAGTATATAGTGTCAGTGCTGCAGGCTGTGCACAGTGTACAGGAGTATATAGTGTCAGTGCTGCAGGCTGTGCACAGTATACAGGAGTATATAGTGTCAGTGCTACAGCCTGTGTACAGTATACAGGAGTATATAGTGTCTGGCCGCAGGCTGTGTACAGTGTACAGGAAAATATAGTGTCTGTGCTGCAGGCCGTGCACAGTATACAGGAGTATATAGTGTCTATGCTGCAGGCTGTGTACAGTACACAGGAGTATATAGTGTCTGTGGTGCAGGCTGTGTACAGTATACAGGAGTATATAGTGTCAGTGCTGCAGGCTGTGCACAGTATACAGGAGTATATAGTGTCTGTGCTGCAGGCTGTGCACAGTATACAGGAGTATATAGTGTCTGTGCTGCAGGCTGTGCACAGTATACATGAGTATATAGTGTCTGGCTGCAGGCTGTGCACAGTATACAGGAGTATATAGTGTCTGTGCTGCAGGCTGTGCACAGTATACAGGAGTATATAGTGTCAGTGCTGCAGGCTGTGTACAGTATACAGGAGTATATAGTGTCTGTGCTGCAGCCTGTGTACAGTATACAGGAGTATATAGTGTCTGTGCTGCAGGCTGTGCACAGAATACAGGAATATATAGTGTCAGTGCTACAGCCTGTGTACAGTATACAGGAGTATATAGTGTCTGTGCTGCAGGCTGTGCACAGAATACAGGAATATATAGTGTCAGTGCTGCAGGCTGTGTACAGTATACAGGAGTATATAGTGTCTGTGCTGCAGGCTGTGTACAGTATACAGGAGTATATATTGTCAGTGCTGCAGGCTGTGTACAGTATACAGGAGTATATAGTGTCTAGCTGCAGGCTGTGCACAGTATACAGGAGTATATAGTGTCTGTGCTGCAGGCTGTGTACAGTATACAGGAGTATATAGTGTCTGGCTGCAGGCTGTGCACAGTATACAGTAGTATATAGTGTCTGTGCTGCAGGCTGTGTACAGTATACAGGAGTATATAATGTCAGTGCTGCAGGCTGTGTATAGTATGCAGGAGTATATAGTGTCAGTGCTGCAGGCTGTGTACAGTATACAGGAGTATATAGTGTCTGTGCTGCAGGCTGTGTACAGTATACAGGAGTATATAGTGTCAGTGCTGCAGGCTGTGTATAGTATACAGGAGTATATAGTGTCTAGCTGCAGGCTGTGCACAGTATACAGGAGTATATAGTGTCTGTGCTGCAGGCTGTGTACAGTATACAGGAGTATATAGTGTCTGGCTGCAGGCTGTGCACAGTATACAGGAGTATATAGTGTCTGTGCTGCAGGCTGTGTACAGTATACAGGAGTATATAATGTCAGTGCTGCAGGCTGTGTATAGTATGCAGGAGTATATAGTGTCAGTGCTGCAGGCTGTGTACAGTATACAGAAGTATATAGTGTCTGTGCTGCAGGCTGTGTACAGTATACAGGAGTATATAGTGTCAGTGCTGCAGGCTGTGTACAGTATACCGGAGTATATAGTGTCAGTGCTGCAGGCTGTGTACAGTATACAGGAGTATATAGTGTCAGTGCTGCAGGCTGTGCACAGTATACAGGAGTATATAGCATCTGTGCTGCAAGCTGTGTACAGTATACAGGAGTATATAGTGTTTGTGCTGCAGGCTGTGTTCAGTATACAGGAGTATATAGTGTCAGTGCTGCAGGCTGTGTACAGTATACAGGAGTATATAGTGTCTGTGCTGCAGGCTGAGTACAGTATACCTGAGTATATAATGTCTGTGCTGCAGCCTGTGTACAGAATACAGGAGAATATAGTGTCAGTGCTGCAGGCTGTGTACAGTATACAGGAGTATATAGTGTCAGTGCTGCAGGCTGTGCACAGTATACAGGAGTATATAGTGTCAGTGCTGCAGGCTGTGCACAGTATACAGGAGTATATAGTGTCAGTGCTGTATGCTGTGCTCAGTATACAGGAGTATATAATGTCTGTGCTGCAGGCTGTGCACAGTATACATGAGTATATAGTGTCTGTGCTGCAGGCTGTGCACAGTATACAGGAGTATATAGTGTCTGTAATGCAGGCTGTGTACAGTATACAGGAGTATATAGTGTCAGTGATGCAGCCTGTGCTCAGTATACAGGAGTATATAGTGTTAGTGCTGCAGGCTGTGCACAGTATACAGGAGTATATAGTGTCAGTGATGCAGGCTGTGCACAGTATACAGGAGTATATAGTGTCAGTGCTGCAGCCTGTGTACAGTATACAGGAGTATATAGTGTCAGTGCTGCAGGCTGTGTACAGTATACAGGAGTATATAGTGTCTGTGCTGCAGGCTGTGTACAGTATACAGGAGTATATAGTGTCAGTGCTGCAGGCTGTGTATAGTATACAGGAGTATATAGTGTCTAGCTGCAGGCTGTGCACAGTATACAGGAGTATATAGTGTCTGTGCTGCAGGCTGTGTACACTATACAGGAGTATATAGTGTCTGGCTGCAGGCTGTGCACAGTATACAGGAGTATATAGTGTCTGTGCTGCAGGCTGTGTACAGTATACAGGAGTATATAATGTCAGTGCTGCAGGCTGTGTATAGTATGCAGGAGTATATAGTGTCAGTGCTGCAGGCTGTGTACAGTATACAGGAGTATATAGTGTCAGTGCTGCAGGCTGTGTACAGTATACAGGAGTATATAGTGTCTGTGCTGCAGGCTGTGTATAGTATGCAGGAGTATATAGTGTCAGTGCTGCAGCCTGTGTACAGTATACAGGAGTATATAGTGTCAGTGCTGCAGGCTGTGTACAGTATACAGGAGTATATAGTGTCTGTGCTGCAGGCTGTGTACAGTATACAGGAGTATATAGTGTCAGTGCTGCAGGCTGTGTATAGTATACAGGAGTATATAGTGTCTAGCTGCAGGCTGTGCACAGTATACAGGAGTATATAGTGTCTGTGCTGCAGGCTGTGTACAGTATACAGGAGTATATAGTGTCTGGCTGCAGGCTGTGCACAGTATACAGGAGTATATAGTGTCTGTGCTGCAGGCTGTGTACAGTATACAGGAGTATATAATGTCAGTGCTGCAGGCTGTGTATAGTATGCAGGAGTATATAGTGTCAGTGCTGCAGGCTGTGTACAGTATACAGGAGTATATAGTGTCTGTGCTGCAGGCTGTGTACAGTATACAGGAGTATATAGTGTCTGGCTGCAGGCTGTGTACAGTATACCGGAGTATATAGTGTCAGTGCTGCAGGCTGTGTACAGTATACAGGAGTATATAGTGTCAGTGCTGCAGGCTGTGCACAGTATACAGGAGTATATAGCATCTGTGCTGCAAGCTGTGTACAGTATACAGGAGTATATAGTGTTTGTGCTGCAGGCTGTGTTCAGTATACAGGAGTATATAGTGTCAGTGCTGCAGGCTGTGTACAGTATACAGGAGTATATAGTGTCAGTGCTGCAGGCTGTGCACAGTATACAGGAGTATATAGTGTCTGTGCTGCAAGCTGTGTACAGTATACAGGAGTATATAGTGTTTGTGCTGCAGGCTGTGTTCAGTATACAGGAGTATATAGTGTCAGTGCTGCAGGCTGTGTTCAGTATACAGGAGTATATAGTGTCAGTGCTGCAGGCTGTGCACAGTATACAGGAGTATATAGCATCTGTGCTGCAAGCTGTGTACAGTATACAGGAGTATATAGTGTTTGTGCTGCAGGCTGTGTTCAGTATACAGGAGTATATAGTGTCAGTGCTGCAGGCTGTGTACAGTATACAGGAGTATATAGTGTCAGTGCTGCAGGCTGTGCACAGTATACAGGAGTATATAGCATCTGTGCTGCAAGCTGTGTACAGTATACAGGAGTATATAGTGTTTGTGCTGCAGGCTGTGTTCAGTATACAGGAGTATATAGTGTCAGTGCTGCAGGCTGTGTTCAGTATACAGGAGTATATAGTGTCAGTGCTGCAGGCTGTGTACAGTATACAGGAGTATATAGTGTCTGTGCTGCAGGCTGAGTACAGTATACCTGAGTATATAATGTCTGTGCTGCAGCCTGTGTACAGAATACAGGAGAATATAGTGTCAGTGCTGCAGGCTGTGTACAGTATACAGGAGTATATAGTGTCAGTGCTGCAGGCTGTGCACAGTATACAGGAGTATATAGTGTCAGTGCTGCAGGCTGTGCACAGTATACAGGAGTATATAGTGTCAGTGCTGTATGCTGTGCTCAGTATACAGGAGTATATAATGTCTGTGCTGCAGGCTGTGCACAGTATACATGAGTATATAGTGTCTGTGCTGCAGGCTGTGCACAGTATACAGGAGTATATAGTGTCTGTAATGCAGGCTGTGTACAGTATACAGGAGTATATAGTGTCAGTGATGCAGCCTGTGCTCAGTATACAGGAGTATATAGTGTTAGTGCTGCAGGCTGTGCACAGTATACAGGAGTATATAGTGTCAGTGATGCAGCCTGTGCTCACTATACAGAAGTATATAGTGTCAGTGTTGCAGGTTGTGCACAGTATACAGGAGTATATAGTGTCAGTGCTACAACCTGTGTACAGTATACAGGAGTATATAGTGTCTGGATGCAGGCTGTGTACAGTATACAGGAGTATATAGTGTCAGTGCTGCAGGCTGTGCACAGTATACAGGAGTATATGGTGTCTGTGCTGCAGGCTGTGTACAGTGTACAGGAATATGTAGTGTCTGTGCTGCAGGCTGTGCACAGTATACAGGAGTATATAGTGTCTGTGCTGCAGGCTGTGCACAGTATACAGGAGTATATAGTGTCTGTGCTGCAGCCTGTGTACAGTATACAGGAGTATATAGTGTCTGTGCTGCAGGCTGTGCACAGTATACAGGAGTATATATTGTCAGTGCTGCAGGCTGTGTACTGTATACAGGAGTATATAGTGTCTGGCTTCAGGCTGTGCACAGTATACAGGAGTATATAGTGTCTGTGCTGCAAGCTATGCACAGAATACAGGAATATATAGTGTCAGTGCTACAGCCTGTGCACAGTATACAGGAGTATATAGTGTCAGTGCTGCAGGCTGTGTACAGTATACAGGAGTATATAGTGTCTAGCTGCAGGCTGTGCACAGTATACAGGAGTATATAGTGTCTGTGCTGCAGGCTGTGCACAGAATACAGGAATATATAGTGTCAGTGCTGCAGGCTGTGTACAGTATACAGGAGTATATAGTGTCTGTGCTGCAGGCTGTGTACAGTATACAGGAGTATATAGTGTCTAGCTGCAGGCTGTGCACAGTATACAGGAGTATATAGTGTCTGTGCTGCAGGCTGTGCACAGAATACAGGAATATACACTCACTGGCCACTTTATTAGGTACACCATGCTAGTAAGGGGTTGGACCCCCTTTTGCCTTCAGAATTGCCTCAATTCTTCGTGGCAGAGATTCAACAAGGTGCTGGAAGCATTCCTCAGAGATTTTGGACCATATTGACATGATGGCATCACACAGTTGGCGCAGATTTGTCGGCTGCACATCCCTGATGCGAATCTCCCGTTCCACCACATCCCAAAGATGCTCTATTGGATTGAGATCTGGTGACTGAGGAGGCCATTTGAGTACAGTGAACTCTTTGTCATGTTCAAGAAACCAATCTGAGATGATTCGAGCTTTATGACATGGCGCATTATCCTGCTGAAAGTAGCCATCAGATGTTGGGTACATTGTGGTCATAAAGGGATGGACATGGTCAGCAACAATACTCAGGTAGGCTGTGGCGTTGCAACGATGCTCAATTGGTACCAAGGGGCCCAAAGAGTGCCCAGAAAAAATTCCCCACACCATGACACCACCACCACCAGCCTGAACCGTTGATACAAGGCAGGATGGATCCATGCTTTCATGTTGTTTACGCCAAATTCTGACCCTACCATCCGAATGTCGCAGCAGAAATCGAGACTCATCAGACCAGGCAACGTTTTTCCAATCTTCTACTGTCCAATTTCGATGAGCTTGTGCAAATTGTAGCCTCAGTTTCCTGTTCTTAGCTGAGAGGAGTGGTACCCAGTGTGGTCTTCTGCTGCTGTAGCCCATCTGCCTCAAAGTTCGACGCACTGTGCGTTCAGAGATGCTCTTCTGCCTACCTTGGTTGTAACGGGTGGCAATTTGAGTCACTGTTGCCTTTCTATCAGCTCGAACCAGTCTGCTCATTCTCCTCTGACCTCTGGCATCAACAAGGCATTTCCGGCCACAGAACTGCCGCTCACTGGATTTTTTTTCTTTTTCGGACCATTCTCTGTAAACCCTAGAGATGGTTGTGCGTGAAAATCCCAGTAGATCAGCAGTTTCTGAAATACTCAGACCAGCCCTTCTGGCACCAACAATCATGCCACGTTCAAAGGCACTCAAATCACCTTTCTTCCCCATACTGATGCTCGGTTTGAACTGCAGGAGATTGTCTTGACCATGTCTACATGCCTAAATGCACTGAGTTGCCGCCATGTGATTGGCTGATTAGAAATTAAGTCTTAACACACAGTTGGACAGGTGTACCTAATAAAGTGGCCAGTGAGTGTATAGTGTCAGTGCTGCAGGCTGTGTACAGTATACAGGAGTATATAGTGTCTGTGCTGCAGGCTGTGTACAGTATACAGGAGTATATATTGTCAGTGCTGCAGGCTGTGTACAGTATACAGGAGTATATAGTGTCTAGCTGCAGGCTGTGCACAGTATACAGGAGTATATAGTGTCTGTTCTGCAGGCTGTGTACAGTATACAGGAGTATATAGTGTCTGTGCTGCAGGCTGTGTACAGTATACAGGAGTATATAATGTCAGTGCTGCAGGCTGTGCACAGTATACAGGAGTATATAGTGTCTGTGCTGCAGGCTGTGTACAGTATACAGGAGTATATAATGTCAGTGCTGCAGGCTGTGTATAGTATGCAGGAGTATATAGTGTCAGTGCTGCAGGCTGTGTACAGTATACAGGAGTATATAGTGTCTGTGCTGCAGGCTGTGTACAGTATACAGGAGTATATAGTGTCAGTGCTGCAGGCTGTGTACAGTATACCGGAGTATATAGTGTCAGTGCTGCAGGCTTTGTACAGTATACAGGAGTATATAGTGTCAGTGCTGCAGGCTGTGCACAGTATACAGGAGTATATAGCGTCTGTGCTGCAAGCTGTGTACAGTATACAGGAGTATATAGTGTCTGTGCTGCAGGCTGTGTTCAGTATACAGGAGTATATAGTGTCAGTGCTGCAGGCTGTGTACAGTATACAGGACTATATAGTGTCTGTGCTCCAGGCTGAGTACAGTATACCGGAGTATATAATGTCTGTGCTGCAGCCTGTGTACAGAATACAGGAGAATATAGTGTCAGTGCTGCAGGCTGTGTACAGTATACAGGAGTATATAGTGTCAGTGCTGCAGGCTGTGCACAGTATACAGGAGTATATAGTGTCAGTGCTGCAGGCTGTGCACAGTATACAGGAGTATATAGTGTCAGTGCTGTATGCTGTGCTCAGTATACAGGAGTATATAATGTCTGTGCTGCAGGCTGTGCACAGTATACATGAGTATATAGTGTCTGTGCTGCAGGCTGTGCACAGTATACAGGAGTATATAGTGTATGTAATGCAGGCTGTGTACAGTATACAGGAGTATATAGTGTCAGTGCTGCAGGCTGTGCACAGTATACAGGAGTATATAGTGTCTGTGCTGCAGGCTGTGTACAGTATACAGGAGTATATAATGTCAGTGCTGCAGGCTGTGTATAGTATGCAGGAGTATATAGTGTCAGTGCAGCAGGCTGTGTACAGTATACAGGAGTATATAGTGTCTGTGCTGCAGGCTGTGTACAGTATACAGGAGTATATAGTGTCAGTGCTGCAGGCTGTGTATAGTATGCAGGAGTATATAGTGTCAGTGCTGCAGGCTGTGTACAGTATACCGGAGTATATAGTGTCAGTGCTGCAGGCTGTGTACAGTATACAGGAGTATATAGTGTCAGTGCTGCAGGCTGTGCACAGTATACAGGAGTATATAGTGTCTGTGCTGCAGGCTGTGTACAGTATACAGGAGTATATAGTGTCTGTGCTGCAGGCTGTGTTCAGTATACAGGAGTATATAGTGTCTGTGCTGCAGGCTGTGCTCAGTATACAGGAGTATATAGTGTCTGAGCTGCAGGCTGTGCACAGTATACATGAGTATATAGTGTCAGTGCTGCAGTCTGCACAGTATACAGGAGTATATAGTGTCAGTGCTGCAGTCTGCACAGTATACAGGAGTATTTAGTGTCAGTGCTGCAGGCTGTGCACAGTATACAGGAGTATATAGTGTCTGTGCTGCAGGCTGTGTACAGTATACAGGAGTATATAGTGTCTGTGCTGCAGGCTGTGTTCAGTATACAGGAGTATATAGTGTCAGTGATGTAGGCTGTGCTCAGTATACAGGAGTATATAGTGTCTGAGCTGCAGTCTGCACAGTATACAGGAGTATATAGTGTCAGTGCTGCAGTCTGCACAGTATACAGGAGTATATAGTGTCAGTGCTACAGCCTGTGTACAGTATACAGGAGTATATAGTGTCTGGCCGCAGGCTGTGTACAGTGTACAGGAAAATATAGTGTCTGTGCTGCAGGCCGTGCACAGTATACAGGAGTATATAGTGTCTATGCTGCAGGCTGTGTACAGTGTACAGGAGTATATAGTGTCTGTGCTGCAGGCTGTGTACAGTATACAGGAGTATATAGTGTCAGTGCTGCAGGCTGTGTATAGTATGCAGGAGTATATAGTGTCAGTGCTGCAGACTGTGCACAGTATACAGGAGTATATAGTGTCAGTGCTGCAGGCTGTGTATAGTATGCAGGAGTATATTGTGTCAGTGCTGCAGGCTGTGCACAGTATACAGGGGTATATAGTGTCAGTGCTGCAGGCTGTGTATAGTATGCAGGAGTATATAGTGTCAGTGCTGCAGGCTGTGTACAGTGTACAGGAGTATATAGTGTCAGTGCTGCAGGCTGTGCACAGTGTACAGGAGTATATAGTGTCAGTGCTGCAGGCTGTGCACAGTATACAGGAGTATATAGTGTCAGTGCTACAGCCTGTGTACAGTATACAGGAGTATATAGTGTCTGGCCGCAGGCTGTGTACAGTGTACAGGAAAATATAGTGTCTGTGCTGCAGGCCGTGCACAGTATACAGGAGTATATAGTGTCTATGCTGCAGGCTGTGTACAGTACACAGGAGTATATAGTGTCTGTGGTGCAGGCTGTGTACAGTATACAGGAGTATATAGTGTCAGTGCTGCAGGCTGTGCACAGTATACAGGAGTATATAGTGTCTGTGCTGCAGGCTGTGCACAGTATACAGGAGTATATAGTGTCTGTGCTGCAGGCTGTGCACAGTATACATGAGTATATAGTGTCTGGCTGCAGGCTGTGCACAGTATACAGGAGTATATAGTGTCTGTGCTGCAGGCTGTGCACAGTATACAGGAGTATATAGTGTCAGTGCTGCAGGCTGTGTACAGTATACAGGAGTATATAGTGTCTGTGCTGCAGCCTGTGTACAGTATACAGGAGTATATAGTGTCTGTGCTGCAGGCTGTGCACAGAATACAGGAATATATAGTGTCAGTGCTACAGCCTGTGTACAGTATACAGGAGTATATAGTGTCTGTGCTGCAGGCTGTGCACAGAATACAGGAATATATAGTGTCAGTGCTGCAGGCTGTGTACAGTATACAGGAGTATATAGTGTCTGTGCTGCAGGCTGTGTACAGTATACAGGAGTATATATTGTCAGTGCTGCAGGCTGTGTACAGTATACAGGAGTATATAGTGTCTAGCTGCAGGCTGTGCACAGTATACAGGAGTATATAGTGTCTGTGCTGCAGGCTGTGTACAGTATACAGGAGTATATAGTGTCTGGCTGCAGGCTGTGCACAGTATACAGTAGTATATAGTGTCTGTGCTGCAGGCTGTGTACAGTATACAGGAGTATATAATGTCAGTGCTGCAGGCTGTGTATAGTATGCAGGAGTATATAGTGTCAGTGCTGCAGGCTGTGTACAGTATACAGGAGTATATAGTGTCTGTGCTGCAGGCTGTGTACAGTATACAGGAGTATATAGTGTCAGTGCTGCAGGCTGTGTATAGTATACAGGAGTATATAGTGTCTAGCTGCAGGCTGTGCACAGTATACAGGAGTATATAGTGTCTGTGCTGCAGGCTGTGTACAGTATACAGGAGTATATAGTGTCTGGCTGCAGGCTGTGCACAGTATACAGGAGTATATAGTGTCTGTGCTGCAGGCTGTGTACAGTATACAGGAGTATATAATGTCAGTGCTGCAGGCTGTGTATAGTATGCAGGAGTATATAGTGTCAGTGCTGCAGGCTGTGTACAGTATACAGAAGTATATAGTGTCTGTGCTGCAGGCTGTGTACAGTATACAGGAGTATATAGTGTCAGTGCTGCAGGCTGTGTACAGTATACCGGAGTATATAGTGTCAGTGCTGCAGGCTGTGTACAGTATACAGGAGTATATAGTGTCAGTGCTGCAGGCTGTGCACAGTATACAGGAGTATATAGCATCTGTGCTGCAAGCTGTGTACAGTATACAGGAGTATATAGTGTTTGTGCTGCAGGCTGTGTTCAGTATACAGGAGTATATAGTGTCAGTGCTGCAGGCTGTGTACAGTATACAGGAGTATATAGTGTCTGTGCTGCAGGCTGAGTACAGTATACCTGAGTATATAATGTCTGTGCTGCAGCCTGTGTACAGAATACAGGAGAATATAGTGTCAGTGCTGCAGGCTGTGTACAGTATACAGGAGTATATAGTGTCAGTGCTGCAGGCTGTGCACAGTATACAGGAGTATATAGTGTCAGTGCTGCAGGCTGTGCACAGTATACAGGAGTATATAGTGTCAGTGCTGTATGCTGTGCTCAGTATACAGGAGTATATAATGTCTGTGCTGCAGGCTGTGCACAGTATACATGAGTATATAGTGTCTGTGCTGCAGGCTGTGCACAGTATACAGGAGTATATAGTGTCTGTAATGCAGGCTGTGTACAGTATACAGGAGTATATAGTGTCAGTGATGCAGCCTGTGCTCAGTATACAGGAGTATATAGTGTTAGTGCTGCAGGCTGTGCACAGTATACAGGAGTATATAGTGTCAGTGATGCAGGCTGTGCACAGTATACAGGAGTATATAGTGTCAGTGCTGCAGCCTGTGTACAGTATACAGGAGTATATAGTGTCAGTGCTGCAGGCTGTGTACAGTATACAGGAGTATATAGTGTCTGTGCTGCAGGCTGTGTACAGTATACAGGAGTATATAGTGTCAGTGCTGCAGGCTGTGTATAGTATACAGGAGTATATAGTGTCTAGCTGCAGGCTGTGCACAGTATACAGGAGTATATAGTGTCTGTGCTGCAGGCTGTGTACACTATACAGGAGTATATAGTGTCTGGCTGCAGGCTGTGCACAGTATACAGGAGTATATAGTGTCTGTGCTGCAGGCTGTGTACAGTATACAGGAGTATATAATGTCAGTGCTGCAGGCTGTGTATAGTATGCAGGAGTATATAGTGTCAGTGCTGCAGGCTGTGTACAGTATACAGGAGTATATAGTGTCAGTGCTGCAGGCTGTGTACAGTATACAGGAGTATATAGTGTCTGTGCTGCAGGCTGTGTATAGTATGCAGGAGTATATAGTGTCAGTGCTGCAGCCTGTGTACAGTATACAGGAGTATATAGTGTCAGTGCTGCAGGCTGTGTACAGTATACAGGAGTATATAGTGTCTGTGCTGCAGGCTGTGTACAGTATACAGGAGTATATAGTGTCAGTGCTGCAGGCTGTGTATAGTATACAGGAGTATATAGTGTCTAGCTGCAGGCTGTGCACAGTATACAGGAGTATATAGTGTCTGTGCTGCAGGCTGTGTACAGTATACAGGAGTATATAGTGTCTGGCTGCAGGCTGTGCACAGTATACAGGAGTATATAGTGTCTGTGCTGCAGGCTGTGTACAGTATACAGGAGTATATAATGTCAGTGCTGCAGGCTGTGTATAGTATGCAGGAGTATATAGTGTCAGTGCTGCAGGCTGTGTACAGTATACAGGAGTATATAGTGTCTGTGCTGCAGGCTGTGTACAGTATACAGGAGTATATAGTGTCTGGCTGCAGGCTGTGTACAGTATACCGGAGTATATAGTGTCAGTGCTGCAGGCTGTGTACAGTATACAGGAGTATATAGTGTCAGTGCTGCAGGCTGTGCACAGTATACAGGAGTATATAGCATCTGTGCTGCAAGCTGTGTACAGTATACAGGAGTATATAGTGTTTGTGCTGCAGGCTGTGTTCAGTATACAGGAGTATATAGTGTCAGTGCTGCAGGCTGTGTACAGTATACAGGAGTATATAGTGTCAGTGCTGCAGGCTGTGCACAGTATACAGGAGTATATAGTGTCTGTGCTGCAAGCTGTGTACAGTATACAGGAGTATATAGTGTTTGTGCTGCAGGCTGTGTTCAGTATACAGGAGTATATAGTGTCAGTGCTGCAGGCTGTGTTCAGTATACAGGAGTATATAGTGTCAGTGCTGCAGGCTGTGCACAGTATACAGGAGTATATAGCATCTGTGCTGCAAGCTGTGTACAGTATACAGGAGTATATAGTGTTTGTGCTGCAGGCTGTGTTCAGTATACAGGAGTATATAGTGTCAGTGCTGCAGGCTGTGTACAGTATACAGGAGTATATAGTGTCAGTGCTGCAGGCTGTGCACAGTATACAGGAGTATATAGCATCTGTGCTGCAAGCTGTGTACAGTATACAGGAGTATATAGTGTTTGTGCTGCAGGCTGTGTTCAGTATACAGGAGTATATAGTGTCAGTGCTGCAGGCTGTGTTCAGTATACAGGAGTATATAGTGTCAGTGCTGCAGGCTGTGTACAGTATACAGGAGTATATAGTGTCTGTGCTGCAGGCTGAGTACAGTATACCTGAGTATATAATGTCTGTGCTGCAGCCTGTGTACAGAATACAGGAGAATATAGTGTCAGTGCTGCAGGCTGTGTACAGTATACAGGAGTATATAGTGTCAGTGCTGCAGGCTGTGCACAGTATACAGGAGTATATAGTGTCAGTGCTGCAGGCTGTGCACAGTATACAGGAGTATATAGTGTCAGTGCTGTATGCTGTGCTCAGTATACAGGAGTATATAATGTCTGTGCTGCAGGCTGTGCACAGTATACATGAGTATATAGTGTCTGTGCTGCAGGCTGTGCACAGTATACAGGAGTATATAGTGTCTGTAATGCAGGCTGTGTACAGTATACAGGAGTATATAGTGTCAGTGATGCAGCCTGTGCTCAGTATACAGGAGTATATAGTGTTAGTGCTGCAGGCTGTGCACAGTATACAGGAGTATATAGTGTCAGTGATGCAGCCTGTGCTCACTATACAGAAGTATATAGTGTCAGTGTTGCAGGTTGTGCACAGTATACAGGAGTATATAGTGTCAGTGCTACAACCTGTGTACAGTATACAGGAGTATATAGTGTCTGGATGCAGGCTGTGTACAGTATACAGGAGTATATAGTGTCAGTGCTGCAGGCTGTGCACAGTATACAGGAGTATATGGTGTCTGTGCTGCAGGCTGTGTACAGTGTACAGGAATATGTAGTGTCTGTGCTGCAGGCTGTGCACAGTATACAGGAGTATATAGTGTCTGTGCTGCAGGCTGTGCACAGTATACAGGAGTATATAGTGTCTGTGCTGCAGCCTGTGTACAGTATACAGGAGTATATAGTGTCTGTGCTGCAGGCTGTGCACAGTATACAGGAGTATATATTGTCAGTGCTGCAGGCTGTGTACTGTATACAGGAGTATATAGTGTCTGGCTTCAGGCTGTGCACAGTATACAGGAGTATATAGTGTCTGTGCTGCAAGCTATGCACAGAATACAGGAATATATAGTGTCAGTGCTACAGCCTGTGCACAGTATACAGGAGTATATAGTGTCAGTGCTGCAGGCTGTGCACAGTATACAGGAGTATATAGTGTCAGTGCTACAGCCTGTGCACAGTATACAGGAGTATATAGTGTCTGTGCTGCAGGCTGTGTACAGTATACAGGAGTATATAGTGTCTGTGCTGCAGGCTGTGCACAGTATACAGGAGTATATAGTGTCTGTGCTGTAGGCTGTGCACAGTATACAGGAGTATATAGTGTCTGTGCTGCATGCTGTGCACAGTATACAGAGTATATAGTGTCTGGCTGCAGGCTGTGCACAGTATACAGGAGTATATAGTGTCAGTGCTGCAGGCTGTGTACAGTATACAGGAGTATATAGTGTCTGTGCTGCAGGCTGTGTACAGTATACAGGAATATATAGTGTCTGTGCTGTAGGCTGTGCACAGTATACAGGAGTATATAGTGTCTGGGTTGCAGGCTGTGCACAGTATACAGGAGTATATAGTGTCAGTGCTGCAGGTTGTGCACAGTATACAGGAGTATATAGTGTCTGTGCTGCAGGCTGTGCACAGTATACAGGAGTATATAGTGTCTGGCTGCAGGCTGTGCACAGAATACAGGACTATATAGTGTCTGTGCTGCAGGCTGTGTACAGTGTACAGGAATACAGTATATAGTGTCAGTGCTGCAGGCTGTGCACAGTATACAGGAGTATATAGTGTCAGTGCTGCAGCCTGTGTACAGTATACAGGAGTATATAGTGTCTGTGCTGTAGGCTGTGCACAGTATACAGGAGTATATAGTGTCTGGGTTGCAGGCTGTGTACAGTATACAGGAGTATATAGTGTCTGTGCTGCAGCCTGTGCTCAGTATACAGGAGTATATAGTGTTAGTGCTGCAGGCTGTGCACAGTATACAGGAGTATATAGTGTCAGTGATGCAGCCTGTGCTCAGTATACAGGAGTATATAGTTTTAGTGCTGCAGGCTGTGCACAGTATACAGGAGTATATAGTGTCTGTGCTGCAGGCTGTGTACAGTATACAGGAGTATATAGTGTCAGTGATGCAGCCTGTGCTCACTATACAGAAGTATATAGTGTCAGTGCTGCAGGTTGTGCACAGTATACAGGAGTATATAGTGTCAGTGCTACAACCTGTGTACAGTATACAGGAGTATATAGTGTCTGGATGCAGGCTGTGTACAGTATACAGGAGTATATAGTGTCAGTGCTGCAGGCTGTGCACAGTATACAGGAGTATATAGTGTCTGTGCTGCAGGCTGTGTACAGTGTACAGGAATATGTAGTGTCTGTGCTGCAGGCTGTGCACAGTATACAGGAGTATATAGTGTCTGTGCTGCAGGCTGTGCACAGTATACAGGTGTATATAGTGTCTGTGCTGCAGCCTGTGTACAGTATACAGGAGTATATAGTGTCTGTGCTGCAGGCTGTGCACAGTATACAGGAGTATATATTTTTAGTGCTGCAGGCTGTGTACAGTATACAGGAGTATATAGTGTCTGGCTTCAGGCTGTGCACAGTATACAGGAGTATATAGTGTCTGTGCTGCAAGCTGTGCACAGAATACAGGAATATATAGTGTCAGTGCTACAGCCTGTGCACAGTATACAGGAGTATATAGTGTCAGTGCTGCAGGCTGTGCACAGTATACAGGAGTATATAGTGTCAGTGCTACAGCCTGTGCACAGTATACAGGAGTATATAGTGTCTGTGCTGCAGGCTGTGTACAGTATACAGGAGTATATAGTGTCTGTGCTGCAGGCTGTGCACAGTATACAGGAGTATATAGTGTCTGTGCTGTAGGCTGTGCACAGTATACAGGAGTATATAGTGTCTGTGCTGCATGCTGTGCACAGTATGCAGGAGTATATAGTGTCTGGCTGCAGGCTGTGCACAGTATACAGGAGTATATAGTGTCAGTGCTGCAGGCTGTGTACAGTATACAGGAGTATATAGTGTCTGTGCTGCAGGCTGTGTACAGTATACAGGAATATATAGTGTCTGTGCTGTAGGCTGTGCACAGTATACAGGAGTATATAGTGTCTGGGTTGCAGGCTGTGCACAGTATACAGGAGTATATAGTGTCAGTGCTGCAGGTTGTGCACAGTATACAGGAGTATATAGTGTCTATGCTTCAGGCTGTGCACAGTATACAGGAGTATATAGTGTCTGGCTGCAGGCTGTGCACAGAATACAGGACTATATAGTGTCTGTGCTGCAGGCTGTGTACAGTGTACAGGAGTATATAGTGTCAGTGCTGCAGGCTGTGCACAGTATACAGGAGTATATAGTGTCAGTGCTGCAGCCTGTGTACAGTATACAGGAGTATATAGTGTCTGTGCTGTAGGCTGTGCACAGTATACAGGAGTATATAGTGTCTGGCTGCAGGCTGTGTACAGTATACAGGAGTATATAGTGTCTGTGCTGTAGGCTGTGCACAGTATACAGGAGTATATAGTGTCTGGGTTGCAGGCTGTGTACAGTATACAGGAGTATATAGTGTCTGTGCTGCAGGCTGTGCACAGTATACAGGAGTATATAGTGTCTGTGCTGCAGGCTGTGTACAGTATACAGGAGTATATAGTGTCAGTGCTGCAGGCTGTGCACAGTATACAGGAGTATATAGTGTCTGGCTGCAGGCTGTGTACAGTATACAGGAGTATATAGTGTCAGTGCTGCAGGCTGTGCACAGTATACAGGAGTATATAGTGTCTGGCTGCAGGCTGTGTACAGTATACAGGAGAATATAGTGTCAGTGCTGCAGCCTGTGCACAGTATACAGGAGTTTATAGTGTCTGTGCTGCAGGCTGTGCACAGTATACAGGAGTTTATATTGTATGTGCTGGAGGCTGTGCACAGTATACAGGAGTATATAGTGTCTGTGCTGCAGGCTGTGTACAGTATACAGTGGTATATAGTGTCAGTGCTGCAGGCTGTGCACAGTATACAGGAGTATATAGTGTCTGTGCTGCAGGCTGTGTACAGTATACAGGAGTATATAGTGTCTGTGCTGCAGGCTGTGTACAGTATACAGGAATATATAGTGTCTGTGCTGTAGGCTGTGCACAGTATACAGGAGTATATAGTGTCTGGGTTGCAGGCTGTGCACAGTATACAGGAGTATATAGTGTCAGTGCTGCAGGTTGTGCACAGTATACAGGAGTATACAGTGTCTGTGCTGCAGGCTGTGCACAGTATACAGGAGTATATAGTGTCTTGCTGCAGGCTGTGCACAGAATACAGGACTATATAGTGTCTGTGCTGCAGGCTGTGTACAGTGTACAGGAGTATATAGTGTCAGTGCTGCAGGCTGTGCACAGTATGCAGGAGTATATAGTGTCAGTGCTGCAGCCTGTGTACAGTATACAGGAGTATATAGTGTCTGTGCTGTAGGCTGTGCACAGTATACAGGAGTATATAGTGTCTGGGTTGCAGGCTGTGTACAGTATACAGGAGTATATAGTGTCAGTGCTGCAGGTTGTGCACAGTATACAGGAGTATATAGTGTCTGGCTGCAGGCTGTGCACAGAATACAGGACTATATAGTGTCTGTGCTGCAGGCTGTGTACAGTGTACAGGAGTATATAGTGTCAGTGCTGCAGGCTGTGCACAGTATGCAGGAGTATATAGTGTCTGTGCTGCAGCCTGTGTACAGTATACAGGAGTATATAGTGTCTGTGCTGTAGGCTGTGCACAGTATACAGGAGTATATAGTGTCTGGGTTGCAGGCTGTGTACAGTATACAGGAGTATATAGTGTCTGTGCTGCAGGCTGTGCACAGTATACAGGAGTATAGGGTGTCTGGCTGCAGGCTTTGCACAGAATACGGAGTATATAGTGTCTGTGCTGCAGGCTGTGTACAGTATACAGGAGTATATAGTGTCTGTGCTGCAGCCTGTGCACAGTATACAGGAGTATATAGTGTCTGTGCTGCAGGCTGTGTACAGTATACAGGAGTATATAGTGTCAGTGCTGCAGGCTGTGCACAGTATATAGGAGTATATAGTGTCTGGCTGCAGGCTGTGTACAGTATACAGGAGTATATAGTGTCAGTGCTGCAGGCTGTACACAGTATACAGGAGTATATAGTGTCAGTGCTGCAGCCTGTGCACAGTATACAGGAGTATATAGTGTCAGTGCTGCAGCCTGTGCACAGTATACAGGAGTATATAGTGTCTGTGCTGCAGGCTGTGCACAGTATACAGGAGTATATAGTGTCTGTGCTGCAGGCTGTGCACAGTATACAGGAGTATATAGTGTATGGCTGCAGGCTGTGTACAGTATACAGGAGTATATAGTGTCAGTGCTGCAGGCTGTGCACAGTATACAGGAGTATATAGTGTCTGGCTGCAGGCTGTGTACAGTATACAGGAGTATATAGTGTCTGGCTGCAGGCTGTGTACGGTATACAGGAGACTATAGTGTCAGTGCTGCAGCCTGTGCACAGTATACAGGAGTTTATAGTGTCTGTGCTGCAGGCTGTGCACAGTATACAGGAGTTTATAGTGTCTGTGCTGGAGGCTGTGCACAGTATACAGGAGTTTATAGTGTCTGTGCTGCAGGCTGTGTACAGTATACAGTGGTATATAGTGTCAGTGCTGCAGGCTGTGCACAGTATACAGGAGTATATAGTGTCTGTAGTGCAGGCTGTGCACAGTATATAGGAGTATATAGTGTCTGGCTGCAGCCTGTGCACAATATACAGGAGTATATAGTGTCAGTGCTGCAGGCTGTGTACAGTATACAGGAGTATATAGTGTCTGTGCTGCAGGCTGTGCACAGTATACAGGAGTATATAGTGTCAGTGCTGCAGGCTGTGCACAGTATACAGGAGTATATAGTGTCAGTGCTGCAGGCTGTGTACAGTATACAGGAGTATATAGTGTCTGTGCTGCAGGCTGTGTACAGTATACAGGAATATATAGTGTCTGTGCTGTAGGCTGTGCACAGTATACAGGAGTATATAGTGTCTGGGTTGCAGGCTGTGCACAGTATACAGGAGTATATAGTGTCAGTGCTGCAGGTTGTGCACAGTATACAGGAGTATATAGTGTCTGTGCTGCATGCTGTGCACAGTATACAGGAGTATATAGTGTCTGTGCTGTAGGCTGTGCATAGTATACAGGAGTATATAGTGTCTGGGTTGCAGGCTGTGTACAGTATACAGGAGTATATAGTGTCAGTGCTGCAGGTTGTGCACAGTATATAGGAGTATATAGTGTCTGTGCTGCAGGCTCTGCACAGTATACAGGAGTATAGGGTGTCTGGCTGCAGGCTTTGCACAGAATACAGGAGTATATAGTGTCTGTGCTGCAGGCTGTGTACAGTATACAGGAGTATATAGTGTCTGTGCTGTAGGCTGTGCACAGTATACAGGAGTATATAGCGTCTGGGTTGCAGGCTGTGCACAGTATACAGGAGTATATAGTGTCAGTGCTGCAGGTTGTGCATAGTATATAGGAGTATATCGTGTCTGGGTTGCAGGCTGTGCACAGTATACAGGAGTATATAGTGTCTGTGCTGCAGGCTGTGCACAGTATACAGGAGTATATAGTGTCTGGCTGCAGGCTGTGTACAGTATACAGGAGTATATAGTGTCAGTGCTGCAGGCTGTGCACATGTCATGATTTGCAGTCTTGCCCTGTCCTGTATTTTGTATAATATGTCATTTAACTTTCCTCTGGTTGTATTTGCTGTAAACTAACCATGTCTCCTTCCCCCAATACTTGCAATGTCTTGTGATGTACCTGGACCATAATCTAATTTAGGCTTGTGTCAACAGCTAGTGGAACTTTGGCTATTGTTTTCCTAAGCAGAAGATAACCTACAATACACATCCTGTAGACTCAGTGGAGCCCTTACATTTCTAGAATCTTCTGATGGACCAAACCATTGAATAGTAGGTGTGACACCTACCCCCCTTCAGATGGACTGATACCAGGAGCCCTGACAATACATTCTTGCTTTAAGATCAGTTGTGAGTTGGATGCTAAAAGAGAAGGGCGAGGCTGTCTGAGGAAGCTTCGGCCTCTGTGTGATCGTGGTGGATTTCTGGGACTCTTAAAGGACTATGGTTTTGTGATCTGGCACAAGGATTGTCGGGAGGTGCCCCCGAATCAGTTTCCTGTGGACTTATTTTGGGACTCGGCAAATTACCTTCGTGTTGTTCCTGTTTTTTGGTCAATAAATCTGTTGGATTATTCCCAGGCCTGTTGTCCCTCCTTGCTCTGGAGAATACTCCCGTCACAAACTGGTGGCAGCGGTGGGATCAGAGCAGAAGGAATGGAGGACAACGGCCCATCAACATCTGGAACCAGCACCGCAGAGTACAAGAACTGGACTGCGGTGAACCTACAAACAAAGGCCCGTGAACTGGGAGTCAGCTACAAGGGACTCTCCAAGGAGCAGCTGATTGAGGCTTTGGAAGCAGTTCACCTGCAAGATGATGCTGAGGAAGGATCCTCACAGCAAAGAGAGGAAAGGCGGCAGTCGGAGGTAAATACCCAAAAAAGTCAGTGGGTTGTGTGGTACGAGGAGGAGATGGCCTTGCTGGGAGAAGAGGCTACCATAGAAGATAAGAGGGAGGTCATGCGCACAGCCAAGGAGAGGCAGCGCAGGATGGAGGAGAGGGCAATGCTGGAGAGGGAGATCACTTTGGAGGCAGCGAGAAGCTCCAGACAGACTGTACCCACAGCATCCCCCATGAGGGAACTCCCCAGAGTGTCCCGCAAAGACTTCAAGCCGTTTAATGAGGCTTCCGGTGACATTGAGGGCTTCTTCCTGGACTTTGAGCATCAGTGTCGATTAATGGAAGTCCCGGAATGGGAGCGCGTCCGACATCTTGTGGGGCTCTTAGAGGGTGGAGCTGCCGCAGCCTATAGAGCTATGGACCCTCGGTTGAACTGTGAGTATGCGGAGATTAAACAGACTATTCTAGAACATTATGCTGTGACCCCAGACACTTACAGGACTCAGTTCCGTACTTTAGCCTGTGATGAGGAAGTGTCCTTCAAGATGTATGCTCACAAACTCAAACATATATGTCATCGCTGGCTGGAGGCAGAGGAGGCAATAACCTGGGAAACGTTCCTGCAGGTCATCCTAAAAGAGCAGTTTTATTTTAAGTGCCCCGCTGAGATCCGGGAATGGGTGCGTGAAAGGAGACCAGCAACAGTGGAGGAAGCTGCAGCTCTAGCTGATGAGGCTCTCACCATCAAGCCTCAGTGGAAAAAATTACTACTCAGGGAGAAAAACACTACCAGCCCCCCAACGCTGGCGGCCCCTGGTCCTTCTGCCTCCAATATTCACCATCCCACTAGACCATCAACTCATGGTGACCTTCGTGTGACTGTGCCTCGCATTACTCCTGCTCCACCTTTGGGACTACGACGTGGAGGAAGAATCCCAGAGCGCAGATGCTATGGATGTGGGCAGCCCGGGCATATGCAATTCCAATGTCCAGGTGTACGGAGGCAGAACACCTACAGACCGCCTTTGCCTGTTCATTATCTACAGACCCCCTCACCTGGAGAAGAGATGGATTCAGTGCCTGATGGCTTGCCAAGTGACTCTGATATCCTGGCTTCCCTACCAGGAGTCTATGGGGTGCGAGCCCCAGCCACCTGTTCTTCTGATCTTCAGCACAAACATCTACAGGAGGTCGTGCTGGATGGTCAAAAAGTTGTTGGCTTCCGTGACACTGGGGCTTTTCTCACCATAGCCGATCCCCGAGTAATTCAACCAGAAGCAATTCAAAAGGGACCAGGAATTGCCATTGAATTGGCTGGAGGTACCCAGAGATATATTCCAAGAGCGAGTGTGACCCTGGATTATGGCTTTGGGGCCAAACAATGCATGGTCGGTGTGATGAGCGGCCTCCCTGCAGACGTTCTTCTAGGAAATGACTTTGTCGGTGCGGTAACCCGAAGTCAAGCCAAGAGAGCAGCAAATGTGGACGTGTACAACCCATCCATGGAAATGAGGCCACCAGAACTGCCGTCACAGCCGGTGAGTGATTCTTCTTGTGGGGATAATATGAATGTTACCTGGGATAAAGTTCAGTTTAGACAAGAAGTGGAGACTGACCCCACCCTAGCTAGTTTTAGAGCTCGAGCTGAAATAGGGCAGCTAGGGGAGAATGGAGAAAGAATTATCAGAGAAAATGGACTTCTGTATCGGGTTACCAATGCCGACTCCCTAGATAAGCCCTGGACTTATAGCAAACAGCTGATTGTTCCTCAGAAATACAGAATTCCCCTATTACACCTTGCTCATGATATTCCTACTGCTGGCCATCAAGGCAAAACCCGCACCGAGAGGCGATTGACTCAATCTTTCTATTGGCCTGGGATTTCCCAAGCAGTGGCGCATTTCTGCCGAACTTGCGACATATGTCAGCGTAGAGGGCGACCCGGAGATCACCCAAAGGCACCCCTGCAACCTCTCCCTATAATAGAAGAACCCTTTCAAAGAGTAGCTGTTGATATCATTGGACCTCTGGCTAAACCAAGTAAATCTGGAAAGCAGTACATTCTCACTGTTGTGGACTATGCCACCCGATATCCAGAAGCGGTGGCCTTGTCAAGTATTTCTGCAGCCAAGGTGGCCGAGGCCCTGGTTACCATTTTCACCAGAGTAGGATTTCCCAGTGAGATCTTGTCGGACCAAGGCTCCCAGTTCATGTCAGAGCTGGTCCAGTGTCTGTGGTGCACCTGTGGAGTACGAGCGATCCGCACGACCCCGTATCATCCCCAAACAAATGGACTTTGTGAACGATTTAATGGCACTCTGAAGAATATGCTGAGGGCCTTCACTGACAGAGATTCAAACTGGGAGAAGTACCTACCCCATCTCTTGTTTGCCTATCGGGAAGTTCCCCAGGAGTCCACTGGGTTCTCCCCCTTTGAACTACTCTTTGGAAGAAAGGTCCGAGGACCCTTAACCCTGCTCAAGGAATACTGGGAGGGGCAAGTTGAAGATACAGGGGCCCCTGTTGTCCCTTATGTCCTAAAGCTGCGAGAAACCCTGGCCCAACTTGCTAGTTTTGCCCAGAGTCATGTGCGGATGGCTCAAACCAGACAGAAGACATGGTATGACCGTAAAGCACGCTACCGGGAGTTTGTAGAAGGACAACAGGTCTTAATGATTGTTCCCCATCGGCAGAATAAACTGCAGACAACATGGGAGGGTCCCTTCCGGGTTCTCAGAAAACTGAATGACACCAATTACCTTCTTGCTTTAGATGATCAGGGGCTAAGACAAAAGACTGTCCATGTGAATATGATTAAGGAGTACCATGACCGGACCCTTCCAATGATAGCAAGCTGTCGGCTAGCTTCAGAGGACGGTCAAGAGGATGAGGACTCCCTACCTGATCTTGTGGAAGCAGCGAGAGCCCCATCCACTGTGGAACAGGTTCCTCTGGGAGATCACCTGGATTCCTTACAGAAAAACAGATGCTGGGAGTGCTTCAACAGAGACGTGCTGCTTTCTCATCCCAACCAGGTCGAACCACCGTCACCCAACATCATGTGGACACTCAGGGCATCCGTCCCATACAACAGGCTCCTTACCGGGTACCTGAATCAGTTTGAAACACCATGCAGCACGAACTGGAGGAGATGCTACAGCTTGGGGTAATCCAGGCCTCCCATAGCCCTTGGGCCTCTCCTGTGGTGTTAGTACCCAAGAAGGATGGGAGTACTCGATTTTGTGTGGACTATCGACGACTAAACGACCATACTGTCAGTGATCCTTACCCAATGCCTCGTATTGACGAACTTCTAGACCGACTGGCTGGATCCCGATATGTCACTATCTTTGATCTCAGTAAGGGATACTGGCAAATCCCTCTGACGGAGGAGGGGAGAGAACGGTCCGCTTTTATAACCCCCTTTGGTCAGTATGAATTCCTAAATATGCCCTTTGGAATGAAGAATGCCCCGGCCACCTTCCAGAGAATGGTGGACCAGATCCTCCGGGGATGTGGTGACTTTGCTTGTGCCTACTTGGATGATATCGCTATCTTCAGCCAGACGTGGGAGGAACATCTGAACCAAGTAGCCGTTATTCTTGACCTGCTTCTTGCAGCAGGCCTAACCATTCGACCAGATAAATGCCAATTGGGGATGGGTGAAGTCCAGTACCTAGGGCATAGAGTAGGAGGAGGGAAGCTCCGTCCCGAACCTGCCAAAATCCAGGCTATTAGAGACTGGCCTGTACCCCAAACTAAGAAACAAGTTATGGCTTTTTTGGGCACTGCCAGTTATTACCGAAAATTTGTTTCGCATTTCAGCACTGTGGCCAAGCCTCTTACCGACCTGACCAAGAAAACGATGCCCCGGCTGGTGATCTGGACTCCAGCCTTTGATGAGGCTTTTAACCAGCTGAAGGACGCTCTGGTCTGTGACCCTGTTCTGGCTGCTCCAGACTACAAGAGGAGATTCATTGTGCAGACGGACGCCTCTGCTTATGGACTGGGAGCTGTCCTCAGCCAGGTGAATGCAGCTGGGGACGAGCACCCCATTGCCTACCTCAGCCGGAAACTGCTGGACCGAGAAGTGGCCTATGCAACTGTTGAAAAAGAATGTCTGGCTGTAGTGTGGGCCCTTAGGAAACTAAGGCCGTATCTGTATGGACGAGAATTCACTGTCATTACTGATCACAATCCCCTCACCTGGCTGAACAGAGTCTCTGGGGACAATGGACGCTTACTACGATGGAGCCTGGCACTGCAGCCCTATAACTTTACCATACAGTATAGAAGAGGCAGCCAACACCAAAATGCAGATGGACTGTCCAGGCAGGAGGAGCCCTGAGTCCTGTCAGCCATGCCTGTGTGTACTTAACCAGTGACCTGTAGAGGTCCCTAGTACGTACACAAATTGGGAGGGGAAGGGATTGTCATGATTTGCAGTCTTGCCCTGTCCTGTATTTTGTATAATATGTCATTTAACTTTCCTCTGGTTCATTTGCTGTAAATTAACCATGTCTCCTTCCCCCAATACTTGCAATGTCTTGTGATGTACCTGGACCATAATCTAATTTAGGCTTGTGTCAACAGCTAGTGGAACTTTGGCTATTGTTTTCCTAAGCAGAAGATAACCTACAATACACATCCTGTAGACTCAGTGGAGCCCTTACATTTCTAGAATCTTCTGATGGACCAAACCATTGAATAGTAGGTGTGACACCTACCCCCCTTCAGATGGACTGATCCCAGGAGCCCTGACAATACATTCTTGCTTTAAGATCAGTTGTGAGTTGGATGCTAAAAGAGAAGGGCGAGGCTGTCTGAGGAAGCTTCGGCCTCTGTGTGATCGTGGTGGATTTCTGGGACTCTTAAAGGACTATGGTTTTGTGATCTGGCACAAGGATTGTCGGGAGGTGCCCCCGAATCAGTTTCCTGTGGACTTATTTTGGGACTCTGCAAATTACCTTCGTGTTGTTCCTGTTTTTTGGTCAATAAATCTGTTGGATTATTCCCAGGCCTGTTGTCCCTCCTTGCTCTGGAGAATACTCCCGTCACAGCACAGTATACAGGAGTATATAGTGTCTGGCTGCAGGCTGTGTACAGTATACAGGAGTATATAGTGTCTGGCTGCAGGCTGTGTACAGTATACAGGAGAATATAGTGTCAGTGCTGCAGCCTGTGCACAGTATACAGGAGTTTATAGTGTCTGTGCTGCAGGCTGTGCACAGTATACAGGAGTATATAGTGTCTGGCTGCAGGCTGTGTACAGTATACAGGAGAATATAGTGTCAGTGCTGCAGCCTGTGCACAGTATACAGGAGTTTATAGTGTCTGTGCTGCAGCCTGTGCACAGTATACAGGAGTTTATAGTGTCTGTGCTGCAGCCTGTGCACAGTATACAGGAGTTTATAGTGTCTGTGCTGCAGCCTGTGCACAGTATACAGGAGTTTATAGTGTCTGTGCTGCAGGCTGTGTACAGTATACAGGAGTATATAGTGTCTGTGCTGCAGGCTGTGTACAGTATACAGGAGTTTATAGTGTCTGTGCTGGAGGCTGTGCACAGTATACAGGAGTATATAGTGTCTGTGCTGCAGGCTGTGTACAGTATACAGTGGTATATAGTGTTAGTGCTGCAGGCTGTGTACAGTATACAGGAGTATATAGTGTCTGTGCTGCAGGCTGTGTACAGTATACAGGAATATATAGTGTCTGTGCTGTAGGCTGTGCACAGTATACAGGAGTATATAGTGTCTGGGTTGCAGGCTGTGCACAGTATACAGGAGTATATAGTGTCAGTGCTGCAGGTTGTGCACAGTATACAGGAGTATACAGTGTCTGTGCTGCAGGCTGTGCACAGTATACAGGAGTATATAGTGTCTGTGCTGCAGGCTGTGCACTGTATACAGGAGTATATAGTGTCTGTGCTGCAGGCTGTGTACAGTATACAGGAGTATATAGTGTCTGTGCTGCAGGCTGTGTACAGTATACAGGAATATATAGTGTCTGTGCTGTAGGCTGTGCACAGTATACAGGAGTATATAGTGTCTGGGTTGCAGGCTGTGCACAGTATACAGGAGTATATAGTGTCAGTGCTGCAGGTTGTGCACAGTATACAGGAGTATACAGTGTCTGTGCTGCAGGCTGTGCACAGTATACAGGAGTATATAGTGTCTGGCTGCAGGCTGTGCACAGAATACAGGACTATATAGTGTCTGTGCTGCAGGCTGTGTTCAGTGTACAGGAGTATATAGTGTCAGTGCTGCAGGCTGTGCACAGTATACAGGAGTATATAGTGTCAGTGCTGCAGCCTGTGTACAGTATACAGGAGTATATAGTGTCTGTGCTGTAGGCTGTGCACAGTATACAGGAGTATATAGTGTCTGGGTTGCAGGCTGTGTACAGTATACAGGAGTATATAGTGTCAGTTCTGCAGGTTGTGCACAGTATATAGGAGTATATAGTGTCTGTGCTGCAGGCTGTGCACAGTATACAGGAGTATAGGGTGTCTGGCTGCAGGCTTTGCACAGAATACAGGAGTATATAGTGTCTGTGCTGCAGGCTGTGTACAGTATACAGGAGTATATAGTGTCTGTGCTGTAGGCTGGGCACAGTATACAGGAGTATATAGTGTCTGGGTTGCAGGCTGTGCACAGTATACAGGAGTATATAGTGTCAGTGCTGCAGGCTGTGCACAGTATACAGGAGTATATTGTGTCTGTGCTGCAGGCTGTGCACAGTATACAGGAGTATATAGTGTCTGTGCTGCAGCCTGTGCACAGTATACAGGAGTGTCATGATTTGTAGTTTTGCCCTGTCCTGTATTTTGTATAATAAGTCATGTAACTTTCCTCTGGTTGTATTTGCTGTAAACTAACCATGTCTCCTTCCCCCAATACTTTGCAATGTCTTGTGATGTACCTGGATCATAATCTAATTTAGGCTTGTGTCAACAGCTAGTGAAACTTTGGCTATTGTTTTCCTAAGCAGAAGATAACCTACAATACACATCCTGTAGACTCAGTGGAGCCCTTACATTTCTAGAATCTTCTGATGGACCAAACCATTGAATAGTAGGTGTGACCCCTGTGACGGGAGTATTCTCCAGAGCAAGGAGGGACAACAGGCCTGGGAACGATCCAACAGATTTATTGACCAGAACACAGGAACAACACGAAGGTAATTTGCAGAGTCCCAAAATAAGTCCACAGGAAACTGATTCGGGGGCACCTCCCGACAATCCTTGTGCCAGATCACAAAACCATAGTCCTTTTAGAGTCCCAGAAATCCGCCACGATCACACTAAGGCCGAGGCTTCCTCAGACAGCCTCGCCCTTCTCTTTCAGCATCCAACTCACATCTGACTGAGTTGCACAGGGATCTAGTGTCTCTGCTCCTGGATCAGCCCATGTGTGTAGTGGAGGAGGGTTCCACTCCTCCTATGCAATGGTTTGGCCCACAGCAAGGCACCGCTGTGTCTAGGAGGATGTGCATTGTGAGTCCTCCCCCTGCTGAGGAGAACAATGGTGATTCCCCTAGCTGTGTTGACCCAAGCCTGAATTCAATTATGGTCTAGATACACAAGTCTTGTGGAAAGGAGACAGGTTACTTACATAATTACATTATAGTCCCAGAGACACAGGCAATGGGGGAAGGAAACATATTGTTACAGGTACACACAAGACATTACAAAGTATTGGGGAAAAATACATATCATGACAATCCCTTCCCCTCCTAATTTGTGTACGTACTAGGGACCTCTACAGGTCACTGGTTAAGTACACAAAGGCATGGCGTAACTTACATGTGGCTTCATGCAGCCACGAATTGGCATCGTAGCTTTCCCACATCATTGCCCAGGAGAACAGCTGCAGGCAGACCACCCATCACCCCAACCACACATCGCCTGACCCCAAAACCAAAGTTCAGATCCACAGTGGCTGTGGGAATAGTCCTCCATTGTCCACCAGCCAGTTCAATGACAATCCCAGGTCCTCTATGGATTGCCTCAGGCCGAACCACTCGGGGATCAGCCAGCGTGAGGAAAGCCCCTGAGTCACAAAATCCAACAAGTCTTTGTCCATCCAGCACGACCTCCTGCAAGTGCTTACCTTGATGAGCTGAAGTCGTCATGGCTGCGGGTCGCACACCATAAACTCCTAGTGGTGCAACATGGGTGGGTGAGGCACTAGGCCAGTCCTCACGTAGTGGTGACACGTCTTCCTCCATGGCACTTGGCTGTACATAATTAATAATATGATTGGGTACAGGATCAATCCTCATTTGAACAGCTGGGCAGGAGGCTTGCAGATGCCCCGGCTGCCCACATCAATAGCATCTGCGCTGTGTCTCACTCCATCCAATGCGTCCTCTTGGGCGAGGAGTAAGGGAACCTGCCGGTCGGCTCCCACCTAAAGGTGCTGTAGGGGTTTGAGGACGATTCCTCCATGAGCTGGCTGGACATGAGGCCTGCAGATGCCCCGGATGCCCACAACCATAACACCTGCGCTCTGCTACTTCCTCTCCTCGTCGTATTCCAGAAAACGCAGTGGAAGCAACAGGAGGCACATTAACACAGGTATCAACACGAGGTGGTGGCTCAGAGGAACGGGGAACAATGGGGACAGAAGAACTGGGGGCCACCGGTGTTGTGGAGCTGGTAGGCCTCTCTCCATCCTCCAACAGAACTCTCCACCGAGGCTTGATGGTGAGAGCCTCATCAGCGAGAGATGCAGCTTTTTCCACTGTAGCAGGTTTCCTCTCACGCACCCATTCCCTGATCTCAGCGGGGCACTGGGCAAAAAATTGTTCTTTTAGGATAACCTGGAGACAGGTGTTCCAGGTTAAGGCCTCCTCTGCCTCCAGCCAGCGATTACATATTTGTTTGAGTCTGTGGGCATACATCTTGAAAGACACTTCCTCATTACAGGCTAAAGTACGAAACTGGGTCCTGTAAGTGTCTGGGGTCACAGCATAATGTTCTAGAACAGTCCGTTTAATCTCTGCATACTCACAGTTCCACCGAGGGTCCATAGCTCTATAGGCTGCGGCAGCTCCACCCTCTAAGAGCCCCACAAGATGTCGGACGTGCTCCCTTTCCGGGACTTCCATTAATCGACACTGATGCTCAAAGTCCAGGAAGAATCCCTCAATGTCACCGGAAGCCTCATTAAACGGCTTGAAGTCTTTGCGGGACACTCTGGGGAGTTCCCTCATGGGGGATGCTGTGGGTACAGTCTGTCTGGAGCTTCTCGCTGCCTCCAAAGCGATCTCCCTCTCCAGCATTGCCCTCTCCTCCATCCTGCGCTGCCTCTCCTTGGCTGTGCGCATGACCTCCCTCTTATCTTCTATGGTAGCCTCTTCTCCCAGCAAGGCCATCTCCTCCTCGTACCACACAACCCACTGACTTTTTTGGGTATTTACCTCCGGCTGCCGTCTTTCCTCTCTTTGCTGTGAGGATCCTTCCTCCGCATCATCTTGCAGGTGAACTGCTTCCAAAGCCTCAATCAGCTGCTCCTTGGAGAGTCCCTTGTAGCTGACTCCCAGTTCACGGGCCTTTGTTTGTAGGTTCACCGCAGTCCAGTTCTTGTACTCTGCGGTGCTGGTTCCCGATGTTGATGGGCCGTTCTCCTCCATTCCTTCTGCTCCGATCCCACCGCTGCCAACCAGTTTGTGACGGGAGTATTCTCCAGAGCAAGGAGGGACAACAGGCCTGGGAACGATCCAACAGATTTATTGACCAGAACACAGGAACAACACGAAGGTAATTTGCAGAGTCCCAAAATAAGTCCACAGGAAACTGATTTGGGGGCACCTCCCGACAATCCTTGTGCCAGATCACAAAACCATAGTCCTTTTAGAGTCCCAGAAATCCGCCACGATCACACTAAGGCCGAGGCTTCCTCAGACAGCCTCGCCCTTCTCTTTCAGCATCCAACTCACATCTGACTGAGTTGCACAGGGATCTAGTGTCTCTGCTCCTGGATCAGCCCATGTGTGTAGTGGAGGAGGGTTCCACTCCTCCTATGCAATGGTTTGGCCCACAGCAAGGCACCGCTGTGTCAAGGAGGATGTGCATTGTGAGTCCTCCCCCTGCTGAGGAGAACAATGGTGATTCCCCTAGCTGTGTTGACCCAAGCCTGAATTCAATTATGGTCTAGATACACAAGTCTTGTGGAAAGGAGACAGGTTACTTACATAATTACATTATAGTCCCAGAGACACAGGCAATGGGGGAAGGAAACATATTGTTACAGGTACACACAAGACATTGCAAAGTATTGGGGAAAAATACATATCATGACAACCCCTACCCCCCTTCAGATGGAATGATCCCAGGAGCCCTGACAATACATTCTTGCTTTAAGATCAGATGTGAGTTGGATGCTAAAAGAGAAGGACGAGGCTGTCTGAGGAAGCTTCGGCCTCTGTGTGATCGTGGTGGATTTCTGGGACCTTAAAGGACTATGGTTTTGTGATCTGGCACAAGGATTGTCGGGAGGTGCCCCCGAATCAGTTTCCTGTGGACTTATTTTGGGACTCTGCAAATTACCTTCGTGTTGTTCCTGTTTTTTGGTCAATAAATCTGTTGGATTATTCCCAGGCCTGCTGTCCCTCCTTGCTCTGGAGAATACTCCCGTCACAAACTGGTTGGCAGCGCTGGGATCAGAGCAGAAGAAATGGAGGACAACGGCCCATCAACATCTGGAACCAGCACCGCAGAGTACAAGAACTGGACTGCGGTGAACCTACAAACAAAGGCCCGTGAACTGGGAGTCAGCTACAAGGGACTCTCCAAGGAGCAGCTGATTGAGGCTTTGGAAGCAGTTCACCTGCAAGATGATGCTGAGGAAGGATCCTCACAGCAAAGAGAAGAAAGGCGGCAGTCGGAGGTAAATACCCAAAAAAGTCAGTGGGTTGTGTGGTACGAGGAGGAGATGGCCTTGCTGGGAGAAGAGGCTACCATAGAAGATAAGAGTGTAAGCATCGTTCCTATTCTGCTGTGTTCCGGACTTTGCCCTTACTGTTGCCCTTAAGCCTGGCTTCATTCGGCCATACTGGTTCCTGTGACATCACCGCCTGTTGGTCCCGCCCGCCGGGTTTAAATAGCTTTCCTGGACGTGACTACCTTGCTTGTATATCTCGTCCTGTACCTGATCTGCTAGCTGGGAGTTGCACGCTGTGCTACCTCCTTCCTTCCTTCTGAATCCACCTGGATTACCTGCTGCCTAACCGCCGCCGCCTGGACCTTCTGACGGTGTCTGCCTGAAGGCTCCTTCCAGCCCTGCCTCCACCGCTCACCGCTCCTACAGCACTCACGGTATGCGCTGAAGATCTTGACTGCTGTGTGCGTTTCACCTGAGAGACTTATCCCTGCTACCTTTACACATTCAGTATCAATTACCTAGTGACTTTCTCTGCCACTGCACTGTGCTCGAAGATTCCCCTCCCGCAAGGGAGAGGGCTAAGTGACTGTCCTTGCCTGCATTCTTAAGACTGTGTCTGCTTACATCTACATAGTGCTGGTGTGCAACTTGCTATCTACTGGACTGAGTTCTGCTGCTGTTACCACTGCTGTCATTGTCTGGCTCCGCCAGCACCTGTGCTGTTCTGTGCTGCTTGTTTAATACAAACTACTTTCACGTATACCTGTGTCTGTGACTCTATCATCTAGCCACTGTCTTCATAGAAACCTACTATACATCATTACAGGATATACAAGCCACCAATATGGAGACCGCAGGTGTAGAGTCCCTGGAGAAACGTGTAAGCAAGCAGCTTGCTTTGATACGGCAGGATGTGGCAGGCATTAGGACCCAGCTGGACACGCTGGAGCAACGTATCGAACACAACGCCGGGGCAGCAGAGGCACAGTTGCAACGACTGGCAAATCGGATTACGGCGCTGGAACAAGCAGCTCCTCTTCAGGGTGATCGTGTTCTGGCGTTGGAGCAAGCGATTCCTATGCAGCTCGATCGGATTGCTGCTCTGGAACAGGCCCCAGCCGCGCAGGTAGCAGGTGCTGCCCGGGATACTACACCGACCTTCCCGAAGCTTCCACCCTTCCGGTTCGCTGGTGAGAGGGATAAATTCCGAGGATTTTTGAACCAGTGCCGGATCTTCTTTGCTGCTCATGCCCCACAGTTCACTACTGAACGCTCCAAAGTTCTGACTATAGTCATGCTGCTGTCTGGTAAGGCGCTCGCATGGGCCAACCCTTTGATTGAGACCGACGACCCCCTGCTTAACTCTATGGACAATTTCATTGCCGCAATGACGCAGATGTTTGATGACCCGAACCGAGCTAATACTGCTGAGACGACGCTGCTGACCCTTCGGCAGGGGAAGCGTTCGGTGCTGGAGTATGCATTGGACTTCCGTAGATGGGCTTTAGACACCACCTGGAACGGGGCAGCCAAGCAGGCCATCTTCCGCAGGGGATTGTCTACGGCAGTTAAGGATGAACTGGCACGCGGGGACTCGCCCGTGCTTCTTGGGGACGTCATCAATCACTGCATCCGCATTGACAATCGACTCTCCGAGCGCAGACAGGAGCGCTGGTCTGATCTACGGTTTAATAACACTGTTCCGTTCTCTTCTCCCTCCAGAGATGTCACCAGCAGGAGGAATCCCGAGCCCGAGCCCGAACCGATGCAGGTGGATGCCGTACGTAGAAATCCTCCTGATGCCCGCAAGGAGCATCGCTTTAAGGAAAACCTGTGCTTCTACTGCGGGGGGACCGGTCACTTCATCTCCGAGTGTCCAGTCAGGAGACGTAAGACGGCTGCAGCTATCATTGATTGTAACTCCGAGGCGGGGGAGTCCTGCGTCCTAGATCTGAACAATTTGGGGGGCAGAGACAATCAGAGAGACCTGGACTTTGCCTATATGAATTCGCTGGCATCTCTTCCATTGAACGCAGTGGTGATCTCGATGACATCCGTCGTTTCCTCCTACTCCGCTACTAAGAAGAATTCCCACTATTACCTATCCTTGAGGGTCTGCTTCCAGGGTCGGTGTGTCGAGAGCGCCGCCATGTTGGACTCCGGGGCCAGTGGGAACTTCATGGATATCGCGTTTGCAAGGAAGCATGGAATCAGGGCAGTGAAGAGGGAGTCGTCAGTCTTGATGGAGACAGTAGACGGGTCGCCACTTACATCTGGACCGGTAACCATGGAGACTGAGTCGGTGAAGGTATGCATTGGAGAGGAACATGTGGAACATTTGTCCTTTTTACTAATATCTTCTCCTCACTTCCCTATTATCCTGGGGTTACCTTGGCTCCAGGTTCAGAATCCTCGCATCAACTGGGAGACCAGGGAAGTGCAGTTCCCTCCAAGTTCTAACAGCAACCCCGCTATTCCTAAGGTCGCTGCTATCCCCAAGGTAGTAGCTACGACTGAGGGACAATTACCACCGGAGTATCAGGATCTGGCAGATGTATGTGACAAGAAGAGGGCAGATATGTTACCTCCCCACCGGCCTTAGGATTGCCCGATAGAACTGGTATCTGGGGCGGAGATCCCATTCGGGCGTATTTACCCTTTGTCTGGTCCTGAATTAAAGGCCTTGAAGGACTTCATCGACGAGAATCTCGCCAAGGGCTTCATCCGACCGTCTACTTCTCCTGCAGGTGCACCAATCTTCTTCGTGAAGAAAAAGGACGGGGGTCTGCGTCCTTGCATGGACTACCGTGATTTAAACAAGGTAACGGTCATGAATCGGCACCCGCTACCCTTAATCTCTGAACTACTGGAGAGGGTGAAGCAGGCTAAGATATTCACCAAACTGGATCTTCGGGGAGCCTACAATCTCGTGAGAATTCGGTCTGGAGATGAGTGGAAGACGGCCTTCCGCTGTCGTTATGGACACTTCGAGTCACGGGTCATGCCGTTCGGACTACGAAATGCTCCTGCAACCTTTCAGCATTTTGTTAATGACATTTTCCGAGATGTGCTTGATGTATTTATGGTTGTGTATCTCGATGACATTTTAATCTTTTCCAGTGATCTCGAGGAACATCGGCTCCACGTGAGGACAGTGCTGCAACGCCTGCTGCATAACCATCTTTACATCAAATTGGAGAAATGCGAGTTCCACAGGGCAACAGTGCAGTTCCTCGGTTATGTCATCTCTCCACAGGGTCTCCAGATGGACGATCAAAAGACCAGAGCGATCCAGGAGTGGCCAGCGCCAGGATCGGTGAAAGAAGTTCAGAGGTTTGTGGGATTCGCCAACTTCTATAGGCGCTTCATCCGTAACTTCTCTGAGATTGTGGCACCCATCACCCAACTGACTAAGAAGGGGGTACCGTTCCGGTGGACTCCGCAAGCCCAGGAGGCGTTCACACGGCTGAAGGACAAATTTGTGTCGGCTCCCATCTTAAGACATCCAGACCCAGACCTGAGCTTTACTCTTGAGGTGGACGCATCGGATGTCGCCATCGGCGGAGTGTTGTCACAGAGAGGAGGTGAGAAGGCAGTTCTTCATCCTTGTGCCTTTCTTTCTCAGAAGCTATCCCCGGCGCAGAAGAACTATGACGTAGGGAACAAGGAGTTACTGGCGATTGTGACGGCATTCAAGGAGTGGAGACACTTGCTGCTGGGGTCCTCAACTCCGATTACAGTTCTTACCGACCACCGAAACTTGGAATTCATGCAGTCCGTAAGATGTTTGAACCCACGTCAGGCACGTTGGAGCTTGTTTCTAAACCAATTCAACTTCATCATCTCCTACAGGTCGGGGGCACGGAATGGTAAGGCAGATGCGCTATCTAGGATTGCTGCTCCTGAGGAAGTGATTGAGTCGTCTCCTAGTACTGTTGTGTCTCCCGCTCATTTCATCTCTGCAATCCATCATCAGGATCTTCTGTCTGAGATCAAAGCAGCATACGCAGCAGATCCGTTGCTAAGGCAACCTACCCCCGAAGTAAGCCTAAATTTCAGTGGAGGAGTGTGGTTACAGGAGAATCGGCTGTATGTACCAGAAGTGACAAGACTTGAAGTCCTCCGACTGATCCATGATTCTAAGATTGGGGGACATCGTGGAATAACGAAGACCCAAGAGTTCCTGGCTCGGTACTTCTGGTGGCCTTCGTACCGGAAGGACGTGGAGGGATACGTGTCATCCTGCGAGGTATGTGCTCGGTTCAAGACGCCTCGTGCGTCACCTTCCGGGTTGTTACAACCCTTGCCTATACCATCTCGTCCCTGGAGATCCATCTCAATGGACTTTATTGTTGAACTACCGGTCTCCAAGGGTAAGAACACCATTCTAGTGGTCGTGGACCGCCTCACTAAGGCAGCACACTTTATCCCTTGCGCTGGATTACCCACAGCAAAACAGACTGCAGACTTGTTGATTCAAGAGGTGGTCCGTCTGCACGGGGTCCCGGATGAGGTGATCTCGGATCGTGGGGTGCAGTTCACGTCTAGGTTCTGGAGGTGTTTCTGCGCGGCTCTGGATATTAGAGTAAGTCTGTCTTCGGCTTACCATCCACAGACCAATGGACAGACGGAACGTACGAATCAGACCCTGGAGCAGTACCTCCGTTGCTACTTAAGTCATCTGCAGGACGATTGGGTAGATCTGCTTCCCCTGGCAGAGTTCACATATAACAACTCGCAGCACTCCTCGACTAAGCAGTCACCGTTCTTTGCTAATCAGGGTTACCACCCAAGCATCTTGCCGCAGTTCCCCAAGGAGGCTGCAGTGCCTGCTGTGTCTGACCATCTTTCCTTCTTACAGCAGAATTTGGAAGCTCTAAAGACCACCTTGACGACAGCGCAGGAGAGGTATAAGAGAGCAGCAGATCGTACCAGGAGGCCGGCTCCGGTGTATAGGGTGGGAGATACGGTCTGGTTGTCTACCAAGAATCTGAGGGTGAGGGCACCGACTGTCAAGCTTGGACAGAAGTTTGTAGGGCCATACAAGATCGTGGCTCTAGTGAATTCGGTAGCGGTGCGTCTGAAATTGCCCCCTGCCTGGAAGGTTCACCCGGTGTTCCATGTTTCCCTACTAAAGCCAGTTGTACCAAATTCCTTCCCAGGGCGTACTTCCTCTCCTCCAGCTCCAGTGCTCGTTGATGGACATGAACAATATGTCGTGGAGAAGATTCTGGATTCACGGATCTTCAGAAGGAAGCTGCAATACCTGGTCAAGTGGCAAGGATACTCTGTCGAGGAGAATTCCTGGGAACCGGTGGAGAATATCTGTGCTCCGCGGCTGCTGGAGCAGTTTCATCTAAGGTACCCGGACAAGCCTGGTCGAAGATTGTCCGGAGGACATTCTTTAAGGGGGGAATAATGTAAGCATCGTTCCTATTCTGCTGTGTTCCGGACTTTGCCCTTACTGTTGCCCTTAAGCCTGGCTTCATTCGGCCATACTGGTTCCTGTGACATCACCGCCTGTTGGTCCCGCCCGCCGGGTTTAAATAGCTTTCCTGGACGTGACTACCTTGCTTGTATATCTCGTCCTGTACCTGATCTGCTAGCTGGGAGTTGCACGCTGTGCTACCTCCTTCCTTCCTTCTGAATCCACCTGGATTACCTGCTGCCTAACCGCCGCCGCCTGGACCTTCTGACGGTGTCTGCCTGAAGGCTCCTTCCAGCCCTGCCTCCACCGCTCACCGCTCCTACAGCACTCACGGTATGCGCTGAAGATCTTGACTGCTGTGTGCGTTTCACCTGAGAGACTTATCCCTGCTACCTTTACACATTCAGTATCAATTACCTAGTGACTTTCTCTGCCACTGCACTGTGCTCGAAGATTCCCCTCCCGCAAGGGAGAGGGCTAAGTGACTGTCCTTGCCTGCATTCTTAAGACTGTGTCTGCTTACATCTACATAGTGCTGGTGTGCAACTTGCTATCTACTGGACTGAGTTCTGCTGCTGTTACCACTGCTGTCATTGTCTGGCTCCGCCAGCACCTGTGCTGTTCTGTGCTGCTTGTTTAATACAAACTACTTTCACGTATACCTGTGTCTGTGACTCTATCATCTAGCCACTGTCTTCATAGAAACCTACTATACATCATTACAAAGAGGGAGGTCATGCGCACAGCCAAGGAGAGGCAGCGCAGGATGGAGGAGAGGGCAATGCTGGAGAGGGAGATCACTTTGGAGGCAGCGAGAAGCTCCAGACAGACTGTACCCACAGCATCCCCCATGAGGGAACTCCCCAGAGTGTCCCGCAAAGACTTCAAGCCGTTTAATGAGGCTTCCGGTGACATTGAGGGCTTCTTCCTGGACTTTGAGCATCAGTGTCGATTAATGGAAGTCCCGGAAAGGGAGCGCGTCCGACATCTTGTGGGGCTCTTAGAGGGTGGAGCTGCCGCAGCCTATAGAGCTATGGACCCTCGGTTGAACTGTGAGTATGCGGAGATTAAACAGACTATTCTAGAACATTATGCTGTGACCCCAGACACTTACAGGACTCAGTTCCGTACTTTAGCCTGTGATGAGGAAGTATCCTTCAAGATGTATGCTCACAAACTCAAACATATATGTCATCGCTGGCTGGAGGCAGAGGAGGCCATAACCTGGGAAACGTTCCTGCAGGTCATCCTAAAAGAGCAGTTTTATTTTAAGTGCCCCGCTGAGATACGGGTATGGGTGCGTGAAAGGAGACCAGCAACAGTGGAGGAAGCTGCAGCTCTAGCTGATGAGGCTCTCACCATCAAGCCTCAGTGGAAAAAATTACTACTCAGGGAGAAAAACACTACCAGCCCCCCAACGCTGGCGGCCCCTGGTCCTTCTGCCTCCAATATTCACCATCCCACTAGACCATCAACTCATGGTGACCTTCGTGTGACTGTGCCTCAAATTACACCTGCTCCACCATTGGGACAACGACGTGGAGGAAGAATCCCAGAGCGCAGATGCTATGGATGTGGGCAGCCCGGGCATATGCAATTCCAATGTCCAGGTGTTCGGAGGCAGGACAGCTACAGACCGCCTTTGCCTGTTCATTATCTACAGACCCCCTCACCTGGAGAAGAGATGGATTCAGTGCCTGATGACTTGCCAAGTGACTCTGATATCCTGGCTTCCCTACCAGGAGTCTATGGGGTGCGAGCCCCAGCCACCTGTTCTTCTGATCTTCAGCACAAACACCTACAGGAGGTCGTGCTGGATGGTCAAAAAGTTGTTGGCTTCCGTGACACTGGGGCTTTTCTCACCATAGCCGATCCCCGAGTAATTCAACCAGAAGCAATTCAAAAGGGACCAGGAATTGCCATTGAATTGGCTGGAGGTACCCAGAGATATATTCCAAGAGCGAGTGTGACCCTGGATTATGGCTTTGGGGCCAAACAATGCATGGTCGGTGTGATGAGCGGCCTCCCTGCAGACGTTCTTCTAGGAAATGATGTGGGGAATCTTCATTGCCACTTTGTCGGTGCGGTAACCCGAAGTCAAGCCAAGAGAGCAGCAAATGTGGACGTGTACAACCCATCCATGGAAATGAGGCCACCAGAACCGCCGTCACAGCCGGTGAGTGATTCTTCTTGTGGGGATAATATGAATGTTACCTGGGATAAAGTTCAGTTTAGACAAGAAGTAGAGACTGACCCCACCCTAGCTAGTTTTAGAGCTCAAGCTGAAATAGGGCAGCTAGGGGAGAATGGAGAAAGAATTATCAGAGAAAATGGACTTCTGTATCGGGTTACCAATGCCGACTCCCTAGATAAGCCCTGGACTTATAGCAAACAGCTGATTGTTCCTCAGAAATACAGAATTCCCCTATTACACCTTGCTCATGATATTCCTACTGCTGGCCATCAAGGCAAAACCCGCACCGAGAGGCGATTGACTCAATCTTTCTATTGGCCTGAACTTGCGACATATGTCAGCGTAGAGGGCGACCCGGAGATCACCCAAAGGCACCCCTGCAACCGCTCCCTATAATAGAAGAACCCTTTCAAAGAGTAGCTGTTGATATCATTGGACCTCTGGCTAAACCAAGTAAATCTGGAAAGCAGTACATTCTCACTGTTGTGGACTATGCCACCCGATATCCAGAAGCGGTGGCCTTGTCAAGTATTTCTGCAGCCAAGGTGGCCGAGGCCCTGGTTACCATTTTCACCAGAGTAGGATTTCCCAGTGAGATCTTGTCGGACCAAGGCTCCCAGTTCATGTCAGAGCTGGTCCAGTGTCTGTGGCGCACCTGTGGAGTACGAGCGATCCGCACGACCCCGTATCATCCCCAAACAAATGGACTTTGTGAACGATTTAATGGCACTCTGAAGAATATGCTGAGGGCCTTCACTGACAGAGATTCAAACTGGGAGAAGTACCTACCCCATCTCTTGTTTGCCTATCGGGAAGTTCCCCAGGAGTCCACTGGGTTCTCCCCCTTTGAACTACTCTATGGAAGAAAGGTCCGAGGACCCTTAACCCTGCTCAAGGAATACTGGGAGGGGCAAGTTGAAGATACAGGGGCCCCTGTTGTCCCTTATGTCCTAAAGCTGCGAGAAACCCTGGCCCAACTTGCTAGTTTTGCCCAGAGTCATGTGCGGATGGCTCAAACCAGACAGAAGACATGGTATGACCGTAAAGCACGCTACCGGGAGTTTGTAGAAGGACAACAGGTCTTAATGATTGTTCCTCATCGGCAGAATAAACTTCAGACAACATGGGAGGGTCCCTTCCGGGTTCTCAGAAAACTGAATGACACCAATTACCTTCTTGCTTTAGATGATCAGGGGCTAAGACAAAAGACTGTCCATGTGAATATGATTAAGGAGTACCATGACCGGACCCTTCCAATGATAGCAAGCTTTCGGCTAGCTTCAGAGGACGGTCAAGAGGATGAGGACTCCCTACCTGATCTCGTGGAAGCAGCGAGAGCCCCATCCACTGTGGAACAGGTTCCTCTGGGAGATCACCTGGATTCCTTACAGAAAAACCAGATGCTGGGAGTGCTTCAACAGAGACGTGCTGCTTTCTCATCCCAACCAGGTCGAACCACCGTCACCCAACATCATGTGGACACTCAGGGCATCCGTCCCATACAACAGGCTCCTTACCGGGTACCTGAATCAGTTCGAAACACCATGCAGCACGAACTGGAGGAGATGTTACAGCTTGGGGTAATCCAGGCCTCCCATAGCCCTTGGGCCTCTCCTGTGGTGTTAGTACCCAAGAAGGATGGGAGTACTCGATTTTGTGTGGACTATCGACGACTAAACGACCATACCGTCAGTGATCCTTACCCAATGCCTCGTATTGACGAACTTCTAGACCGACTGGCTGGATCCCGATATGTCACTATCTTTGATCTCAGTAAGGGATACTGGCAAATCCCTCTGACGGAGGAGGGGAGAGAACGGTCCGCTTTTATAACCCCCTTTGGTCTGTATGAATTCCTAAATATGCCGTTTGGAATGAAGAATGCCCCGGCCACCTTCCAGAGAATGGTGGACCAGATCCTCCGGGGATGTGGTGACTTTGCTTGTGCCTACTTGGATGATATCGCCATCTTCAGCCAGACGTGGGAGGAACATCTGAACCAAGTAGCCGCTATTCTTGACCTGCTTCTTGCAGCAGGCCTAACCATTCGACCAGATAAATGCCAATTGGGGATGGGTGAAGTCCAGTACCTAGGGCATAGAGTAGGAGGAGGGAAGCTCCGTCCCGAACCTGCCAAAATCCAGGCTATTAGAGACTGGCCTGTACCCCAAACTAAGAAACAAGTTATGGCTTTTTTGGGCACTGCCAGTTATTACCGAAAATTTGTTTCTCAGTTTAGCACTGTGGCCAAGCCTCTTACCGACCTGACCAAGAAAACGATGCCCCGGCTGGTGATCTGGACTCCAGCCTGTGATGAGGCTTTTAACCAGCTGAAGGACGCTCTGGTCTGTGACCCTGTTCTGGCTGCTCCAGACTACAAGAGGAGATTCATTGTGCAGACGGACGCCTCTGCTTATGGACTGGGAGCTGTCCTCAGCCAGGTGAATGCAGCTGGGGACGAGCACCCCATTGCCTACCTCAGCCGGAAACTGCTGGACCGAGAAGTGGCCTATGCAACTGTTGAAAAAGAATGTCTGGCTGTAGTGTGGGCCCTTAGGAAACTAAGGCCGTATCTGTATGGACGAGAATTCACTGTCATTACTGATCACAATCCCCTCACCTGGCTGAACAGAGTCTCTGGGGACAATGGACGCTTACTACGATGGAGCCTGGCACTGCAGCCCTATAACTTTACCATACAGTATAGAAGAGGCAGCCAACACCAAAATGCAGATGGACTGTCCAGGCAAGAGGAGCCCTGAGTCCTGTCAGCCATGCCTGTGTGTACTTAACCAGTGACCTGTAGAGGTCCCTAGTACGTACACAAATTGGGAGGGGAAGGGATTGTCATGATTTGTAGTCTTGCCCTGTCCTGTATTTTGTATAATATGTCATTTAACTTTCCTCTGGTTCATTTGCTGTAAATTAACCATGTCTCCTTCCCCCAATACTTTGCAATGTCTTGTGATGTACCTGGACCATAATCTAATTTAGGCTTGTGTCAACAGCTAGTGGAACTTTGGCTATTGTTTTCCTAAGCAGAAGATAACCTACAATACACATCCTGTAGACTAAGTGGAGCCCTTACATTTCTAGAATCTTCTGATGGACCAAACCATTGAATAGTAGGTGTGACCCCTACCCCCCTTCAGATGGACTGATCCCAGGAGCCCTGACAATACATTCTTGCTTTAAGATCAGATGTGAGTTGGATGCTAAAAGAGAAGGACGAGGCTGTCTGAGGAAGCTTCGGCCTCTGTGTGATCGTGGTGGATTTCTGGGACTCTTAAAGGACTATGGTTTTGTGATCTGGCACAAGGATTGTCGGGAGGTGCCCCCGAATCAGTTTCCTGTGGACTTATTTTGGGACTCTGCAAATTACCTTCGTGTTGTTCCTGTTTTTTGGTCAATAAATCTGTTGGATTATTCCCAGGCCTGTTGTCCCTCCTTGCTCTGGAGAATACTCCCGTCACAGCTAATTTCTACCGTAAATTTAAAAGTAATTTTTCTGGTATTGTTAAACCACTGACAGATTTGACCAAATAGGGCACTGATGTGGTGAATTGGTCTCCAGAGGCAGTTTCGGCATTTCAGGAGCTTAAGTGGAGATTCACTTCTGCTCCAGTTCTATGGCAATCTGATGCCTCACTCCCATTTCAGGTGGAGGTATATGCTTCTGAGATTGGTGCAGGAGCCGTTTTGTCCCAAAGAGATCCGGTGACTTTTAAGATAAATCCCTGTGCCTTCTTTTCTCAAAAATTCTCCTCATCTGAACGTAACTGTGACGTGGGGAATCGGGAATTGTTGGTCATGAAATGGGCATTTGAAGAGTGGAGACATTGGTTGGAGGGAGCTAGATATCAAGTTGTGGTCCTCACCGACCACAAGAATTTGATTTATCTTGAATCATCCAAATGCTTGAATCCTAGACAGGCTAGGTGGGCCTTTTTTTTTCACGCGTTTTAATTTTGTGGTCTCTTCTCTTCTGGCCACTAAGAATGTTAAGGCGGACGCCCTTTCTAGGAGTTTCTTTGCGGATTCTCTTGATGTGACTGAGCCAACTACCATTCTAAATGAGGTTGTAGTTCTTTCCGCCATCTCACCCGATTTGAGACGTGCCCTGGAGGAATTTCAGGAGGACAAACCTGAACGTTGCCCTATGGGAAAATTGTATGCCCCTGACCAGTGGAGGAAAAGAGCAATGTCTGAAATTCATTGCTCCGCGTTGGCTGGTCATCCAGGTATTTTTGGTACCAGAGATTTGGTGAGTCAGTCTTTTTGGTGGACTGCCTTATCTCGTGATGTCAAGAATTTTGTGCAGTCCTATGGGACTTGTTCTCGGTCCAAGCCCTGTTCTCGTTCTAGTGGGTTGTTGATGCCCCTGCCGATGCCCAGGAAGCCATGGACTCATATCTCAATGGATTTTATTTCTGATTTTCCTGTCTCTCAGAGAATGACTGTTATCTGGGTAATCTGTGATAGATTTTCTAAGATGGTCCATCTTGTACCACTCCCAAAGTTGCCATCTTCTTCTGAGTTGGTGCCCTTGTTTTTACAACAGGTGGTTCGATTGCACGGGATCCCTGAGAACATTGTGTCGGACAGAGGAGTCCAGTTTGTTTCCAGATTTTGGAGAGCTTTTTGTTCCAAACTGGGAATTCAGTTATCTTTCTCCTCTGCATTTCATCCTCAGACCAATGGGCAGACTGAGAGAACAAACCAGACTTTGGAATCCTATTTGTGATGTTTCATATTTGCTGTTCAGGATGACTGGGTCTCATTTTTCCCTTGGCCGAATTTGAGCTAAACAATAGGGCTAGTTCTGCCACTTTGATGTCGCCCTTTTTCTGTAACTTTGGGTTTCATCCTCGATTTTTTTCAGGGCAGGTGGAATCTTCGGCCTGCCCAAGTGTGGATTCTGTGGTAGAGAGAATGCAGCAGATTTGGGACCAAGTGGTGGATAAGTTGTCCCACTCTCAGGAAAAATCCCAACGGTTTTCCAACCGGCATAGGACCATTGGTCCCCGGTTTAAAGTGGGTGATATGGTTTGTTTATCTTCAAAGAATATTCCTATGAAGGTTGTGTCTCCAAAATTCAAGCCAAGATTCATTGGACCTTATAAGATTTTGGAAATCCTTAATCCCGTTTCTTTCCGTTTGGCTCTTCCAGTTACGTTTAAGATTCATAACGTGTTCCATAAATCCTTGTTGAAGAGGTTTGTGGAGCCAGTAGTTCCCATGGCGGCGCCTCCTGACCCTGTATTGGTGAAAGGTGTTTGGAGTATGAGGTAGAGTAATTATTGGATTCTCGTTTGGCTAGACGGAGACTCCAGTACTTTGTCAAATGGAAGGGTTATGGCCAGGAGGATAATTCTTGGGTCTCTGCTTCTGACATTCATGCCGAAAGATTGGTTCGTGCTTTTCACCAGGCCCATCTTGACCGGCCTGGTGGCGTGGATGAGGGTTCGGTGACCCCTCCTCAAGGGGGGGTACTGTTGTGAATAGAGTTGAGCGAAACAGGTCGGTCAATTTAAAAAATCGCCAACTTTCACCAAAGTCGGGTTTCATGAAACGAAACCCGACCATAGCGTGAGGTCGGCCATGATGTCGGTGACCCAAGCGCCAAAGTCACGTTTCAAATTATGCTTTCAGCGCCTTTTTTCAGCCAATGATGGAGGACGCACACTGAGGGCAACGCGATGACATAGGCAGCGGCCAGCACCGTCTTAGGGAAGGGCATTGAAGTGATTGGCTGGCTTTGTGTGGCGTCACAGGGGTATAAAAGACTGTGAACGCCGACCGCCATCTTACTTCTGCCAATCTTACAATAGGGAGAGGTGCTGCTGCTGCTGATTCTGAACAGGGAGAGCGTTAGACAGGGAAGAAGAAAAAAATCTGCTTCTGCTGATACCGCCTTTCACTGTACAGTTAGTGTGCAGTGAAAGGGGAGGATTTTTGTTGTGTGCAGCAGCGCTGGTGGTGATTAGGCTGCCTTTTAAGGCTACCTGCTAGCTGCATTGCTGTGTGCACACTGCTGTTCAAACTGCTTTTTTCAAAGCACTCCAAATTTTATTATTTTGTCCTGGTGATTTACTGAGAGTTCATTTTTTCACACATCGTCTAACGGTGTATGATCCTCACACACTACCGTGTATTCCGGCTGGTATCACGGACAAATAGAAGCTGCCTGTGTGTGACTCTGGAAAAAAAAAACGAGGAGTTTGTCAATTTTTCCAGACCTACGCCTTAGAGTCATGTCCATTTTTCAAACAGTTTCGTATATCTGCTGTTTGATTACAGTCAAAACTAGACAGAGACGTGTGTCAGTACGTATACAAATGCACGGAGCTTGACAATTTTACATACACACACCGTACAGCGGTGTACGCTCCTCACACACTACCGTGTATTCCGGCTGGTATCACGGACAAATAGAAGCTTTGAGTCGTGTCCGTTTTTCAAACAGTTCTGAATATCTGCTTGTTGGATTACGGTCCAATACATACTGTGAGAGCGTCTGTGACTAACATAATATATACGTTGATTTAATTTGTTTAATACACCTTACACACCTGGATGCTCCTCATACAGTACCATCTCTCTGCTGGTATTATTGGTACATTTTCCCAAACATGAGGAAGTATGGTGGAAGAGTCCACGGACGTGGGCAGGGGGGCGCAGCTGGTACTGATGGTGGTGGTGCATCGGCTGGTTCTGGCAAAAGCACAATAACTGCTAAGGCAGGAGGTGTTGAGCCTGTGTCATCCTCTGGGCCAAGAAAGCCTGTTAGGTTGCCTTTTCTTGGAGTCGGAAAACCGCTTTTAAAGCTGGAGCATCTGGAACAGGTTTTGGCGTACATTGCCGAAACAGCCACCAGCTCTATTGCCTCCTCTTCTGAACGGTCGAAAACTGCAAGCACGGAGTCGTCAGTGCAGGGTTCTGGTCATAAAAAACCCCTTTCCTTGTGTCCTTCACCCCCACCAAAAGTTACGGATGTGGCAGCCCACACTTCAGATTACTCTATGGAGCTCTTTTCACATTCCATGCCTGGATTATCCAGTCAAATCCTGAATTCCCCAGTCCAAGATGAATCTTACATGGAGTGCACTGATGCACAGCCACTGCTAGATGATTCTGCTGGTACATTGACCCACAGCACTACACTGCCCTCGCAGTCTATTGAGCCAGAATCTGACCCTAATGAAACCCAGGTGCCCCTTCCCGCATACCATACCACCTTACACGGTAACACAGAGGAAGGTAAAGAAGAAGGTGCAGATGACTTTGAAGAGGAGGTGATGGATGACCCAGTTCTGGACCCAAATTGGCATCCATTGGGGGAGGAGGGTGGCGCTGGCAATAGTTCAGATAAGGAGAAGGATCCGCAGCAGGCATTGACATCGCAGCAGTGGTTATCTAGCAGGCCCGTAGCTGTCCTAAAACGTGGAACAAAAACTAAAAGAGTTGCAGGACAGCTTGACCAGACAGTCAACTTAGAACAGCGTGCAAGGCCTGAAAATGTTAACCATAGTAGGAAGAGTGCAGTGTGGCATTTCTTTGTCCAAAATCCTACTGATGAAGCAAAGGTTACCTGTAAGAAGTGCGGAAGGACCTTTAGCCGAGGTAAGCAACTCAGAAATTTGAATACCAGTTGCATGTGTGGCGCCCCTGAGGGTTCAGTCGCCACAGAGGTACTGCACCTCTTTCTGAGGTGTAGCATCCCACTCTCTAGGTAAGGCTACTTTCACACTAGCGTCGTGTGACGTACGTCGCAATGCGCCGTTTTGGAGAAAAAACGCATCCTGCAAAGTTGCCCGCAGGATGCGTTTTTTCTCCATAGACTTGCATTAGCGACGCATTGCGACGTATGGCCACACGTCGCATCCATCTTGCGACGATGCGTCGTGTTTTGGCGGCCGCAACGCACAAAAAAAGTTACATGTAAACGAAACTTCGCCCCCTCCTTGGACATTACAATGGTGCAGCGGATGCGTTGAAAAACTGCATCCGCTGTGCACATCTTTCACAACGTGCGTCGGTACGTCGGCCCGACGCATTGCGACGGGCCCGTACCAACGCTAGTGTGAAAGTAGCCTAAGATGGTAACACCTGACCAGCCTCCAACACCTGCATCCCACACACCATAGTAGTGTAGCAAAGCACCTTTGGTGGCTCCCTGCTTGGAACACGAAGAGTGCTGGGAGGTGGATGGAACTTAGACTGCACAAGAGAGCGGGAGAATATTAGGAAAAGGTCAGTCTGTGAGAGGAGATCCCCTGAGAGGGATGGAGTGAAGGAGGTGCTGCAGCAGACTCCTGTGACCTGGAGCTACTGGCACGGGAAAGAGAAATAGAAAGCCTGATTCTTCAGAAGAAAAAAAGATTAGTACAGAATGTAAGGAGTAGAGAACTAAGGATTAGGGTCAGAGCAGAAGTCTTCCTGAAGTCTGAAGCGCATGGCTGGGTTCCGGTACCCGAGGCTGTTTGTGAAACTAATGTTCCAGCAGCAGACACCGGAGGAATAGGAGCTGTGACCACTCTATTCCCACAAAAGACTCGAATACACGGTAGCAACCTATGTGTGAGCTGGGACATGATGGATGGAGTCCCTGAAGCAGGCTACAGTCACTTGTCATGCGAGTAGAGTTCCAAGGAACATCTGAGAGGAGGAACTTTGGTTTAACACACAATTACAAGTACTTCAGTATAAGCGCTAGTGAGGAGACGTTCAGAACAGGCACACGAAAGGGAGAGCTGGAAAGGTTAATTCCGTCTGCCTGGGAGTTGGCTGAGCCCCTGATCTGGAGACCGCGGCATTGAAGTGGGCACCTGTCTGTGCCAAGAACATGAGTAAAAGACCTGGAACTGCATTCTTCTGTCTCATTGCCTTCTTCCTGCGCCAACCCACTCAGCACTGCTACATCTCTGTGCCTAACACTGCACCATCTACTTCTCACTATCTCCTCATTTTCCAACCTCATCTACTCTGCCCTGGGACTACAGCCCTACCTGTGGAGGGCTACAACATCATTGCTGCACCACACTGTCTGTCCCAGAGAAGTAACCCTGCAGTGCTGGTCAAACTGACCAGAAACCACAGGTCACGAATCATCTCAATGACTTTATCCCCATCACTCTACCCCTTTTACATTGACCGCCTGAGGCCACGGACCAGGTCAATGCCACTGTGACATCTCCCATTGTAATCAACGGGCCCGGCACCTAGTACCCCACGGCCTCTGGGGGCGAGTCACATGCTTAGACATTTAATCAACATGCACTTGCAAGCGTGGACGGACTACAAAACCTCAGGTAGCACATGTGCACCTGCTCTGACTGAAGGTAGCCAACAACTCTCCATCGCTACCCCCACTGTAAAACCACCGCCACCATTAAGCAAACCACCAGCACTAAATGTGGAGGTGTCGTCGCAAAGCCAAAGCACTCAGGGAATCACAATGGTTTTGCAACACAACACTGAATCTAGGTCATCACCACCAATACCATCTCAACCCCTCTCCATCCGGTCCACCGCTACTTTCCCCATATGCAGCTCTCCAGTCCAGCTCACCCTACCAGACACTCTGAGTAGGACAAGAAAGTACTCATCCTCTCATCCGCATACACTGTGTTTGAACGCCTACATTGCCAAACTAATCTCATTAGAGATGATGCCCTACCGTTTGGTTGAAAGCGAAGCTTTCCGTGACCTCATGGCCTACGCTGTCCCACGCTATGACCAACCCAGTAGGCACTTCTTTTCTTGAAAAGCCATCCCTGCCCTCCACCGGCATGTGAAAGACCGCATTGTCCATGCACTAAAACAGTCAGTGAGTGGAAAGGTGCACCTCACAACGGATGCATGGACCAGTAGGCATGTCCAGGGCCGTTACGTGTCCATCACTGCGCACTGGGTTAATGTGGTGGATGCAGGCTCCACTGGGGACAGCGGCGGTGGAACAGTGCTGCCTAGCCCACTGTATAGGAAACAGTTGGTTGTAGGCTTTCCCTCCTCCTCCTCCTCTATCAGCGAAAGCTCGTCCACAGAGCGCAGTCGCACAAGCACTACATCCGCAGCTGGCAGTGTTGCACACGAGGTGTCCCACTATCGAACAGCTAGTGGTGAGCGTCAGCAGGCTGTGTTAAAGATGATGTCTTTGGGTGACAACGGACACACTGCGGAGGTACTGGCCGACTACTTGCAGCGACAAAAAGAGTCATAGCTAGGCAGTCTACATCTTGAGGCAGGCAAGGTAGTCAGTGATATCGGCCGTAATTTTGTGGCAGCCATAGCCCATGCAAAACTCACACACATACCTTGCCTGGCTCACACTTTGAACCTGGTGGTGCAGTGCTTCCTTAGTAATTATCCGGAGTTAACATCCCTGCTCCATAATGTGCGAAGACTGTGCTCGCACATCCGACGCTCGGCCATACACTCCAGTCGTATGCAGAAGCTGCAGCGATTGCTCCACCCCCCCAAGCACCGCCTAATCATAGACGTTGCAACAAGGTGGAACTCCACCCTGCACATGGTTGAGAGGCTGTGCGAACAGAGGCAGGCTGTAATGCATTTGTGGGAGGATACACGGGCAGGCAGTTTGAGGGAAGACATGGAATTGTCGGGTGTGCAGTGGTTAAAGCTGAAAGATCTCTGTAAAGTCCTTCAGTGTTTTGAGGAATGCACACGGCTGGTAAGCGCAGACGACGCCATCATAAGCATGAGCATCCCACTTATGCGTCTGCTCATGCAAAGTTTGATGCACATTAAGGATCAAGCGTCTGCAGCGGAGGAGAAGGAGGGAAGCCTTGATGACAGTCAGCCATTGTCTGGTCAGGGAACTGTCCCGGATGAGGTGGAGGAAGAAGAGGATTAGGATGAGGGGGATGATTATTTTGAGCAGGAGGATGTTTCTCAGGGAGCAAGAGAAAATGTTGGCATTCGAAGGTCAGGGACAGTGTTTGTGCGTGACTGTAGGGATGTGGATTTGCCAGAAACTGCTCCTCCACCCACCACGGGCAGTGCATCATTGACACCTGGAACATTGGCCCACATGTGCGATTATGCCTTGAGGATCCTAAAAAGGGATCCCCGCATTGCCAAAATGATGAGGGATGACGACTACTGGCTGGCCAGCTTCCTCGATCCACGCTACAAAGGCAAATTACACAACATCATGCCACAGGAGAACCTAGAGATAATACTGGCAAACAAACAAGCAACTCTGGTAAACCGTTTGTTTGAGGCATTCCCAGCACACAGCAGCAGTGCTGGTTCTCCCACGAGCCGTAGTGGGCACAATGGAAGAGGTGTTCGTGGTGCACACAGCAGAAGTGGCGTTGGAGACAGGGGTTTAATGACCATGTTGTGGAATGATTTCTCAAGTACCGCTCAGACGACTGGTAATACAGCATCGATTAAAGGTGACAGGAGGCAGCATTTGTCAGCTATGGTTACAAACTACTTTTCCTCCCATATCGATGTTCCCCCCCACAGGTCATTCCCCTTTGACTATTGGGCCTCTAAACTGGACGCCTGGCCTGAATTGGCACAATATGCCTTACAGGAGCTCGCTTGCCCTGCTGCTAGTGTGTTATCTGAAAGAGTCTTCAGTGCTGCTGGATCAATCCTGACAGAAAAAAGGACCTGTCTGTCGACCCAAAATGTTGATGATCTAACCTTCATTAAAATGAACCATGCATGGGTTTCAAAGGATTTTGTCCCACCTTCCCCTGATGACACATAGGTTACCAGAAAAGTCCCTTGGTTTTTTCCTCCTCTTCCTTGGACTTGCCCAATTACGTCCTTTGCAGCAGCTGATTGTCCAGCCAACACATCTACATATGCCAATTTTTAAACCTCCATAACTGGGCTGCCCACCCCTCCCCCAATGGATGGGGTCAAGACCTAGCACATCCGGGCAAGTGCCGTTGCTCTGAACAGGTGGATGGGCCCACTGATGGCCGACGGCAATGGCACAGGGCCCCTCATAGTACAATACAGTGTCTCAGACGGTGGGAGGGCCCACTCGCCGTCATACACCCCAGCGCACTTTGAGGGGCCCTGTGCCAGTACCGTCGACCACGATTGTGCCCCCTCTGCTTGGTGATGGCCACAGCACTTGAAAGTTGCAATACTTACCTCTCCCTGCTCCACCGCTGTGTAGTCTGGGCACTTAAATCCTTCACAGGGACGGCCACTAGAAATTTGGTGCATTGATCAATGATGGTTAAGATGTAGCTATGGCCTGTCCTGCTGGCCTCTACCTTCAGTTGATCAATGGCTACCATTTGAAATGGACGTCAACTTACAAGCGGATGCAGTGGTGGTTTATGATCAACTTTCACAGTTGTGATAGTCACAGACGTGTGACATTCCTGCCACCATTTTTCAATGTCTCCTCTCATTCCAATCAGTAGAATCGCCTACGGCCTGTGGCTTCTGTCTTTTGCACTCAAAAATGACCAGACACATCATGATAGGCAGTGAGGACCATGGGTACATCTCTCCCTGTGATCACAATTTGATGGAGACGAGTAACGGTGATGTGATCCATGCTTCTGCGATAAAGCAATCCTTTCTTCACAAAGAACCTCTTTCGCTTTCTCCACAGACACAGTAATTGAGGGTCTGCATCGCCTCTGCAACATATACCGGGAGGTACCGGGAAATTCCAAAATTTCTGCTAACACTCGACTTTGCGTCTATACTTGTATCCATGTAGTTTTCAGTTGTGGAGATTCTTGACTGGCTTACTGATATTGAAATATATACGAACATTTAAAAGTACCACAACACTGTATACTGATGTACGCTATGAATACCTTTCCCTTTTTCTACTTTTTTAATTCTGGTGTAATACATAGTGAGCCAGTGAGTGTCTATGTCTGACTCCGGAAATATAGACGGAAATTTAACCCTAGACTGGACACACCTGGTATGTGCTGATACAGTACCTTGTTTCAAAAATTTGTATTAAGGTATCATCTGTAGGATAACCAACTGTGGGGGGAACCTCTTCTTGCCACAGACAAACACGACACTGAGACAGAGTTTGCATTGAACAAGTCCATTTTTAGTGCCCATCCTTCTGCCAACAACAGCAATTCACCACGGCCGTTTCACATTTCTCTCTACACAGGCCCAGGTACCTTCACTTCCTTTGTAACTATAATCGTGGCGTCCTCTGTGGCTCTTCCACTGTGGCTGGCCTAGGCCCAACCACCACAGCGCTGCACCAGTTTGAGCACACTGTCCATATGATAGCCCCAGGCCGTCTGCGTCTACCATCCTCTGGCCCACCCCCCCGTGACCGCCTCAACTGTCAGTCCTCTCTGGAGCCTTTCCACTGTCTCTATTTCCACAGCAGAACTTCCTCTTTACTGTGCTCCCTTCACTGACTGACTCTTCCAGAACCTTCCCTCAGCCTTTTATACTTCCAGGTCTGGTAACTCTGCCCACCATCACCTAACAGTTTCTCTGACCAATGGCAGTTATTCAGTCCCACTCCTACACTGTCCACTGCCCTCCAATGGGCAAGCTAAAACACTGCACCCTTTCTCTTTATCTTAGCGGTTTCACACCTACACTGTGCCACACCTCTGCTTCTCACTACAGTCTGGTTTGTCTGTCAGTCCACCTTCCCTACATCATCCATAGTGAGTGAGCGTGTGTGGGTTACGCCTTCTATATATACAGTGAATCGGAGAAACAAATTTTTACACTATACTCGATACAGCTTGCATCTTGTTATACAATACTTTTGTTCGACATTTAGCATAACAGTCCAATCCATACTGTGTAAGCGTCTGAGAGTGACTACGGGACTATTTATACAGAGATTTCAATTGTCCCCTAAAAATATATACTTGCTATCTCATTATCCAGGAACTTTTTTACAACATTTTTTATTATGGTCTAAACTAAACTGAGTGAGCGTCTAAGGGTGACTATGGAAATATATACCGATATTTTCAATTTGGCCAACACTGTATACAGCAGAACGCTTCTGATACAGTAACCTTTTTAGCTATTTAGATTCTGGTGTAATCCATAATGAGCCTGTAAACGTCTGTCTGTTACTCCGGCAATATATTTGGAACTTTAAGATTACCCCAACTCTGTATACAGCTGTACGCTTGTGTTACATAACCCATTTACAGCTTTTCATATTCTTGTCTAATCCATAATGGGCCTGAGAGCGTTTGTGTCTGCCTCCTGAAATGTATACTGAGAATCAGAATGTTTACACTATACTATATATACCTTTTATCTGGTGATACTGTACCCATTTTCAACTTGTTATTATATTGGGTAATCCATACTGAGCCTGTGAGCATCTGTGTATGCCTCATGAAATATATATGGAGATTTACTGTTATCCATAGACTGTATAGAGCTGTATGCTTATGATCCAGTACCATATATCTGCTGGTATTTTGGGTCCATTTTCAAAAACATGAGGAAGTATGGTGGAAGAGGACGTGGATGTGGGCGTGGAGGGCCACCTGGTACTGATGGTGGTGCATCTGCTGGTAGTGCCAAAACACAATAGCAGCTAAGGCAGGAGGTGAGCCAGCGTCATGGTGTAGCTCTGGAAGGCCTGTAAGGCTCCCTTTTCTGGGAGTAGGTAGACTGCTTTTAAAGCCAGAGTATCAGGAACTGTTTGTGGCTTACATTGCTGAAACAGCCTCCAGCTCTATCGCCTCCTATTCTGAAGTTGTAAAAAATGCAAGCACTGAGTCGTAACTGCAGGCTTCTGGTCAGGAGCAACCCCTTTCCTTGTGTCCTTCACCCACACCAAAAGTGAAGGATGTGGAAGCACACACCTCATATTACTCCATGGAGCTCTTTTCACATACCATGCCTGGGTTAATTAAAAATAGGGCCCATCATGTACTGGAGCAATGTAAATGGGGCAGATCACACACTGGAGCAGCATCTAAGGGGCACATTATACACTGGAGCATAACAAATGTGGCCAATTATATATGGAGCATTATTAGAGCCCATCATACACTGGAGCATCATCCATGAGGCCCATCATGTACTGGAGCGATGTAAATGGGGCAGATCAGACACTGGAGCAGCATCTAAGGGGCACATTATACACTGGAGCATTACAAATGGGCCCATTATATATGGAGCATTATTAGAGCCCATCATACACTGGAGCATCATCCATGAATCCATGAGGCCCACATGTACTGGAGCAATGTAAATGGGGCAGATCAGACACTGGAGCAGCATCTAAGGGGCACATTATACACTGGAGCATTACAAATGGGGCCCATTATATATGGAGCATTATGTGGAGCTCATCAGATACTGTATGGAACATTATATGTGACTAATTATTTGGTATGGAGAAATATATGGGGCTCATTATTCTGTATGGCGCACAATGTGGTGGCCATAACACTGTATGGAGTAATATACTGTCCTGTTTTTGAGCTATTGTTCAATTTAAAATAGATCAGCCATGTCATATAAGCAGTGAAGTATGTCATTGTACTATACCTATATTTCTGTGGTGTATCGAAGCATCATGAGTTGTGGTAAGTGTTAAAGGGGCGCACTGACACTCTTTGGCCCAGGGCACACGAAAACCTGGAGCAAAGTCGCTCATCTCTAGTTGTGAATTCTCTCTCTGGCTTCCCTCTGGTGATTACTGAAGGTAGTGGAGCTGGTCAGATTGACAGAGGGGTTGCGAGTTCTCTTACTGGACTCCCTCTGGTGGTTACTGGAGGTAGTGGAGCTGATCTGATTGACAGAGGCTTGCCACCTGATAATGAGGAAGACGATTGGAGATCTGGGGTTTCTGATTAGGATTTAAGACAGCTGACTCCCTCTATCCCTGCTGGTGATTTTCTTCCTGTGCCTTCTAGGTCTGATGTCTCCTGCTCTTTCCCTGCATGGTTCAGTTAAGTGGTTCATTTGTTATTCTGTTTGCATTTGATCTGGTTTTGTTTATCTCTGCTTTGTACGGGTCAGCCAGCTCCGGCTGGGTCTGTGCTGAATCACCGCCCATATGTTACTGCATGTGCCCGTTTGTTTTGTCCCCTCTTATATTGGTCTCTTTTTGCTTTGCTTACAGAATATACCAGAGTGCTGATATAGTGGAGGTGAAGTCATGCGACCAGTGTTTTTTGTGCATCAGACGTGTTGGACTTTTTGCAGGGTTTTTTGCGTGATTGCAGACAGTGTCTTTCCTTTCCTGTCCAGTCTAGTCAGTGTGGGCCCCATCATTTGCTCAGTCTATTTTTCTGCCTGCGTTTGTGTTTTCATCTTGTCTCACCGACAATATATGTTTGGGGGCTATCTATCTCTTTGGGGTCTGCTCCGGGGCAATTTAGATTTCCCCTTTCTTGCTTTAGGCTTAGTTAGCTCTCCGACTGTGTCGAGGCATCTAGGATCATCGTAGGCACGCTCCACGGCTACTGCTAGTTGTGTGGACAGGATCAGGGGTCTGCATCCACTTAGTTACCAACCTCTCTGGCTTTCTGTAGCTTAGCTTGGGCCTGCTATCCTCCTCGGTGCCCATTCATAACAGCACCCCATGGTATATAGCACAGCACCACATGGTATATAGCACACCACCATGGTATATAGCACAGCACCCCATGGTATATAGCACAGCCCACATGGTATATAGCACAGCACCACATGGTATACAGCACAGTACCACATGGTATACAGCACAGCCTCACATGGTATACAGCACAGCACCATGGTATACAGCACAGCCCCACATGGTATATAGCACAGCCCACATGGTATATAGCACAGGACCACATGGTATATTGCACAGCACCACATGGTATATAGCACACCACCATGGAATATAGCACAGCACCACATGGTATACAGCACAGCACCACATGGTATATAGCACAGCCCCACATGGTATACAGCACAGCCCCACATGGTATACAGCACAGCACCATGGTATACAGCACAGCCCCACATGGTATACAGCCCCGAGAATGGCCCCACAGTCCAGTACTGTTACATTAAAAAACACACTCACCTCTGCTAGTGCCCGCGCTGCTCCCGGCTCCTGTCTCATCGGCTGCTCTGCCTGGTACACAGTGAGAGCACTATGACGTCATCGCTCACCTGCCGTGTCCGAGCCAGAGCGAGGAATGATGGGAGAGGGAGCTGACGCTCTCTCCTCCATCATTGCTTTGAATTGTACCGGCATCTATGACGCAGGTATAGTTCAATGCGAAGCATAACACAGCACCACACGGTATATAGCACAGCACCACATGGTATATAGCACACCACCATGGTATATAGCACAGCACCACATGGTATATAGCAAACCACCATGGTATATAGCACAGCACCATAACCTCTCTGGTTTTCTGCAGCTTAGCTTGGTCTTGCTTTCTTCCTCGGTGACCCAATCATAACACTGCATGGTACATAGCACAGCACCACACAGTATATAGCACAGCACCACATGGTATATAGCACACCACCATGGTATATAGCACAGCATCACATGGTATCATGGTATATAGCACAGCCCACATGGTATATAGTACAGCACTACATGGTATGTAGCACAGCCCCACATGGTATATAGCACAGCACCACATGGTATATAGCACAGCACAACATGGTATACAGCACAGCCCCACATGGTATACAGCACAGCACCATGGTATACAGCACAGCCCCAAATGGTATACAGCACAGGACCACATAACACAGCATCATGGTATACAGCACAGCCCCACATGGTATATAGCACAGCACCACATGGTATATATCACACCACCATGGTTTATAGCACAGCACCACATGGTATATAGCACAGCCCACATGGTATATAGCACAGCACCACATGGTATATAGCACAGCCCCACATGGTATATAGCACAGCACCACATGGTATATAGCACAGCCCCACATGGTATACAGCACAGCCCCACATGGTGTACAGCACAGCCCCACATGTTATACAGCACAGCACCAGATGGTATACATAGTAACATAGTAACATAGTAACATAGTAATTAAGGTTGAAGGGAGACTTTAAGTCCATCTAGTTCAACCCATATCCTATCCTAACATGTTGATCCAGAGGAAGGCAAAAAAACCCCATGTGGCAACAGTAAGCTTCACATTGGGGAAAAAAATTCCTTCCCGACTCCACATACGGCAATCAGACTAGCTCCCTGGATCAACGCAATATTAAGGAGACTAGTGTATATACCCTGTAATATTATACTTTTCAAGAAAGGCATCCAGTCCAGCCTCACATGGTATATAGCACAGCACCACATGGTATACAGCACAGCACCACATGGTATACAGCACAGCCCACATGGTAAACAGCACAGCACCACATGGTAAACAGCACAGCACCACATGGTATACGGCACAGCCCCACATGGTATACAGCACAGCCCCACAAGGTATACAGTACAGCCCACATGGTATACAGCACAGCCCCACATGGTATACAGCACAGCACCACATGGTATATAGCACAGCCCCACATGGTATACAGCACAGCACCATATGGTATACAGCACAACACCATGGTATATAGCACAGCCCCACATGGTATACAGCACAGCACCACATGGTATATAGCACAGCCCCACATGGTATACAGCACAGCCCAACATGGTCTACAGCACAGCCCCACATGTTATACAGCACAGCACCACATGGTATACAGCACAGCACCACATGGTATACAGCACAGCCCCACAAGGTATACAGCACAGCACCACATGGTATATAGCACAGCACCACATGGTATATAGCACAGCCCCACCTGGTATATAGCACAGCCCCACCTGGTATATAGCACAGCCCCACATGGTATGCAGCACATCACCACATGGTATATAGCACAGCCCCACATGGTATACAGCACAGCTCCACATGGTATACAGCACAGCCCCACATGGTATACAGCCCCGAGAATGGCCCCACAGTCCAGTACTGTTACATTAAAAAACACACTCACCTCTGCTAGTGCCCATGCTGCTCCCGGCTCCTGTCTCATCGGCTGCTCTGCCTGGTACACAGTGAGAGCACTATGACGTCATCGCTCACCCGCCGTGTCAGAGGCAGAGCGGGGAATGATGGGAGAGGGAGCTGACGCTCTCTCCTCCATCATTGCTTTGAATTGTACTGGCATCTATGACGCAGGTATAGTTCAATGCGACGGTGGGGGGAGTTAGTGCTGGGGGCAGGCGTGCCCCTCTGCCTCACGGGCCCAATAGCGGCTGGGTGATGTGCCGCTAGCTGTGGGCCCCTGGGGAGCAGGGGCCATAGGCAGCTGCCTGGGTTGCCTGCCCCTAACGCCGGCCCTGCAAATACCGTAAATGCACTCAGCCAGCACAAACAGTGAATGCAGTCAGCTATCGCAAAAAGTGAATGCAGTCAGCCAGCACAAACTGTGAATGCTGTCAAGAAAAAAGAGGGGGAGAAGCCAGCGCTGCTTGTGGTCAGAACGTAATACATAAAGTGTGAAAACACACATAGGTTTCAATCTGTATTCAAAAATGAGACATTTAGCAAAAAATTGATCAATTGTTTGAGCTACCCCGCCACGTCAAGGCAGTCTCGTATGGGGAGTCCTACTCTACGTTTTTTATGTTCGCTGTGCCATTACGGCCTCCTAAATGTATAAAAGCAAGACCTCATTACATGCACACTGTACCTCAAGCATTTCAGAATCGCTCCTTGTGATGGATTAGGCTGCTGTGCACACACACGGCAGCCCCACCCTGCCCCAAGCTTTATTTAATTGTGCACCTGTGTCTGGACCAACATCGCCCTTCATCTATGTTTGCTGGTCAGGCAATGTGTGGAGGCCATTCCTGATATGTCTGTGTTCAGACCTGGTTGGCCTTCATCTGCACTTGCTTCATCTGGCTTCATGGGAGCGATCCAGTAAATGTTCAGGTACAGATTGCACTTGATGTGGTCATGCTCTAAGTGTATTTAGGAGGCCGTAATGGCACAGCATTTATTAAAAATATATAAAGTAGGACCCCCCATATGAGATTGCCTTGGCGCGGCGGGGTGGCTCAATTGAATTGATCAATTTTTTTGCTAAATATCTCATTTTTGAATACAGCTAGACATTATGTGCATATGCACTCTAATTAATGCGTCCTAACCTTAAGCAGTGCTGGCTTCCCCCCCTTTTTTCTTGTTGTTGGTTTGTGGCTGACCACCACTGTTGCCGTGCACGCTTGGTTATGTCTACCATAATTTTCTGTGTTCATTGTGATGGATTAGGCTGCTGTGCACACACACGGCAGCCCCACCCTGCCCCAAGCTTTATTTAATTGTGCACCTGTGTCTGGACCAACATCGCCCTTCATCTATGTTTGCTGGTCAGGCAATGTGTGGAGGCCATTCCTGATATGTCTGTGTTCAGACCTGGTTGGCCTTCATCTGCACTTGCTTCATCTGGCTTCATGGGAGCGATCCAGTAAATGTTCAGGTACAGATTGCACTTGATGTGGTCATGCTCTAAGTGTATTTAGGAGGCCGTAATGGCACAGCATTTATTAAAAATATATAAAGTAGGACCCCCCATATGAGATTGCCTTGGCGCGGCGGGGTGGCTCAATTGAATTGATCAATTTTTTTGCTAAATATCTCATTTTTGAATACAGCTAGACATTATGTGCATATGCACTCTAATTAATGCGTCCTAACCTTAAGCAGTGCTGGCTTCCCCCCCTTTTTTCTTGTTGTTGGTTTGTGGCTGACCACCACTGTTGCCGTGCACGCTTGGTTATGTCTACCATAATTTTCTGTGTTCATTGTGATGGATTAGGCTGCTGTGCACACACACGGCAGCCCCACCCTGCCCCAAGCTTTATTTAATTGTGCACCTGTGTCTGGACCAACATCGCCCTTCATCTATGTTTGCTGGTCAGGCAATGTGTGGAGGCCATTCCTGATATGTCTGTGTTCAGACCTGGTTGGCCTTCATCTGCACTTGCTTCATCTGGCTTCATGGGAGCGATCCAGTAAATGTTCAGGTACAGATTGCACTTGATGTGGTCATGCTCTAAGTGTATTTAGGAGGCCGTAATGGCACAGCATTTATTAAAAATATATAAAGTAGGACCCCCCATATGAGATTGCCTTGGCGCGGCGGGGTGGCTCAATTGAATTGATCAATTTTTTTGCTAAATATCTCATTTTTGAATACAGCTAGACATTATGTGCATATGCACTCTAATTAATGTGTCCTAACTAGTGTTGAGCATTCCGATACCGCAAGTATCGGGTATCGGCCGATACTTGCTGTATCGGAATTCCGATACCGACTTCCGATATTTTTTCAATATCGGAATTCGGCATCGGAATCGGAAGTTCAGTTGATTGACGGCCTGACGTCATCATGATGCGCGGTGTGTGCGCATCATGATGCGCCGTCATTTCGGGCCTTCCGGGGGTCTCTGCCGGCCTGCCGGGGGGCTGTGCCGGCCTGCCGGGGGGCTGTGTGGACTGCCCGGGGTCTCTGCCGGCCTGCCGGGGGGCTGTGCCGGCCTGCCGGTGGTCTGTGCACCCTGTGGGGGTCTGTACCGGCCTGCCGGGGGGCTGTGCCGGCCTGCCGGGGGGCTGTGCTGATGTCCGGGGGTCTGTGCAAGCATCGTCCGATGGGACTACAAGTCCCATCGGGCGATGCCTGCTACCATGACAGTGATTGACACATTAGCCAATGATGGGACAGTAGTAGTCCCATCATCCGGCTAATGTGTTAAATGTTAAAAAAAAAAAAAAAAAAAATACTACATACATACTACATGCATGCTACATACATACTACATGCTACATACATACTACATATATACTACATACATACTACATACATGCTACATACATACTACATGCATGCTACATACATACTACATGCTACATACATACTACATGCATGCTACATACATACTACATATATACTACATACATACTACATACATGCTACATACATACTGCATGCTACATACATACTACATACATACTACATGCATGCTACATACATACTACATATATACTACATGCATGCTACATACATACTACATGCTACATACATACTACATATATACTACATACATACTACATACATGCTACATACATACTGCATGCTACATACATACTACATACATACTACATACATACTACATGCATGCTACATACATACTACATGCATGCTACATACATATTACATGCATGCTACATGCATGCTACATACATACTACATGCTACATACATACCACATACATACTACATACATACTACATACTACATATATACTACATGCATGCTACATACATACTACATGCTACATACATACCACATACATACTACATACATACTACATACTACATATATACTACATGCATGCTACATACATACTACATGCTACATACATACCACATACATACTACATACATACTACATGCTACATACATACTACATATATACTACATGCATGCTACATACATACTACATGCTACATACATACCACATACATACTACATACATGCTACATATATACTACATGCATGCTACATACATACTACATATATACTACATGCATGCTACATACATACTACATATATACTACATGCATGCTACATACATACTACATGCTACATGCATGCTACATACATACCACATATATACTACATACATACAATACATTCATACAATACATACATAGACATACAGTACATATAACATAGAGTAACATACTTACCAATACTTGTCACATTGTTCCCCGAAGCCATTGTCTTTCCGGAATAAATATTAACATAACAAACCACAAAAATACTCACCCACGATCCGAAGCAGTCCACGAGTGTGTCCCACGACGATCTTGGGTAGAGAACTGCAGCATCAGATGATGCTGCCGTTCTCTACGGGCTGCAGGAATCCAATGACGGAAGGTAGGTATCCTTCCGCACTGTATTCCTCCGCCACTTAAAAAAAAAAAAGTCCCTAGTCTCACTTTATGCCATTGCTGCGTGTAGTGCATGTAGTATGTATGTAGCATGCATGTAGTATATATGTAGTATGTATGTAGCATGTAGTATGTATGTAGCATGCATGTAGTATATATGTAGTATGTATGTAGCATGTAGTATGTATGTAGCATGCATGTAGTATGTATGTAGCATGCATGTAGTATGTATATGGTATGTATGTAGCATGTAGTATGTATGTAGCATGCATGTAGTATATATATGTTATGTATGTGGTATGTATGTAGCATGCATGTAGCATGCATGTAGTATGTATGTAGTATGTATGTAGTATATCTGTAGTATGTATGTAGCATGTAGTATGTATGTAGTATGTATGTAGCATGCATGTAGCATGCAGTATGTATGTAGCATGCATGTAGTATATATGTAGTATGTATGTAGCATGTAGTATGTAGCATGCATGTAGTATATATGTAGTATGTAGCATGTAGTATGTATGTAGCATGCATGTAGTATATATGTAGTATGTATGTTGCATGTAGTATGAATGTAGCATGTATGTAGTATGTAGTATGAATGTAGCATGTATGTAGTATGCATGTTGTATGTATGTAGCATGTAATTTTTTTTTTTTTTTTACATTTAACACATTAGCCGGATGATGGGACTACTACTGTCCCATCATTGGCTAATGTGTCAATCACTGTCATGGTAGCAGGCATCGCCCGATGGGACTTGTAGTCCCATCGGACGATGCCTGCACAGACCCCCGGAGCCTGCACAGCCCCCCGGCAGGCCGGCACAGCCCCCCGGCAGGCCGGCACAGCCCCCCGGAGCCTGCACAGCCCCCCGGCAGGCCGGCACAGCCCCCCGGCAGGCCGGCACTGCCCCCCGGAGCCTGCACAGCCCCCCGGCAGGCCGGCACAGACCACCGGAGCCTGCACAGACCCCCCTGGCAGGCCGGCACAGCCCCCCGAAAGGCCCGTACAGACCCCAGAGAGGCTGTACAAGGGCAGGAAAGGGTTTTTCTTATTCCGATACCGGAAGTCCCATAGACTTGAATGGGACTTCCGGTATCGGAATCGGCGATACCGATACTTTTTTTAAAGATCGGCCGATACCATCCGATACGATACTTTGAAGTATCGGACGGTATCGCTCAACTCTAGTCCTAACCTTAAGCAGTGCTGGCTTCCCCCCCTTTTTTCTTGTTGTTGGTTTGTGGCTGACCACCACTGTTGCCGTGCACGCTTGGTTATGTCTACCATAATTTTCTGTGTTCATTGTGATGGATTAGGCTGCTGTGCACACACACGGCAGCCCCACCCTGCCCCAAGCTTTATTTAATTGTGCACCTGTGTCTGGACCAACATCGCCCTTCATCTATGTTTGCTGGTCAGGCAATGTGTGGAGGCCATTCCTGATATGTCTGTGTTCAGACCTGGTTGGCCTTCATCTGCACTTGCTTCATCTGGCTTCATGGGAGCGATCCAGTAAATGTTCAGGTACAGATTGCACTTGATGTGGTCATGCTCTAAGTGTATTTAGGAGGCCGTAATGGCACAGCATTTATTAAAAATATATAAAGTAGGACCCCCCATATGAGATTGCCTTGGCGCGGCGGGGTGGCTCAATTGAATTGATCAATTTTTTTGCTAAATATCTCATTTTTGATTACAGCTAGACATTATGTGCATATGCACTCTAATTTATGCGTCCTAACCTTAAGCAGTGCTGGCTTCCCCCCCTATTTTCTTGTGAATGCTGTCAGTCAGCACAAGCAGTGAATGGATTTTGGATTGTTGAATTGTGACTGAGGCTGTGGACAGATGTCTTTTTTACTGATAACAAGATTCAATTTAGCCCCTTTTACATGACATCCTGGGGCCACGGACCGGGTCACTGCCACTGTGACATTTCCCATTGAAGTTAACGGGCCCGGTGCCAAGTATCGCACGGCCTCTGGGGCGCGTCACCATTACTACAGGTAATGAGTGGAGGACAGAGGAGCCTCTTAGGTACAGGTCTGTGAGAGCCTGAAATCTTGCATGTTTTTAGGTGACCAAATACTTAGTTTCCACAATAATTTGAAAAATAAATCTTACCAAATCAGACAGGGTGATTTTCTGGATTTGATTTCTCATTTTGACTCTCATAGTTGTGGTCTACCTATTATGTCAATTACAGGCCTCTTTTTTTAAGTGGGAGAACTTCCACAATTGTTGGCTGACTAAATACTTTTTTCCCACTGTATGTAGTAGAGGAAGAAAGATTTTTGTTGGAGCAGCTAAAGGATTATGCTGAAGATTGTCTCTACCTGGAGCATAGATGTTTCTCTGTCCCCAATCACGACGAATATAATGTTCTACTGTATTTCTACTGTCCCATAAACACAAGAAGCAACAGAATTTTGTGAAACCTCCTTGCATTTCCATTAGCAGACCAATCACTTTCAAATCACAGATATTCCATTGATGATGCTTATATTGTATAGCATCCAAAACAACTGACAGATTTTCATAACTTTCCTTTAGATTTGTTCAGAGCGGCCCATCACGTTCACTAATCAAAGTCATTCTATGTGTAAGTGTGCATGTGTAGTCCATTCACTATCTCCATCCATCCTTCACTCCCTCAAGATGGCTGGACCAACTTTGTAAATACACCATTGTAAATACACACCTGTACTTTGTATCTCCCCCACCTCATTGTAGATTGTACGCTCTCACGAGCAGGGTCGTCTTATTTTGCTTTAATTATTGTATTGTTAACGTTGTTACTTATGACTTGTGTCTTGAAACAGTTAAACTGTAAAGTGCTGCGGAATATGTTGGCGCTATATAAATAAAAATTATTATTATTTTTATTTAGATGACATGAGTGAGCAATAGGGATTGATGGTTTCATATTTCCATTGTGAAGCAACACTGCTTTCAAACTTCTTTTGGATGAGTCAATAAACATTCGCCAATCTGCAACAAAATACTCTTGGTTCAGTTCTTCAAAGTGGACATTCACATTGTTACAGTACACCATTGGTCCATCAACTGTGAGAAATTATGTTAAAGTGTTACTTCTGTTTCGGTAATAACACAGTTTGACATCATCATGAAGAAGATTCTTCTGTTTCAACCTAAATGCAAGAAGTTCAGCATTATCTTTTGACAATGAAACGTCTCTGATGAGATCTTTTAATTCATGTTAAGTAAAGCATTCTGGCTGCTCGGCTGCTCCATCAGGTACATACTCATCTTGACTTGAGGTCTCCATATCTTTGCCAGTAGCTTCAGCTCCATAGTCTTCATATTCTACTTCATTTTCATCCAATCCAGACAATGGTGGTACATGAACTGGCAAGGTACCATCATGTGGAACTGGCCTAATCACAGATTAACGCTCAGGGTAATTAATCTTATGTTTGTTATTTGTAGAAAAGCCTTTCAGTTTGACAAAACAAAAGTAGCAGTCATCACTATCATTTTTTGGTTCTGCCCAAATCATGGGAACAGCAAATGGCATAGCCACTTTCCTCATATTCAGCCAGTCACGAAGACCATTTGAACAACTTGAGCATATCACATGAGGGGCCCAGCTTCTGTCTTGATCACCAAGTGGACCCTTAAAGTACATCTGGTACATCTTTTTAAAGGGAATCTGTCACCCCTTTTTTGAGATATCATACAATGATATCATTCAATTGTGTGTCACATAAGGATTCTCTTAGTACTTTTGCTTCCCCCTGACCCGCACCTTTCATGCATAAATACTTTTTTTATATCGGTTCAGATGCATGTAAACTGCCGCTGTCCGGTCCGCTGGGCGGGGCTTATTCACCTGCCCCCCCCTGTCTTGCTCTATGCATTTCTTCCTGTGTAGAGCAAGACAGGGAGGGGGGAGCAGTTGAATAAGCCCCGCCCAGCGGACAGGACAGCGGCAGTTTACATACATCTGAACCGATATAAAAAAGGTATTTATGCATGAAAGGTGCGGGGTCAGGGGGAAGCAAAAGTACTAAGAGAATCCTTATGTGACACACAATTGAATGAAATCATTATATGATATCTCAAAAAAGGGGTGACACATTCCCTTTAATATCATGAGTGATTGAACGTACTTGGCCATTTGGTGTAAAAGAACCACACACACATAGCAGAGTCTGTTCGGATGATTAATACGCTGTCGGGGTATTTTTCTCCTTTAAATCAGATCAAACAGTAGAGTAAGTTAAGTTCAATGGTGGTGACAAACTAAAAAAACATGTGATGAGCAGACCCACTATATGTAGATATTTCCTCAGAGATGACAGAGGCAGCTTGTAGTTAGAACTGATGTTACTGGAGGTAATCTGGTAGATAACTATATACAGTTGTGAGGTAAACGGGTCAGACTATTCCTTACAGATGAACATTGGCAGACAGGCAGGTTCTCAGTGTGATATCGGCTGCTTTCAGGTTCTCTCTCTCTGTGGAGACCCTCACTCAGTTACACCTCTGTGGCTGAACCGTTTTCTTCCCTCTGAGGCAACTAACCCTCCCAGAAATGCAGTAAAAATCCTCCCACAATGGCTGCTGTCTGCTGACTTCCCTTCTATTTCCATGTGGCAGGGCTTAGATCCCTGTAGAGGCCTGTCTCCTGTCAGCGTCTCACATGCCAGTCCTTGCTGCCATCACCATCCTTTTCTGACTGACTCAAATCTTACCGCCTCACAACAGTTAGCTCCTCCCCATAACGTGAATTTCCAAGAAGCAGTCAATGGTTGACTGCACTGTCAATACTCCTTTCCGTAAAATTCACTAAAACCTTTACTGGTGTTTTCCCTGTAAGAAAATTCACAGGTAAGGCAAGCAAATAAATGGGATAACATAGGAAAAACCACATATATTGAAAATGCGGAAATAATGTAATAACAAAAATACTTTTATCTCAGAAACTATATGTGATAGAGCAAAACTAAGCATATTTTTGGAATCAGCACGTCAAACTCCATAAAACAGACATATTACCTTTGCTGTTAATTTTTTTGCGTTGACCAGTGAATTGTAATTGAGTAATCATAGAAGCATCTGTCTAAAAGATCTAAAAACACTGAGCAGCACGCTTTGTGAAAACTATTAAATATGAAGCATCTTATGGGGCGAATTATATATGGAGCATCTTATGGGGCCAATTACATAAGGAGCAGTATATGCGGCTCATTATATATGGAGCATCTTATTGGACCAATTATATATGGAGCATTATAGGAGGCCTATTCTATTTGGAGCAATATATGGGGCCCGTCATATACTGGAGCATTATATGATGCCCATCATATACTGTATGGTGCATTATATGGGGTCTATTCTGTATGGAGCAATATATGGAACACATTACACTGTATGGAGGACTATATGGTACCCATAATACTGTACGAAGCATTATATGGGGCTCATTATTCTGTATGGAGCATTATATGGGGCTCATTATTCTGTATGGAGCATGATATGGGGCTCATTCTTCTGTATGGAGCAATAAGTAGAGCTCATTATACTGTATGGAGCAATATATGGGGCTCATTATTCTGTATGGAGCAATATATGGGGCTGAGTATTCTGTATGGAGGACTATGTGGTGCCCATAATACTGTATGGAGGACTATACTGTCCAGTTTCTGAGCTATTGATATCACTCATGTAATGCAAGAAATAAGTGATATCTTTAGCACTGTACTATACCTATATTTCTCTGTCATATCTGTACATCATGAATTGTGATATGTGTTAAAGGGGCCTTCTCAGACTCTTTTGTCCGGGATCAACAAAAGCCTGGAGCCGGCCCAGGGTATGCGTTGGCTGACTGCATTCACTTTTTGCATTGGCTGGCTTGGTTCTCTGCCAGCATTGGTTGTGCTGGCTGACTGCATTCTCAGCCTTCACTTTTTGTGCTGGCTGACTGTTATAACTGCTTTCATCATTTGTGCTGTCTGACTGCAATCACTGAGTTTACTATTTGTGCAGGCTAACTGTGTTCATGGAATGCACTTTTCACTCTGACAAAGATGGCACCTGCTCTTTGTGCTGGCGCTGCAAACTCTTTTTTCTGCTCTCTGCATCTGCTCAGATTCAAACATCACATCAGCTCCTTGTGCCATCTCCACCCCCTCTGCTAAGAACTGGCTGTGTTGGCGCAGAACGCAGCCAGTACTTAGTAAAGAGAATGGCGCCAGCACAGGGGGCAGCTGCCATCTTAGATTTTGAGCTCTGTTACACACATTAACACGGTCTCAAAAGGCTTTCCACTTTCCCCGTATGGAGAGCTGGTTGAAGCAGTGTTGAATAGAGTTGAGCGACTTTGGTCGGATCGGGTTCATGAAACAAAATTTGTTACAGATGAAACTGGTCCGACTAGGGCAAAAAAAAGTCGGAGTTTCGTGTGAAACCTGACCCCAATGCAAGTCAATGGGGATTAAAAGTCGGCATTGAGTGGATGAATGTCATCCACTCAATGCCGACTTTTATTTCCCATTGACTTGTATTGGGGTCGGGTTTCGCACGAAACTCCAACTTTTTTTGCCTTAGTCGGACCAGTTTCATCTGAAGCAAATTTTGTTTCATGAAACCCGATCTGACCAAAGTCGCTCAACTCTAGTGTTGAAGTATGTCCAAGCCTCTTGGGCCGCATAGAATGAAATGGCGGGGCCAAATTCAGACCGATGACCTTGAGTGTGACACCTATTCAAAATAAATAGGCAATAATTCTCACATACACCTCCAAAATCTTGTAGGAACCCTTCACTGAAGAGCAGAAACTGTTATAGCTGCAAAAGGGGGAACAACTCATATTAATGCCTATGGATTTAGAATGGGAGGTCATAAAAGCTCCTGTAGCTGTAATGTGTAGGCATCCCAATAATTTTATCCAAATAATATACAAACAGTATATTTTTAGAACAAGTCAAGTAGGTTTGGGTTTATCTAGAAACATGTAATGATAGATTCCTTCTGACCCAGTAAATTGTAAGCTACATGTGAAATACCAGAGAGGTACAACAAAAGATTGTTGTGTCCAGGATGAATGAGGAATTTTCAACATTCCCGTGCTCTGTTATAAAGGTTATCACCCTGCTCATTCTTGCATTCCCATCCCAGTATAAATGACCTTTTAATACTGTCAGGTGACTACTGCTATGGCTCGATGAATTTTTAAAATATTTTTAATAGTATGTTTAATAATCATTAAAATAAAATATTGAAATTGACATTCCCTTGAATCTGTTTCCATCTTTCTATAGCCACTGCCCGATGGACAAAAGTAGTAGAAGGAAGGAGGTACCCTATACATTTTTCACATATGGAGAGCAAAAACCCATGCTCCCCTTCATAATATCAATCCACTCTTCATAATATTAAAGAGAATCTGTCACCAAATTAATATTGCTCGGTGGCTAGTAGACAAGTTTAAACATTTATTCCTAGTCGTAAATGGATCTCCGTCACTGGGAAAATCATCCTTGAATCTTTATGTAAATGAAGTTGCAAATTGGACAGAAAATTCCTAGTTACTGAACTTATCATCCACATTATTCCTCACCTAACACCTCCCCAATGTTCTCGAATCTCGATTGACTTCTCTTCTTGATGCCCATAAATCCTCCACATCTTTATGGTCATGAAAATTATGATATCATATGTTCTGAAAGGTCCTGGCTTTAGGACAGGCCTGCATAAAATACTGCCTGTGGAGAGGGCAGTGCGAGGGGAATATTTTGTGCAGGAAGTGTCATGCTCCTGGGTTCAAACCCTTGCTCTTGTATTTGGTTGTCGAATTCTCTCTCCGACCCACTGCAGACATACCTTTTCCTCAGGTGTTTTAGCTCTGTTAATCTGGCTTTAGCCTATTTAGCTAAAATGGGAGAGTCACCATCCCTTTCCACTTAAAACTGTCATTCCTAAAGGGCATTCCTATGCCTTAGGGGGAACTGCTTATCTCTCCATGATTTTAACACACAAGCCAGAGAGTTTACGGGAATATTTCAGAGATGTGGTTATCCTAAACGGGTCCTTCATTGTGATTCTGATCATGCATTGGCAACACCAAGATGTGAAATTTTGGTTCCATGGAAAAAGAAAGATGAGGACCAACGTATTCCCCTTCCCTAGCAAATATTGTTGTGTCTCGATGGGAAGAATTATATATTTACAATGATAATAATATTCATAGTCACAATATTGTATGGTATGGTCGCTTCATCGACGACCTCCTCCTAGTATGGGGGGGCACACAGGAGGAGGCCGTCGCATTTACCGATCATAACAATAACAATGCATTTAATTTAAAATGTACCTTTTCTTACCATTCTAATAATATTAATTTCCTTGATTTACAACTAACAGATGTGAAAAATCAAGCAGTAATTATATCTCCGTTTAGAAAACCGACAGCAAGTATTTCTATGAGTATACTTACAGCCACATCTTGCCATCCAACTCATGTAATAAATAACATTCCATATGGATAATTAATTAGAACTAGATGTAACTGTTCCCTAGAACAAACATTTGTAACATAATCAGAAAAAACATGGTCTAGATTAATAATGAAAAGAGGTTACCCAAGATGGTCACTTAAAAAAGCACAAAAATTGTTTCTGCTATAGATAGGGAAAATTTGTTGGTTGACAAAAATAAAGATAAATTCAGGAATAATAACATTGCTGCATTCTCCACAAATTATGGTATACGTTATCAAGAGATTTTTAATATTATTAAAAAAATATACACTGATGCTGAATCAAGATTTGAAACTTAGGGAAATTTTTAAAAATAACATCTGTTTTGTAGCTAAACGAGCACCCACTCTAGGATCCAGCATATCCCCATGTTTATTTCTTGGCCAACCAGAAGAAAAACGTGGATGAATACGAAAGGGTTTTTTTTTAAATGCGGAGCAAACTGTAGTAAAGCATGTGAACATGTGCTTAAAACAAAAGAATTTCATTCTATTTATAATTCATCAGTTCATCCAACACAAGATTTCATTAACTGCAATACCCCCTATGTTGTATATGTTATTGAATGTACGAAATGCAAAGTACAATACACGGAATGCACAACCTTTCCGTTAAAAACCTGTTTAAGATGACAACTTTCTGATGCCACGAACATTTCAGCTGTAGGTATTCCAGCAGCATTGAAGCATTTTGCAAAAGATAATAAGGAAATATGATTTTTTTCAGATTCTATGGCATAGAAAAAGTTTATAAACCACAGAGAGGTGGAAATTATAAAAGGAAATTACAGAATAGAGAATTCTATTGGATGTTTATCTTAGATACCCGTACCCCACATGGTTTAAATGCCAGACATGATTTTATCACACAATATTATTTTTTGCTAATACTGGATATTTACTTGAGTCAGTCTATTTCTCTATCTCTATATTTTTTTATATGTAAATTTATTGATTATAACTGTGTGTTTTGTACCTTACATTTAGTATCGGTATATATACGCCCATATTATTCTGATTGGCAGAATTAATTATATGCAAATAGTCTACCAATGAGACATCATGGAACTACTATATATTTGTGGACAATATGCCTGTATCTTAGATCATGAATAAGACTTAATGTCGAAACGCGTTGATCGCGTTGATCAAGGCTCTGAGCCAGTGTGTGTATAGTGCTGGACACCATTTGTATGGTATATTTTTATTTTTTGAATTAAAAGTTATTTTTTACCTTCACGGCTCACTGGACACATCTAACTTTAATTGGATTCAGCTGTGGTTGCTTCGCTCTTGTCTGTGCGAGGTGTCGCATGCAAGCTGGAGGTCAAGACAGGAGGATGCGGTGAGCTGACTTTCTTGTGTTTTTAACAAATTAGGTATGTTATTATGTGGAGCCACAAATGTACAACCTTCCTGTGTAGGGGCACAAATGAAATACATTACTGTGTGATGGGCACAAAGATCATTTTTATTATTGCTGAGGTCACATCTAGCATTATTAATATTGTGTTGGGGTACAAGTAGCATTATTGTTGTGTGGAGGCACAAAAGTGGTAGTATTGTTATGTGGAGACAGACTAAACAGTACTACCAAGTGGGGGCACATATTGGCCACTATTTCCATGTGACAGCACAAATGGGCACTATTATTATGTGGAAGTACAGATTGAGTGCTATATCCATGTGAAAGCACAAAAGAGGCACAGAGAGGACACTAACCAAATGTGTAGGCACTACTACAATGTGGGAGTACAGTGGATGCATTATTATGTTATATTCTCCTTCTGCTTTCCCTTTTGTATTATGTTGCTGATTAAATATAAGCTGGATGAACCGTTGTATTAGACAGAACTTGAGTCTCTTGTAGATTAATTTATATTGAGTAATTGTGACAACACGGCATTTTATCTTAATTAACCAGACTTATATTTTCAGCTACCAGGAGGAATAGACTATTATCTATATGTTGACTTTTCAATTTATGTGTTTTTCTTTTCAGTTTGTCAAGAGTCTGAAATGTTGACTCTTCTTTCATGCAAAGTCATTGAACAATGATGTTTGCTGATATGCTGATTACACATTGTCCAGGCCATTAAGTTTGTTGATTTGCTAAACAGAGGAGGAAAACATATGCAAATCGATTACATATTCAAACAATGTGAGTTGGTCTCATCACCATTCTTCCCCTTTACCTTTCAATGCTGGCATGAAGGTTATTTGTTAACTATAAAAAGGATAGATACATCCATAAACAGAGATACCTCCAGACATCAAAAAATCCAAAGAACCAGGTACTCTTTACAAGACAGCAGCCAAGACATCATGGCTCCATCACGAGGGACACAGATTTGACATTCTACAGGATGTCAGCTTAGGGCACCAGGACTCCAGCTGAAAGAATACAGATTTGGTCCATTGACCATCACTGAACCATGGCTACGTTTGGGGTAGTCAGGATTTGGACCCTCTGGTCACCTGAGCCCCATGAATACGTTTGTGAACACCAGGGATGGGATTCACTGGTCATCTGGCTCCATGGAGATGTTTGTAAAAACCAGGTTGTGAACCTCCAGTCAACTAGCCTTGTAACCCAATGGACTGTCATCTTCCTAAGCTTGTCGTTACCTCTTCTCTGTGTGTATGCCACAAGTGGGTTAATAGGCCCTGGAAGCTCTGAAGTAACAGTTGTTCTTATCGAAGTCAGCTAAAGGGTGAGACTGTAGTTTTCACCTTCTTGGGTATTTTGCTGGGACTATTCCAGGTGTTATTAGCCTATTTTTGTGGTTCAATAAGTTATTGCCACACTGCTTTACCCTCACCCTGTGTTGTCTGAGTAGTTTTATTCCCACGGTGATAAGAGAGTGGGCATTGAGTGGGATGATCTCTGGTCCATGCGGTTTCAGCTAGTGGACCAGGGCACCTGTGTCTCTACACCCTATATTAGGCAGAACGATTTTTAAGAGGAAATGTGGCCTGATGATACACATCACCTGATCTTCTTCATCCAATAAGCATTCACGTTTATACAGCTTGAAGTTGAAAAATCTGCACAATAATGATGATGTGGTCAGAATACGTGCCTAATAATTCTGAACCCTGTGTATAGTCTCATAGTATAGTCATGGAATATTGATGATGACCAACCTCCACACAATATAATCTTTGACTCACTGGAAATTTCTTAAGTTCTATTCTTAATTCTCCCACTTCCCTTTCTACAGCTTTGGGATATCTTCTAAAAGTAGAAACAATAAAGAAGGAACAATCTGTTTTTTTTTGGGAAATCTTACATTCCACTGGATTCAATGGTTAACTACTAGAAACTCCCTAATAATGGCTTCAACATAAATTTTTCTATATAGTTTCCTGGCAAGTATTAAAGATAAGAATTTTATTCAATAAAACCCTAAAAAAGGGGGTTTTACTGTCCTATCAACCCCCTTATCCATAGGACAGTATTCTGTACCCCAATGATCACTAGGAGGAAATGTTTTGGTCCAGGATAGCCAACAATCTGTGATTGCACAGATAGTCTAAAAATGGATTACACTTATTATTTTACTTTTCACAGTCAGTATCTCAACCTTTAGAAATATACAATCATGTAAAAAAAAAGTACGAGCACCCCATGGAAAGTGGGCTTCAACAGAGAACTAAGATGGCAGCCATTAGAGTTTCATCAGTGCCATGTTTGCAATGACAATCCATCGGCATCATGCAGTATATTGCAGAAGGTGAGGTAATAAGAGCCGGTGCACGATCGCAACAGCAATTAATCCATTTAATGCCACCGTGAGTGATTGACAGTAGCAGTATTTAATGGTTAAAAAGCATAGATTAGGGCTAGTTCCAGAAAGATTCTCTCTCTGTTTCACAGCCACCATCTGCCATTTATGGTGCGGGTTCAGCTATTGAGTCTGTTCCATACACTGGCACCAGTCTTGTGAAGCATTATCAGGCTGTAAGGTCTATTTTTAGGTGGACTTCAAGATAATCAGACATTATCTTCTCATAAAATGAAAAATTCATTGTGCATTCTGAGGTGGGTACAATGACCACTTGTTGATGCAGAAAGCAACTCTAATCAAGACAATCACTAACGCCATGCTTTACATTTAATTTACATTTAGTATCAGATTTTTCTGGTGAACTGATGTCTTCTGCTACTGTGACCAAAATGTTTGCCTCATCTGCCCAGAACACATTGTTCCAGAAGCTTTGCAGATGTTCATGTGGAAACATTAGTCTTATACTAATGGTCTTGGTATTACAGGAATTTACAGGAACTGGAGGCTTTTTGCCAAGAAGAGTGGGCAGCTTTACCATTTGAGAGAATAAAGAACCTCATCCACAACTACCACAAAAGACTTCAAGCTGTCATTGATGTTAGAAGGGGCAATACAATGTATTAAGAAATGGGGTATGTGAACTTTTGATCAGGGTCATTTGTATGTTTTGGGTTGTCATTATGATTTAAAAAGAGAAAACACAGTGGTTTGACAATAAATGGCTTCACCCAACCACTAACCATGAGTGGAGAAAAAGATTTGGTGTTATCATTCAAATTGTCTGATAAAAGACCAATAAAGAAAAAATTCTGCGGGGGTTTGTAAACTTTTGAGCACAACTGTACCAAATAAAATATCTTTGGTAACTGTATATGCATGGTAACTCATAATTGTGGTCCATCTATCAGTTGAATTTGCGTTCGAATTGATAGCAAAAATAAAGTTGCATTTTCAGCCATCAAATCAGATTAAATTGTTAGCAAAAAAAATTGGTGCTCATTTAATAGACGACTCACATATGCAGACAACTACAGTTGTGGCCAAAAGTATTGACACCCCTGCAATTTTGTCAGATAATACTCAGGTTCTTCCTGAAAATGATTGCAAACAAAAATTCTTTGGTATTATTATCTTCATTTAATTTGTCTTAAATGAAAAAACACAAAAAGAATTGTCCTAAAGCCAAATTGGATATAATTCCACATCAAACATAAAAAAGAGGGTGGACAAAAGTATTGGCACTGTTCGAAAAATCATGTGATGCTTCTCTAATTTGTGTAATTAACAGCACCTGTAACTTACCTGTGGCACCTAACAGGTGATGGCAATAACTAAATCACACTTGCAGCCAGTTGACATGGATTAAGGTTGACTCAACCTCTGTCCTGTGTCCTTGTGTGTACCACATTGAGCATGGAGAAAAGAAAGAAGACCAAAGAACTGTCTGAGGACTTGAGAAACCAAATTGTGAGGAAGCATGAGCAATCTCAAGGCTACAAGTCCATCTCCAAAGACCTGAATGTTCCTGTGTCTACTGTGCGCAATGTCATCAAGAAGTTTAAAGCCCATGGCACTGTGGCTAACCTCCCTAGATGTGGACGGAAAAGAAAAATTGACAAGAGATTTCAACGCAAGATTGTGTGGATGTTGGATAAAGAACCTCGACTATAATCCAAATAAGATCAAGCTGCCCTGCAGTCCGAGGGTACAACAGTGTCAACCCATACTATCCGTCGGCGTCTGAATGAAAAGGGACTGTAGGAGTAGGAGACCCAGGAAGACCCCACTTCTTACCCCAAGACATAAAAAAGCCAGGCTGGAGTTTGCCAAAATTTACCTGAAAAAGCCTAAAACGTTTTGGAAGAATGTTCTCTGGTCAGATGAGACAAAAGTAGAGTTTTTTGGGCAAAGGCATCAACATAGAGTTTACAGGAGAAAAAAAAGAGGCATTCAAAGAAAAAAACACGGTCCCTACAGTCAAACATAGTGGAGGTTCCCTGATGTTTTGGGGTTGCTTTGCTGCCTCTGGCACTGGACTGCTTGACCGTGTGCATGGCATTATGAAGTCTGAAGACTACCAACAAATTTTGCAGCATAATGCAGGGCCCAGTGTGAGAAAGCTGGGTCTCCCTCAGAGGTCATGGGTCTTCCAGCAGGACAATGACCCAAAACACACTTCAAAAAGCACTAGAACATGGTCTAAGAGAAAGCACTGGAGACTTCTAAGGTGGCCAGCAATGAGTCCAGACCTGAATCCCATAGAACACCTGTGGAGAGATCTAAAAATGGCAGTTTGGAGAAGGCACCCTTCTAATATCAGGGAACTGGAGCAGTTTGCCAAAGAACAATGGTCTAAAATTCCAGCAGAGCATTGTAACAAACTCATTGATGGTTACCGGAAGCGGTTGGTCGCAGTTATTTTGGCTAAAGGTTGTGCAATCAAGTATTAGGCTGAGGGTGTCAATACTTTTGTCTGGCCCATTTTTGGAGATTTGTGTGAAATGATCAATGTTTTGCTTTTTGCTTCATTCTCTTTTGTGTTTTTCATTTAAGACAAATTAAATGAAGGTAATAATACCAAAGAATTTGTGTTTGCAATCATTTTCAGGAAGAAACTGAGTATTATCCGACACAATTGCAGGGGTGTCAATACTTTTGGCCACAACTGTATATGGGGGAAAAATATTGTTTATACAATCGTTCATGTCCCCATATAACATCATATTGTCAGCAGCATTTCCCCTGTTTACATGAGTGTTGTGCTACCGACAACGATGATTTTTATGCCAGCATAGATGATCTGATCACACAACAGCCAAGCATGTTGTCATTCATCAGGAGATCGGCAGCATGTGCCAATAATTTGGAACAAACATTGTTTAAATGGAGCCAAACTTGAAGCTGAGAATTTTAACATTTCCATTGACAGTGGAATATTTAGAAAAGTATATTGTCTCTTTTGTTCTTTTGCTCCATTGCTGGGAGCTGATAAGGTCTTGTTTAAGTTCCTCTTACAGACTTTGCCAATGTCAAAGAGGAAGCATTAAAAGCAATTGAGACATACTCTGTGTCCACATAGACTTACACTTGACACTGCAGAAGCTTATAGAATGATGCAACTAATAGAACTGATGTGTAAAATAACTGATGGCTGGCAACCTGGCAAGAAATGTTTTATACTAGTCACTAATCAGTATCCTACCCCTAACAAGTATAAAGTATCCATCTACTGTGGCTTGCACAAGTATTCACTCCCTTTGACTTTTTACCTATTTTGTTACAATACATTATTTATAGCGCTGGCATCCCTGCCGGGGGAGGGGAGACTCTCTCACTGCCGCATCCCCCGTCCTGCACTTCCTTTCCCTCCAGCTGCTCTCTAGGGTCTGCGGACTGCTTGAGGACCACTGGGCACTGTGCTTAGGGTGTACATGCACTCCCTCCTTCTTAAAGAGACAACATACACCATCCCAAAGTGTCTCCATCCAAAGGCAGGGAGACACTTATTATTTAATGCACTTACACCTAATGGGAGGTGCCAGAGAAATGTGTAATGTCAGTTGTTTGCAGGCTTGCCAGTTCTCAGGTTCCCTGTACCAGGCAGGCAGTTTACCTGTCCTGTCCCTGTCTGCCTTGTGTTCTTGTATTTCAGCTTTGCCCACCAGCACTTTCCTGCCTGCTCAATCAGCCATACCTACCAGCACTTGCATGCCAGTCTGTATACTAGCCGTACCATGAAAACCAAAAAAGAACAACAGGGTCTTTGTATAAACGATCCCTTCAAAAAGAGTAATTAAGTTATACTTAAATTAAGTGATGGTATAACAATGCAATACAAAGAACATAGGGGTTTTTTTAGAAAAAAAAAATGAAATTTTATTGCAAAAACTTTATACAAAAAGACAGGGTATTTATGTGACAATATAAATAACAGCTAGAAGAGTTAATGCATTACAAAATGGAAAATGTAGTGCATATAGAAACATGCGTCTCATAGCAAAACTGCATGATTGATATATAGCAAGGATCTACAGACCTGAAACATGACTCATATAAAATACATGACCGATTAGTTAGCTAAATAATAAGTAAGAATCAAGGTCCGCATATTACCTTGAGACATGTTTAAATGTCACATGCAGATGTGCCGAGGAGACACGAAGGAGCCTCGACGCGCATTTCACTGCACTCGGCTTCGTCCTGACAATACAGGAACAATACAAATACAAGAACACAAGGCAGACAGAGACAGGACAGGTAAACTGACTGCCAGGTACAGGGAACATGAGAACTAGCAAGCCTGCAAACAACTGACATTACACGCTTGGAGTATGTCTCGTTTGGCCACGGTGACATTTTTGTAGGTTATATATACTAGCCGTACCAGCCTGCACTACTTGTACACCAGCAGTACCAACCTACACTTGTTGTGCACTCCTGTTTATCAGCTGTATCTGCCTGCACTTGCCTTGTCCACCTGTATACCAGCTGTATCTGCCTGCACCTGACAATGCCTGCCTGTATACCAGCTACACCCGACAGCACCTGCCGCTCCTGTGTTCCTGCCATGCCCGCCTCTACTAACTGAACCTTTTAGGCCATTCCATATTCCTGCACCTTGGTGATCAGCTTCTGTGCATGAGAGGTCTGACCTGGTGTAGCACTTTGAGTTCATCTGGAGCCAAGTTTAACCCTTCATCAGGGTCTCTAGTGAAGAGTCAGGTGTTCATGAGTTATGCCCCTCCAGGCAGATCATGGCATAGTGGTTCCATCACTCCTGTTACACAATCTATGTTTAAATATTTTTGTAATCTGATTTGTGTGTGATGCATGTCAGCTGGTTTATGGCTGCTAACATCATGCCCACAAGCTAGTAATGGACAGGAGTCTATGACACCCCCATTACCAACCCCATAGTGAGATTGCAAAAAAGCCAGAATAAAAATCTTTAACTGAAAGAAAAACACAGACTCCTTTATTTTAAATGAAAAGCACAAATATACTCACCTTACACCTATTCAATTGAAGCCCATGTCACCGGTAAAAAAAGGAAAATAATAAACAACCACTATATTCACCTTATGCCTATTCCATTTGCACTTGCCCCCTAGAAAAAAAACATAATAATAAACAACCATATCCCTCACCTGTTTGATGTGAAGATAATCCACACTATCCCACGATGATCCGGATGATTTGGAGAGCAATGACATCAGTGACTGCTCTCCCCATCAGCCAGAGCACACTGACAGGAGCGAAATCGCTCCTGCAGTGTCTAGCACTGAGCTGCCATGAGAAATTTTACCGGGAGTTCAAACCTGATTAACATCAGAGCAATTGCAATCCTGTCAGTGTTAGGAGTCAGGTTTCTGCGGTCGCTATGCAGAAATCCAGACCCTCACATTCTGCAGTCTACTGCTGTTTATCTACTGCAGAGGAGATTGCCTTGCAGCAAATCTCTTCAGAAGCTAAGTCCTTCTGTCCATCTTCTGAGCATGCTCATGAGACGATCTCCCATTGGAGATCGGGACTCATGTGCTCAGGTCCTGCTCCAGAACTCATTGGTCCATCTCGGAGATCTGGAGGCTTCCGGAAGGTCCCGGCTGCTATAAAAGGCATGCATGGCTGTTCCGCCATGCGCTAGTATAGACTATACTTACTGCTGTGTGAATGACGATGAATGCATGATTCTGGTGAATGACTCATTTGAAACCCCTATCCTTTGATATTATGCTTGTGTGAGGGATTGAGTTTAGTACCAGCGCCAGTGCGCCTCTGCTTCATTGTCCACAGCTGCTAGCGTCCGACATTGCGCTTGCATCTAGCATTGTCGTATAGCGGCAGTGTCATATGCCGCGCTGCAGTAGCAGTCCACTTAAGCGTTCGCGGCTGCGATGCTACACACACGGTAGGTCTAGAAGGACTTAGTACCGCCATCTTTGGCTATTCCTGTGACCTTATACCGTGTGTGTAACTACTCTGAGTACTTGTGACCTTAACAGGCTCAGCTCTTTTGTTTATGTTATAGGCATCTCTGTGATTTAACAGAGATTGCTCTGTGCACTTGGGTGACGGTTAACCCTGTGCACAATACCGCCATATTGCTTCTGCCACAACTTGGCAGCGGTTATTTCACCTACTGCACGGTGGACCCCGAGCGGTGATCGCAGTTTATTTATATTTTTATTTAGTGCGTTCTGCCGCTCCTAACAGTCAGTGTGTTCTGGCTGATGGTCATAATGGTTGCATTACTGATGTGACCGCTATCCAAATCATCTAGATCGTCATAGGACAGTATGGATTATCTTCACGTCGGACAGGTGAGGGATACGGTTGTTTTTACAGGTGAAAAGGGCTTCAATAGATTAGGCGTAAGGTTAGTATAATGGTTGTTTATTATTTTCTGTCTTTTAAAGGGGACAAGGGCTTCAATGGAAAAGGCGTAAAGTGCATATCACTTTATTTTTAAACAAATGTGTAAAGCATGGTGCTGATTTTTATTTCATATAAATTATTTTATTCATGCCATGTCTTTATTGCCAAACTATGGGGCTAGTAATGGAGTCATCTTATAGCATTCTCTCCATTACTATTACTAACCAAAGTTGACATCAACCCCACAACTATTACTTCACTTGCCAATGCCACAGGGCGTGGGAAAAGCGAGGCTATGCGCCAGATTGGCACAAATTGTTGATGCACTATTTCTGGGGTGGCTGAGGGCTGATATTCTTAGCCTGGGAAGAGGGCCGATTTCCCTGCCTATTTCTTGGCTATTAATATCAGTCCCCAGCTGTCTGTTTAGCATTTGCTGATTTTAAATTATCAAGGGATGTGACATCATTTTTTTTCTGGAGTCCCGCCCAGGACCTTGAATTGCTTCTTATCGAGCCATTCCTTATCTGCCATGGCTTTGTGTTTCGGGTCATTGTCATGCTGGAAGTCCCGACCATGACACATCTTCAATGCTCTTACTGAGGTAAGGAGGTTGTTGGCCAAAATATTGCGATACATGACCCTATCCATCCTCCCTTCAATGTGATGCAGTTTTCCTGTTCACTTTGCAGAAAAGTATGATGTTCCCCTTACCATGCTTCATGATTGTGATGGCGTTCTTGGGGGGTTGCACTCATCCTTCTTCTTCCTCAAAACACAGCGAGTGGAGTTGATACCAAAAAGTTCTATTTTTGCTTTATCTGACCAAATGACCTTCTCCCATGCCACTTCTGGATCATTCAGATGGTCATTGGCAACCTTCAAATGGGCCTGGACATGTGCTGGTGTGAGCAGGGGGACCTTGCTTGCCCTGCAGGATTTTAATCCATGAGAGCGTAACGTGTTACTAATTGTAATGTTTGAGTCTGTGGTCCCAGCTCTCTTCAGGTCATTAAAGGGAACCTGTCAGCAGGATTGTGCACAGTAACCTACAGACAGTGTCAGGTCAGCGCCGTTATATTGATTAAAATGAAACCTAGAGAAAAAAACAATCTCCTTCTCCAAGATGGCGCCGCCGGCGCCATGTTCAAACAAATTTTTTTTTTGGAATATCAGGAGAACAGCAAAGAAATTAATTGCAGACACATTACACATTCAATCAAGCTGCAATGCAGGTGCCACTGCCGGCGCCCGCCTGCAGAAGGGTTTCTGTTTTTTACCCAAGATACTGTATATACAATAGTAATTATGAAAACTAGGGGGCAGATCACTGAGAGATCAGTGGCCTCTCAGACGCCATACATATGAATACCTAATTAGAGCACCACATGAAGACCCCCAACAGGCCTGACCTGAAGTACGATCATATCATTAACTCAAAACTTAAAATAAAGATTAACCAACCACAAGACTGATTTCATCAACCAAGGTATCATTTTAATCAGTAACAAGACTAAGTAAAAAGAGTAATGATAAAAATATAAATCTTTATTAGATCATATTAAAAAATTATAATAGAACATACAGTTAGCCCAAAAATGTGAAAAAAAGGGGCAGCATCCCCAGCAATTGATAAATAAGTGAATAGTAATGTAACACTCAAAAATGTGCACTAATACAGGAATGCCATGAACACTCATATAATCATGGGGGAAACAATGGTCAGAATCCTGTATGGTAGTATTATAGTAAATCAAGAAGTAACCCACATAGTATGAGTAGGAATACATGTGCATATTTCTTAAAGCAACATGAAGGAACAAGGAAAGTAGAATAAAAAAAAGTATAAATACCAATGCTGGGAGATATGTACACATTTTTTTCACATTTTTGGTCTAAGTGTATACTTTATAATTAATTTTTAATATGATCTAACAAACATTACTCTTGTTACTTGTTTTTTTAGTACCTCTTTGTTATATGATTCATGAATCAGTTGTGGTGCATGGCCCACTAATAGTCGCATCCCTTAAGTACATAACAACATGCATTTTTAATGTATTTTACAAATTGTCCAAGTTTGCTTATTGTTAGGGATGAGCGAGTAGTGAAGTACTCGGACTCGCTGTACTCGTTACGAGTACCTTCTAATACTCGGGTATGCGTAACTAACGAGTATTGAGTCCAATGTAAGTCTATGGGAAATGCGATTAATGGGCTGTGTGTGTGTGCTGGGCTGGGCGGGGACTGTGCGAAGACTGTGCCGGACTGTGCGGGACTGTGCTGACTTGTGGGAAGACTGTGCCGGGCTGTGCGGGACTGTGCTGGCCTGTGCGAAGACTGTGACAGGCTGTGCGGGACTGTGCTGGGCTTTCCAGGTAATGTGCAGGGACTATGCCTGGCTGTGCAGGACTGTGCTGGCCTGTGCGGGACTGTGCCTGGCTGTGCAGGACTGTGCTGGGCTTTGCAGGTACTGTGCGGTGACAATGCCGGGCTGTGTTGGACTGTGCTGGCCTGTGCGGGACTGTACTGGGCTGTGCAGGTACTGTGCGGGACTGTGCTGGGCTTTGCAGGTACTGTGCGGGGACTATGCTGGGCTGTGCGGGACAGTGCTGAGCTGTGCAGGTACTGTGCGGGGACTGTGCGGGGACTGTGCTGGCCTGTGCGGGGACTATGCCGGGCTGTGCGGGACTGTGCTGGCCTGTGCTGGGACTATACTGGCCTGTGCGGGACTGTGCTGGGCTGTGCAGGTACTGTGCGGGACTGTGCTGGGCTTTGCAGGTACTGTGCGGGGACTATGCCGGGCTGTGCGGGACTGTGCTGGCCTGTGCTGGGACTATGCTGGCCTGTGCGGGACTGTGCTGGGCTGTGCAGGTACTGTGCGGGACTGTACTGGGCTTTGCAGGTACTGTGCGGGTACTATGCCGGGCTGTGTGGGACTGCGCTGGGCTGTGCAGGTACTGTGCGGGTACTATGCCAGGCTGTGTGGGACTGTGCTGGCCGGTGCGGGACTGTGCTGGCCTGTGCGGGACTGTGCTGGGCTGTGCGGGGACTGTGCTGGCCTGTGCGGGGACTGTGCGGGGACTGTGCTGGGCTGTGCGGGGACTGTGCTGGGCTGTGCGGGGACTGTACTGGGCTGTGCGGGGACTGTGCGGGCTGTGCAGAATATTCTGAGGCGAGTAGTGAAATACTCACCAGGATTCGAGCACCGCAAGTACCGCATTACTCGCCGAGTACCGAATCCTAATGAGTATACTCGCTCATTTCTACTTACCGGTACCGCACTCTAACAAGCATCTCTATTCTTCCGACAGGTATGTCCACCCACCCAGCTCTCCTGCTCTCCTGCTGTCTGTCTATGAAGGGCACACAGTGCATCACCCAGCTTTGCACATAGACTTGCCTCTGCACCTAGCATTCACATGGTATGTCCATCCACCCAGCTCTCCTGCTCTCCTGCTGTCTGTCTATGAAGGGCACACAGTGCATCACCCAGCTTTGCACATAGACTTGCCTCTGCACCTAGCACTCACATGGTATGCCTTTCAGCTAACCCCAGCTTACCCCAGTGTTATTTATGATCTTGTTTACTCTGGCTTGATCATATGCATCTGGTCCACTCTTAATTGTCTGACCAAGAAGAGCAGAGACCACTCCTCTCTGCTTCACACCTGACTGCACTTAGTTGTACATATATTGCAGAGCACAAGTCTGCATAAAGACTTCAGTCTGCAGTGTGATTTCTATAAGTGTGTTCTGGAAGACTGAAGATTAATTTAAGAATTAAAACCAGAATTGAACCAGAAGGGAACTGAAGGTAACTGTACACAGTCACTGTAAACAATGTTTCTGTTTGTTTTCACTTTCACCCCAATAATCCTTCACTTTCTGCTAATTCCCCTAATCCCTACTCCTAGTAAGGAACTGTTCATCTCTTCTTCAATCCTCCCCATCCACCTCACCTCCTCCTCAAAACTGTTCCTTAACATACAATCCTCTGTCTTCAAACACAGACAGCCCCCTCATGCCCTATCCTGCTCCCACCTGCTAACACTTTCTCTGCTCCTTCTCACTGCTGGTGATATCTCTCCAAATCCTGGTCCTCCTCACCACATTCCCACAGTCATTTCTACCTTCCATCCACGCTCTATCACAACCTTCCGTAACCTCTCCAACTTTATACCCATTCACCCAGCCCCCGCTTCCCCAGTCCCACTAACAGGAGCTCTGTGGAACGCTCGCTCTGTCTGCAACAAGCTTTCCTACATCCATGATCTTTTTGTTACTACCAAACTTTCCTTCCTCGCCATCACCGAAACCTGGCTCACCCCTTCTGACACAGCCTCTCCTGCTGCACTTTCGTATGGCGGCTTCCACCTTTCTCACACCCCCCGCCCCAGCAGCAAACATGGCGGAGGAGTTGGTTTTCTCCTGTCAGATACCTGCTCCTTCACCCCAATCCCACTGCCACCCTCTGTTACCCTCCCTTCCTTTGAGGTGTACTCTGTGTGCATCTACTCCCCCTCCAACCTCCAACTGGCTGTCATCTACCGCCCCCCAGGGCCAGCCACCACCTTCTTTGACCACTTCACCACCTGGCTACTTCATTTCCTTTCCGCGGACATCCCTACTATCATCATGGGCGACTTCAACATCCCCATTGACACTTCCCTCTCAGCTGCCACTAAACTTCTATCTCTCACTTCCTCCTTCGGCCTCACTCAATGGTCTTCTACATCCACCCATAAAGATGGCCACACACTGGACCTCATCTTCACCCGCCTCTGCTCCCTATCTAACCTCTCTAACTCACCTCTTCCTCTCTCTGACCACAACCTGCTCACATTCTCTTCCCTCTTCACTCCATGTCTACAATCCCCACCCCACAAACTTTCACACCCTCGCAGGAATCTTAAACACCTTGACCTACACTCATTCTCTGAATCCCTCCTCCCTCTCACAGATATAAGTTCCTTACACAATGCAGATGACGCTGCTGCTCTATATAACACCACAATAGCTGTAGCTTTGGAATCCGCTGCCCCACTTACACATACCAAAACTCGCAAAATCAACAGACAGCCCTGGCACACCAGCCTGACCAAAGAGCTGAGGCGAGCTTCCAGGGCTGCTGAGCGCAGATGGAAAAGATCCCACTCCAACGAGCACTTCATCGCATTCAAACAGTCCCTCACTACTTTCAAGACCACACTAGCCACAGCTAAACAAACCTACTTCTCATCTCTCATATCCTCCCTGTCTCACAACCCTAAACAGTTATTCAACACCTTCAATTCTCTCCTCTGCCCCCCAGCACCTCCTCCCTCCCCACTCATCTCAGCTGAAGACTTTGCCTCATTTTTCAAGCAGAAAATTGATAACATCAGGGACAGTTTTGGTCAACAACCCCCAGAGCCCTTCCTCCCGACTTCCCAGCCCTCCACCTTCAAAACCAACTTCGCCACCATTACAGAAGATCGACTCTCCACTCTACTCTCAAGATCACATCTCACCACCTGTGCACTCGACCCAATCCCATCCCACTTCATACCAAACATCACCACAGTCTTCATCCCAACCCTAACCCATCTCTTCAACCTATCACTAACAACTGGTGTTTTCCCCTCAAGCTTTAAACATGCCTCCATCACACCTATCCTCAAAAAGCCCTCTCTTGACCCATCCTCTGTATCTAGCTATCGCCCTATATCACTTTTCCCCTACGCCTCCAAGCTACTGGAACAACACGTCTACCTTGAACTGTCCTCCCATCTCTCTTCTTGCTCCCTCTTCGACCGCTTACAATCTGGCTTCCGGTCACACCACTCCAATGAAACTGCCCTTACTAAGGTCACCAATGACCTCTTAACCGCCAAGAGCAAACGACACTACTCTGTCCTCCTCCTCCTGGACCTGTCGGCTGCCTTTGACACAGTGGACCATTCCCTATTATTACAGACCCTCTCATCCCTCGGCATCACAGACTTGGCCCTATCCTGGATCTCATCATACCTAACAGACCGGACATTCAGCGTCTCCCACTCACACACCACCTCCTCACCTCGCCCCCTATCTGTCGGAGTCCCACAAGGTTCAGTCCTTGGGCCCCTGCTGTTCTCTATTTACACCTTTGGCCTGGGACAGCTCATAGAATCTCATGGCTTTCAGTATCATCTTTACGCTGATGACACACAGATCTACATCTCTGGACCAGATATCACCTCCCTACTAAACAGAATCCCTCAATGTCTGTCCACTATTTCATCCTTCTTCTCGGCTAGATTTCTGAAACTCAACACGGACAAAACAGAATTCATCATCTTTCCCCCATCTCACGTGACCCCCGCTACGAACCTATCAATTACAGTAAATGACTGCCCACTCTCCCACAAGCTTGCTGCCTCGGAGTAATCCTTGACGCTGATCTCTCCTTCAAACCACATATCCAAGCCCTTTCCACTTCCTGCCGACTTCAACTCAAAAATATTTCATGAATCCGTTCATTCCTCACCCAAGAATCTGCAAAAACCCTAGTCCATGCCCTCATCATCTCTCGCTTTGACTACTGCAACCTCATGCTCTGTGGCCTCCCCTCAAACACTCTCGCACCCCTCCAATCTATTCTAAACTCTGCTGCCCGACTAATCCACCTGTCCCCCCGCTATTCCCCAGCTTCTCCCCTCTGTCAATCCCTTCACTGGCTCCCAATTGCCCAGAGACTCCATTACAAAACCCTAACCATGACATACAAAGCCATCCACAACCTGTCTCCTCCATACATCTGTGACCTCGTCTCCCGGTACTTTCCCGCACGCAACCTCCGATCCTCACAAGATCTCCTTCTATACTCCCCTCTTATCTCCTCTTCCCACAATCGCATACAAGATTTCTCTCGTGCATCACCCCTACTCTGGAACTCTCTACCACAGCATATCAGACTCTCACCTACCATCGAAACCTTCAAAAAGAGCCTGAAGACCCACCTCTTCCGACAAGCCTACAACCTGCAGTAACCACCGATTGACCAAACCGCTGCACAACCAGCTCTACCCTCGCCTACTGTATTATCACCCATCCCTTGAAGATTGTGAGCCCTCGCGGGCAGGGTCCTCTCTCCTCCTGTACCAGTTATGACTTGTATTGTTTAAGATTATTGTACTTGTTTTTATGTATACTCCTCCTTACATGTAAAGCGCCATGGAATAAATGGCGCTATAACAATAAATAATAATAATAATAATATTGTCTCTCACAGTTGAAGTCTAATTATGATAAAAGTTTCCTGCCATGCTATAATTGGATGTCATCCATTTATCACTTGGACTGATGTAGATCACTTGGCACTTTCCACTCCCCCTCGATCACCTGGTACATCTAGCTTCCACCTCCCTTCATTTATTGCAATGGGAGGTCTAAGTCCACTCCAAAAGTACTTGTTTAACTGTCTTCGAAACTCACACAACATTTCTTCAGGAGAGCTGGTTTCCCCTCAAAGGCTACCTTTGTATTCAAAGGTGGTCAGACCTGGACGGAACATGAGACTGGGGGACTTTTCTTTCAGGAGAAATGGTACTGACCTGTATATATGGCATATCTTGTGGAGTTACCCTAAATTACTTTTGTGAGACAACCCTATTAGGTCCTCTGATGTTTTTACGTGGGAAAAGAAACTCAAGTCTTTCATGAGACTATCTCTTAAAGTGACTACACTGAGAAATGGGGGTCTCAGGGTGGCATCTCTCCTTGTGGCTTCCTGTGTAAGTAGACTTATAGGCCAAGCAATGCTCCTCTGGGAAATTTAATATACAAATTGTCACTTTTGAAAGAAAAAGGACTTAAACTCTAGTGCTATCTATCGGGAGTAGCAATCCTAAATGTCAATATAGACCCTTTAATGAGCCTTGTACCAGGATTTAGGATAAAAACAAAAGCCAAATGAGAATCTCAATTTTCAGACACGTGTTTCAGAGTGTTGCCTCTGCACTGAGATATGCGAGTTTTGTGATATTAGGGAAATTAGACGGTGATTCCCATAGTGAACATGGACTTTTGTGACTGATGATGATCTCTGTACATCACTGCAGATTATGTTGGTGGTATATAAGCAACGGAAAATAAAGTAATACAATAAATAATAGCTGTGATTCTACAAGACACTCTTTATTCACCTGTAGGTCAGCGTGGATTAGAACATTATGGTGAGACTTCCTGTAGTTTGTGTTTTCTTCTGCTTTAGGAGGGGTGGAAGAGCCCAGATAACAGCAGATTATGGTATACAGAGGATGACTTCTCCCACCACAGGGTTTTGTTTTAATTTACCACAAATCCATCAAAGATAGATTCTGTGGTGAGGAATTTCCCAGCTCAAACTGAAATAACACAGACATCAAAGACACTGAACATTGGATAACCTTATAGTCTTCTCATGTCTGACTCCCGGGTTATCTTATTAAAGTGAAATGAAATAGAAACCATTAGGTACACATGCATGATGACTCCTAAGAAATTTCTTTCCATTGCTGGAGCTTTTGTGGGTTTCACAGTTGTCAAGATTAGACAAAACTTATTTTATTTGGGTGATGTTATATAGGGAACTAGCTGAAGAGCCCGGCGTTGCTCGGGCATAGTAACTAACTGGGGCTAGTTATAAAAAAGTTTGAGAATATATTGCACATAAAAACATTTCACATCATATATTCAGCACTACAGATTTGCAACACAAATTAATTAAACGATTATTACCTAAGTATTGATATTATATTTTCAACTCATTAAAGAGCCTTTTGATAAACAACAGTTTTGGTTTTTCCTTTCGGTGCAAAGATGAACAGATTTTTGGCAGTTCCAACTCTTGAACAGACCACGTAAAGTTGACCATGAGAAAAACATGGAGATTGCAAATCGATCCCTACTACTTTCAAGGACTGTCCCTGAGCCTTGTTAATGGACATTGCAAATGCCAGTCGAAGTGGAAACTGGAGGCGTTTAAAATCAAAAGGCAAATCAGATGGAATGAGTGGAATTCTTGGAATGAAAATGTCCTCTCCTTTGGCAGATGCTGTTGCTGAGCTGTGTATCTAATCCTATCCTGTCTGATAATGACTGCTGAGCTGTGTATCTAATTCTGTCCTGTGTGATACTGTCTGCTGAGCTGTGTGTCTAATCCTGGCCTGTGTGATACTGACTGCTGAGCTGTGTGTCTAATCCTGGCCTGTGTGATACTGACTGCTGAGCTGTGTATCTAACCCTATCCTGAGGGATACTGTCTCCTAAGCTGTGTACCTAATCCTGTCCTGTGTGATACTGTCTCCTAAGCTGTGTACCTAATCCTATTCTGTGTGATACTGTCTCCTGAGCTGTGTATCTAATCCTATCCAGTGTGACACTGACTGCTGACCGGTGTATCTAATCCTATCCTGTGTGATACTGTCTGTTGAGCCGTGTATCTAATCCTGTCCTGTGTGTTACTGTCTGCTGAGCCGTGTATCTAATCCTGTCCTGTGTGTTACTGTCTGCTGAGCTGTGTATCTAATTCTGTCCTGTGTGATACTGTCTGCTGAGCTGTGTGTCTAATCCTGGCCTGTGTGATACTGACTGCTGAGCTGTGTGTCTAATCCTGGCCTGTGTGATACTGACTGCTGAGCTGTGTATCTAACCCTATCCTGAGGGATACTGTCTCCTAAGCTGTGTACCTAATCCTGTCCTGTGTGATACTGTCTCCTAAGCTGTGTACCTAATCCTATTCTGTGTGATACTGTCTCCTGAGCTGTGTATCTAATCCTATCCAGTGTGACACTGACTGCTGACCGGTGTATCTAATCCTATCCTGTGTGATACTGTCTGTTGAGCCGTGTATCTAATCCTGTCCTGTGTGTTACTGTCTGCTGAGCCGTGTATCTAATCCTATCATGTGTGATATAGTCTGCTGAGCTGTGTATCTAATCCTATCCTGTGTGATACTGACTGATGAGCTGTGTATCTAATCCTATCCTGTGTGATACTGACTGCTGACCGGTGTATCTAATCCTATCCTGTGTGATACTGACTGCTGACCGGTGTATCTAATCCTGTCCAGTGTGATACTGACTGCTGACCGGTGTATCTAATCCTATCCAGTGTGATACTGACTGCTGACCGGTGTATCTAATCCTATCCTGTGTGATACTGTCTGCTGAGCTGTGTATCTAATCCTATCCTACGTTATACTGTCTGCTGAGCTGTTTATCTAATCCTATCCTGTGTGATACTGACTGCTGAGCCGTGTATCTAATCCTATCATGCTTGATACAGTCTGCTGAGCTGTGTATCTAATCCTATCCTGTGTGATACTGTCTGCTGAGCCGTGTATCTAATCCTATCATGCTTGATACAGTCTGCTGAGCTGTGTATCTAATCCTATCCTGTGTGATACTGACTGCTGAGCCGTGTATCTAATCCTATCATGCTTGATACAGTCTGCTGAGCTGTGTATCTAATCCTATCCTGTGTGATACTGTCTGCTGAGCCGTGTATCTAATCCTGTCCTGTGTGTTACTGTCTGCTGAGCCGTGTATCTAATCCTATCCTGTGTGATACTGACTGCTGACCGGTGTATCTAATCCTATCCTGTGTGATACTGACTGCTGACCGGTGTATCTAATCCTATCCTGTGTGATACTGACTGCTGACCGGTGTTTCTAATCCTATCCTGTGTGATACTGACTGCTGACCGGTGTATCTAATCCTATCCTGTGTGATACTGACTGCTGACCGGTGTATCTAATCCTATCCTGTGTGATACTGACTGCTGACCGGTGTATCTAATCCTATCCTGTGTGATACTGTCTGCTGAGCCGTGTATCTAATCCTATCTTAGGTTATACTGTCTGCTGAGCTGTTTATCTAATCCTATCCTGTGTGTTACTGTCTGCTGAGCCATGTCTCTAATCCTATCATGCTTGATACAGTCTTCTGAGCTGTGTATCTAATCCTAACCTGTGTGACACTATCTGCTGAGCTGTGCATTTAATCCTATCCTGTGTGATACTGACTGCTGAGCTGTGTATCTAATCCTATTCTGTGTCATACAGTCTTCTGAGCTGTGTATCTAATCCTATCCTGTGTGATACAGTCTGCTGAGCCTGTATCTAATCTTATCCTGTGTGATACTGTTTGCTGAGCCATGTATCTAATCCTATCCTGTGTGATACTGTCTGCTGAGCCATGTATCTAATCCTATCCTGTGTTATACTGTCTGCTGAGCCATGTATCTAATCCTATCCTGTGTGATACTTTGTGCTGAGCTGTGAATCTTATCCTATCCTGTGTGATTCTGTCTGCTGAGCTGTGTATCTAATCCTATCCTGTGTGATACTGACTGCTGACCGGTGTATCTAATCCTATCCTGTGTGATACTGTCTGCTGAGCCGTGTATCTAATCCTATCCTAGGTTATACAGTCTGCTGAGCTGTGTATCTAATCCTAACCTGTGTGACACTATCTGCTGAGCTGTGCATCTAATCCAATCCTGTGTGACACTGTCTGCTGAGCCATGTATTTAATCCTATCCTGTGTGATACTGACGGCTGAGCTGTGTATCTAATCCTATTCTGTGTCATACAGTCTTCTGAGCTGTGTATCTAATCCTATCCTGTGTGATACAGTCTGCTGAGCCTGTATCTAATCCTATCCTGTATCTAATCCTATCCTGTGTGATACTGTTTGCTGAGCCATGTATCTAATCCTATCCTGTGTGATACTGTCTGCTGAGCCATGTATCTAATCCTATCCTGTGTTATACTGTCTGCTGAGCCATGTATCTAATCCTATCCTGTGTGATACTGTGTGCTGAGCTGTGAATCTAATCTTATCCTGTGTGATACTGTGTGTTGAGCCATGTATCTAATCCTATCCTGTGTGATACAGTCTTCAGAGCCATGTATCTAATCCTATTCTGTGTTACTGTCTGCTGAGCCGTGTATCTAATCCTATCCTGTGTGATACTGTCTGCTGAGCCATGTATCTAGTCCTATCCTGTATGATATAGTCTGCTGAGCCGTGTATCTAATCCTCTCCTGTGTGATAGGATTAGATACACAGCTCATCAGACTATCACACAGGAGAAGATTAGATACATGGCTCAGCAGACTGTATCACACATGATAGGATTAGATACACAGCTCAGCAGACTATCTTGTGTGATACAGTCTGCTGAGCCATGTATCTAATCTTCTCCTGTATGATACAGTCTGCTGAGCCGTGTATCTAATCCTATCCTGTGTTACTGACTGCTGAGCCGTGTATTTAATCCTATCCTGTGTGTTACTGTCTGCTGAGCCGTGTATCTAATCCTATCCTGTGTGATACTGTCTGCTGAGCTTTGTATATAATCCTATCCTGTGTGATACACACTGCTGGCCCGTGTATCTAATCCTCTCCTGTGTGATACAGTCTGCTGACCTGTGTATCTAATCCTATCCTGTGTGATACTGTCTGCTGAGCTGTGTATCTAATCCTCTCCTATGTGAAACTGACTGCTGAGCCGTGTATCTAATCCTATCCTGTGTTACTGACTGCTGAGCTGTGTATCTAATCCTATCCTGTGTGATGCTGTCTGCTGAGCTGTGTATCTAATCCTCTCCTGTGTGATTCTGTCTGCTGAGCCATGTATCTAATCCTATCCAGTGTGATACTGGGCTCCCCCTGGGCTTCCCCTGCAGTCTGTGTCAGAGGGTGGTCTGTGTCGGCACGGTAATAAATTGTGTTATTTCCAGCTTTACAGAAGGATGATAACACCATTGAAATGATAAGAATTACCGGCCTCAGTTATCTAATCCTATCCTGTGCTACTGACTTCTGAGCTGTGTATCTAATCCTATCCTTTGTGATGCTGTCTGCTGAGCTGTGTATCTAATCCTCTCCTGTGTGATACAGTCTGCTGAGCCATGTATCTAATCCTATCCAGTGTGATACTGGGCTCCCCCTGCAGTCTGTGTCAGAGGGTGGTCTGTGTCGGCACAGTTATAAATTGTGTTATTTCCAGCTTTACAGAAGGATGATAACACCATTGAAATGATAAGAATTACAGACCTCAGTTACCATAACTGTCTGCAAGGAAAACTGTTGCTCATAGCAACCAATCACAGCTCAGCTTTCATCTGAAAGATGCTTAGTGAATGGTTGCTATGGGCAACACAGGCAGTGTACCTGGTGTGGCCAAGAAGATGTGCTTATGGAAATATAGGATGGAGGATGTGTGATAGGTATATGGGCACTGGATATGGGATGGAGGAGGGAGGGGATGATTCATTTCTGTCATGTGCTCTCTGCTCCTTTCTGGGGGGCAGACAATGGCTGGGAGCTTATTTTCCTGGGGATGCTAGATTTCTCCCACCCAGTCAGTATCTGCTGAGGTGTTGTGGAGTTGGAAAACTGTTGCTCATAGCAACCAATCATAGCTCAGCTTTCATCTATTAAACAGCTATAGTGAAATTAACGATGCTTAGTGATTGGTTGCAAGGAAAACTGTTTCTCATAGCAACCAATCACAGTGCAGTTTTCATCTTTTAAACGGCTCTGGTGAAATGAAAGATGCTTAGTGATTGGGTGGGGCTATGTGGAGTGGGCGTGGCTGATACACACATACATACACACATACATACACTCATTTTTATATACTAGCTGAAGAGCCCGGCACTGTCCGGGTATAGTAACTAACTACGGTTAGTTATAACAAATTATAATGATTATATCTAAATATATAAAGCTGAGTGTAGAGCCCCGCTCACTACGCATAGCCACATTCACTATAATATCCCACATCATCCCATCAGCCAGAGCTACCGGACTACTACCCCTAATATGCCACATTATCCCATCAGCCAGAGCCACCGGACTACTACCCCTAATGTCCCTTAAAGAGAGGCCTGGCGTCAGAACTAGAGCGCTGAGTGGATTTGCCCTGCCTTCCATACCAATGATCCATTTAATAGAAGCCTGGGGTGAGAATCAGAGCGCTGAGGGATTTACCCTAACTTCTATATCAGAGATCCCTTTAAGAGAGCCTGGGGTCATAACCAAAGCACTGGATGGATTTGCCTTGACTTCCATACTGGGGATCCCTTTAATAGAAGCCTGGGGTCAGAATCAGAGCACTGAGGGATTTGCCCTAACTTCCATATCGGAGATCCCTTTAACCCCTTAAGTCCCAAGGGTGGTTTGCACGTTAATGACCAGGCCAATTTTTACAATTCTGACCACTGTCCCTTTATGAGGTAATAACTCTGAAACGCTTCCATGGATCCTGGTTATTCTGACACTGTTTTCTCGTGACATATTGTACTTCATGTTAGTGGTAAAATTTCATTCAAATAACTTGCATTTATTTGTGAAAAAAACGGAAATTTGGCGAAAATTTTGAAAATTTCGCAATTTTCCAACTTTGAATTTTTATGCCCTTAAATCACAGAGATATAGCACACAAAAAACTGAATAAGTAACATTTCCCACATGTTTACTTTACATCAGCACAATTTTGAAACCAAAATTTTTTTTGTTAGGAAGTTATAAGGGTTAAAAGTTGACCAGCGATTTCTCATTTTTGCAACACCATTTTATTTTTACGGACCACATCACACTTGAAGCCACTTTGAGGGGTCTATATGATAGAAAATACCCAAAAGTGACACCATTCTAAAAACTGCACCCCTTAAGGTGCTCAAAACCACATTCAAGAAGTTTATTAACCCTTTAGGTGCGTCACAGGAATTTTTTGAATATTTAAAAAAAAAATGAACATTTAACTTTTTTCACTAAAAAAATACTTCAGGTTCAATTTTTTTTAATTTACCAAGGGTAACAGGAGAAATTGGACTGCAAAAGTTATTGTGCAATTTGTCCTGAGTACGCCGATACCTGATATGTGGGGGGGAACCACTGTTTCGGCGCATGGCAGACCTCAGCAGGGAAAGAGCGCCATTTGACTTTTTCAATGCAAAATTGGCTGGAATTCAGATCGGACGCCATGTCGTGTTTGGAGAGCCCATGATGTACCTAAACAGTGGAAACCCCCCCAAGTGACCCCATTTTGGAAACTAGACCCCCCAAGGAACTTATGTAGATATGTGGTGGGAACTTTGAACCCACAAGGGCTTCACAGAAGTTTATAACGTACAGCGGTACAATTAAAAAATCATATTTTTTCCACAAAAATGATCTTTTCACCCCCAATTTTTATTTTTCCAAGGGTAATAGGTCCCTAAAAGTTATTGTGCAATTTGTCCTGAGTACACTGATACCCCATATGTGGGTGTAAATGACTATTTGGGCGCATGGCAGAGCTCGGAAGGGAAGCAGCGCCATTTGACGTTTTTGGCTGGAATTGAGATCGGACACCATGTCGCGTTTGGAAAGCCCCTGATGTACCAAAACAGTAGAAACCCCCCATAAATGACACCATTTTGGAAACTAGACCCCCCAAGGAACTTATCTAGATGTGTGGTGAGCACTTTGAACCCCCCCAGTGCTTCACAGAAGTTTATAACGCCCGTGCGTGAAAATACAAAAATCGTATTTTTTCCACAAACATGATCTTTTAGTCACCAATTTTTTCATTTTCCCAAGGGCACAAGGAGAAATTGGACCCCAAAAGTTGTTGTCCAATTTGTCCTGAGTACGCTGATACCTCATATGTGGGAGAAAACTACTGTATGGACACACGTCGGGGCTTGGAAGGGAAGTAGTGACGTTTTGGAATGCAGACTTTGATGGAATGGTCTGCGGGTGTCATGTTGCTTTTGGAAAGCCCCTGATGTACCTAAACAGTGGAAACCCCCCACAAGTGACCCCATTTTGGAAACTAGACCCCCTACTTAACTTATCTAGATGTGTGGTGAGCACTTTGAACCCCCAAGTGCTTCACAGAAGTTTATAACGACCGGGCGTGAAAATAAAAATATCGTATTTTTTCCACAAACATCATCTTTTAGTACCCATTTTTTTTATTTTCCCAAGGGTAACAGGATAAATTGGACCCCAAAAGTTGTTGTCCAATTTGTCCTGAGTACGCTGACACCCCATATGTGGGAGTAAACTACTGTATGGGCACACGTCGGGGCTCGGAAGGGAAGTATTGACGTTTTGGAATGCAGACTTTGATGGAATGGTCTGTGGGTGTCATGTTGCCTTTGGAGAGCCCCTAATGTACCTAAACAGTGGAAACCCCCCACAAATGACCCCATTTTGGAAACTAGACCCCCTAAGGAACTTATCTAGATGTGTGGTGAGAACTTTGAACCCCCAAGGGCTTCACAGAAGTATATAATACCCAGGCATGAAAATAAAAATATCGTATTTTTTCCACAAACATGATCAATTAGTCTCCAATTTTTTTATTTTCCCAAGGGTAAAAGGAGAAATTGGACCCCAAAAGTTGTTGTCCAATTTGTCCTGAGTACGCTGATACCTCATATGTGGGAGAAAACTAATGTATGGGCACACGTCGGGGCTCGAAGGGAAGTAGTGACGTTTTGGAATGCATACTTTGATGGATTGGTCTGCGGGTGTCATGTGCGTTTGGAGAGCCCCTGATGTACCTAAACAGTGGAAACCCCCCACAAGTGACCCCATTTTGGAAACTAGACCCCCTACGGAACTTATCTAGGTGTGTGGTGAGCACTTTGAACCCCCAAGTGCTTCACAGAAGTTTATAACGACCGGGCGTGAAAATAAAAATATCGTATTTTTTCCACAAACATCATCTTTTAGTACCCATTTTTTTTTATTTTCCCAAGGGTAACAGGATAACTTGGACCCCAAAAGTTGTTGTCCAATTTGTCCTGAGTACGCTGACACCCCATATGTGCGAGAAAACTACTGTATGGGCACACGTCGGGGCTCGGAAGGGAAGTATTGACGTTTTGGAATGCAGACTTTGATGGAATGGTCTGTGGGTGTCATGTTGCCTTTGGAGAGCCCCTAATGTACCTAAACAGTGGAAACCCCCCACAAATGACCATTTTGGAAACTAGACCCCACAAGGAACTTATCTAGATGTGTGGTGAGCACTTTGAACCCCCAAGTGCTTCACAGAAGTTTATAACGACCGGGGGTGAAAATAAAAATATCGTATTTTTTCCACAAACATCATCTTTTAGTACCCATTTTTTTTATTTTCCCAAGGGTAACAGGATAAATTGGACCCCAAAAGTTGTTGTCCAATTTGTCCTGAGTACGCTGACACCCCATATGTGGGAGTAAACTACTGTATGGGCACACGTCGGGGCTCGGAAGGGAAGTATTGACGTTTTGGAATGCAGACTTTGATGGAATGGTCTGTGGGTGTCATGTTGCCTTTGGAGAGCCCCTAATGTACCTAAACAGTGGAAACCCCCCACAAATGATCCCATTTTGGAAACTAGACCCCCTAAGGAACTTATCTAGATGTGTGGTGAGAACTTTGAACCCCCAAGGGCTTCACAGAAGTATATAATACCCAGGCATGAAAATAAAAAAATCGTATTTTTTCCACAAACATGATCAATTAGTCTCCAATTTTTTTATTTTCCCAAGGGTAACAGGAGAAATTGGACCCCAAAAGTTGTTGTCCAATTTGTCCTGAGTACGCTGATACCTCATATGTGGGAGAAAACTAATGTATGGGCACACGTCGGAAGGGAAGCAGTGCCATTTTGGAATGCAGACTTTGATGGAATGGTCTGAGGGTGTCATGTGCGTTTGGAGAGCCCCTGATGTACCTAAACTATTGAAACTCCCAACAGGTGACCCCATTTTGGACACTAGACCCCCCCACGGAACTTATCTAGATGTGTGGTGAGCACTTTGAACCCCCAAGTGCTTCACAGAAGTTTATAACGCCTGTGCGTGAAAATAAAAAAATCATTTTTTTTCCACAAAAATGATATTTTTGCCCCCAATTTTTTATTTTCCTAAGGGTAACAGGAGAAATTGGACCCCAAAAGTTGTTTTTCAATTTGTCCTGAGTATGCTGATACCCTATATGTGGGGGTAAAACACTGTTTGGGCGCATGGCAGAGCTTGGAAGGGAAGGAGCACCATTTGACTTTTTCAACGCAGAATTGGCTGGAATTGAGATCAGACACCATGTTGCATTTGGAGAGCACCTGATGTGCCCAAACAGTGGAAACCCCCCAATTATAACTCCAACCCTAACCCCAACACACCCCTAACCCTAATCTGAGCCCTAACCCTAGCCCTAACCCTATCCCTAACCCTAACCCTAGCCCTAACCCTAACCCTAATGGGAAAATGGAAATAAATACTTTTTTTTAAATTTTATTATTTTTCCCTAACTAAGGGGGTGATAACGGGGGGTTTGATTTACTATGGCGGTTTTTATTTTTGGCGGCTGTCGCACGCTAAAAGACGCTTTTTATTGTAAAAATAGTTTTTACATCACCACATATTGAGAGCTATAATTTTTCCGTATTTTGACCCACCGAGTCATGTGAGGTCTTATTCTTTGCGGGACGAGTTGACGTTTTTATCGGTACCATTTTTGGGCATGTGACATTTTTTGATCGCTTTTTATTCTGATTTTTGGGACGCAGAATGAACAAAAACCAGCGTTTCATGAATTTCTTTTGGGGGGGTGCGTTTACACCGTTCCGCGTGCGGTAAAATTGATAAAGCGCTTTTATTCTTCGCGTTGGTACGGTTACAGCGATACCTCATTTAGGTCGTTTTTTATTTTTTGTCGTTTTTTTGCAATGAAAACAATTTTATATAAAAAATAATTATTTTTGCATCGCTTTATTCTGCGAGCTATAACTTTTTTATTTTTTTGCGGATGATGCTGTATGGCAGCTTGTTTTTGCGGGACAAGTTGACGTTTTCAGCGGTACCATGGATATTTATATGCGTCTTTTTGATCGCCCGTTATTGCTCTTTTTGTTTGGTGGTATGATAATAAATCATTATTTTTTGCTTCGTTTTTTATTTTTATTATTTAAGGGGTTCGCTAAAGGGGTTAACTAATGGTATAGTTTTATAGGGCGGGTCGTTACGGACGCGGCGATACCAAATATGTGTACTTTTATTGTTTTTTTTTATTTTATTTTCAAAAAATGAATTTATTGGGGAATATATTTTTTTTTTTACTAATTTATTTAGCGATTTTTTTAAAATTATTTTTACCCTTTTTTTAATTTTTTTTAACTTTATTACATAGTCCCAGGTGGGATATCACTGTCCTGTGACAGATCGCTGATCTGTCACATCACAGATCACTGTGACAGATCAGCAATCTGTCACAGGCAGTTCTGCAGACTTCCTCATGCCTGCGCTTTGCAGGCAGTGAGCTCCCTACAGGTCCCCGAAGGCCCCCGTCGCCATCTTGGATCCGGGGGCCTGTAGGGAAAGAGTCCCCCGCAGCAGCGCTGCACATTGCGCTGCCGTGGGGGGCTCAGGGAAGCACGGAGGGAGCCCCCTCCCTGCCGATGCTTCCCTTTAACTCCCGGTACACTGTCTAATGGCAGAAAGGGGTTAAGAGGGAAGATGTGCCTATGGGATGGAGGATATGTGATGGGTATATGGCCACGGGAGGGGGTGATTCATTTCTGTCATGTGCTCTCTGCTCCTTTCTGGGGGGCAGACAATGGCTGGGAGCTTAGGTTTCTGGGGATGATAGATTTCTCCCACCCGGTCAGTGTCTGCTGAGGTGTTGTGGAGTGGAAAAACTGTTGCTCATAGCAACCAATCACAGCTCAGCTTCTTTTAAACAGCTCTGGTGAAATGAAAGATGCTTAGTGATTGGTTGCAAGGAAAACTGTTGCTCATAGCAACCAATCACAGCTCAGCTTCTTTTAAACAGCTCTGGTGAAATGAAAGATGCTTTGTGATTGGTTGGTGATACACACATACATACACACATACTATACATTCAATTTTATATATATAGATATAGATGTACAGTCTGTTCAAAAGTTTCAGCCAGGTGTGGAAAAACTGATGCAAAGTAAGAATGTTTTAAATTAAGTTTTATTAATTATTTTTATCAATTTAACAGCGGCTGAGGTAGGAGGAGTGACTGGATGACATGATTTGCTTAAGAATCCGTCATTTCCCCCTGCACTTTGACCCGTGGAAGCGCTCGAGTAGCGCGAAACGGCCGTTGTCAGCCATTTGACACTCTTGTTATCACATCCCCGACGTGACATGTAATTATGTGTCAATAAATCTTCACTATTATCTCGCAGAGTGCGACCTTTTTACTTTGGAAACCACAAGTGATTTGTTATGAGTAGAGTTGAGCGATACCGTCCGATACTTCAAAGTATCGGATCGGAATGGATCGGCCGATCTTAAAAAAAAGTATCGGTATCGCCGATTCCGATACCGGAAGTCCCATTCAAGTCTATGGGACTTCCGGTATCGGAATAAGAAAAATCCTGTTTTTCCCTTGTACAGCCTCTCTGGGGTCTGTACGGGCCTTTCGGGGGGCTGTGCCGGCCTGCCAGGGGGTCTGTGCAGGCTCCGGTGGTCTGTGCCGGCCTGCCGGGGGGCTGTGCAGGCTCCGGTGGGCTGTGCCGGCCTGCCGGGGGGCTGTGCAGGCTCCGGGGGGCTGTGCCGGCCTGCCGGGGGGCTGTGCCGGCCTGCCAGGGGGCTGTGCAGGCTTCGGGGGTCTGTGCAGGCATCGTCCGATGGGACCACAAGTCCCATCGGGCGATGCCTGCTACCATGACAGTGATTGACACATTAGCCAATGATGGGACAGTAGTAGTCCCATCATCCGGCTAATGTGTTGAATGTAAAAAAAAAAATAAAAAAAATTACATGCTACATACATGCTACATACATACAACATGCATACTACATACATGCTACATTCATACTACATACTACATACATGCTACATTCATACTACATATATACTACATGCAACATACATACTACATATATACTACATGCATGCAACATGCATACTACATATATACTACATGCAACATACATACTACATATATACTACATGCATGCAACATGCATACTACATATATACTACATGCTACATACATACTACATATATACTACATACATACTGCATGCTACATACATACTACATGCTACATACATACCACATACATACTACATACATACTACATGCTACATATATACTACATATATACTACATGCTACATACATACTAAATTCCCACACAGCAATGGCATAAAGTGAGACTAGGGACTTTTTTTTTTTTAAGTGGCGGAGGAATACAGTGCGGAAGGATACCTACCTTCCGTCATTGGATTCCTGCAGCCCGTAGAGAACGGCAGCAACAGCTGATGCTGCAGTTCTCTACCCAAGATCGTCGTGGGACACACTCGTGGACTGCTTCGGATCGTGGGTGAGTATTTTTGTGGTTTGTTATGTTAATATTTATTCCGTAAAAGACAATGGCTTCGGGGAACAATGTGACAAGTATTGGTAAGTATGTTACTCTATGTTATATGTACTGTATGTCTATGTATGTATTGTATGAATGTATTGTATGTAGTATGTATGTAGTATATATGTGGTATGTATGTAGCATGTAGTATGTATGTAGTATGTATGTAGCATGCATGTAGCATGCAGTATGTATGTAGCATGCATGTAGTATATATGTAGTATGTATGTAGCATGTAGTATGTATGTATGTGGTATGTATGTAGCATGTAGTATGTATGTAGCATGCATGTAGTATGTATGTAGTATGTATGTAGTATATATGTAGTATGTATGTAGCATGTAGTATGTATGTAGCATGCATGTAGTATATATGTAGTATGTATGTAGCATGTAGTATGTATGTAGCATGCATGTAGTATGCATGTAGTATGTATGTAGTATATATGTAGTATGTATGTAGCATGTAGTATGTATGTAGCATGCATGTAGTATATATGTAGTATGTATGTAGCATGTAGTATGTATGTAGCATGCATGTAGTATGTATGTAGTATGTATGTAGTATGTATGTGGTATGTATGTAGCATGTAGTATGTATGTAGCATGCATGTAGTATGTATGTAGTATGCATGTAGTATATATGTAGTATGTATGTAGCATGTAGTATGTATGTAGCATGCATGTAGTATATATGTAGTATGTATGTATGTAGTATGTATGTAGTATATATGTAGCATGTAGTATGTATGTAGCATGCATGTAGTATGTATGTAGTATGCATGTAGTATATATGTAGTATGTATGTAGCATGTAGTATGTATGTAGCATGCATGTAGTATATATGTAGTATGTATGTATGTAGTATGCATGTAGTATATATGTAGCATGTAGTATGTATGTAGCATGCATGTAGTATATATGTGTTATGTATGTAGTATGTATGTATATATGTGGTATGTATGTGGTATGTATGTAGTATGTATGTAGTATGTATGTAGTATGTATGTGGTATGTATGTAGTATGTATGTAGCATGTAGTATGTATGTAGCATGCATGTAGTATGTATGTAGTATTTTTTTTTTTTTTTTTTAACATTTAACACATTAGCCGGATGATGGGACTACTACTGTCCCATCATTGGCTAATGTGTCAATCACTGTCATGGTAGCAGGCATCGCCAGATGGGACTTGTAGTCCCATCGGACGATGCTTGCACAGACCCACGGACATCAGCACAGCCCCCCGGCAGGCCGGCACAGCCCCCCGGCAGGCCGGTACAGACCCCCACAGGGTGCACAGACCCCCGGCAGGCCGGCACAGCCCCCCGGCAGGCCGGTACAGACCCCCACAGGGTGCACAGACCACCGGCAGGCCGGCACAGCCCCCCGGCAGGCCGGTACAGACCCCGGGCAGTCCACACAGCCCCCCGGCAGGCCGGCACAGCCCCCCGGCAGGCCGGCAGAGACCCCCGGAAGGCCCGAAATGACGGCGCATCATGATGCGCACACACCGCGCATCATGATGACGTCAGTCTGTCAATCAACTTTGAACTTCCGATTCCGATGCCGAATTCCGATATTGAAAAAATATCGGAAGTCGGTATCGGAATTCCGATACAGCAAGTATCGGCCGATACCCGATACTTGCGGTATCGGAATGCTCAACACTACTGGTGAATAGTAGCTTTATTTGTAGTACTAAACAAACGAAGGTTTCCAAGGACCTTCATCAGTTACGTACTAATAGTTCCAGAACAAGTGTATGGCGGTACAGACAAATATATCTGCATCAATAAGATAAACAGTCTTAATGCCTTCAATGTTGACGTGAGTAACAGGCTTATTGAGTCTGTGTCCTGACACGGCATCCACCGTTTGTCTAAGACACAACTGTGGCGCCCCTGAGGGTTCAGTCGCCACAGAGGTACTGCACCTCCTCCTGAGGTGTGGTACCCCACTATTCAGGTAAGGTGGAGAAACCTGACCACACTCCAACACCTGCATCCCACACAACATAGTAGTGTAGCAAAGCACCCTTTGGTGGCTCCCTGCTTGGAACACGAAGCGTGCTGGGAGGCGGGTGGAGTCTAGTTTGCACTAGAAGAGCGGGAAGAGGATAGGATTTAGTCAGTTAGTCACAGGAGTCTGACGAGGTCGGACCTGTGTAAGGGGATCCCCTGAGAGGGATGGAGGAAGGAAAGTGCTGCAGCCGACCTCAGTGATCTGGGTCCGCTGGCACAGGAAAGGAACACTGACAGGAAGCCTGACTCTCCATAAGAAGGAAAGGATTAGTATGGAATGTGAGGAGAGGAAGAGAACAGAGGATTGAGGGTTAGAAGAGAACCCCTCTCAAGTTCTAGGCGCAAGGCCGGGGTCCGGTCTCCGAGGTTGTTTGGATGCTTATGGTCCCGCAACAGAGACCGGAGGAATAGAAGTTTGTCATCTCTTTATTCCCACATCAGACTTGGGGGCACAACAGCAACGAGATAGAGAGCCGGGACTTGGTAGCAGAGAGTCCCCGAAGCAGGCTACAGCTGTCTGCCGTACAAGTAGAGTTCATAGGAACATCTGACAGGAGGAACTCCAGTGTAACTTAGTAGTAGGAGTACTTCATTCAAAGGCGCTAAGAGGGAGATGTTCAGCAAAGGCACATATGTTGGCGGGGTGTTGGAAAGGAGTGCTTCATCTTGCGTGGAGGTTGACTGAGCTCCTGACCCGGAGGATACGGCACCGATGCAGGCTCTTGAGCCACCACAGACTGTGAGTAAAGCTTTGGAACTACATTCCCTGATGTCCTCCACTTATTCCTGCTTCAACTTGCCCAGCACTGCTACATCCCTTGCGCCCGACACTACACCATCTAAGTGTCGCTTCATTCACTCTGCCCTGGGACTACAGCCCTGCCTGTGGAGGGCTATACCATCACTGCTGAATCACACCATCTGTCCCAGAGGAACTGTCTGCAGCGTTGGCTTAACATCTACCTTGCCGAACACCACAGATGGCATCACGACTTACACATTGACACTGAACATTTACATTGGGCGCCCAGGTCCACGGGCCGGGTTCCAGCTACCGTGACATCTCCCACTGAGGACCATCGGGCCCGGTACAGAGTACCCCACTGCCCTGGGTGTGAGGGCGACCCACAACTACCACAAAAGACTTCAAGCTGTTATTGATGTTAGAGGGGACAATACACGATATTAAGACATAGAGTATGTGAACTTTTGATCAGAGTCATTTGGGTGTTTTGGGTTGTCATTATGATTTAAAAAGAGAAAACACAGTAGCCTGACAATAAATGGCTTCACCCAACCACTAACCATGAGTGGAGAAAAAGTTTTGGTGTTATGAATCATGTACTGCCCATGTACTGTATGTGCAGCAAGTATTTTCATAAGTGCTGTACCAGCTATGACCATTAGATGTCATAGTTGTCCCCTTTTTCTGTCTGTGGATTTAGGAACCTCTCCTTTTAATTGCTTGTTCTGTTTAGAACCGCTCCTTCAGTTTCCCCCGGGCCAGAGAACTTGTAGCCATTTTCTCCCCGGATCTCTGAGTTACATGCACACAAGTGTTCCTGCTCCCTGCAAATCACTGCTTCTGTCAAGCGAATTCCGGTGAAGGTTTAATACAGTTATATGTTTGTGCAATGTATCTGTACTGGCTAGCCATCATGCAGCCACCGTGCAGTGTCTTATGAGAAAGGTATATGGCGCAATGTATTTTCCAGCTGGTTGTAATGCTCTTTGCACTGCATGTTTGATAGATGCATCTCTGTTTAGGGTAGTCCAATGCTGCAGCCTAAGTTTGCTTAGATATCCCTTTTAACTGCATTATGTGTTGTATTGTGTACCCTCTGTAATACTCCTGTTACTGATGTAATAGCACCATGTATTACTGCTGTTGTTTTGTTATCTGCCAGTACTGATATACTGTCTGTTTCTTTGTTTGTAGTTTTTACCCAATCTCATCCACTATATCATCCATTATCATCCACCATTGTTGTTCTCCGTTACTAAGTTCATCATCATCTCAATAAACATAGACTTAAGCACCAATACAGTCTTTTTACTGGGAGTGGATGAAGGGTTTAGCCGTATGCTGGAATCCACACAGCGTCATACGTTGAAGAAGGCAGAACACTGATCGTGCAGCAGTATGGTGGAGCGACGGTTACTGCAGGTTGTATGCTTGTCGGAAGAGATAGGTCTTCAGATTCCTTTTGAAGGTTTCCATGGTAGACGAGATTTGGTCTCATCTGACCACATGACCTTCTCCAATGCCTCCTCTGGATTAACCAGATGGTCACTGGCATACTTCAAAAGGTTTAGTCGTATGCTGGAATCCACACAGCGTCATACGTGGAAGAAGGCAGAACAAATCATATTTTCTGAAAAAAAGCCAAGAAAGCAAAACATTCTGCCAGGGTATGTAAACTTTTGAGCACAAATGTAGCTTCTTGTACACTACTAGATTAAATGTAAGGGAAAGAGCTGACCAATTTCTTACATAGCTCACGATCACTTGTGGATTGATATTGACGTAAGGAGCTGTCTATCAAGGGCTATTTGAATGCCAGGGTCACCATACGATTCCTGTAGAAGGGTCATATCTGTCTCATCCAATGTATATTACCAGTCAAAAATTTAACTTAAAACACATTAAATCACCGTTAATATTACTTCGCAAATTTCTGGCTAAATGTACAGAAAAAGATTCAACTACTGATAGTTTCCTTATTTACAGATGATACTTGAGCTCCCTCTAACTTTTCACCATTATCTTGCAAGGTCCTACTTCTCTGCACTGGAAGTTTGGAAAACTTCCCCTCACTGAAATGCCTTTGACTCTAATCATTGTATATAGGCTGTCGTCCTTGGAGCCGCTGCTGTATAGTCTGCTGCATCTAAACAAAGGAAAATCAAATTGGTTGAAGCTTCTTTGTAAGATAACAAGCTCGATACTGGCTCACAGCTGCCGACTTATCTCAGGTCAAACAGAACTTCCCATTTCCTGGACCATACAGTGTCCGGAAGACAAACGTCAGGACTCAATCAGTGGCAGGAAGTCAATGAGCTACTCTGTTGAGTCAGAATGCAGCCACATGATTTATGAAATCGCTTCTTTGTCTAGTATTACAATTCACGATTTCTGTCTTGTGTGCTCATCACATGCAGTCTTGTCTCTTGGAGAAATGGGAATTCTTCATAGCACTTGAAAATGGTAGTTGCTCCAATATCCTTTACGTCTGGTCAAAACCCATGCTAACAAACACGAACGAGGAAATACATGAAATTTGGTGCAGTGGTGACAGTGCAAATAATTAAGGTTGCAATCAAACTTATTCTACCCCTTTTTGCCAAGTAGGCACAATTTACCAACGTTTTGCTGTTTGCAATAAACCAATCAAATATGAACAATATACAGGGCTCAGCATAAGTGTGCACACCCTGTTTGAAAAGTAAGATTTTAATCAATATCTCAGTGAACACAAGACTGAGTGTCATAGAACAATTTTTGAACCATATGAAGTGAGGTTAATATAACTTTCATTACAAAATCTTCTGTTTTACTCAGATTAGACTTGATGCAAAAATGAATATACCCCATGTCAAAAACTACAACATCTAGTACTTTGTCTGACCTTCAGGATTTGCAAGGACACCACCAAGTCTTCTAGGCAAGGAATAAACAAATTGGCAACATTTATCTTTAACCATGACTGCCATATTGTAGAGGCTACCCTTTCTTAGAAGTGCCCCTTCATTAGCAGACCTAATAGTCCCAGATTCTCCCAAATAAACAGACGAAACAACATTTTAGATAAAATTGGACAAATCGGCCTTTATTACAACAAACATAACAGTAATTAATAACTTGGGGTGAGGAGGTTCTTGGAGTTTCAAAACCAGGCGAAAACCAAAATATATGTGTAACCATCTGGCCTTACCTTTTTCATTCAATGATTCCCAGGGACTGCACCCTAAAAGTCACAAAATTCCAGGCAATTACCATAATTCCAAACCAATTGGAGGTTCCCATCTCCATGATACAACCCCCACCAATATTTTGACATCAACTCCAAGAAGTCGTTCCCCCATCTGCTGAAATGACACGAAACGTAAACCTATTAAAATTTACCTATTTACCTTTAAGAATATTAATAAAACAGGGGGAGTGTGAGCGAGACCCTTCTGAATGGTGCCTACATGCAGATTAGGTAGCGACCTCCCCTTCCTACATTTTATAGCCTTACTCTTTCTCCCCCATGTAACACCCACCCCCAGTTTCACTTCTCCCCTTAAAACTTTTGCCCTCCATGTAACCTTCCCACTGTTAGGGTTGCGCATTGCACTAAATATAAAATATGAGAAAGTGCGATCGCAACCCGGGGTCCACCGTGCAGAGGTGGTATACTGCTGCTAGGTAATGGCGGACACTATATGGCGGTATAAAGGAAGAACACACGTGGGTTAACGTCAACCGGTGTGTACACAGCGAGCTCTGTTACCTCACAGAGCCGCACTACCGCAGAACATAAATGCCGGAGCCTGTTTTGCTCACAGAGCTCGGCAACGGAGCGCACAGAATGCGGTCACAGAACTCTGCCCCTAGGACACGGGGTCAGAGTCCCTCTAGACCTTCTGAGCGTGTAGCGTCGCACCTGCGGACGCCACTATAGATGCTGACTATGGTGGAGTGTCGAGCACGTGCACCGTGGCGTGCAGAGCCACCGGTGGACACTGATGCCAGTCTCAGACTCTGCCTCTACCTACACCTAAGCCTGGGTGCTTAACAGGCTAGGCTGCACAACACATGCGTACCAAGGGTAGGGGTTTCTTAATGAGTCATTCACCAGAGACATTCATACATGCATACAACACTCACTCCTCATAGTCTGGTAATGCAGTCTATACTAGCACATGGCCAGGCGGCCATGCACACCATTTATAGCCGCATCCTTCCGGGACCTTCCTAGCCCTCCTGATGGTCCAATCCGAGCTGGAGAAGGACCTGAGCATGTGACCCTCGATCTCCAATGAGAGATCGTCCCACGGGCATGCTCACTGGACCGAAAGGAGAACTTAGTCCCTGGAGTAGCTCCCTGCTGACCAGCATGCGTTGCTATAGCTGGACCAGAGGTGGCAGCAGCAACCAAACCTACAGAGCTGGTCTGAGCAGACCGCCTGGATCGACGAGTCTGCTGAGCAGCCTCCTCTGCAGCCGGAGAGGAATAGGAGACTGCCAAATGCAAGGCCCCCTCCTTTCTGAGCCTCGCTACGCTCAAATGCCGCAATGAGAAGTGGAGCGCGGATGTTCGCCGGTCCGAGCCTCTGGACCATAACCCTTCCAGTCCACCAAATAAGAGTTTTTACCACGCACCATCATGCATCCCACAATGGCATTAACCTCAAACTCGTCCGAGGACAGGTCTGAGGTCCCGGCAGATGACTCGGAAAACCGGGACATGTGGACAGGCTTAAGGAGGGACACGTGGAAGGTGTCAGAGATAGCCAAGTGTGGTGGCAGGGCCAGACGGTAGACCACAGGGTTGATCTGCTCAAGGACCTTGAAGGGGCCAATGTAGCGAGGTGCAAATTTTGCGGACTCGACCCGCAGCCTGATGTTACGGGAGGAGAGCTACACTAAGTCGCCCGGAGCAAAGGTCGGAGCAGGGCCCGGTGCGTGTCGGCGGAGGCCCTCATTCTCTCCTTGGAGGCCCAGATAGCATCCTGAGTGCGATCCCAAATGTCACGTGCCTCCACCGCCCAGTCTGACACCCTGGAATCGGTGGACGACACGGGCATGGGCACAGGGATGCGCAGATGCTGGCCATAATTTAGGAGGAATGGGGTATGGCCGGTGGAGGTGGAGTCGGCCACAGCATTGTTCAAAGTGAATTCCACCCACGGCAGCAAGGATGCCCAGTCATCCTGCCTGGCCGAGACAAAATGTCATAGATATGTGACCAGGGTCTGGTTGACTCTCTCTATCAACCCGTTCGTCTCAGGATGATAGGCCGAGGAGAGATTTAGCTCAATGCTGAGCAGGCTACAGAGCTCTCTCCAGAACCGAGATGCAAACTGGGGAGCCCGGTCGCTGACAATCTAGTCCGGCATGCCATGCAGGCGGAAAACGTGCTTAATAAACAACGCTGCCAGGCCCCGTGCAGAAGGTAACTGGGAGAGAGGTACCAGGTGCACCATCTTGGAGAAATGGTCGTGCCAACCCAAATGACCGTGCTGCCACTGGACTTGTGCAGCCCCACCACAAAGTCCATACCAACCATCTCCCAGGGCCTGTCCGCTACTGGCAGGGGGTAAAGTAACCCAGCGGGCCGCTGCCGAGAGGACCTATTCTGGGCGCAAGAGATGCACGCCTGAATATATTCCCTGATGTCACGGGCCATATGCGGCCACCAGTACGTCCTCGCCAAAAGCTCAGAGGTCCATTTTGTCCCGAAATGTCCACCCACCCTGGACAAATGAGCCCAAGAGAGGACCTCCGGTCTCAGACGGGCAGGGACAATTGTCTTGCCCAGAGGTACTGACTCAAGGGCGGCCGGAGCCATGGTCATCAGGCTCTCGGACGGGGAGATCAGCCGAGGCTTCTCTTCCTCCTCTGATGACACCATGGAGCGGGAGAGAGCATCGGCCTGGACGTTCTTCTCACGGATAGGAAATGGAGGGTGAAGTGGAACCGGGAGAAGAACAAGGACCATCTGGCCTGGCAAGAATTTAGCCGCTGGGCCATCTGCAAATATACCAAGATTTTGTGGTCTGTGAACACCTGGAAAGGGTGACGAGCCCCCTCCAGGAGGTGTCTCCACTCCGAAAAGGCCAACTTCATTGCTAGCAACTCCCTGTCCCTGATGGAATAATTCCTCTCCACCGGTGTGAAGGTCTTGGAGAAGAAGAAGCATGGGTGCTTCCGACCTTGTGTGTCCTTCTGAAACAGGACCGCTCCAGCACCGACGGAAGAGGCATCCACTTCCAGAATGAAGGGTTTATCTACATGGGGGTGATGTAGAATGGGAGCGCTAGCAAAATGGGACTTAATAGCGAAGAAGGCCTTGGAGACAGGTTCAGACCACAACTTGGGATTTGCACCCTTCTTGGTGAGGGCCACCTAGGGGGCTACCAAAGTCGAGAAGTGAGGGATGAATTGGCGGTAGTAATTTATGAACCCCATAAAGCGCTGCACCGCTTTGAGAGAATGGGGCTACTGCCAATCCATCACCGCTTGTAGCTTGGCAGGATCCATGGCCAATCCCTGGGCGAAGATGATATAGCCCAGGAAAGGCAAGGACTCCTGCTCAAACACACACTTCTCCAACTTGGCATAGAGGGAATTTGCCCGCAGGAGGTCGAAAACTTTGCAAACATCTCTCTGGTGGGAGTCATTATCTGGAGGTAGATAAGAATATCATCCAGATAGACTACTACCTAGGTGGTAAGCATATCCCGGAAGATATCGTTCACAAAGTCTTGGAAGACGGCTGGGGCATTACAGAGCCCGAAGGGCATCACCAGATATTCATAGTGCCCGTCTCTGGTGCCTAATGCCGTCTTCCATTCGTCCCCATCACGGATGTGAATCAGGTTGTAAGCCCCCCACAGATCGAGTTTGGTAAACTCTCTTGCTCCCCGTAGCCTATCAAACAGTTCCGATATCAGGGGCAGAGGGTACTTATTCTTATCGGTGATGGCGTTAAGACCCCTGTAATCGATGCAGGGACGTAGTTCTCCGTTCTTCTTCTGGACGAAGAAGAATCCTGCCCCAGCTGATGACACCGACTTCTGTTGTGAGTTCATTTTCTGGTCTACCAGATGTAAGTTCTCCTTCCAGGCTCCCTCTGGTGGTAACAGGAGGTAGTGAGGCTGATTTAATCAGTAGAGATCTGCCACCTGATAATGAGGATGACGATTGGACCTCAGGAATTTCAGACTGGATTTAAGTCAGCTGATGCCCTATTCTGGTGCTGGTGATTCCTTCTGGCTTTTCAGCTCTTGGTGTTGAGCTCTGTTCCAGTCATTTCAAGCTAAGTTTTTCTGCTAATGTTCACACTTGATTTTGTTGGTCTATTCAGTTTTTTGTGTGGTCAGCAGCCCCGACTGGGGCTGTGCTGAATTTCCACTCTTATTTATCTGTATTTGCCAATTTGCTTTTGTCCCCTATTAGATTGGCCTCTTTTTGCTCTGTCTCAGAATATTTCAGAGTGCTGATATAGTGGGAGAAGTCTAGTGACTTCAGGGTTAATTTTGTTATCAGAAGTGTTGGACATTATTTTTGTAGGGTTTTTGGCAGATTGCAGACAGTGTCTTTCCCTTCCTGTCCTTTCTAGTTAGTTTGGGCCCCATCGTTTGCTCAGCCTATTTTCCTGCCTGTGTTTGTGTTTTCATCTTGTTTCACCGTCAATACATGTGTGGGGGCTGTCTTTCCTTTGGGGTCTGCTCTGGGGCAGTTAGTTTTCCCCTTTCTTGCTTTAGGCTTATTTAGCCCTCCGGCGGTGACGAGGCGTCTAGGATCATCGTAGGAACGCTCCACGGCTGCTGCTAGTTGTGTGGTTAGGATCAGGGATCTGCAATCTGCATAGTTACCAACCTCTCTGGTTTTTCTGGGACTTAGCTTGTTTTGTTTTTTCCCCCTACGTGACCCATTCATAACAGAATCACCAGCCAAACCACAGATTCTAGGATACTCAAAAGCAGGAAAAGGTTGTTAAAAAAAAAAAAAAGTGTCAGAATTTTTTTTTTAATTTATTTTTTCCTCTTTTTCTCTGGGGCCGTAGGAGGATTTTTTTTCCCTAATGGAGATTAAGCAATTGTCTGATCATGTGGAGCAACTTGCTGCTGAAGTGCAGGGAATTTCCACCTACCTCATTCAGTCACATGCTGCTGAACCTAAGATCCCTACTCCTGATGTGTTTTCTGGGGATCGGTCTAAATTTCTGAATTTTAAGAATAATTTTAAATTATTTCTTGCCTTGAAGCCTAACTCATCGGGGAGCTCTGCGCAGCAGGTTAAAATTGTCAACTTCTGGCTGCATGGTGATCTCCAGGTTTGAGCTTTTTCTCTGACACCTGAAAATCCTATTTTGACTAATGTGGATGCATTTTTTCAAGCCTTGGGGTTGTTGTATGATTAACCTAATGCTGTTGATCAAGCTGAAAGAACACTGTTGGCATTAAACCAGGGTCAGGATTCTGCAGAGTTATACTGTCAAAAATTCCGAAAGTGGGTGGTCCTTACTATATGGAATGATAGTGCATTGGCAGCTCTCTTTCGGAAGGGTTTATCAGAGACCGTAAAAAATGTTATGGTGGGATTTCCTGTTCCCTCTGGTCTGGATGATTCTATGTCATTAGCCATTCAAGTTGATCGGCGCTTACGTGAATGTAAAACTACACGGGAGGCACTGCCACCTTTTGAACAAACGTCTGAACCTATGCAATGTGATGGGGTTTTGTCTAGGGCGCAACGTCAGGAGTTTGGAAGGAGTAGTAAGCTGTGTTTTTTCTGTGGAGACGCCTCTCATACTATTTCTGTCTACCCTAAACAAGAGAAACGTTTTGCACACACATTTGCTGTGGGCAGTGTACAACCTAAGTTCCTTTTGGCAATTACTCTGATCTGCTCCTTATCCACGTTTTCCACTAAGGCTTTTGTGGATTCAGGAGCAGCATTGAATCTGATGGATTTGGACTTTGCTAAACGTTGTGGTTTTTCCATGACGCCTCTGCGGACGACTATTCCTTTGAGGGGTATTGATGCTACTCCTTTGGCGGAGAACAAACCCCAGTTTTGGACCCAGGTGATAATGCGAGTTACCCCAGGCCACCAAGAAAATTGTAAATTTTTGGTGCTGCATAACTTGCATGATACTATTGTTCTGGGTTTTCCCTGGTTGCAAACTCATAATCCAGTTTTGGATTGGAAATCTGGGTCTGTGGTGAGTTGGGGTTGTCAGTGTGTTCTTAGGGATGCTCCTGTTTTCTCCACCTCTCCTCAGTTTCATGATATTCCTGATTATCTGGCCGATTTTTCTGATGTGTTTAGTGAGAGTAAGTCTGCATCTTAGCCTCCTCATAGGAGTTATGACTGTGCAATTGAGTTTTTGCCTGGGTGTAAATTTCCCAAGGGTCGGCTTTTCAACTTATCAGTATCCGAACATGATGCTATGCGATCCTATATTAAGGAGCCATTGGAGAAGGGTCATATTAGACCATCCTCGTCACCTTTAGGTGCTGGGGTTTTTTTGTGGCCAAGAAAGATGGTTCATTAAGACCGTGTATTGATTATCGTTCCCTTAACAAGATGATGGTTAAATATCAGTACCCGTTACCTCTGATGTCTGATTTATTCTCCAGAGTTAAGAGTGCCTGCTGGTTTACTAAGCTTGACCTCAGGGGGGCGTATAATCTTAAGCACGGGGATGAATGGAAGACGGCGTTTAATACTCAGGAGGGACATTTTGAGTACCTGGTGATGCCTTTTGGGCTCACTAATGCCCCTTCTGTCTTCCAGTCCTTTATGAATGATATTTTCCGTGATTTTGTGGATAAGTTTTTGATCATCTATCTGGATGATATTTTGATCTTTTCTAGTGATTGGGATTCTCATGTGGAACACGCCCGGACTGTGTTCTGGATTTTGAGGGAGAATTCCCTGTTTGTTAAGGGATCAAAATGTCTCTTTGGTGTACAGAGGATTTCATTTTTGGGATTTATCTTGTCAACATCGACTATTGAAATGGACCCGGCTAAGGTACAGGCCATCTATGATTGGGTTCAGCCTACTTCTTTGATGGCCCTCCTGAAGTTTTTGGGTTATGCTAATTTCTATCAAAAATTTATAGGTAGTTTTTCTGGTATTGTAAAACCACTGACTGATCTGACCAAGAAGGGCGCTGATGTGCTGAATTGGTCTCCTGAGGCTGGCTCAGCATTTCAGGAGCTTAAGCGGAGATTTACTTCAGCTCCAGTTTTACGGCAAACCTGATGTCTCACTTCCATTTCAGGTGGAGGTAGATGCTTCTGAGATTGGTGCAGGAGCTGTTTGGCCCAAAGGGACCCTGTGACTTCTAAGATGAATCCCTGTGCCTTCTTTTCTCGAAAGTTCTCCCCATCTGAACGCAACTATGACGTGGGGAATCGGGAATTGTTGGCCATGAAATGGGCATTTGAGGAGTGGAGACATTGGTTGGAGGAAGCTAGACATCACGTTGTGGTCCTCACCGATCACAAAAATTTGATTTATCTGGAGTCGGCCAAATGCTTGAATCCTAGACAGGCTAGATGGGCCTTGTTTTTCACGCATTTTAATTTTGTGGTCTTTTTTCTTCCGGGCACTAAGAATGTTAAGGCAGATGCCCTTTCTAGGAGTTTCTTTGCCGATTCTCTTAACGTGACCGAGCCTACTACCATCCTAGGTGAGGGGGTAGTTCTTTCTGCCATTTCGCTCGATTTGAGACGCGCCCTGGAGAAATTTCAGGGGGATAAACCTGAGCGTTGCCTATGGGAAAATTATATGTTCCTGACCAGTGGAGAAAGAGAGTGATGTCAGAAATTCATTGCTCCGCATTGGCTGGTCATCCAGGTATTTTTGGTACCAGAGATTTGGTGAGTCCGTCTTTTTGGTGGCCTGCCTTATCTCGTGATGTCAGGAATTTTGTACAGTCCTGTGGGACTTGTTCTCAGTCTAAACCCTGTTCTCGTTCTAGTGGGTTGCTGATGCCCCTGCCGGTGCCCAAGAGGCCATGGACCCATATCTCAATGGATTTAATTTCTGATCTTCCTGTCTCTAAGAGAATGACTGTTATCTGGGTGATTTGTGATAGATTTTCGAAGATGGTCCATCTTGTATCACTCCCAAAGTTGCCATCTTCCGCTGAGTTGGTGCCCTTGTTTTTACAACAGGTGGTTCGGTTACATGGGATTTCTGAGAACATTGTGTCCGACAGAGGAGTCCAGCTTGTTTCCAGATTCTGGAAAGCCTTTTGTTCCAATCTGGGAATTCAGTTATCCTTCTCCTCCGTGTTTCATCCCCAGACCAATGGACAGACTGAGAGAACAAGCCAGACCTTGGAGTCTTATTTAAGATGTTTTATATCTGCTGATCAGGATGATTGGGTCTCATTTTTGCCCTTGGCCGAATTCGCGTTGAACAATAAAGCTAGTTCTGCCACTTTGATGTCACCCTTTTTCTGTAATTTTGGGTTTCATCCTCGATTCTCTTCAGGGCAAGTGGAATCTTCGTCCTGCCCAGGTGTGGACACTGTGGTTGAGAGAATGCAGCAGATATGGGACCAAGTGGTGGATAAGTTGTCACTCTCTCAGGAAAAGGCCCAGCGATTTTCCAACCGGCATAGGACCATTGGTCCCCGGTTTAAAGTGGGTGATATGGTTTGGTTGTCGTCTAAGAATATTCCTATGAAGGTTGCATCTCCAAAATTTAAGCCTAGATTTATTGGACCTTATAAGATTTTGGAGATTCTTAATCTTGTTTCTTTTCAATTGGCTCTTCCAGTTACGTTCAAGATCCATAATGTATTTCACAGATCTCTGTTGAAGAGGTTTGTTGAGCCAGTGGTTCCTATGGCAGCACCTCCTTACCCTGTGTTGGTTGAAGGCAATGTGGAATATGAGGTAGAGAAAATATTGGATTCTCGTTTGGTTAGACGGAGACTCCAGTATTTGGTCAAATGGAAGGGTTATGGCCAGGAGGATAATTCTTGGGTCTCTGCCTCTGATATTCATGCCAATAGATTGGTTCGTGCTTTTCACCGGGCCCATCCTGATCTGCCTGGTGGCATGGATGAGGGTTTGGTGACCCCTCCTCAAGGGGGGGTACTGTTGTGAGTTCATTTTCTGGTCTACCAGTTGTGAGTTCTCCTTCCAGGCTCCCTCTGGTGGTAACAGGAGGTAGTGAGGCTGATTTAATCAGTAGAGATCTGCCACCTGATAATGAGGATGACGATTGGACCTCAGGAATTTCAGACTGGATTTAAGTCAGCCGACGCCCTATTCTGGTACTGGTGATTCCTTCTGGCTTTTCAGCTCTTAGTGTTGAGCTCTGTTCCAGTCATTTCAAGCTAAGTTTTTCTGCTAATGTTCACACTTGATTTTGTTGGTCTATTCAGTCTTTTGTGCGGTCAGCCAGCCCCGACTGGGGCTGTGCTGAATTTCCACTCTTATTTATCTGTATTTGCCAATTTGCTTTTGTCCCCTATTAGATTGGTCTCTTTTTGCTCTGTCTCAGAATATTTCAGAGTGCTAATATAGTGGGAGAAGTCTAGTGACTTCACGGTTAATTTTGTTATCAGAAGTGTTGGACATTATTTTTGTAGGGTTTTTGACAGATTGCAGACAGTGTCTTTCCTTTCCTGTCCTTTCTAGTTAGTTTGGGCCCCATTGTTTGCTCAGCCTATTTTCCTGCCTGTGTTTGTGTTTTCATCTTGTTTCACCATCAATACATGTGTGGGGGCTGTCTTTCCTTTGGGGTCAGCTCTGGAGCAGTTAGTTTTCCCCTTTCTTGCTTTAGGCTTATTTAGTCCTCCGGCGGTGACGAGGCGTCTAGGATCATCGTAGGAACGCTCCACGCCTGCTGCTAATTGTGTGGTTAGGATCAGGGATCTGCTATCTGCATAGTTACCAACCTCTCTGGTTTTTCTGGGACTTAGCTTGTTTTGTTTTTTCCCCCCTCGGTGACCCATTCATAACAGACTTCCTAATGAGTCCTCTTGTCTGATTCTCCCTGATGTATTGAGACATGGCCTCTGTCTCCGGGAAAGAAAGGGGATAGACTCGACCCCGAGGAGGCTCAGCACCAGGCAAGAGGTCAATATGACATTCGTAGGGGCGATGGGGCGGAAGGGTCTCTGCCGCCCTCTTGGAGAACACGTCTGCATACTGTTGATAGTGTTTGGGGAGAGAAGAAAGATTTGCGGGTACTTCAGTGGAAGCAACCTGAACGCACTCCCTCTGACATCTTCCCTCACAGGCCTTACCCCAACCGAGAATCCTCCCGAAGGACCACTCTATATGGGCAGAGTGGAACCGTAACCAGGGAACCCCTAAAAGGACCTGATCGATACCCTCGAGCATGACGAGGAGTGATATCGTCTCCAGATGATATGGAGACATCGAGAGTATCAACGGGGCGGTCTGGTGGGTAATTTGAGAGGGTAGATTGGCTCCATTCACCACTCTGATGGTGACTGGCTGAGGTAGTAAAAGTAGAGGAATTGCGTGCCATTGGGCGAAGGCAGACGACATGAAATTACCCTGCACCCCGGAGTCCACGCAAACCTCCACCGCCAGAGTGGAGGAGCCAAACTCAAGTGAGCAATCAAAGGTCAGCTTTGAGGAAAATGTTGCAGTGTCTGATAGGCCTCCTCCAACAGCCACTAGACGCAAGCGTTTTCTTAGCCGCTGTGGGCATCTGACTGCTGGCAACTGTGACAAACCACGGGTACTCGCACGGACCGGGAGCTGGATCCCATGCGAGAATCCCCCCTGGGCTCTTGGAGCTCGGACACCTGATTGGGAGATTCCAGAGGTTTAACAAAGCTGGGTGCCAACCTAAACCTCTGCCTACACTGGGACCGCTCCAAACTTCGCTCCGAAAAATGAAAGTCTATGCATGTGGAGATGGTGATAAGTTCCTCCAGTGTGGCGGGAATCTCCCTGGTGGCCAGAGCGACTTTTACATGGCCAGCCAGACCTCTCCAGAACACCGTAATGAGGGTCTTATCTGACCATTCCAGTTCTGAAGCCAGCGTCCGGAACTGGATAGCATAATGGCTGACCAGAAACGAGCCCTGCGATAATGCCAGCAGCTGGAGCGCGGTATCATGGGCGACTCGCAGTCCCAAGAAGACCTGTTTCAGAGTGCCCAAGAACTGCGAGGCACTCTGCACCGCAAGATCACCACGCTCCCATAGTGGTGTGGCCCACTCCAGAGCCCTGCCCGACAGGAGGGAAATAACAAATCCCATTTTGGCCCACTCGGAGGGGAATCGTGTAGCCAGCAGTTCTAGCTGTATGGTACATTGGCTGATGAATCCCCTACAAGAAGCACTATCGCCCGAGAGCTTCTCGGGCAGCGGGAGGTGGGATAAAGCCGAGGCAGGGATGGCAGTGGACACATGGGAGACAGCCTCCGTGACTGCCTGAACAGCGACTGCGGAAAGCTCCACAGCTGAGGTTGAGCACTCAAGAGCCGCCAACCTGCCCTCCAACTGCTGGATGTACCGCTGCAGTCGCTGTTCGTCCGCCATTACTACCCAGACCCTGGCGCTAGCATAACGTTAGGGTTGCGGATAGCACTAAATATAAAATATGAGTAAGTGCGATCGCAACCCGGGCTCCACCGTGCACAGGTGGTATACTGCTGCTAGGTAATGGCGGACGCTATATGGCGGTATAAAGGAAGAACACACGCGGGTTAACGTCACCTGGTGTGTACAGGGCGAGCTCTGTTACCTCACAGAGCCGCACTACCGCAGAACATAAATGCCGGAGCCTGTTTAGCTCACAGAGCTCGGCAACGGAGCGCACAGAATGCGGTCATAGAACTCTGCCCCAAGGACACGGGATCAGAGTCCCTCTAGACCTTCTGAGCGCGTGGCGTCATACCTGCAGACGCCACTATAGACGCTGTCTACGGTGGAGTGTCGAGCACGTGCACTGTGGTGTGCAGAGCCACCGGTGGACACTGATGCCAGTCTCAGACTCTGCTTCTACCAACACCTAAGCCAGCCAGGGGAGCAGGGCGCAAGCATATCCCGGACGGTCCTACAGCCTCAGGACGCAGTTTCCACCGCTGGCCATCTATGATTGGCAATACTCTGACTATAAGTACGCAGCAATACGTATATCTTGTCATACCGGATACGAAAAATATTACAAACAAAAAGCAACGCCTTTTATTGCACAGGACTCTACCGGGCCTCCTTTTCAAGCCTCTTAAGGTTACCTCTAACCTATTACCTATCATTACATGGTAAACTTCATATCCTCCAAAGGTTACCATTTATTTACAGCCTACCATTACCCGCATGGAAGCTTATATACAGCTATTCCCTAACCCTGGCTCCCATTCCTCTTGAACCCAAGTAAACCCCATGATTAAGACCCGGGAGGGTCGAAACGTCGAGTGTTTCTATTTTACTTGGTTTTGGACCAATTTTTGTAACTTCGCACTTATCTGTTTGTCAAAAATAAATTTCCACTGTTGGTTGCAAATTATTTAATTAGAGTGTAAGGTGAATTTTTGCTACTTATTTCAGGGACCACCACGGTCCATTCTACCAGCACCTCGCTGCTACAGTGACCTTGAGTGCACACCAATACCTACTCAACACCTAAGCCTGAGCGCTTAACAGGCTAGGCTGCACAACACATGCACACCTAGGGTAGGGGTTTCTTAATGAGTCATTCACCAGAGACATTCATACATGCATACAACACTCACTCCTCATAGTCTGGTAATGCAGTCTATACTAGCGCATGGCCGGGCGGCCATGCAAACCTTTTATAGCTGCGTCTTTTCGGGACCTTCCTAACCATCCTGATGGTCCAATCCGAGCTGGTGAAGGACCTGAGCATGTGACCTCCGATCTCCAATGAGAGATCGTCCCACGGGCATGCTCAATGGACCAAAAGGAGGACTTAGTCCCTGGAGTAGCTCGCTGCTGATCAGCATACATTGCTATAGCTGGACCAGAGGTGGCAGCAGCAACCAAACCTACAGAGCTGGTCTGAGCAGAGCGCCTGGATCGACGAGTCTGCTGAGCAACCTCCTCTGCAGCCGGAGAGGAATAGGAGACTGCCGAATGCAAGGCTTGAGATTCTTGCTGTGCAGTGACAGGAACCCGACGCCTAACACCCACAACCTTGACATTATCCCTGGCTCTGCCCTACATAGCTGAGTCAGCACTGCGCCCATGACTCTGCTGCAGCTACATTTTCTCTTGACTGCAGTATTGTGGAGGCTTCCGTTTCTTAGAAGTTCCACTTCTTTACCAGACCCAATATCCAAGATTCTCCCAACTAAACAGACAAAACACCATTTTGGATAAAATTAGCCAAATCAGCCTTTATTACAGCAAACAAAACAGTAATAAATAACTTGGGTTGAGGAGGTTCTTTGAGCTCTAAAACCGGACGGAAACCACAATATGTATAAACACAGCTCTGGCAAAAATTAAGAGACCACTGCACAGTTTTATAAAAATCAGCTTCTCTGACAGCCATTCCATTCCAGTGTCAGTTGAATTCCTAGCAGAGTACACCTCATTACACTTAATGGCCTTCTGATTAGGTGATCACCTGAACCAAATCTTATTTAATGAAGGAAAGTATAAAAAAAACCCTGCTGTGGGGTTTACAATCCTCTTGCAATAGGACAAGCTGGATCTAAAAACAAGCGCTAGTATATCCCAAAAGTAATAGGAATGAAAAAAACTTTTACTCATGCCAAAGGAGTTGAAAAGAAAAGTCTTGAGTGATGGAAAAAGAAGGGCTAAATTCTGTCTTTACTACTCTAGCAGGGGGATACAGTGAACGTCATGTTGCCTCCATCCTTAAAAGTTCTAAGACGGCAGTCCATTACAACAAGGTCAAGCAGGAGACATTGGGGACAACAAAGCTACAGACTGGCAGAGGGCGAAAATGACTCTCCACTGACCGGGATGACCGTCATCTTCTTTGAATGTCACTCAGCAACCGCAGGATGACATCAAGTGATCTACAAAAGGAATGGCAAATGGCAGCTGGGGTTAAGTGCATGGCAAGAACAGTTTATAACAGGCTCCTAGAGGCAGGGCTCAAGTCATATAAAGCTATAAAAAGCCTTTCATCAAAGAAAAGCAAAGGAGAGCCAGGCTGAAGTTTGCCAAAGACTATAAGGATTGGACCATAGAGGACTGGAGTAAGGTAACCTTCTCTACTGAGTCTAATTTTGAGCTTTGCCCAACACTTGGTCTTCTTATGGTTAGACGCAGACCTGGAAAGGAGTTCAAGCCACAGTGTCTTGCACCCACTGTGAAATTTGGTGGAGGATCAGTGATGATCTGGAGATGCTTCAGCAAGGCTGGAATTGGGCAGGTTAATCTTTGCGAAGAACGTATGAATCAAGCCACATACAAGGTTATCCTGTAAAAACAGTTGATTCCTTCTTCTCAGGCAATGTTCCCCAACTCTGAGGATTGGTTTTTCCAGCTGGACAATGTGCCATGCCACACAGCTAGGTCAATCAATGTGTGGATGAAGGACCACCACATCAAATCCCTGTCATGGCCAGCCCAATCTCCTGACCTGAACCCCATTGAAAATCTCTGGAATGTAATCAAGGGGAAGATGGATAGTCACAAGCCATCAAACAAAGAACTGCTTAATTTTTTTTTGCCAGGAGTGGCATAAGGTCACCAAAAGCAATGTGAAAGACTGATAGAATGCACGCCAAGATGCATGAAAGCTGTGATTAAAAATCATGGTTATTCCACAAAATATTGATTTATGAACTCTTCCTGAGTTAAAACATTAGTATTGTTGTTTCTAAATGATTATGAGCTTGTTTTCTTAGCATTATTTGAGGTCTGCAAGCACTGCATTTTTTTGTTATTTTGACCATTTCTCATTTTCTGAAAATAAATACAAAATGTAGTGCTTGGAAATTCGAAGACTTGTTGTCAGTACTTTGTAGAATAAAAGAGCAATTTGCATTTTACTCAAAAATATACCCATAAAAGAGAAAAATTAGACAAAATGAAAATTTTGCAGTGGTATCTTAATTTTTGCCAGAGCTGTATATATAACCATCCTGCCTTATACTCACCCGCAACCACAGGCTTGGGGGCACCTCCTGGCCTCAAAACATTTTTCATCCACCGACTGCCAAGAACCCATCACGAGAGCCAAAAAATCCACCAGGCAATTACCTTAATTCCGAAACCAATAGGAGGTTCCCATCTCTACATAACTCCCAGTCTCTGAAGCTTCAATCTCTGTGTAGAAAAGCATATATCTGCACAGAGAATGAAGCTTCAGAGACTGGGAGTTCTGTGGAAACTGTCTGGGTATGAATAGAAGGAGAGAACAATGGAAAGGACACCATTGTAGGCAATTACTACAGGCAGCTTCTGCAAGCTGATATGGATGAACTCTTTAAGCATCAAGTGGCCAATTTCTCCAAAAAATATGACATAGTGTTCATGGGAGATTTCAACTATCCAGACATTTGTTGGGAATCATGGAGGTAGTGACCATGCTATTTTAGAACTTTGGATAACTAGAGGAGGAAGACCTGTGAAGACTCAGACTTCAAGGTTAGATTTCAGAAAGGCAGATTTTAAGGGACTCAGAAAGAGAATCAGAGGGATCCAATGGTTGGATACACTTAAGGACAAAAATGTCGAGGAAGGATGGGAACGCTTGAAAAATGAGATTCTCAAAGCACAATCGCTAACAATTCCAAAAAGAGGGAAGAATACGAAGCATTTAATTAATCCAGGATGGATGAACACAGAACTTAACACATGCTAAAAAGGAAGAAAGAAATATGTTTATCAAATGGAAAGAGGGAGGCATATCTAAAGAAAGATATAATGCTGTCTGCAGAACCTACAAGCCATGATCAGATTACTAAAGCTGACAATGAATTAAGACTTGCAAGAGATGTCAAAAGCAATAAAAAAGGATTTTGGGGATATGTCAAAAGTAAAAGAAAAGCCAAAGATGCTATAGGATTTTTACAGGATGAAAATGATGAAATGGTAAGAAAGGATGTTGAGAAGGCCAAACATTTAAATTCTGATTTCGCATCTGTTTTCTCTCAGAAACGAAATGTAACATTAACTGATATTCACTGTCCTATTAAAGGAATAAAAGCATCCATGATATCTATAAACAGAAAAATAGTGAGGAAACACTTAGCTAACATAAATTAATTCAAGTCTCCAGGTACAGATGAATTACACCTCAGAGTACTGAAGGAGATATCAGAAGAAATTTTTGAACCACTCTCCATAATCTTTGAAAATAATTGGAGAACAGGAGAAGTCCCAGAAGACTGGAGAAGAGCAAATGTTCCTATCTTCAAAAAGGGGAAGAAGGTGGACCCAGGCAACTATAGGCTGGTGAGTCTGACTTCTATACCAGGAAAGATCTTTGAACAAATTATTAAACAATATGTATGTAAGTACCTGGATAAGAAAGAAGTGATTAAACAGAGTCAGCATGGGTTTCTAACTTAAAAGTCATGTCAGACTAACTTAATTTCCTTCCATGACAGAATCATTGACTGGATGGATCAGGGAAATGCTTTAGATATAGTATATCTTGACTTCAGCAAAGCATTTGACAAAGTATCTCACACCATCCTTATTAAAACAAAATGACTAAGTATGGAATGGACAAGGCAACTGTTAGGTGGATTCATAAGTGGCTTAGTGATCAGACCCTAACAGTTGTCGCAAATGGCTGCACATCCAGTTGGAAGAATGTCTCATGTGGGGTACCACAATGCTCTGTCCTGGGCCCTGTATTGTTCAACATTTTTATCAATGATTTAGATGAAGGAATTGAGGGTACACTGATTAAAAATGCTGATGACACAAAGCTAGGAGGGATAGCTAATACTAGAGAAGATAGAGGATTCAAAAAGATATAAATAAACTGGAGCAGTGGGCAGCAACTAACAGAATGGTTTTTAACAGGGAAAAATGCAAAGAAGCACACAGTCTAGATTACGTGAAGTCATTATTTCCCTCTACTCCTCTTTGGTCAGACCCCATCTGGAATACTGTGTCCAGTTTTGGGCACTACATTTTAAAAAAGACATCAACAAACTGGAGCAAATTCAGAGAAGAGCGACCAGAATGGTGACCTGTCTGCAAACCATGTCCTATGAGGAAAGGTTACAGGATTTGGGAATGTTTAGCTTCCAAAAAAGAAGACTGAGAGGAGACATAATTGCCGTCTACAAATATCTCAAGGGCTGTCACATTGTAGAAGGATCATATTTATTCTCATTTGCACAAGGTAAGACTAGAAGCAATGGGATGAAACTGAATGGGAGGAGACACAGATTAGATATTAGAAAAAACTTTTTGACAGTTAGAGTGATCAATGAGTGGAACAGGCTGCCACGAGAGGTGGTGAGTTCTCCTTCCATGGAAGTCTTGAAACATAGGCTGGACAATCATCTGTCCGGGATAATTTAGTGAATCGTGCTTTGAGCTGGGGGTTGGACCAGATGACCCAGGAGGTTCCATCTAACTTTACCATTATATGATTCTATGATTCAATGATCTCCATGATGTATAACTGCCACCAATATTTTGACACTCACTCTAAGAACGCATTCCCCTGCCACAAAGAGCATTTCCTGAACACCTTGTAATGTGAGTCTCTCCAATAAGAAACATGCCCTTTCCATCCCTTCTTGAATCCGGAGAGCCCACAGATCAATACCTATTGAGTTCAAATGAACCCCATTGATCTACCACAAATTTTCTTCCCCGTACTCCAAGTCTTCATGCCTAATTCTATACTAGGGTGAATCACCTTATCGTTCTTGCCGACATGTAACACCTGCACATCTGGGGAATTCTGACCTGGCGAAATGGTGAAAATCTGACAGTACTTGATGCCAACTAATAACGCAAACTCATATCCACCTAATTACCATTATTCTTGGAAACCCCAATTAACACCTGTTGTGTGGAATGTCGGACCTTGACACTCGACAATAAACAAACGAGTGACTTAGCATCAATACTAACTCACTAAGTGTGCTCCGCTTATGGTGAAAAAAGCTAGGGGGAAAAAAGAAAGAGCAGCATGTGGGAACAACCACTACTAAATCTCCCTTTGTTTTAGATTAAATGACGGGGCACAAAGAGTTTATATTTCTCAGATACCCACCTGCCAATCTTCTGAACCACACATAAATGCACTGCACTCATTGCAGCAGCAATACTAAATAAGGGCAGTGAAAACCTATTTGCCTCTAAACCCCAAACTTTCTAGCACTTTTTAAACACAACCACAAACTGATATCGCAATAAAAAAAACATCCCTATGTCTTAATAATGGGTTTGCCTTGCTCCCTCCTAAAAAACAATAATTTTAAAATACATTATTGGGCACATGCAGGACCCTTTTAATGCCCTTAAAACAACTCATTTTCCTTTACCCATCTAATCAGGTTTTGAACGGCGAACCCAGAATTTCATTGAATTTCATTGACTTTCCACTGCTATGATATCTTGATATATACCCCCCTCCCTGACTCAATATGGCATCACCAATTCCCCTATTGTCAATGCCTCAAAGAAAGCCAGTTTAAAAATCTCCTCTTACTACAAACTTGACCCAGCTCCCATTTGGTGCAAAAACCTAACGAAGTTGCATCATATTTTTTGGGGGGGCACTAAACTTTATCAGCATGCACAAGAGACAATAAACATGAAGCAAAAACTGCTTTTTGTAAGCAGATTCTTTACTGCAAAGAGAGAGCAGGTTTTGCCTATAGAAAAAAAAACACAGCAAAAACACGACATGTTAACATAGCCTTAACATTATGAAAGCCTCTTAGGGATTATTCACTTAAGTATCCAACAAGGGTTGTGCACCCGTTCACATTGATGCCAATGTGCTGGCTTCTTCTCTGGTAATGGCCCTTGTGGGGTTCCCAGGTTGTTCCAGCTAGGCTGCAAGTCGTCCTGCCAAAGTCTAACAAAACACATTGGTCATTCTTTGCTTCAATCAACCCCACACTCTGTCTTTGTTGTCTTAGGCCAGGCCAACTTGTGTACCATTTTTTATAGCTGGAAGCAACACCACTGATCACTCATATTTCCTGTTCACCACTACAGGCGTCCTTTTCCGTGTGAAATATTCTCACAGCTCTTTGGTGCTTGACTAAGGATGGGTATCTCTCAGTTCTGGGGAACTGAGGGCTGGTCTCCGGCTCTTGACAGGTGTCGTCAGGACTCTAGGTCTTGACTGGCGCAGCTCTAGGATTTGGGTTTTGACTGCCGTGATCTGGATTTTGGGTCTTGACCAGCACAAATTGGGTCCTCGGGCCTTAACCGGCATAGTCTGGAATCTTGGTCTGATCTGGTGCTGCTTGGGTGTTGATTACAGGCGGACATCAGCTCACTGGCACACGCTTCCTGTTGAGGCCTGTTACCCCAGCAGCAGCGTTTTCTCCTGCTCTTGTCTGGAGCGCTCTCTCCTCTGGCACCAATACCTGCTCCAGTTTGGCATGCAGATATTATACTCAAGATCTCCATCATCAATGGCACCTGACTAAGTGCTACATCCAAACTCGTTCCCACTGAAACCTTTCCTCTTATGGTTGGTTCCACATGTTCCAGTTTGAACAGTAGGTGACAGTCCTCTCGCACCAATGATGCATAACCCTAAATATTTTCAAGGTTACTGTCACATCCTCTTACATGGCTCCAGTGGAGAAAGTGAGCTTCTTTTCTCCCAGGAGCTGCTGGCTTTCAGTCATACAGGTGTGCCAGTGCGGCTACAGTCACCACTCAATACACAGCAAGCAGCTGCAGCTGTAAATACAGCAAGCAGTGTATCGGTGCTGAGCCTGTAGTCAGACAAAGTGCTGGAGCGTGCTTACAGCTGTTGTGCACACAGTGCCGTGAGCGATGACTGGATCCAAGCTTGCGCGCCTGCATGTCTATAAGCTCCTGGGATGAACAAAGTTCATTTTCTCCCAGAAGTTGCACTTTCAGTACAATGGCCAAGCAACTTTCTATCAAAATTTACCTGCAGATTACCCCTATATCTACGGAGCAATAGCATTATCTGACATGAAAGGTTCCTTTTCAGTAGATTTTGTGTGTAGCTGTTTAAGTTCATTTGCTGGGGCACAGTAGCCATCTTTGTCTTCCATATTTTTCAGTAACTTTATTTAACGACTTCCCGACTGCCAACGGTAGATAAACGTCGGCGCTTGCTGGGCTTTGTGCAGCGCCGACGTTTGTCTATGGTTGGCTGTTTTGTGCCTACTGGGACCCCAGGTACCTTATAACAAGGGGATCCCAGCGCACAATGCTTCCTGTGACCCCCGACCTCATCGAGACCTGATTTTTTTAGGTCCTGATGACGTCAGTGTCACACCAGCCAATGAGAGAGATCACTGGGAAAGTTTGTTGTAGCAACAAACTTTCCCGGCCATCTAACTCATAGTAACGCTGTTTCTCCTCTGATCTCCTGTCAGTGAGAGATCAGAGGAGAAGCAGTGTGACAAACGCTGTTGGCAACAGCTGTGCCAGTCAGCGATCATGTCATAAAGTAAAAAAAGAGCTACGGCAGGTTAGGGTTAGTAGTACAGTTAGGGTTAGGGTTAGTGCTATAGCTAGGGTTAGGGTTACTGTTAGGCTAAAGTTAGGGTTACTGTTAAGCTAAAGTTAGGGTTACTGTTAAGCTAAAGTTAGGGTTACTGTTAGGTTTACTGTTAGGGTTAGTGTTAGGGTTACTGTTAGGGTTAGGGTTACTGTTAGCCTAAAGTTAGGGTTACTGTTAGGCTAAAGTTAGGGTTACTGTTAGGGTTAGGGTTACTGTTAGGCTAAAGTTAGGGTTACTGTTAGGCTAAAGTTAGGGTTACTGTTAGGGTTAGGGTTAATGTTAGAGTTAGCATTAGTTTTACTGTTAGGCTAAAGTTAGGGTTACTGTTAAGGTTAGTGTTACTATTAGGGTTAGGGAAACTGCTAGGCTAAAGTTAGGGTTACTGTTAGGGTTAGGGTCACTGTTTGGCTAAAGTTAGGGTCTCTGTTAGGGTTAGTGCTATAGTTAGGGTTAGTGTGAGGGTTACTGTTAGGGTTAGGGTTACTGTTAGGCTAAAGTTAGGGTTACTGTTAGGGTTAGGGTTACTGTTAGAGTTAGCATTAGTTTTACTGTTAGGGTAAAGTTAGGGTTACTGTTAAGGTTAGTGTTACTATTAGGGTTAGGGAAACTGCTAGGCTAAAGTTAGGGTTACTGTTAGGGTTAGGGTGACTGTTGGGCTAAAGTTAGGGTTACTGTTAGGGTTAGTGCTATAGTTAGGGTTAGTGTGAGGGCTACTGTTAGCATTAGTTTTACTGTTAGGCTAAAGTTAGGGTTACTGTTAAGGTTAGTGTTACTATTAGGGTTAGGGAAACTGGTAGGCTAAAGTTAGGGTTACTGTTAGGTTTAGGGTCACTGTTGGGCTAAAGTTAGGGTTACAGTTAGGGTTAGTGTTAGGCTAAAGTTAGGGTTACTGTTAGGCTAAAGTTAGGGTTAGGGTTCGGCTAAAGCTAGGGTTAGGCTAACGTTAGGGTTATTGTTAGGCCAAAGTTAGGGTTATTGCTATGCTAAAGCTAGGGTTATTGATAGGCTAAAGTTAGGGTTACTGTTAAGGTTAGTGTTACTATTAGGGTTAGGGAAACTGCTAGGCTAAAGTTAGGGTTACTGTTACTGTTAGGCTAAAGTTAGGGTTAAAATTCACACATATAAGGAGCATCCAGCCCTACATAAACCATAGCACAAAATTGTATGATATTAAAAATAATTTTTATTCAACATCACATAAAAACACAATAAGCATAGTAATAGATGAAAATGATTGGTTTATAGGGAACAAACAGAGTGCCCCGGAACCACTCAAAGCTAAAGTACAATAATATGCACCGTGAAAAAGACCTCCAATGATATATGTAATGCCGCAGGCCACAAGCCTGCTTATACTAATGCTCATAATCAGAATCTCACCCTGCAGATATATTCAAGTGATACATCAACTAAACTCCAGTATGAATCAGGGATAGGGGACTAATATAGAGCAAAGAAGCCCAAAAAGAGGGGGTCATAAGTGTGGCTAGCCGCAAGTAAATAGTCCAGAGGTAAATCCTTGTACCAGGGTAGTATGCCTTAATACATAAAGTGACAGTGCAGATTAAAGTGCCCTTTAGTGCTTACCCATATAGGTGAGTATCCTGGTTCCAGGAACGTGCCCCGACGCACATTTCGCCTACTGGCATCTAATACTATGCTTATTGTGTTTTTATGTGATGTTGAATAAAAATTATTTTTAATATCATACAATTTTGTGCTATGGTTTATGTAGGGCTGGATGCTCCTTATATGTGTGAATTTTGACTATGTTGGGAGTTGCCCGTCCCCTTAGGGGAATACGGAATTTTTCTATTACCCATTGTATCGGCTATATTAAATTAAAGTTAGGGTTAGGCTAAAGTTAGGGTTATTGTTAGGCCAAAGTTAGGGTTATTGCTATGCTAAAGTTAGGGTTATTGATAGGCTAAAGTTAGGGTTATTGTTAGGCTAAAGTTAGAGTTAGGGTTAGGCTAAAGTTAGGGTTAGTCTAAAGTTAGGGTTAGGCTACAGTTAGGGTTAGGGTTAGGCTAAAGTTAGGGCTAGTGTTAGGCTAAAGTTAGAGTTTGGGTTGGGGCTAAAGTTAAGGTTAGGGTTGGGGCTAAAGCTTTGTTTAGGGTTGAGGCCAACATTAGGGTTAGCGTTGGGGCTAGGGTTAGGGTTGGGAAATAGGGTTTGGGGTGTGTTGGGGTTAGGGTTGTGGTTAGTGTTATGGTGGGGACTAGGATTAGGGGTGTGTTGTTGTTAGGATTTTGGTTAGCGTTGGGATTAGGGTTACAGGTGTGTTGGGGTTAGGGTTGGTAATAGAATTAGGAGGTTTCCACTGTCTAGGCACATCAGGGGCTCTGCAAACGCAACATGACACCCGCAGAAAATGTCATCAAAGTCTGTATTCCAAAATGTCACTACTTCCTTTCCGAGCCCCACGGTGTGCCCAAACAGTAGTTTTCTCCCACATATATGGGGTACCAGCGTACTCAGGACAAATTGGACAACAATTTTTGGGGTCCAATTTCTCCTGTTACCCTTGTGAAAAGAAATTGGGGGCTAAAAATGATTTTTGTGGAAAAAAATATATTTTTTATTTTCATGCGGCTCTACATTATAAACTTTAGTGAAACATTTGGGGGTTCAAAGTGACCACCACACATCTAGATAAGTTCCCTGGGTGGTCTAGTTTCCAAAATGGGGTAACTTTTGGGGGGTTCTACTGTTTAGGAACATCAGGGGCTCTGCAAATGCACACATGACGCCTACAGACCATTCCATCAAAGACTGCATTCCAAAACCTCACTACTTCCCTTCTGAGCCCCACCGTGCGCCCAAACAGTAGTTTTCTCCCACATATAGGGTACCAGCGTACTCAGGACAAATTGGACAACAACTTTTGGGGTCAAATTTCTCCTGTTACCCTTATGAAAATAAAAAATTGGGGGCTAAAAGATCATTTTTGTGGAAAAAAAAAGATTTTTTATTTTCACGGCTCTACATTATAAACTTTAGGGAAACACTTGGGGGTTCAAAGTGCTCACCACACATCTAGAACATCTAGTTCCTTGGGTGGTCTAATTTCCAAAATGGCATCACTTGTGGGGGTTCCCACTGTTTAGGTACATCAGGGGCTCTCCAAACATGACATAGCGTCCGATCTCAATTCCAGCCAATTCTGCATTGAAAAAGTCAAATGGCGCTGCTTCCTTTCTAAGCTCTGCCATGCGCCCAAACAGTGGTTTACCCCCACATTTCGAATATCGACGTACTCAGGACAAATTGCACAACAACTTAAGTGGTCTAATTTTTCCTGTTACACTTCGGAAAATACAAATTTGGGGGCAAAAAGATCATTTTTGTGGAAAAAAAATATGTTTTTTTTTATTTTCACGGCTCTAAAATATAAACTTCTGTGAAGCACTTGGGGTTTCAAAGTGCTCACCACACATCTAGATAAGTTCCTTGAGTGGTCTAGTTTCCAAAATGGTGTCAATTGTCTGGGGTTTCTACTGTTTAGGCACATCAGGGGCTCTCCAAATGCGACATGGCATCTGATCTCAATTCCAGCCAATTCTGCATTGAAAAAGTCAAACAGCGCTCCTTCCCTTCCAAGCTCTGCTGTGCGCCCAAACAGTGGGGTATCGGCGTATTCAAGAAAAATTGCACAAAAAATTTTGTGGTTCATTTTCTCTTTTTACACTTGTGAAAATAAAAAAAAAATTGGTTCTGAAGTAAAATGTTTGTGAAAAAAGTTAAATGTTCATTTTTTCCTTCCACATTCCTTCAGTTCCTGTGAAGCACGTAAAGGGTTAATCAATTTTTAAAATTGGTTTTGAGCACCTTGAGGGGTGCAGTTTCTATTATGGTGTCACTTTGGGGTATTTTCTGTCATATTGACCCCCCAAACTCACTTCAAATGTGAGGTAGTCCCTAAAAAAATGGTTTTGTAAATTTGGTTGGAAAAATGAGAACTCTCTGGTCTACTTTTAACTACTTTTAACCCTTATAACTTCCTAGCAAAAAAAAAATTATGTTTCAAAAATTGTTCTGATGTAAAGTAGACATATGTGAAATGTTATTTATTAACTATTTTATGCGATATGACTCTCTGATTTAAGGGCATAAAAATCAAAAGTTTGAAAATTGCAAAATTTTCCAAATTTTGGCAAATTTCCATTTTTTAACAAATAAATGCAAGTCATATCTAAGAAATTTTACCACTAACATAAATTACAATATGTCACGAGAAAACTTTCTCAGAATCAAAGGGATCTGTTGAAGCGTTCTAGAGTTATGACCTCATAAAATGACACTGGTGAAAATTGAAAAAATTGGCCCTGTCATAAAGGCAAAAATAGGCTCAGGCTTGAAAGGGTTAATAGCTTATCTTTGTTAAAAAAAATGTTTCCTATATTAAGGGAAATGTTATTTAAAGAGTATAATGGCATTGTCAATGACAGAGGAAAATACAGTGTTGGAATCCTTGCAATTATATTCCTAATCACCATTTGTTTTAGCTTTCTGCACCCATAATGTTATTTAAGGTCTTCACATACTTTGTTTTGGGAAGTGGGTGTGGGGAGAAGGAGATGAATTTCTTCACTATTTTTATACACATTTTTATATATTTATCAGTTTTCAAAATGTGGAGGTGGCTGAGAGTGGGCGGAATGTTACAGCTGTATGTAAGGAAACAGGTCATGTAGATAGTGTAATAATTCCATGAGGGGATAAAAATCTGCAAATATAATAAGAAGATTTAAATGCCAAATATGAAGAGATCAAATCTACGGTACTTTGTTGCATGTAGAAGGTCCCTTTGGAATAAAAATATGTGTACCCCTGCTACCCAAGAGAGAGTACTAAAGCGAATATCAGTAGCTGGAGCTTAATTAACTGTCAGGCTGCGAAAACGCTTAAAAAACACATACAGAACGCACTCCATGCATTCCTATGGCATTCCGTACATGCTATGCTAATGCTGAGATTCGGCGGAATTGCATCGCGGAAAAAAACGCAGCATGCTCATTCTTTTTGCGGAATCGCCGCAATTCCGAAAAGAATTGCCGCGATTCTGCACCCATAGGAATGCATGAGATTCGCTTACTTCCCTCATGTGGCTATGCCCACCATGCACAAAGTGAGCAGCTCATGTGCGGATGGTACCCACGTTGTGGAGGAGAGGAGACTGTCCTCCAGGCCCTGGGTACCATATCCCTGTAAAAAAGAATAAAAAATAAAAAATCGGGTTATATTTACCTTCCGGCGTCCAGCGCAGCCTTCCCGGGCCTCAACGATGCTCCTGTTCCCAGTAATGCCTTGCGGCAAGGACCTGTGATGATGTAGCGATCTCGCGAGATCGTTACAGTATCGCGGGACTTAACGTCATCAACGGTCTCGCAAGGCATTACTGGGAACGGAAGCATTGCTGAGGCCTGGGAAGGCTGCGCGGGACGCTGGAGGGTGAGAATATCACAATTTTTTATGTTTTTTTTATTTTTAACATTCTATCTTTTACTATTGATGCCGCTTAGGCAGCCTCAATAGTAAAAGTTGGTCACACTCGTCAAACACTATGTTTGACGAGTGTGACCAACCTGTCAATCACATTCCAAGCGATGCTTCAAATCGCTTGGAAAGTGCTTGAATTTCGCACGTGAAAATCACGAAAAAAACGTGCAAAATCGTGCAAAAATCACGCAAAAATGCGGAAGAAGACGTAAAAAAACCTTCACGTTTTTCCTGGGAAGAAGTGTGTTTTTTTCTGCATACATGGGCACATAGCCTCAAGCTGGCAAAACATCAAAGAAACTGCTCTCTATTGACTCTCCTCTGGCCGCTCCTACATTGTATCATCTGCCAGCTCTTCTTTCCTTCCTCTTACTGTTGATGTTCCTCCAGATTCAATTATAGGCCCCCTCCTTTTATTTCTATACCCTGCCCCTATTGGACAAACCATCAGCAGATGATTTGTACCATCAACAGTACCATTGATATGCTGATGGCACTCAATTAATAAAAAATCTCCTACATCATCCCTACCTTAATACTAAAAAACAGGGATTGTCTGTCCGATGTCTCTAACATCATATCTTTCCTCTATCTGAAACTGAATGTCTTCAAAACTGAACTTTTCGTGTTTTTGTGAGCAGGTAGGAAGATGCAGTAATGGGTCGGAAGCAGAGCAAGCGTTAACGTTGGGCTTAATTTAACAGGTATACTCCTCGCAGGGAGAAAACAGATAAAACAGTATAAAGGAACACAGGGGACGTAACTCAGGGGAAGCGGGTGTGAAGCATTGGGTAGGAAGTTCAAGGATAGCAAACTTATCAGTCTGATGACTTAAGAATGCGAATAGTTCAGGATGTGGATTGTGATGGTGTGATATGCTATGTGGATGTCATTTTTTGTATATTCCTATTTTTCTATTTCAGTTATTTTCATAGTGTTTTTCTTATTGCATTGTAAGTCTACAGCCTCACTGTATCTTTCTCTTGATGACCCCCCTGTAGTGCATTAATCCCTAAGGCCCTTTGTTCTCCTCTGGGAGGCCTGGAAACCTCCTCAACTTGTTTGACTTTCCCTGGACAAGGAAGGGGGTCGGAGGAGAACAGGGGCTGGGCAAGTCAGTTCCGGTGTGGACAGGATCGTGTAAAGACTGCATTTCAGAAAGAAGGACCCATTTTTATCCTCTGGTGCTAGAGTTTTGGAATCTCGCTTCCTTGGACATTTTATCCTGATACTGGACTGCATTCTTATTCTGGACTATCTTATCCTTTGTGTGGTGGACTGAATATGGACCTTTTCGTATTTTTGCCTGAATAAAGGTCTTGGAATTGTTCACTCTTCGCTTGCTCTGTTGATTGTGTGATACCAGAGAAGGACCCCGTGACAACTGGTGGCATCAGTGGGATCAACAGAGCGTAACCCAATGGAGAACCACCCACAGAGTGAGTACAGAAATTGGACTGTATGCAGTTTACAGGAGAGAGCCAGAGACCTGGGCCTGAACTACCAGGGACTGACTAAAGAGACCTTAATCGATCTACTGGTGGGCGCTAGCCCGGCCACCTCCTCCTAGATGTCTGAAGGACGAGCACTGGAGACAGGGATTCCCTTCCAGAAAAGCCAGTGGTTGGTGTGGTACGAAGAAGAGATGGCGGTTCTGGGTACCGGCGTCTCTCAGGAGTACAAGGAGGAGGCTGCCCGCTGGGGACAGCGGAGACAGGAAGCAATGGAGCTTGAAAAAGGGAGCAACGCAATGTGGAGTGTAACCCCAACAATCCGGGAGCCTGTACGGATCACCTGGACAGAGTTTAAGCCATTTGATGAGGCTTCCGGAGATGTGGAGGGGTTCTTCAAGGACTTTGAGCAGCAGTGTGCTGTGATGGAGGTGCCCCACTCTAGCTGGATACGTTTGTTAGTGGGGCTCCTGAACGGAAGCATGGCGGAGGCTTACCGAACCATTGATGCACTGCGGAATCGGGATTATAACATTGTAAAGCGGACTATCCTGGATTACCATGCTATCACCCCAGACTCATATAGGGCCAAGTTCCAAGACCTCCCATGCACCACGGGGGGATCGTTTAGGATGTATGCACATAACATGTCCGAGGCATGTCGGAGATGACTGGAAGCAGAAAACGCCTTTACTGTGGAAGATGTTATACAGGCGTTCCTTATAGAACAATTTCTTGCCAAGTGCCCTGCAGAGGTACGGGAATGGGTCCGGGAGCGCACGCTGTGTACCGTGGATAGAGCTGCAGCCCTGGCCGATGAAGCCCTTACTAGGCCGCAATGGAGGAGGCTTCTGGACAATGAACCACGGCCTGCTCCCGTGCCCCGTCCCCCTCCAATTATATCTGCCCTTCCACCTAGTCGCAAGCCGATGACAATCACGCCTCACAATCCTAGGCCCCAACAGTTCCGACCATGACCTGGGGGTATCACAGAGAGAAGGTGTTATGGGTGTGGGCAACCTGGACATTTGCGGTCTGGCTGTCCCTCCAGGATTCGAAGGGAGCCCCACACAGCCCCACCTCGTCCAGTGCATCTTGTACACTCCACCACACCTGAGGAAGAACTACCATCACCCCCACCAGAGTGGACCACCGACCACGGCACCATAGATACCCCTCCTGGAGTATACGGACTCCGGCGTCTGTCCTTTAGCTACTCAGAACAACGGCAACGCCACCTGCAGGATGTCTTTATTGATGGATACAAAGTGTCAGGATTTAGAGATACGGGGGCATTCTTGACTATCGCTGAACCTCGTGTGGTTCGACCCGAGGCAATTTACCAGGGTCCGGGAATTCCCATTGTCCTGGCAGGGGGTGCCCACAAATATATACAGCGAGCTTCTGTGCGTTTGGATTATGGTTGTGGAGAAAAACTGTGTTGGATTGGAGTTATGGGAGGACTTCCTGCAGATATCCTCCTTGGGAACGACATTGGGGAGTTACAGTGCCAATTTGTGGGAGCAGTCACCCGACTACAGGCCCTTCAAGCACTACGTCATCCGGACCCTACCGGGGAGCAACCACCACGAACCGCATCAGAGTCGGTAAGCAATACTTTCGCTGCTACTACATTGGGAGAGTCTTGGGACAGAGAGGAGTTTAGGAGAGAAATAGAGGGTGACACTGCCTTAGCAGTCCTTAAGCAAAAGGCAGAAACTCGGCACTTGAGAGATAATGGGGATGGCTTCACTCGAGAAAACGGACTGTATTATCGTGTAACAAAGGGCAGTGACCAGGGCAACCCTGACGCAATGACCAGGCAACTCATTGTCCCTCAGAAGTACAGGGCACAGCTACTTCAACTGGCCCATGACATCCCCTTGGCTGGACATCAAGGGAGAAAAAGGACTGAAAAGAGACTCACCCAAAGTTTTTACTGGCCGGGCGTCTCGCAGTCGGTAGCCCATTATTGCCGCACCTGCGATGTGTGCCAGCGAAAGCAGCATCCAGGAGCTCGACATAAGGTACCCCTGCAATCCCTGCCCATAATTGAGGAACCATTTCAACGTGTAGCCGTCGACATCATAGGTCCTCTGGCCCACCCCAGCAGGTCAGGGAAAAAATATATCCTGACTGTGGTGGACTATGCCACTAGGTATCCTGAAGCTGTGGCCCTGTCCAGTATTACAGCAGTAAAGGTAGCCGAGGCCCTTGTTACTATCTTTACCCGGGTAGGGTTTCCTAGTGAAATATTGTCGGATCAAGGCACTCAGCTCATGTCAGATCTGGTCCAGTCCCTATGGCATACCTGTGGCATTCGAGCCATTCGCACCACCCCATACCACCCGCAGACCAACGGACTATGTGAACGCTTTAATGGAACCCTAAAAAATATGCTGAGGGCTTTTGTTGACGTTGAGAAAGACGGGGAAAAGTACCTGCCACATCTCCTCTTCGCCTATCGGGAGGTTCCCCAAGAGTCCACAGGGTTCTCTCCCTTCGAACTACTGTTTAGCCGGAAGGTCCGTGGGCCTCTCAGTCTTCTGAAAGAACATTTGGAGGGAGACATCTCAGATACCGGAATGCCCATCGTTCCCTATGTTCTAGAGCTCAGAGACCGTCTCACCCAGCTAGCTACCTTCGCTAAAGAACATCAGCGAATGGCCCAGTCCAGATAAAAAACCTGGTATGACCGTAATGCCAGGAACCGGGAATTTATGGAAGGACAGCAAGTGCTCATGATTACTGCTTCCCCTGCCAACAAGCTTCAAGCAGTGTGGGAAGGCCCTTATCAGGTTGTCAAGAAAATTAATGACACTATGTTATTGCCCTGGACTCTAGTGGTCGACGACAGAAAACCGTCCACATTAACATGCTGAAAGACTACCACGACTGATCTCTGCCTGTTCTAGCTGTCTGCCACCCCCCTAGTGATACCGCCACCTACGAGTATCTCCCAGATCTCCTCCAGGTTGCCCAAGTGGGAGGATCACTGGAACAAGTGCCCCTGGGCTCCCATTTATCGGATATACAAAAGGACGATATTGTCGCCGTACTAAGGCCGAGGGGCTGCTGCTTTCTCCTCAAAGCCGGGGAAGACTACTCTCACCAGTCACCATGTGGAAACCCCCGGACAAAGCCCCATCCAGCAAGCTGCCTACCGGGTTCCAGAGGCTGTTCAAGGCGTGATAAAGAACGAACTGGAGGAGATGAAACAACTGGGAGTTATTCAGCCATCTCACAGTTCTTGGGCCTCTCCTGTCATCCTGGTCCCCAAGAAGGATGGTACAATGCGATTCTGCGTTGATTACAGACGACTAAATGATGCCACCAAGAGTGATGCTTATCCCATGCCCAGGATGGATGATCTATTGGATCGTCTGGCCAGTGCCCAATTTGTGACCACGTTAGACTTGAGCAAGGGGTACTGGCAGATACCCCTAACGGAGGACGCTCGGGAGCGCTCAGCCTTCATTACTCCATTTGGGCTTTATGAGTTCCTGGGAATGCCCTTTGGGATGAAAACTTCCCCCGCTACTTTCCAGAGACTGGTGGATCGACTGTTACAACAATGTCAGGACTTTGCCTGTGCTTACTTAGACGATATTGCCATTTTTAGCACAACCTGGGAGGAACATCTTAAACACTTGGGCATAGTGCTGGACTGTATCCTTACTGCAGGACTGACCATTTGCCCTGATAAGTGCCAAATAGGGATGGCTGAGGTGCAGTACCTCGGGCATAGAGTAGGGGGTGGGACACTAAGGCCTGAGCCTGCCAAGGTGGAAGCCATTAGCAACTGGTGTAGACCCCAGACTAAAAAGCAGGTACTTTCATTTTTAGGAACTGCTGGTTACTATCGCAAATTTGTTTCTAACTTCAGCACCTTGGCCAAGCCCCTAACCGACCTGACCCGCAAGAACATGCCTAGGAATGTGACGTGGACGACGGCATGCGAGGATGCCTTTTCAGCATTAAAGACTGCCCTCGTCACTGCTCCTGTCTTGGCTGCCCCGGATTACAAATGCAGGTTCCTCGTGCAGACAGATGCATCCACCTTTGGGATTGGGGCAGTACTTAGCCAAGTGAACGCCGCCAGAGAAGAACATCCTGTTGCTTTCGCCAGTCGGAAACTACTGGATCGGGAAGTTGCCTATGCCACTATTGAAAAGGAGTGCCTTGCCATCGTATGGGAGCTAAAAAAATTGCAGCCATACTTGTATGACAGAGACTTTACAATTGTTACAGACCACAACCCCCTCACATGGCTGAATCGCGTATCAGGGGACAATGGAAGATTGCTGCGGTGGAGCTTGTCCTTACAACCCTACAGCTTCTCCATCCAATACAAGCGGGGAAGCCAACACCAGAACGCCGATGGACTGTCTTGAAAGGAGAACCATAGGCTCCCCAGGCCGACCTACCCCTGCCACTGTACCAGGAACTATAAATAACTATAAATAATGTGGACTAAAGTGAGCAGGCCAGAGGTCTGTGTAGACCTCATGGCGTGCTCACTTATTATGGGGGGGGGGAGAGGGTGTGATGGTGTGATATGCTATGTGGATGTCATTTTTTGTATATTCCTATTTTTCTATTTCAGTTATTTTCATAGTGTTTTTCTTATTACATTGTAAGTCTACAGCCTCACTGTATATGTCTCTTGATGACCCCCCTGTAGTGCATTAATCCTTATGGCCCTTTGTTCTCCTCTGGGAGGCCTGGAAACCGCTTCAACTTGTTTGACTTTCCCTGGACAAGGAAGGGGGTCGGGGGAGAACAGGGGCTGGGCAAGTCAGTTCTGGTGTGGACAGGATCGTGTAAAGACTGCATTTCAGAGAGAAGGACCCATTTTTATCCTCTGGTGCTAGAGTTTTGGAATCTCGTTTCCCTGGACATTTTATCCTGATACTGGACTGCATTCTTATTCTGGACTATCTTATCCTTTGTGTGGTGGACTGAATATGGACCTTTTCGTATTTTTGCCTGAATAAAGGTCTTGGAATTGTTCACTCTTCGCTTGCTCTGTTGATTGTGTGATACCAGAGAAGGACCCCGTGACATGGATGTTGGCACCAAAGCAGTGGCGCATAAGGGGTCCAGTATGGTCCTGGAAAAGATGGCGTCCTGGATCCTGGTGGCGGAGGCCATTCCTCGTGGTCCGGTGTAGTCCTGGAAAAGATGATGTCTTGGCTCCTTGTGGCGACGGTGATTCCTTGTGGTCCGGTCGGTGATCGGTGTGTCAGGAAACGATGAGCTGTACAGAGCACGGTCTTTCCCCCTGTCAGCGTACAGGGATAACAAGCAACTTGATTCAAGTACAACGGGAAACCCCTCACAGCAGGTGTCCCAATCCTCTCATCGGTGCGTGCGCAGGCTTATGTCCTGACTGGAAGTTCACGGTCAGCGATGTCAGTGGGGACCGGGTACGTCGTTGTTGGCAGTCTCTGTTAACAGCTTTTAGCCTCTGCTGGTTTTTGCCCACTCTGGCAGTTGGCCTCCCCCCGCAGAAGCCCTGACACTGCCCTCCTGCGCGATGAGCATTCCCACGGCAACTAACTGATTTGTCGCGCGCTGTGGCCCTTTCATCTTAGCCATGCCCCCTACTCCTAGGTGCAGAGGTCAGTCCGGAGCTTTAAGCTTTCCCCTGTGAAACCTAGGTAACAGCCCTGACAGTTCCGGATCCGTCACGGAGTAGGTAGGCCTGGTCCGGGTCCTCTCCTTACATTTTCACCTTTGCTAACCTACCTATGCTCTATTTTGCAATTTCCTTGGGTGGTTGGACCACAACTTTCAAGCAGCACATGTAAGGGTATGGACATGCTGCCCATGTTTCCCTCTTGAAAATAAGTTTTAATGAGATGTAATGTGAATTGTGTTGTATTATGTTATGTGGTATAATGTGTAATGTGATGTTGTGATATATTGTGAATTTTGATGTGCGTTAGATATGCATACGTTAACTATAGGGATAGTTAGAGTAAAGTGTTGGGATTAGCCCAAAGAGACAGGAGCTATGCTGCAGTAAAAGTGACAAGTTCCTGTCATAGAGTTTGATAGGGCCTAGAGTGCAAAGTGGGCAGTCTTAAAGGCACCAGGTTAGCACTGCCGCATTCTCGAGTGACCCTAAGGCTGGGTTCACACGTAGCGGAACTCTCGCGGAAATTACCGCGAGAGTTCCGGAATTCCATTCCACGGAAAAATGGCATTTTAAATTCCCACGATTTTTCCGCGGAAAAACTAGCATTTTGCAAGTGTAATTAGCTTGCAAAATGCTAGCGTTTTCCAAGCGATCTGTAGCATCGCTTTGAGAACTGATTGACAGGTTGGTCACACTTGTCAAACATAGTGTTTGACAAATGTGACCAACTTTTACTACTGAGGCCGCCTATGCGGCGTCAGTAGTAAAAGATAAAATGTAAAAAATAATTAAAAAAAAAAAATGGTGTTATTCTCACCTTCCGACGTCCCGCGCAGCCTTCCCGCCTCTATCCACGCTCCCGTTCCCAGTAAGCCTTTGCGAAAATGCCCATGTTATTGGAGATTATTGTTTTACATAATATTAAGCACTAGTATTGATTATTCACTTCATATTCACTTTATAACTATCGAGGCACAATCTATTATATCCATATCCCTGATGATAGCGTGCGTGCGCAGGGTCTGTAGAGCCGTTCACTTCCAGGAGCGCTCCACCATTGACCCGCATGCGCACTAGTATTCAGCTCAAGGAGCGCGTCACCGGAAGTGACGTTATACCAGGCTGCACAGATCAGCACACACGCCAGAAATATCTGGAGGAATGGATTCTTCCCTGTTAAATGTAACGGCTTCCTATTGGTTCTCTGGGGTATATAACCTCTTGACACACTCACCTTTGACACGCCCCCGGAAGAAGCGATTGCGAAACGCGCGTTGGGGTGGTCACGCCACGCACTGTCACAGACGCCTGCTTATATGAGGTAATTGTCCCTTTATATTTCTTCATTGCATTTAGGATTGTTATCCATGATGACGTTAGTTATGTTGATGGGACGGGAATTTAGGGTCTAGGTTCATACATAATTAGCACTACTGCCATTATTGTGTTGGCACCGTTTGTGTATTACAGTATCTAGGTTTACTTGCAATTAGCATATAGCTAATATTGTGTCTGTACCTTCAGCTGCTAATTTATTCTTATTTGCCTAGGATATATGGAATCATGTATAGGATTGCCTATATATTGCCTGCACGAGTAATAAGTCACTGCAGAAGTCAATGGCAGGGGGAGGAGGCAACTGCTGGGTCAGAAGTTGAAGAGGGGAATGAGTCATGCATCAGAAAAAGACTTCCTATTTTACATCAAGCAGAGAAAAGAGAATTAACCGAGTAGAAGGACAAAATTAGCAATTATAAGTACCACTCGGTTCGAGGAAAAAATTAGACATGTACACGGCCACATTGAACATTGGTCCGAGTATGATCGAACGTTTTGACGGATCACACTAGGATGAAAAGGTATGTTTGTCAGCACGGGCCCTTCAGTTAAAATTCACAAGAGCGTAGACTCCCCCACCCCCCCCACCCCCCCAAAAAAAAAAAAAAAATTAAAACCAACTGATTTTCATGCAGAAAAAAAATGGGCAATTGTCGTCCGTATGGCATCTGTTTTAATACATCAGCAGTTAAGATTTTCAAGAACAAATACAGTTTCCTATGTTAAATAATTGTAAATGTATCCATACAAATTGGCTGCGTATAGGATCCGATTTTTCTTTGCACACCCATAGAAAAGCGTCTTTAGAAATATTGAGACGATTAGTGCTGACAGTATTTCTTTTACAATCATGTGAACTTAGCCTCACTGTGTGCAACCAAATGCACTATATGGCCATATGTCCCACCGTAGTGTCATTTGAACGAATTTCTATTGATTTCTATGGAGGAAAAATAAATAAAACCTAGTTGTGTGACCAATTCATATTTGGTACCCCATATAGGAACAGCTATGATTACCCAGCCATATAGAATTTCAGCTTTTGATATTTTGCAACCTTTTTATCCCAGTTCTTAAAGTCAAGTTCCAGAAATTCCAAGATTTTGCAATTTTTTTTTTGCTTCCCTACAGGAAAAAAAATTCACAAAAGACTGGGAAAATCCATGGATATTGGCGCCTTCCATCATAAGACCAGCTCACAGCTGTCTGCTTTCCCTTGGTTTGTTATCAAAAGTAGGGGGACCCCACGTATTTGTTTCATTGATTTATTTCTTAGTATTTTTAATTTATTTAGTTGTAATAAATAAATGAAAAAAAAAAAACGGCATGGGGTCCCCCTCATTTTTGATAACCAGCCAAAGTAAAGCAGACAACTGGGAGCTGGGCTGGGGTCAGTCATTTTGCATTGTGACCTCTGACACTATGGAACACTTATCTTATCTTGACATTTTTAATAATTTGGCTATTTCTGTCAATCATAATGCAGCTGCAGTGTAGCATTTATATTTGGATTGTAAATCCTGGATTCTAAATTTAGCTCAAATCACTATAGGTCCCAGAAGAGACAAAAAAATCAAGTAATGAATGGCCAATGATCATAAAGTAAACGGAAACAAGGATGACACAGATCATGGTGTCACGCAGTTTTATTGGTGGAGAAAATATAAAGCACACTTTTTTTAAAATAAATATGTCAGATCACACTGGCATTTTACAGAAGAGATCATTTGGAATATTTATTAAATACTAAATGCAATTTATTAAAATAAATATTCCTCCAATTTATCAGATCTTAATAATTGTATCCTTATTAGCTTTATAAAATCCAACTACTTTGGAATGATTTTTCACTTCTGGAGAAAAATAAGACCAATCACATGATAATCATTACTTTGCTTTATTAAAACAGTGACTTTTTGTTCTACACAAATATTAATAGGCGGGAGTGACTTGCAGTACCATTTTTCACCATATTGCGGATTGCCTTGTTCATTGGAAACCAATGCAACAGCGCCACTGCTCATTTTATTCTGGAAAAAAAAGTTTTTAGAAGTCTAAACTCTAAAATAAAGGACACACAGTTTAATTGTAGGGATTATCCAGGACTATATATTTTTGTATTACTGTGGGACTAAAAACTACCAGGCAAGTAGTTGGTAAGCGTCCATCTCCGCCAGCACAGAGCTGACCGCTCCTGTCGGCGATTCTGCTTACGCTGAATTCACGTCGACGGAGCAGCAGATTCTATTGTTTTAGTAATTACTTATATTCCCTTGGACACAATGCTGAATAATCTTATCTAGAACACGGTTGTGCTTCTATTATCCCTATTGGAAGGGAAGTACCGTATTTTTCGGATTATAAGGTCCCCCTCCCCTAAATTTTGAGGAGAAAATAGGAAAAAATATATATTTTTTTTAATAAAATGATGGTTCTTCTTATAATCCATGCATCTTATTGCTTACCGGGGGTGGTGGCTGCGGTGAAGCAGGGTCGCTACTGGAGGAGACAGGAGTGGGGTGATGCTGCAGGCCACAGGCTGGGATGAGGGGGTGTCCGATGTGCAGTGCACTGCAGGTGTCCTGTGCTGCTCGGGTGCCCGGCGGTGCTACTGAAATCTCATCTCTCGAGATCTTGATGCAGAGATTTCATTTGCGCATGCGCCGCCCCCGGTGGCCATTTTCCCGGAGTCGACTGTACTGGAAACCACGGAACTGCGGAGGGCTCTGGCTTTTCACAAAATGTCAGCAGAGCAAGCTTCCCGCAGCACAGGAGACCCCAGCAGCACCACCGGACACCCCCTCATCCCAGCCTGCAGCAACGGTACGGGTAAGGTATATACGCATTATAAGACGCACCCCCATTTCCCAAAAAAATTTTGCTGGAAAAAAGTGCGTCTTCTAATCCGTAAAATACGGTATATAATTAATTGGCATGAAAGCAGGACTACCCCACCCCCATTGCCAATAGCATTTATCGCTATACAGTCTAAGGCCGCGGTCACACAAGCGTTGATTCTCTCTCGGTTTGATTATGGTAATGATAATAGCCTCAAACTCTAATCACAGTAAACTGATACTCTGATCAGATTCTCTCATCTGAGAGAATCTGATCAATGTGTAGAGAAGATGGAGAACTTTATTTCTCCATCTTCTCCATTGTCTGTGTGGGGAAGGTGACCTGACGGACGGACTTGTCAGAATAGAGAAGGAAAGGTTTGCACAGTTTAGACAGGTGTCAGTTACTACAGTGGGAAAACAGTTAGGAAAGTGTAGTGGACGTGCAATACCTTGGGTTGACTATTAGAGGGCAGGGAGGAGTGTGAGCAAAGGACTTGACATCAGCTTAGGGCTTAGGAAACCGTTGGTCATGGGGGCGGAGTTACAGGGAACGGGGAATGATATAAATACTGAGGGAGGGTTCCATAAAGTTCCAGTCCCCAGGGGGAGCTCAGGTGACAGGAGAACTACGACAGTTTGTGCACTCTGAGGAGAACCGAACCAGGGGGACTGAGGAGAGAGAATGTCAGAGGGGTGGTCCTGACAGGAAAAACCGCAGTGGAGACGAGACACCGGGTGTAGGACACCGTATTTGACACGACGCCTGACCAGTAAAATTGCTGTTGGTTTACGGGCCTAAGGCGTACACATTGACGGACCTGTCAGGAGCGTCAAACAGTGAAGAAGGGATGGTACGTGCATGTACGTCCCTAGTGTGAAGGTACGGTGTGTAAACGGGCCCTAGAAACGGAGGGCCGTGAGGTGAAGAGAAGTGCGGTGTACTGCAGAGGCCGTCAGTCGGACGGTGGACAATAAACTTGGACCTGTTGCACCCAGAATCTGTCTCTATCTTGTCTCTGTTACATCTCTGCGCGGTAAGAAGAGGGACCACTCCCCAGCTCAGCCCACTGACCCTACACTTGGCGTAGTCGGCAGGATCAACGCCACTAATACGTCATCTTCTGCGGCAGGCCTGCCCTAAAGGATGGAGAAAGACTTGGCCAGCGCTGCTTGGATTACAAATACCTGTGGATTACAAATTACCCACCTGTGGATTACAATTTGGGAGTGCTGTGGTGTATCTGCGTCACCAGCAGAAGATCCGGGGAGGTACCAGGTTTGGTGCAAGATGGCAGTGATGCGCCAGTGCAAAGGAGAGATCCAGATGTTTGCTGTGGTTCTCAATGGACTGGGGCCCCCTCCTACGTACCCCGGGGGCCAGTGCTATGTACCAGGAGGTCAATGCTCCCCCATACTGGACCCTGACAAGTGGGTGGAAAGACCTGCCAATGCCCCACCCAGCGGAGGGAGTGGCACAGAGCAAAAGTTTGGCTGCGGCTGTCTGGCGCCATTCGAGTGCTGCCCACCGGACTGTATGAGACACTGTGGGTGTCGGGGCATCAGCCGCCTGGAGTGGCAATGGCGGCGGGAGACCGAGCTTCGCCAGAAGACGCCACCCTTAGGACCACGGGCAGGCAGCGGAATGCTGAGCGGGACGGCGGAACCTGTGCTGAGCCAGAAAGAGTGACCGCCACTGATACCGGCGGAGAACTTCCCCACGGAGCCTCTGAGCCTGGAGGCTAGGCCTGCTGGATTGAGGGAGGAGCCGCGTGGTGACGTGACGGAGACCGCGGCGCCGGGGAAGGTGAGAGTTCCCCCGGCCCTGCTGACAGCTCCGCAGGCAGCTCCCACCATACAGCCACAGCGTGCAGCACCCCGTGTCCCCGAGGGCCCGGCTAAAGAGGGCCCGACTATCTACGCAGAATTAAGCCGGGCCTCCACTCCAGCTCCCGAGTCACCCCGCCCGGTGTCGCTAGAGCGGAGACTAACTTTAGCAGGCGCTGATATGTTTCCCCCCGCTGTTGTCCTCTTCGCACAAATCGGCTGCTGCTCCGACTCAAGTTGAGACCACGGGTGCAGCTTGTCCTACAGCCGTGGCTAGGCCTGCATTGGAACCGACTGCGGCCTGCATGGCGAACCTGGGTGTTCTGGCTCCCGAAGACACGGCTGTTTCTGTCCGCCGCCCGGCCCCAGCAGCTGCTGGGCCGCTGACCCCATCGGCCGCCTCTGCCCCATGCTCTTTTTTGGCTGAGTCCCGCCCACCTGACTCTGGGACTGGTGCGGCACCCTCCGTTTGGGTCGCGGAGGTGATCAAGCAGAAGAAGGTCCGGGAGCAGGAGGTATGGAGCCTGCTCCACTCAAAAGGGGTGGCTGGCATGGCGGTGAAGAGATCACGGGGCCGGCTGGTATACACCAACATCGATAGAGGATACAGTTTTATCCGGGATGAGACTGGACAAAAGGTCTATATTAATGTGGCATCTATTCATCACGGCTGGGCTCTACATAAGGGGGACTGGGTGTCGTACTACAAGGAGTACTGCCCCCGTGGCTACTACGCGGTACCTGTGGTTGCTGAGCCAGAGGACCGTGAACACCTGTAGTAAGAACTCCTAGGACACTCCCTATACCCCGGGCGCTCCACGGCTGTGGGGCCCCTCGCTGCCATCCACCTGGGAGTGGTTTGAACTCTTGAAATTTCGTTGCACTGATGTGCAAAGCATAAGGATAGTTGATGTATACGTTAATGAAAAGTTTGATATAAGAAGTTAAAGTTGTTGGTTATATTAAGCCTGGCAAAGCGGGGGTGTCAAGAAGCGATGGAGTGCATATGTCCAAGGAAGGAGGGAAGAAGGAAAAAGCATGTGATGTTTATTTGTTAAATGCTGGTTTAAAGAAAATGAGCAAAAGAAAATGAAAAAAAATATATAAAAATGGGTACTTGTGCTATTATAAAGTTGTTTAATGTATAATATGCCAAAGTAAAATGCAACAGGTCTGGGAAAGGGAAGGTCTGAGGGACCAACGGGAAGTGTGAGATCCAAAGAAGGGTCTATGTGTGAAGAGGGTCTGGGAGACCGAGATGCCGAACATGACATGTCATTGAAAGAAAGGTACAAGAGGTGAAAGATGTGAAAAAGACAGCTGTCCTAGGTCAGGTCCCCGACACCACGGACACCCCTGAAGGAGAAAGATGGACACCGGCAAAGATCTGGTTAGTGTGAGGCCTCGATCATGGTGTACCGGACAGCGGAAGGTAACAGAAGGGGAGAGTAGGGGAAGGTGCACGCCATAGAGAGAATATGGGTGTGCCTAGCCCAATTTGGAAGACGTTGTCATGTGGCGTGCGCGCTGGTGAGTAGCAGTAGGCTGCTCAGAGCATGGTGCTCCCAGTATGGTTCGGCTCCCGCATGTAGTGGGTTTGGCCCTACAACTGGTCCGACAACAGAGCGTAGGTGAAGCTTCAGAACGATGAAGGCAAGGATTACGATTGTCGAGGACGACAATAGACAAAGGAAGGGGGAGTGTGGGGAAGGTGACCTGACGGACGGACTTGTCAGAATAGAGAAGGAAAGGTTTGCACAGTTTAGACAGGTGTCAGTTACTACAGTGGGAAAACAGCTAGGAAAGTGTAGTGGACGTGCAATACCTTGGGTTTACCATTAGAGGGCAGGGAGGAGTGTGAGCAAAGGACTTGACATCAGCTTAGGGCTTAGGAAACCGTTGGTCATGGGGGCGGAGTTACAGGGAATCGGGAATGATATAAATACTGAGGGAGGGTTCCATAAAGTTCCAGTCCCCAGGGGGAGCTCAGGTGACAGGAGGACTACGACAGTTTGTGCACTCTTAGGAGAACCAAACCAGGGGGACTGAGGAGAATGTCAGGGGGGTGGTCCTGACAGGAAGAACCGCAGTGGAGATGAGACACTGGGTGTAGGACACCGTATTTGACACGACGCCTGACCAGTAAAATTGCTGTTGGTTTACGGGCCTAAGGCGGCCACAGTGACGGACCTGTCAGGAGCGTCAAACAGTGAAGAAGGGACAGTACGTGCATGTACGTCCCTAGTGTGAAGGTACGGTGTGTAAACGGGCCCTAGAAACGGATGGCCGTGAGGTGAAGAGAAGTGCGGTGTCCTGCAGAGGCCGTCAGTCGGACGGTGGACAATAAACTTGGACCTGTTGCACCCAGAATCTGTCTCCATCTTGTCTCTGTTACATCTCTGCGCGGTAAGAAGAGGGACCACCCCCCCAGCTTGGCCCACCAACCCTACATCTGAGCCCACAGATGTCGGACTCCACTCAGATGACACATGTGTGCGGTTCGGTGTGTTACACGCACTCAGACGCACATGATCAGATTATCGGATGCACTTGCAGTACTCTAATTTTGTTTTTTTTGCACAACAAAAGACAAATCAGCCTCATAGTATGACATTGGTCCGAGTGTTATCTGATACACTCGGACCAACCAATTATCTGATATACTTCTGATGTGGGAGTGATCCCTTAGCCTAGGGTGGTATGAGCGTATATTAACTCAACCGAGAGAATTGGATCGATTATGCAAATCACACTCTGATCAGAGTTTGATCAGATTGTCTCAGAAGAGGAAAAAAAGGATAAAAAACAATTAATCTTCTTCATTCTATCAGTCCATGGAAATTGGACTGCACTCTGATGTCATCTGAGTGCAGGCGAATGTTTTCAATTGACTCATTAACTTGCATGGCCGAGTGCGATCTGAAACACTGCGGTTTTTACCTTGGGACAAGCTCATAGAATAACATTGGCCTGAGTGTGATCCGATGTTTTGTGAAGCAACAAAAAAAAGCGGTCTATAGGAGCGCTAAAGGAGAGGCAGAAACCAGAAAAAGGGTAAAAAACTCAGCTTTTATTCTTCCTCCAATACCCACAATGCGTTTCTACGGTCACAGTCGCCTCTCTTTGCATTTGATTTTTCATGATCCGATGTTTTATCAGATTACACTTGGACAGAAAATACAGTCATCTGAGGGAACCCTTACACGGTCCATTAAGAGATGGTAATACCAAGCAGTCCATGCATACACCATACGCAGATCGTGATCTCAGCTCAATGACGAGCGGAGATCACGATCTGCGCATGCTCTGCCTGTGGCGCCATTTTACTGAAAACAGCCACTCCCCAGGGTGGACTCCAGTCCTGCCTTGCACCGCTGTGACACCCCCCTCTTTCTAGCTCAAGGCACGCAGCATGGCCCCACTACTGTTGTCAAATTACATAAATGGGACCCTGCTCCTGTCACCCCGCTCCACCGCCGCTGCCCCCTCGGTAAGCTGAATTAGTACTGTAGGATTCACCTGTGACCCCTGACATGTCTGATCCTGATGACTGGTTAAATATTTTTTTCTTCTTATTTTCCATCTCTAAAATTGGGGTGCTTCTTAGGGTATGTGCACACACTGCAGATTCACCTGCGGGTTTTTTCCCGCGGAACCGCAGGCAAAGTGACCTGCGGTTTTGCTGCGGTTTGGCCTGCGGTTTTGCCCTGCGGTTTCACACCTGGACAATGGAATAGGTGGCAAACCGCAGCAGAATCCGCAGAAACAATTGACATGCTGCGGAAAAAAAACCGCAGCTTTTCCGCAGGTAAAAAACCGCAGCGTGAGCACTGCGGTTTTGAAAACCCATAGGCTAACATGGTAAAGTACCATGTCTGCGGAACTGCTGCAGTTCTGCAGGGCCAAAACCGCAGCAAAACCGCAGCAAAACCGCAGCGAGTGCACATACCCTTACTGTCCGAAAAATACGGTACCTATAATCAGCAAATCACACTTGTTTCATCGAGGCCGGTACTCACTATTCCAGACTATAATGGCTGCGGTCTTGTTACGCTGAGAGGCCCCTGTGCTGGACTGTTAAAGGCTTTTTCCAATTTTAGAAAAGTGGACCCCGAACATTGCTTTTCATGTAAATTAAGAAAATCAGATAGTGACCAACCACCTAACCTCATGTCAACAGCTCACATCACCGCTGCCAGCAATCAAATATCTTCTGTGAAGGTGACGATAGTACTCCGTCTCCCCGGTTCCAGTTCCGGCTGCTTCCGTCTTGGATATAATACAAAATCCCAGCAGCAGAGACCATATGATTCGTGGTGAACACTAGGTAGTCAACACCACAAACAGGCATTAGCCCATGGAAAATGCCATACATATATAAACACACCAGAAAAGAAGGAGGCTATATCCAAAAATAAAATTACTTCATTATTTATTTGTACTCACAAAAGACTGTATAAAATACATAGACAAAAAGTGAACAACCATGAATATACAAAGCGTTACAAAGAGACTAAGGTGCAACTATGTGCAGGGTTACTAACAGCAAGCAGAATTGTCATGTATATAGCAAGTGCCAAAATTTTCAAGAGGCCCAAAGGATACTAATTAGCATGGGTGTAATAATCCCCCAGTGAGGTGTGAATTCCTAATTTATCCCCTGCCAATAGTCCCCAGGTCATAACCTCCAGGTCATTGCTGAACCATTTGCTGTCAGGAACACCACACACTGCGCCCCAATGTGTGTTTCGCGTGGGCAACAGCCCCAGGAAGAAGCCCACGCGAAACGCGCGTTGGGGTGCAGTATGTGGTGTTCCTGACAGCAAATGGGTGAGCAATGACCTGGAGGTTATGACCTGGGGACTATTTTTGGGTGGGGATAAATTAGGAATTCACACCTCACTGGGGGATTATTACACCCATGCTAATTAGTATCCTTGGGGCCTCTTGAAAATTTTGGCACTTGCTATATACATGATAATTCTGCTTGCTGTTAGTAACCCTGCACATAGTTGCACCTTAGTCTCTTTGTAACGCTTTGTATATTCATGGTTGTTCACTTTTTGTCTATGTATTTTATACAGTCTTTTGTGACTACAAATAAATAATGAAGTAATTTTATTTTTGGATATAGACTCCTTCTTTTCTGGTGTGTTTATGCTTCCATCTTGGAGTTGTAGCTCCAGCAGCGAGGTCACGTCGACAGCCACATCACCGCTATAGCCAAAGTTCGGCTTGACCGAAGATATTTGATTGCCGGCAGCGGTGATGTGAGCTGTTGACAGGAGGTTAGGGGGATGGGTATTATGTGATTTTCTTATTACATGGCAAGCAATGTTTGTGGAAAACCTCTTAAATAAGGTAGATGTCATGACCATGTGCAGTAGGAAACTCTGCTGCCGTGACCTGGAGACAGTCTAGAAGTACGTGATGTCCTGTAGCTCTATCTTCTGCACATGCTCACAAGCATCTGTCTTCTGAACATTCCAGGACCGGTTCCTATCGGTGTAACATGAATGCCGGCTGTTATAACCTACTATAATGTGTGATTTCGTTATTAAATAAGTCATTTTTTTTCTATTCTTAGAGAACACCTTTAAATAGATCTTCAGAAGTTTCGTTCAAGTGAGAGGCAGAAGTCTCCAATCCCAGATTCTCATCAGCGATAGGTCAGTCTTTTGAAGACTGCTGATTAAAAGGGGCTTGACAGCCCCATGTAAGAGTTTGTAAGTAGTGATGGAGAAAGTCTGATTGCTAGGGATGTAAATCCCAAGGGACATCACATCCTGCTTTATGGTTGAGTTTGCCAAGAATGTTCCCTTAAGAGGACCTCTTACTTGCCATAAAAAGTCAGTGTTTTTTTTCTATTTTATTTTTATACCCCTCTCTATTCTAGAGATAAGAGTCTCTTTTCCCAGTATGCAAATCTAGTCTTTTTAGCCAAGTGGGCACAGTCCTCAACTCTTCACAAATGAGAGTCTTTTTGAGGATCACATCCAGTTGGCTATAAAGGTCTAGCTCTCCATGCAGGAAATAGAAGGCCATTTCTCGGGAACAAAGGGGCACAGGAACAAAAGTAAAACAACGCCAGATTCAGGAGAACGGCGGAGTTTACACCCTGTAGAAAGAAAAAGAAAAATGTATATATGTCATGCGATAGGTCCTCTGCAGGGTCATCCCAAATCAGACCGCCATGACAACTAGACCAGGCAAATCTCAAATACAAAAACCCATACCGGTCTCTAAACATAGGGCATAGAAGTATGAACCATTCCTTAACGTCTTTGGCCCTTCATGATCAAGACAAACAATTTTCACAGGAGGCGTGCTGGAGTAAGAGAGGTGCGCCACCGTGTGCTCCTCACCACAGAGCTTACGCCATTCTTGTGGCGTAAAAGAACGTTGCCGTTTGTCTTGAATTTGACGAGCGGCGCTTGCCTTGCCCCCGTCCCATCCCAGCTCCGCCAACTTTGTCGGAGCGGATTGAAAATGGCGGAGAATGCCATAAGTCACAAAATTCTGGCGCAGTCTTGCATTGCGCCAAAATTTTGAGAATTCTGGTGTAAGAGCTTTGAGCAAATCCAGGTCACGGATTACGATTTCTATTAGTAGATTGTAACAAGTGAGCAGGAATGGAGGTCATCAAGGGTTAATTGCAAGTACTGGACTATATTATGTAGCTAAACACAAGAATTAGAAAAGCCATTCTATTGTTTAGATCAATTAGTACTAAAAGTGCCTATTAATCCTTGGCGAGGCCATCTTCATCGTCACTGATGTGCGTCCTCTCTTCGGACACTCCGCTTTCATCTATGTTTTCCAGCTCATCCGCCCGCTGTATTGCCAGATCTTCCAAATTCACGGCAGGTAGTGTGTTCTGCTCCGGGTACACCCAGGGCTTGAAATGAGGGTCGTGCTTTCTCTTCCATTCGGGATACTTTAAGCCGGCCTTGTAAATCTTTTTCATTGCCTGTACGGAATCGGGAATAATATCGAACATAGAAATGTTACGCTTCCCATGTCTTGCCTCATTGCAGAATTGTGGTCAAGCCTACACATTGATATGAAACCAATATCGTACTGGAAGAAAACACCATGTAAATGCATGGACGGCTTTGTACACCTTCACACACAACTTTCTTTTTGTAATTGTTAATTTGCTGCCTAAAAACAAAAACATGATGACAAATTCCCTTTTATCTTTTGCTTCCCCATCTGAGAGTAGTATGATGTAGGGGCAGAGCCCCTGATTCCATCAATGTGTCACTTGCTGCTTTGCTTGTCGTAATTTTCATAAAATCCCTGCTTTCTCTGCTGCAGATCTACCAATTCTCCAACTGTTGAGCTCTGTATAACCCCACCCACACCACTGATTGGCAGAAAGCTGCCAATTAGTGATGGGGTCTTGGTTGGACTACAAGGCTCCAGCTTTACTAGTCCACTAGTGATAATCTGCTGCTGATAAACAGTGATCAAAAGTACAGCAAGAAGCCCAGTATGTGATACATCACTGGAATCAGGGTCTCCGCCCCTATATTATACTGCTCTCAGATTACCTGGCAAAACCCTGCTGATTGAATTTTTCTTTAAATGGAATCTGTCATTTTAATCTGTAGATGTGTCACTATTGACTCAACCAATCAGCGGAATGGGACAATGCTGGGAGGGCTGATGGCTACGCATATTGCAGGGCGGTTATAGTTTGTACATATTTCTACCTCACCGACTACTCTTATTGATCACTGCATCCTTGGATTCATTTTATGCCTCAGTTACTGCTTTAACACTAGAATTAGGGATGAGCGAGTAGTGAAATACTCGGACTCGCTGTACTCATTACAAGTACCTCCTAATACTCGGGTACTCGTAACGAGTAGCGAGTCCAATGTAAGCCTATGGGAAATGCGAGTAATGGGCGGAGACTGTGTGTGCGGGCGAAGAATGTGTGCGGGGGTCTGTGGGGCTGTGTGTGTGCGGGCTCTGCCGGGCTGATCGGGGGTCTGTGCGGGCTCTGCCGGGCTGATCGGGGGTCTGTGCGGGCTCTGCCGGGCTGATCGGGAGTCTGCGCGGGCTCTGCCGGGCTGATTGGGGATCTGTGCCTTACAGACTCCCGATCAGCCCGGCAGAGCCCGCACAGACTCCCGCGCGGCCAGCCAATCACAGTAATGCCACAACAAAGAAGGAGGCGGCTTTACTGTGATTGGCTGACACATGCCGGGTGGGAGATCCGAATATTGCGAGGCGAGTAGTGAAATTTACTCTCTAGGATTCGAGTACCGCATTACTCGCCGAATACCGAATCCTATCGAGTATACTCGTTCTTCCCCAACTAGAATAGATATTTAAAATTGTGAAATGTTCTTACCTTTGGAGCCACAAATTGAGAAACTTTATTCACCACCCACTTAGGTAACGATCCTTCAATATTTATAAAAAAAAAAAAAAAAAAAAAAAAAAATGCGTTAACCACAGAACTGTAAAATCCGGATGAGGTCCGCCATTTTTATAGGTTGTAGACTGTAAAACACTCCTTTACTTTAGCTGGACAAAAGTCTACGCGGACGTGCTCTCCTTCATATCAACAGCACCACCCAATGGACAAATAGGCTCACTGCATTCTACAATCTGCCAACTTTTAAAAATTTAGACTTGATGAGGGAGCTTTGCTTAAAGTTTACCTGGTGGCCAAAAGCGCAACTAATACTCCAATGTTTATGATTGTAGTTGAGCTTTTTGATGTTGGATCATAGAGGGCGTCTGTATTTTGTTTGGCATAGCCTGCATGACTAATAGTATTGGCATCACTGACTGGCTGTAGAATTGCATGGTGACCCGTGACTGGCACCTCATGTAAGTCTTAATTATCTCCAAGTATTAGGTGGCAGTCAGACAGAGGAAGATCAGAATGCAGAGCACGGACTGGCCGGCAGCTCTCCCCACCTGAGCGTGACAGCTGCATAGAAATGCCTGAAGCTATCACACTTTGGTAAGGTGCGCCGCCGGCCAGTCAGAGTTCCAATCTTATTCTGATTTATATGGCCGATGACTGCACCCTAATACTTAACAGCCACAAACAGCTCAGCCAGTAAGTCAGTGAGAACCAATGCAAAAATACGGATTTTACAAGATGTATGATTCTTTCTTAGAACTAATACGGAGCCATGCGACGGACGCCTCGTCACGTTACCTTTCGGGTCGACTTGTGTGAGGTAGTAAAGAACACAACTATTGTCACCGTTGGCTTTAATTAAATATCCAGTCTGCAAGGAAACGGCTCTGACAAAGTCTTTTCTTGGAGGATGTTTCTGTAAGGGGACACAAGTCATTGTGATACCGTCTACATAAATGCCGCCGTTCTCCCGAATCCGGCGTTGGTTTACATTTGTCCCTGCGTCTTTTCATTCCTGAGATATGGCCCATCTTCCCTGTATACAATAATCTAAGCAGTTTAGCCAACTGGGCGGGGTCCCATAAAAAATAACAGACAAAGGGAAAATGTGAACACCTTGGCTTCTTGCATAATAAGACTCGATTTTTATATGTAACTGAGGGGATATATCACAGGAACGCAGAGGTGCAGGGATAAAATAAAAGCCATCAGATTTTGGAGAACAGCATCATTTACACCAGATAAAAATAAATTACATGTTTAGAATAAGTGAAAGATCATCTTTAAGGGGAATCTGTCAGCATGGTTTTTGTGATGCAATATGACAGCAGCACGATGTAGGAGCAGAGACCCTGATTCCAGTGATGCATCACTTAGTTTATTGGGGCAGCCGTTATGACATAATCACAGTTTTCTCCTCTGCAGAGCTCAAGACTGCTGAGCTGTGTATAACCCCGCCCACACCTCCGTTTGGCAGCTCTCTGTGTACAGTGTTTATTGACAGTAAGTTGCCAATCAGTGCTGGGGGAGTGGTTGGACCAGGAGGCACAAGACACTTAGTCCTGTAGTGATAACCTCACACTGATGCTATTTAAAACCACAAAACACAGCCCAGCTAATAACATATCACTGGAATCAGGGTCTCTGTCCCTACATTATCTGTTGATAGATTCTTTTTAATGCTGATCAGTCACCAGAATATGTTACCCTATTTATTTGCAGTACATCATAAGGAAAGGACCAGAGTAATTTTTTCCCATTTTGTACCCAGCACGGAATGCTCAGACATTTACTGTATTCATAGGGTGAGTTTTCCCAACCAGATCACCATTGACTGACTGTCACATCGTATGGAGACAGGTAAAAAGAAAATAAATTAGTTAATTTTTCTAGCTTTTAATTTGTCATTGAACAAGCAGTTTGTGGAATTTGGTAAACCAGAACAGAGAGAAGGCAGGAGACGGCAAGGACTAAGCTTTCCTGTGGAGCCTAGTTGGTTCCTGGGCCCCAAAGCAAAATTTGTGACAGGTGGCTCATTCCTTCCATGTGAGAGTAAGAGTGTCCGGGATCAACTTCTTACCTCACTACTAAAATGGGAGCGCTTTTGTGTCTTACAAATTTGTTTTAAGTGCATAGAATATCACAGGCACAAATGTTTTGATATTGTGATAAGGTTAGGGTAAGAAATTAGGACTTAGATTTAAAAGATACGGTAAGGAGCTATGGCTAGGATTTGGTTTAGTACAGTGGAGGGCACTGTAGATTAAGAAGTAGATATACAGTTATGTAAGGGATAAGTATAGATGAGAAAAGCCCCAGGTTAGAGAATTTCCCAGTTGGGAGGGGTAGAAGCAGTAAAAAGACTAGGACACTTCCTGGTAGTTAGTTGGAAAGACAGTGTGATGAGAAGAAAAGCAGATTAAGCCAAGGGGCTTTATAGAACAGGAAGAGTACGGGACTCTAAAAAAAGCGGGCGGTCGCTACTAACTTCAGCAGGTCTTCCAAGGATATCTGGGGCCTACGACCCAAGTCAGGCAGGAAAGTGAATGCCTTATTTACTTTCCATAAGGGGAAGTCAGAAGGAAAACTGTGTCAGAAAAGTGGGCTGGATGCACGGGAGCTTGTTATGAATGAGTCACTGGAGGAGGAAAAAACAAAAATGCAAGCTAACTCCAGAAAACCGGAGAGGTTGGTAGCTAGCGGATTGCAGACCCCTGATCCTGTTCACAACAACTAACAGTAGCCATGGAGCATTCCTACGGTGGTCCAAGACGCCTCTTCACAGCCGGAGAACTAAATAAGCCTAAAGAAAGAAAGGGGGAATCTAAACTGCCCCATAGCAGACCCCAAAGCAATAGACAGCCCCCAATATGTATTTTCGGTGAAAACAGATGAAAACACAAACACAGACAGAAAGACAGGCAGAGCAAACGATGGGGCCCAACTAACTAGATAGGAAAGGACAGAAAAGATGCTGGCTGCAATCCGCAAAAACCCTACCAAAAATGTCCCAACACGTCTGATAGGAAAAACGGCCCTGAAGTCACTAGACTTCAAAATCCCTATATCACCACTCCGATATATTCTGAAGACAGAGCAAAAGAGATTTAACTGATCAGGGACAAAAATGGAAATTCAGCAGAGCCCCAGCCGGGGCTGGCAGAACACAAAACTAAGCAAATCAGACAAATTCTCATGGAACAATAACAGAGCAAAACTTATCTTTAGAAGACAGGAACTGAACTGGAGGCCAGAGCTCAGAGCAGAGAAATCACCAGCAACCCTACACGGTGTCGACTGCCTTATAGCCATTCAGAGATTCCGGATGTCCAATCGCAATCCACCTGTTCAGGAGACCGGTTTCTCCCATCCAAATCAGTTTCTCCACCTCCTTTCACCAGCAGAGGGAGTTCATCGGACATCAAAGATGAACGAGAAAATGAGCTCACAACAGGAGCTGTAGGGGTTGAAAGAGTGTCTCCAGGGTCAGTGGTGCCATAATGCGAAGGAAAGCTCACGATGAACAAGTGGACATGTACTGTGCTGTGTCTGCAATTAATCACCTGATGTTAAGTAAATTGAGTTATTGAATAAGGGAACAGAGTCTGTTGTAGAATTTGTGGTGTTATCCGGATCTGGGATCACAGGACCAAAGGAAACTCCAACTACAAACGTGAGTGTTGTACACTATGCACAAACCACACAACTGACAGGACATTATCTTTTATTTGTGGTGTGCCAGGGCGTGGAAGAACAGCAGCCCCTCGCCACAACTACCACCCTAGCCACCTCACAGAAGATTAGATGAGAAGACTGAACTTGTGGATTTCAAGCCTAGGGAGTGCAGAAAGCACAGGAAAGCATGATCTTTTGGGGCAGCATGAGGACTGCCGCCACTACCTTACTTGAATGTCTGGGGCCTATGGCCCGAATTAGGTAAAGAATGCCTTATTCATCTTCCAGATGGGGAAGTCAGATAGTGAACTGTACTACAAAGGCGGATCGGAACTCATGAAAGCTGCAAGGCCGGACAGAGTATCTCAGGGGCCAGGCTTGCCAGATGAGAAAAGGATAACTCAGGCTGAAAAAGACGTGACTGTAACATCGTATTGTGCTCTAACCAAGATGGAAGTTGGACTGTTCAGTAAAGTTTGTTTGTTTAAAAAGGATCAATTATCTCCTGTTCAATGTGCGGCTGATCCAGGATCCGGGAATGCAGAGTCAGCGGCAGCTTCCAGCCAAACAGTGAGCGTACTACAAATCACACAATGCACAAGGGAGATGGGACATTAATTATTCATGGGGTGCCCGGGTGTGGGAGAACAACAGCCTCTCGCCCATGACTACCGCCCTGTGCAACTTACATTTGATTTAGGGTTCACCGGCCAGCGTATAACTCGGACAAGTGCTATCCGATGCTTCATAGAATAGCACTCGCTCCAATGCTATACTATCAGTTAGTGCCAAGTCGGCATTAGAAAAAAAAATTGCTGCAAGTGGCAGTGTATATCGGACAACGCACACCCATGCAAGTCTATGGGTGCGGGCAGAACATTGGACTGCACTCTGATGTCATCCAAGTGCTTTTGGCTTTTTGAAAAATTAAAAGTAGGCTACCAGTCAAGTAGGAATTTGGGTGCATGAAACTTTTACTCAAGCGTTTAATCTAATCTTGGCTTCTTGAAAATTCTCAAGTTATTTCAGAACTGTGACGAAACGATGCTAGAGAAAAAAAAAAGTTTCTATATGGAGCAAGGTGACACGTCCTCCTTGGCATGCATCGACCTCTGGACTGATCTCATTACATAAATGTGATGAGTTTCTACAAGTTTGAATATCAAGGATTAATAAAACTGTACAAAACCATATTGAGGTCTTACCGGGTGCTTCACGGAGTAATTGATTATCATGTAATCATTGCCGAGTGGCAACCAGGACCTTAGTGTCACAAAATCTCTGTTCTTAAGTGGACTTGGACACTTCCCTGTAATAAAGGAAAATAAGATGATAGAACAGAGCAACATGGCGTAATGAAAAAAAACTCAGACTACAAAAGCTGCAATAACGGAAGGCAAACATGTGAGAAAACCTTTTGTGAAGACTTGGAACACTGATTGCTAGCCAGGCCCACTCGTTTAAGAGCTGTGACTCCACAAATGGTCATTTAAATACAATTTTTTACACATAATTTCCAACATCTTCTGGAAAGTTTTCCTACAAGAATAAAAACTCGGAAAAAGGTGGTTCAACTTCGTATTAGCCCATAAATATTGGAAAAGAAAGTTGAATAGTACCCTATATAGGTTCGAAATAAACTCTTACATGAGTAGTACCCCACATCAGCGTTGACCGTGAGTCTTCCAATGTCGTAGGTATCGATCATGTTTGTATCCCACTTCTTGCGGTAGCTGGTGTCATGTAGCACATCATAGAGAACTTCTGCGGAGACATCTTTGCAACTAATACGCATCTGTAAAGGCACAGACGACAAGAACATTGTTTAATTGTGTAAAACATCATCTAACAATTTTAGAGGTAAAAATCCATATCTGCAATTGAAATTTTTGGATGCCCCTTTAGGGTCGTCATTTTAAGCTGCCGGGAAAATGCTAAACTATTTTAACAAGACACTGACCTACCATGGGCTTTCGGCCCCATCAGGTGTGAGTGCTACCTCTGCACCCCCTATAAATTTTGCTTCTAGCTTTCTCATGTTCTTTTTACCAGAAACTTTACAGAAATCGGATGACATACGAAACCCACTTCTAGGCAAAATGTGCTCCATGACTTTGTAAAGGTTTTTTTATGGTTGCCCGAGGAGAAGAAGTTTGCCTAAAACAATTAATAACCAATTTTTAACCTCAGAGACCTTAAACCTTGTAAATGGTGCCAGATTTTCAATCTAAACCAACGTATAACTATGAAACAATAAGAACAGTCGGACCATCAGACCCCAGAGTAACTCATTGGGTCATACTCTGGTCACTGCCTGCTTTGAAGCTGCATTTCATGAAGTAGACATCACAGGGAGAGTTGAGCGCCGAGGTAACCGGAAACCATTACCTAGTAACCCAAACTGGTCCATGATATCAAATCTTCAGAGATGGTGTACATATTTCATGAAGACCTCCTCCGCTGTGTCTCTGTGTCCCTCGGGGCAGGAAGTGACTGCTTTTGCAATGAATGGAATGTCAGCATCCGTCATTAGGGTCACGTGAATATTTAATGAGCCCTCGGCTCTGATGTTGAGTAATTAGAGAGCTGCCCTTTATTTTACTGGCGTCCACTTTGTTTTGATTATTTCCCACTCTTATTAATGCAGCAGTTTAATCTCAGTGGGTGAGCGGCTGAGGATATGGCTCAGGTGCCTGTGGAGTGCTGGGAGAAGAGATGACAGTTTTTCTAAGGTTGCTAACTAAGTTTTGGGTTGGGAAATGCTGCAATATGGAAGATATTCATAGAAAAAGGAATCTAGAATGCATTACTATAGGGGGCTTTACACATAGCGATATTGCTAGCAGTATCGTTAAAGCATCACCGATTTGGTGACGCAGCAGAGATATCGCTATGTGTGATACTTACCTCCGACTGCCTCCCCCGCTGGTTATCGCTGATCGCGTGAGATCGTCCAGGTCGATTTCTCGTAGGCGGCTTCCTGCTGGCGCCGGCGAGTGACGCGTGGACGCAGGCAGGTGGAGATGTCTTCATCGCCGCATCTGAAAGGCAAGTAATGACCGCTGCTGCGTCGCTACATCACTAGTGAGATCTGCCTATTTGGCAGCACACTAGCGACCATTTAGTGATGCACCAGCGATCCTGACCGGGTCGTATCGTGGTCGGGATCGCTGGTGAATCGCTAAATGTAAAGGGGGCCTAAGTGAAGAAAAAAAAAGCCACAACTGTGCTTAATACCTGGATTTAACAAAACATACAGGTAAAAATATTAAAATTCTTCCTGAAGATCCAAAGGATTAATGCTTGGACCTTCTGTAGAGGTGGGTGGGGCGAGCTGGGGGGGTGGTCCCTCTTCTTACCGCGCAGAGATAAAAACAGAGACACAATGGAGGCAGATTCTGGGTGCAACAGGTCCAAGTTTATTGTTCACCGTCCGACTGACGGCCCTCGCAACACACCGCAATATCTCTCTCTCACAGCCCTCCGTGTCCAGGGCCGCTTCATACACCGTACATTACACTAGGGACGTATTTATACGTACCGCCCCTTTTCACGCTGTGACAATCCTGTCAGCTCAGTCACTGTGGCCGCCTTAGGCCCGTACACCATCAGCACTTTACTGGCGAGTTTCATCGTTACACATACGGTGTCCTTCACCCAGAGCCTCGTCTCTACTGCGGTTCATTCCTGTCAGGACCACCCCCCTGACGTTCTCTCTCCTCAGTCCCCCTGGTTTGGTTTTCCTCAGAGTGCACAGACTGTCGCAGTCCTCCTGTCACTTGAGCTCCCCCTGGGGACTGGAACCTTCTGGAACCCTCCCACAGTATTTATAGCTCTCCCGGTCCCCTGTCACTGTAACCCCGCCCCCCATGACCAACGGTTTCTAAAGCCCTAAGCTGTTGTCAAGTCCTTTGCTCACACTCCTCCCTGCCATCTAATGGTCAACCCAAGGTACTGCACGTCCACTACACTTTCCTAGCTGTTTCCCCACAGTAATAACTGACACCTACCTACACTGTGCAAACCTTTCCTTCTTCACTCTGACTAGTCCGTCCGTCAGGTCACCTTCCCTACACTCCCCCTTCCTTTGTCCATTGTCGTCCTCGACAATCGTCATCCCTGCCTTCGTCGTTCTGAAGCTACACCTACATTCTGTTGTCGGACCAGCTGTTGAGCCAAACCCACTATCTGCGGGGGCCGAAACATACTGGGAGCACTATGCTCTGAGCAGCCTACTGCTACTCACCAGCGCGCACGCCACAAGACAATGTCTTTCAAATTGGGCTAGGTACACCCATATTCTCTCTATGGCGTGTACCTTCCCCTACTCTCCCCTACTGTCACCTTCCACTATTCGGTACGCCATGATAGAGGTCTCTTACCTTCCAGATCATTACCAGAGCCCGCCTTCCTCCTTCAGGGGTGTCTGTGGTGTTGGGGACCTGACCTAGGACGGCTGTCTTCCTCACGTCTTCCAACTCATTTTCCTTTCTTTCAATAACATGTCATGGTCGGCATCCCGGTCTCCCAGACCTCCTCAACTCTTAGATCCCTACCGGATCTCACACTTTCCTTTGGTCCCGCAGACCTTCCCTTACCCGGACCTGTTGCATTTTACTTTGGCATATTATACATTAAACAACTTTATAATAGCACAAGTACCCATTTTCATAATTTTTTTTTTTCATTTTCTTTTGCTCATTTTAAAACCAACATAATACAACATAACATTGCAGATCCCCCTTTTGTCCTCCCCCCTTCCTTGGACATATGCACTCCCTCGCTTCTTGACACCCCGCTCATCCAGGCTTTATACAACCAACAACTTTAACTTCTTATATCAAATTTTCATTAACATATACATCAACTGTCCTTATGCTTTGGCACAACGGTGCAACGAAATTTCGAGAGTTCAAACCACTCCCGGACGGCTGGCAACGAGGGGCCCCACAGCCGTGGAGCGCCCGGGGTATAGGGAGTGTCCTAGGAGTTCTTACTACGGGGGTTCACGGTCCGCTGGCTCAGCAACCACAGCTACCGCGTAGTAGCCACGGGGGCAGTACTCCTTGTAGTACGACACCCAGTCCCCCTCATGTAGAGCCCGGCCGTGACGAATAGATGCCACATTAATATAAACCTTTTGTCCAGTCTCATCCCGGAAAAAAACGTATCCTCTATCAATGTTGGTGTATACCAGCCGTCCCCGGGATCTTTCCACCGCCATGCCAGCCTCCCCCTTTGAGTGGAGCAGGCTCCATACCTCCTGCTCCCGAACTTTCTTTTGTTTGATCACCTCCGCGACCCAAACGGAGGGTGCAGTGCCAGTCCCAGAGTCCGGTGGGCGGGACTTCGCTGTAAAAGGCTTCTAACGAAGCCGGAGTAACGGCCGGTTCCAACATGGCAGCTCTTGACAAGGGGAGCGCAGCAGCGTCTTCTTCGGATGGACGCCGCACTGGTAGCTCAGGGCAGGGTAGCTCAGGGACTTGAGCGGGGGCCTCGCTCAGTTCCACATACACCACGGGGCCCGTGGTAACTAGGCCTTCCGGTGCGCAGGGGGCCGCGTGCTGCAGCAGAATGGTGGGGGCCGCCTGCGGAGGCACTGATAGGGCCGGGGGTACTCTCACCTTCCCCGGCGCTGCAGCCTCCGTCCCATCATCATGCGGTGGCCCCCGCAGCCTCCGTTCCTTGCTCCACTGTCCGGCGGGCCTTCCCTCCGGACTCGGGGACTCCGCTGCGAAGTCCTCTGCTGGTATTGGTGGCGGCCGCTCTCGATGACTCCGCTCAGGCTCCGCTCCCCAGCTCAGTATTCCGCTGCTCACCCGTGGCTCTGAGGGCGACTTCTGGCACAGCTCCATTTCCCGCCTCCATTGCCACTCCAGGCGGCCGATGCCCCGACACCCGCAGGGTCTCATACCATCCGTTGGGCAGCAATCGAATGGCGCCAGACAGCTACAGCCAAGCTTTTCTTCTGTGCCACTCCTCCTGCTGGGTGGGGCGTCGGCAGGCCTTTCCATCCATCTGCCAGGGTCCAGTACATGGGAGCGTCGGCCCATGTACTGGACCCTGGCAGATGGGTGGAAAGGCACATACTGCTGTCCACGGGGGTACGTTGGGGGGGTCCCAGTCCATTCAACACGACTGCAAACACCCGGACCTCTCCCCTGCGCTGTAGTAATGCCGCCATCTTGCGCAACTCCTGATACCGCCCCGGATCTTCTGTCAGCACCACGGAGTCACCACAGCGCTCCCAATTTGTAATCCACAGGTAAGCCAATTGTAATCCACAGGTACAAACCTTTCCTTCTTCACTCTGACTAGTCCGTCCGTCAGGTCACCTTCCCTACACTTCGACCAAATTTTTCATGTTGAACTTGACACACAATGTAATAGTGGCTGAAGAGTGGAATAGATTTTTATTGTATGCTTTTAAATGATGCTTCCTTGTTGAGAAGATATTAGTAAAGTATTTGGCACCTAATGAGTAAAAAAAAAAAAAAAAAAAATTAAAGCGAACCTGTCACCAGGTTTGGCCAATATAAGATGCGGCCGCTGCCTTTCAGGGCTTATCTGCAGCATACTATAATGGCGTAGATAAGCCCCCCGTCTGACCTGCAAGATAAGAAAAATGCGTTTTATTACACTCACCCTGGGGGGGGTGGTCCGGTCTGATGGGTGTCTCACGTCCGTTTCCGGCGTCTCCCATCTTCTTATGATCACCAACCTCCTGCTTGCTTCATGGCTCCCCGGCATGGCGCTCTTGCGCAGGCGTACTTATCTGCCCTGTTGAGGGCAAAGCAAAGTACTGCAGTGCACAGGCGTCAGGAACCCTGACGACGCTTTCTTTCACAGAAGCTATGATTGCGGCGGTGACCGAAGAAGAGTGCAGGCGCTGCACTCGCCTCTCCCACAGCATCCATCACCCTGGGTCCAGGATGTTTCAGAGGGGGTGGCGATTAGGGATGGGCGAATCCTGAAATACTCAGAATCGCTAGACTGTAACGAGTCCGAGTCGGAAACTCGCTATTCGTTGCAAGTCTAGCGAGTCCAATGTTAATGAATGGGGATGCGAGTATTGCAGCGATTCCTGTGCTGGGGAGAGAGAGAGAGACCTAAGACTCCTGTTTTTTTTTTTTTTCAGAGTTTAATACAAGCAATTCTAGTTTCAGGGGGACACAAAATCGCTAAGACTCCTATTTTTTTTTTTTTCAGAGTTTAATACAAGCAATTCTAGTTTTTTAGCGATTTTGTGTCAGCAGGGGGACACAAAATCGCTAAGAAACTAGGAGTGCTTGTATTAAACTCTGAAAAAACTAGGATTGCCATTGATTTGTATTGGACTCGTTACTGTGCGAGTAATCGCTTGGAAACTCGCAGAGTACCGACTCCTGCGAGTCCCCTACTACTCGCAGAGTAACGAGTCCTAACGAGTAGATTCGCCCATCCCTAGTGGCGATGCAAGAAACTAGTGAGTAATTGCAGCGCTGCCCTCTGTGACATCTTGTACCAGGAGGGAAAAATGGACAATGCGGGCAGCGCGTGCAGCCCAGCCTCCTGCGATGTTCCATTTGAGACTCCTCTTTAACGAAACGTCACGTGAAGTATAGTTAAAAAAAAAAACACATTTAGGGATTAGCTAGATGGGGAGAAATGTAGAGGTTTTTTTTATAATAAAGCTAATTTTACAAGTCGTAACGGTTTAAAGATTTAGAAAATACATTTTAGGTGCCGGATCAACCCTTTAATACAAAGTGAACTCTAGATACAAAAAACTAGTACATTACTGCCAAAATTATTCTGCTGCTGGCCTATTCAGCCTATTTGGTATATGCAGATGGCTGGATAAAGCAGTAACTACTGTAGCATTACTGGTGGTTTCCATACAGGTGTAGGGTCGGTGGGCCGGGCTGGGGGGTGGTCCCTCTGTATACCACGCAGAGACATACAGACACAAGCTGGAGGCAAGTTTCAGGTGCAACTGGTCCAAGTTTATTCTCTCTCTCGCCGTCCGCCAGACGGCCTCACAGTACACCGCACTTCTCTTCACAGCACTCCGGTTACAGAACACACTGCGACACCATACTTTCTCCGGGAACGTATATGTACGTACATTCCCCTTTTACACTCTGCGACGCTTCTGACAGCTCCGTCACTGTAGGCCTGTATGTAGGGAAGGTGACCTGACGGACGGACGGACTAGTCAGAGTGAAGAAAGATAGGTTTGCACAGTGTAGGTAGGAGACAGTGATTACAGTGGGGAAACAACTAGAAAAGTGTAGTGGACGTGCAGTACCTTGGGATGACCATTAGATGGCAGGGTGGAGTGTGAGTAAAGGACTTTACAGCAGCTTAGGGCTTTAGAAACCGTTGGTCATGGGGGGCGTGGTGACAGTTAGTGACAGTTTCAAGGAACCGGGGAAGTTATAAATTCTGAGGGAGGGTTCCAGAAGGTTCCAGTCCCCAGGGGGAGCTCAGGTGACAGGAGGACTACGCCAGTCTGTGTGCCCTGAGGAGAATCCGACCAAGGGGACTGAGGAGAGGAAACGTCAGGGGGGTGGTCCTGACAGGAAAGGACCGCAGCAGAGACGAGGCTCTGGGTGAAGGACACCGTATGTAACACGACGACTGAGCAGTAGAAGCGCTGTTGGTTTACGGGCCTAAGGCGGCCACAGTGACGGACCTGTCAGGAGCGTCGACAGTAAAGGAGGGGACGGTGTGTGCAGACACGTCCCTAGTGTACGGTGTGAGAAGCGGCTCTGGAAACGGAGGGCCGCGAGGTGTGCCGTCAGTCGGACGGCCAGCGTGAATAAACTTGGACCTGTTGCACCCAGAATCTGCCTCCATCGTGTCTCTGTTATCATCTCTGCGCGGTAAGAAGTGGGACCACCCCCTATCATCCCCCAGCTCGGCCCACCACCGACCCTACATTTGGCGTAGTCGGCAGGATCGCCGCCGCTAATACGCTATCTTCTGCGGCAGGCCTGCAACTGAAGGACTGAGGAAAACTTAGACTGCTCTATTTCGGATTATAAACACCTGTGGACTAAAAATTACTGACCTGTGGATTACAAATTGGGACGCTGTGTCGGATCTGTGTTGCTTGCAGAGGATCCAAGGCAGTAGCTGATTCTGCCCAAGATGGCGGTATTACTTCAGCGCAGAGGAGAGGTCCGGGTGTTTGCAGTTGTTCAGAATGGACTGGGACCCCCTCCAACGTACCCCAAAAGGAAGCAGTATATGCCCGGAGACCGACGTTTCCATATATTGGACCCTGGCAGATGGATGGAAAGGTCTGCCAACGCCCCACCCAGCAGGAGGAGTGGCACAGAAGAAAAACTTGGCTGCGGCTGTCTGACGCCATTCAAGTGCTGCCCAACGGACGGTATGAGATGCTGCGGGTGTCGGGGCATCGGCCGCCTAGAGTGGCAATGGCGGCGAGAGATGGAGCTGCACCAGAAGTCATCTTCAGATTTATGGGCAGGCAGCGGGATGCTGAGCCGGGGAGCGGAGCCTGAGGGGAGTCAGCGAGAACGGCTGCCACCAATACCAGCAGAGGACTTCTCAGCGGAGCCCCCGAGTCCGGAGGGAAGGCCCGCAGGACAGTGGAGCAAGGAACGGAGGCTGCGGGGGAAACTGCGTGATGATGGAACGGAGGCCGCAGCGCCAGGGAAGGTGAGAGTACCCCCGGCCCTACCAGTGCCTCCGCAAGCGGCCCCCACCATTCTGCTGCAGCACGCGGCCCCCTGCGCACCGGAAGGCCTAGTTACCACGGGCCCCGTGGTGTATGTAGAGCTGAGCGAGGTCCCCGCTCATGTCCCCGAACTACCCCGCCCGGAGTCACCAGTGCAGAGCTCACCCAAAGAAGATGCTGCTGCGCTTTCCCTGCTAATAGCAGCTGCATTGTTGAAATCGGCCGTTACTCCGACTCCGTTGGAAGTAGTGGATGCGGCCTGTCCTGAGGCCGCGGTTATGCCGCTGCTGGAGTCGGCTGCGACCGATTTAGCGGGCCCTGTGATTCCAGCCCCCGAGGACCCGGTTCTCCCCATTTGCCACCTGACCCCAGCGGCTGCTGGGCCGCAGAAATCTTCGGCCGTTTCTGTCTTGCGGTCTTTTTCAGCGGAGTCCCGCCCACCGGACTCCAGGGCCCGTGCTGTTCCCTCCGTGTGGGAAGCGGAGGTGATCAGGAAGAAAAAGGCCCGGGAGCAGGAAGTGTGGAACCTGCTCCACACTCAAGGAGAGGCCGTCATGGAAAAGAAGAGGACTTGAATGGACACCCTCAGTATCCCCGTGGAGCCCTCACCTCTGTCCATTGAGAGTGGTATAGACTGTCAGGAGTTCGATGCACCGTTGTGCAGATTATAAGGACAGTTGCATTTAGAAAAAAGTTTTGTTGTTGTTTAACTGATGCAACTATTTTCTCTCTCTCTTTCTTTCTTCTTTCTATGTTCTTTATATACGAAAATATGTTTACCTGACAGAACGGGGATACGGAAAAGTGGAGGAGTGTCCAGGTCCAAGGAAGGGGGGGAGGAAGAAAGAGGAAATGCAATGTTATGTTATATTTTGGTTTTAAAAGCAAGAGAAAATGAAAAAAAAAAAATTATAAAAAATGGGGTACTTGTGCTATTATAAAGTTGTATGATGTATAATATGCAAAGTAAAATGCAACAGGTCCGGGTTAAGGGAAGGTCTGCGGGACCAAAGGAAAGTGTGAGATCCGGTAGGGATCTAAGAGTTGAGGTCTGGGAGACCGGGACGCCGACCATGACATGTAATTGAAAGAAGGAAAATGATTTGGAAGACGTGAGAAAGACAGCCGTCCTAGGTCAGGTCCCCAACGCCACGGACGCCCCTGAAGAAGGAAAAGCGGGCGCCGGCAATGATCTGGTAGGTGAGTGGCCTCGATCATGGCGTACCGGATAGTGAAAGGTAACAGTAGGGGAGAGTAGGGGAAAGATACACGCCGTAGAGAGAATACGGGTGTACCTTGCCAAATTTGAAAGACGTTGTCATGTGGCGTGCGCGCTGGTGAGTAGCAGTAGGCTGCTCAGAGCATAGTGCTCCCAGTATGGTTCGGCCCCCGCAGATAGTGGGTTTGGCTCAACTTCTGGTCCGACAACAGAATGTAGGTGTAGATTCAGAACGACGAAGGCAGGGATGACGATTGTCGAGGACGACAATGGACAAAGGAAGGGGGAGTGTAGGGAAGGTGACCTGACGGACGGACGGACTAGTCAGAGTGAAGAAAGATAGGTTTGCACAGTGTAGGTAGGAGACAGTGATTACAGTGGGGAAACAACTAGAAAAGTGTAGTGGACGTGCAGTACCTTGGGATGACCATTAGATGGCAGGGTGGAGTGTGAGTAAAGGACTTTACAGCAGCTTAGGGCTTTAGAAACCGTTGGTCATGGGGGGCGTGGTGACAGTTAGTGACAGTTTCAAGGAACCGGGGAAGTTATAAATTCTGAGGGAGGGTTCCAGAAGGTTCCAGTCCCCAGGGGGAGCTCAGGTGACAGGAGGACTACGCCAGTCTGTGTGCCCTGAGGAGAATCCGACCAAGGGGACTGAGGAGAGGAAACGTCAGGGGGGTGGTCCTGACAGGAAAGGACCGCAGCAGAGACGAGGCTCTGGGTGAAGGACACCGTATGTAACACGACGACTGAGCAGTAGAAGCGCTGTTGGTTTACGGGAATAAGGCGGCCACAGTGACGGACCTGTCAGGAGCGTCGACAGTAAAGGAGGGGACGGTGTGTGCAGACACGTCCCTAGTGTACGGTGTGAGAAGCGGCTCTGGAAACGGAGGGCCGCGAGGTGTGCCGTCAGTCGGACGGCCAGCGTGAATAAACTTGGACCTGTTGCACCCAGAATCTGCCTCCATCGTGTCTCTGTTATCATCTCTGCGCGGTAAGAAGTGGGACCACCCCCTATCATCCCCCAGCTCGGCCCACCACCGACCCTACATGTACACCAACAGTAATTTTACTGGTCAAACGTCTTTCCAAATACGGTGTCCTACACCCGGAGCCTCGTCTATACTGCGTTACTTGATGTCAGGACCACCCCGACTTCCATTCTCCTCAGTCCCCCTGGTTGGGTTTTCCTCACAGTGCAGCAACTGTCACAGTCTCCTCGTCACTTGAGCTCCCACTGGGGACTGGAACTTTCTGGAACCCTCCTGTCAAATTTATGACTTTCCCGCTTCCCTATAACTCCGCCCCCCATGACCAACGGTTTCTTAGCCCTAAGCTGATGTCAAGTCCTATGCTCACACTCCTCCCTGCCCTCTAATGTCAGTTCAAGGTACTGCACGTCACCTACACTTTCCTAGCTGTTTTCACTTTTTAAATCTGACCAGTCAGTCCGTCCGTCAGGTCACCTTCCCTACACAGACACAGCACCAATGCAGAATTTCAGAATATTAAATACTTATTATAGCTTTATATTTAGTCTCGTTAGTTTTGTATAAAAAGAACACATAACTTTGTCCAAACAAAATAAGAAACAATTTTCTTGACAGATTTTAAAACTTTTTTTGGCCTCAATATAGACATTATTGGCATTTCCATTTTTCTTCTAAATAGATTATTTGCTGGATGTAGTACAATGAGCAAAGCTATCCAAGTATCCAAGCGTTTCCAAACAAGTAATTTTGGCCAAATAAAATCTCTGGAGCTTTCAGGGATTGAAAGTCCCCACAAAGGTACAGTAGTTGGAGAGAATTTCCTGCCAAGCGCTGCCCACTGTAATGGCCGGATACGGTGTGTAATTAATTCAATAGCTGTTTGGTCAGAGCCCTTCTTGTTCTTCTCTACATTAGGATTACTCTGATGTTCAGGTCACTGGCAAAAGGATCTAGTATTAAAAAGTGGAAAAAGGTGAAGACACCCAAGAAAAGATGGAAACTCCATGGAAATTTTTATATTTGCCTGATATTGCTAATAAGGTATGTCTAGGGATGGGGAACTCTGCCAGTGGACATTTCGATATTTATAACCTAATTCGGGGGCTGTACAAAATTATCAACTTGAAATTTTTCCGGCTACATTTTGTCAAACATTTAATTAACGCACCCCTAATATAATAGCTGGAACTTCTTCTCTTTGGTGTGACACTGATGTTAGGTGGTATGGATGATAAAGCTATGCACAATGGCTTTTCCAGGTTTGCATTGGTCTTGAGTGCAATCAATTCTTTGCGATGAATTTTGAAAACAACTCACAGCAGTAAGTTCCTCACAGTGGGAAATTCATCACTGCTCATATAACATTTATAAAACTCAAGCAGTAGGGGGGTCTGCAGTTTACATCACACAGGGGACACAGACTGCTGTATATACATCACATAGGAGACACAGACTACTGTATATACATCGCATAGGAGATGCGGAGAATATATATCACAGGAGGGGCTGGGGGCATATACATCACAGAAGAGGCTGGGGTCATATGCATCACAGGATGGGCTGGTGGTGCCCCTACTGTCTGTGGGACTAGAGCACAGAGCACACTGGCTCAGTCCACATAGTATGTCCTGACGCTGGCACTAACCAGCGTCAGGACATAATTCTTAATTGCATGCGCAATAAAGAAGCAGTTGACACTGCGTGCATATTATTACAGTGTCAGGAGCAAGTAAAGGACCAGCAGCTGGCGTAAGGGATGGCAGAACCTGCCACGGGGGTCGGAGAAAATGAGTTTGTGGGCCGCAAACAGTCTATGGGCCGGAAATTCCCCAACTCTGGTCTACAACAAAGAATAGGTATGCAAAGGAAAATCCACACCAAATCGTTCAGGTTTTTTTTTGTTGCTTAATTAACGTGCAGGAGTTTCAGATTTGCCACAGATTCAGTGGTGGAAATCCGCAATGAAATTTATTTCAGGCACATTCACTCAAATTGGCCATCAGAATGGGTTTCCTTAAAAAAAAAAAAAAAATTAGACCAAATCAAATCTGCCACCAAAAGACATTTAAATTATGAGGTCTCTTTAAACCCCAAAGGATAATAATCAGAGGTCCAGGAAAAGGTTCTTGAAAAAAATAAAAATGATATAATAAAATGACTACACTGGGCAGTTCTCAGGCCACTCTTCTACTCACTTTACATAGGATCTTAAGGCATTGACTAAACCTCAAGTGGTTGCACCCCAAGTGTCCACATAAGGCCTATTCAGTTCTTAAAGATCCAGGTAAAAACCTGTGGAGAAGACCAATCTTCAGTTAGTGGAGAGCCAGACGGTGAGTGGTGGCAGGGTAGGTGAGGGTCGGCCAAAAGCTGGAAAGAATAATAATATTTTCACTATTATTTTAACCCCAATGACCATAAAACCTTACATTCTTCAAGAGAGACACTCTGGAGATGGAAAATTACTCTGCTCTGCTTATTTTTCTATCTACTGGCTAACACGGTACAAAGATATACATCTTTCCTGTATCTGCTCTGCTGGGAACTGCTGATCTGTGATGGCCCAGGTACTGATCACCATTGTACAAGGTATGATGATAACCCATAAGATGACACATCTGCAGGGCATTATGGAGAGGATGTGTGGAAACATATAAGTTAGCACTGCTTCAGCAGTGTGAAAAATGGTGCCTGGCAAATCAAATATCAAAGTGTTCAAGTTCTTGTGAAATCCTGAATTTCAGGAAATTCGATTCAAACTCAATCCTCTACAAAACTATCCACTCATCTCTACAGACAATCAATCATTCATTTGATGATTTCTCGTCTAACAGCTATCACTCATGTAGAACCTTAGGAACGGAGGTTAGGGGACATTCTGACTCCATTGATTTCAGCATCAGTAGAGCTTGTCCCACCCATGCAAGGGTTACCGATGGCTCCGAGACTTGAGCCTGTGCCTATGTTTAGGATAATAAAGTGTAAAAACTAATTAATATAGTATGCCAAATACAGATCCTCGACCCATAAAAATCGGTATTATAATAGTATTGTAATCTAAATATACATCCAGCACTATTGTAGCAATGACTGAATGAACCGCTTGACCACAATTTTCCATCTCGTCGAGTGAAACCCCTTTGTTGTTACATCAATGGGGGAACTGAGTCTTGTCATCTCATTATCTTTCATCCATAATTAAAAGGAACAGAAAACGAGTCATTTGGAAGCACGAGCAGCATCTTGAGCAGCTATTCACAGCCAAGAGGAGACATTGCAGAGATACAGAGACTCTGTGTAGAAAGCTATTAACCCCTTACTGTTAACTACCACACTACATACAAAAAATAAAATAATTCAACAGGGGCAAACTTACATTTTCAACAATAGGGCAGTATCCTATTGAGGAGGACAGACTGGGGAGACTTGTGAATAGAGTTGAGCGATACCGTCCGATACTTCAAAGTATCGGATCGGAATGGATCGGCCGATCTTAAAAAAAGTATCGGTATCGCCGATTCCGATACCGGAATTCCCATTCAAGTCTATGGGACTTCCGGTATCGGAATAAGAAAAACCCTGTTTTTGCCTTGTACAGCCTCTCTGGGGTCTGTACGGGCCTTTCGGGGGGCTGTGCCGGCCTGCCAGGGGGTCTGTGCAGGCTCCAGTGGTCTGTGCCGGCCTGCCGGGGGGCTGTGCCGGCCTGCCGGTGGTCTGTGCAGGCTCCGGGGGGCTGTGCCGGCCTGCCGGTGGTCTGTGCAGGCTCCGGGGGGCTGTGCAGGCTCCGGGGGCTGTGCCGGCCTGCCGGGGGGCTGTGCCGGCCTGCCGGGGGGCTGTGCAGGCTCCGGGGGGCTGTGCCGGCCTGCCGGTGGTCTGTGCAGGCTCCGGGGGGCTGTGCCGGCCTGCCGGTGGTCTGTGCAGGCTCCGGGGGGCTGTGCCGGCCTGCCGGTGGTCTGTGCAGGCTCCGGGGGTCTGTGCAGGCATCGTCCGATGGGACTACAAGTCCCATCGGGCGATGCCTGCTACCATGACAGTGACTGACACATTAGCCAATGATGGGACAGTAGTAGTCCCATCATCCGGCTAATGTGTTGAATGTAAAAAAAAAATAAAAAAAAAATTACATGCTACATACATGCTACATACATACAACATGCATACTACATGTAACATACATACTACATATATACTACATGCAACATGCATACTACATACATGCTACATTCATACTACATACTACATACATGCTACATTCATACTACATATATACTACATGCAACATACATACTACATATATACTACATGCATGCAACATGCATACTACATATATACTACATGCTACATACATACTACATATATACTACATGCATGCTACATACATACTACATATATACTACATGCATGCTACATACATACTACATATATACTACATGCATGCTACATACATACTGCATGCTACATACATACCACATACAGTGGGGCAAAAAAGTATTTAGTCAGTCAGCAATAGTGCAAGTTCAACCACTTAAAAAGATGAGAGGCGTCTGTAATTTACATCATAGGTAGACCTCAACTATGGGAGACAAACTGAGAAAAAAAAATCCAGAAAATCACATTGTCTGTTTTTTTTCATTTTATTTGCATATTATGGTGGAAAATAAGTATTTGGTCAGAAACAAGCAATCAAGATTTCTGGCTCTCACAGACCTGTAACTTCTTCTTTAAGAGTCTCCTCTTTCCTCCACTCATTACCTGTAGTAATGGCACCTGTTTAAACTTGTTATCAGTATAAAAAGACACCTGTGCACACCCTCAAACAGTCTGACTCCAAACTCCACTATGGTGAAGACCAAAGAGCTGTCAAAGGACACCAGAAACAAAATTGTAGCCCTGCACCAGGCTGGGAAGACTGAATCTGCAATAGCCAACCAGCTTGGAGTGAAGAAATCAACTGTGGGAGCAATAATTAGAAAATGAAAGACATACAAGACCACTGATAATCTCCCTCGATCTGGTGCTCCACGCAAAATCCCACCCCGTGGGGTCAGAATGATCACAAGAACGGTGAGCAAAAATCCCAGAACCACGCGGGGGGACCTAGTGAATGAACTGCAGAGAGCTGGGACCAATGTAACAAGGCCTACCATAAGTAACACACTACGCCACCATGGACTCAGATCCTGCAGTGCCAGACGTGTCCCACTGCTTAAGCCTGTACATGTCCGGGCCCGTCTGAAGTTTGCTAGAGAGCATTTGGATGATCCAGAGGAGTTTTGGGAGAATGTCCTATGGTCTGATGAAACCAAACTGGAACTGTTTGGTAGAAACACAACTTGTCGTGTTTGGAGGAAAAAGAATACTGAGTTGCATCCATCAAACACCATACCTACTGTAAAGCATGGTGGTGGAAACATCATGCTTTGGGGCTGTTTCTCTGCAAAGGGGCCAGGACGACTGATCCAGGTACATGAAAGAATGAATGGGGCCATGTATCGTGAGATTTTGAGTGCAAACCTCCTTCCATCAGCAAGGGCATTGCAGATGAAACGTGGCTGGGTCTTTCAACATGACAATGATCCAAAGCACACCGACAGGGCAACGAAGGAGTGGCTTCGTAAGAAGCATTTCAAGGTCCTGGAGTGGCCTAGCCAGTCTCCAGATCTCAACCCTATAGAAAACCTTTGGAGGGAGTTGAAAGTCCGTGTTGCCAAGCGAAAAGCCAAAAACATCACTGCTCTAGAGGAGATCTGCATGGAGGAATGGGCCAACATACCAACAACAGTGTGTGGCAACCTTGTGAAGACTTACAGAAAACGTTTGACCTCTGTCATTGCCAACAAAGGATATATCACAAAGTATTGAGATGAAATTTTGTTTCTGACCAAATACTTATTTTCCACCATAATATGCAAATAAAATGAAAAAAAAAAACAGACAATGTGATTTTCTGGATTTTTTTTTTCTCAGTTTGTCTCCCATAGTTGAGGTCTACCTATGATGTAAATTACAGACGCCTCTCATCTTTTTAAGTGGTGGAACTTGCACTATTGCTGACTGACTAAATACTTTTTTGCCCCACTGTATATACTACATACATACTACATGCATGCTACATGCTACATACATAACACATATATACTACATGCATGCTACATACATACTACATGCTACATACATACCACATACATACTACATACATACTACATACATACTACATGCTACATAAATACTACATGCATGCTACATACATACTACATGCTACATACATACCACATACATACTACATACATACTACAAACATACTACATGCATGCTACATACATACTACATGCTACATACATACTACATATATACTACATGCATGCTACATACATACTGCATGCTACATGCATGCTACATACTACATACATACCACATATATACTACATACATACTACATACATGCTACATACAATACATTCATACAATACATACATAGACATACAGTACATATAACATAGAGTAACATACTTACCAATACTTGTCACATTGTTCCCCGAAGCCATTGTCTTTTACGGAATAAATATTAACATAACAAACCACAAAAATACTCACCCACGATCCGAAGCAGTCCACGAGTGTGTCCCACGACGATCTTGGGTAGAGAACGGCAGCATCAGCTGATGCTGCCGTTCTCTACGGGCTGCAGGAATCCAATGACGGAAGGTAGGTATCCTTCCGCACTGTATTCCTCCGCCACTTAAAAAAAAAAAGTCCCTAGTCTCACTTTATGCCATTGCTGTGTGGGAATTTCCCACGCAGCAATGGTACAGACCCCCACAGGGTGCACAGACCACCGGCAGGCCGGCACAGCCCCCCGGCAGGCCGGTACAGACCCCGGGCAGTCCACACATCCCCCCGGCAGGCCGGCACAGCCCCCCGGCAGGCCGGCAGAGACCCCCGGAAGGCCCGAAATGACGGCGCATCATGATGCGCACACACCGCGCATCATGATGTCGTCATTTCGGCTGTCAATCAACTTTGAACTTCCGATTCCGATGCCGACTTCCGATATTGAAAAAATATCGGAAGTCGGTATCGGAATTCCGATACAGCAAGTATCGGCCGATACCCGATACTTGCGGTATCGGAATGCTCAACACTACTTGTGAAGCTTTATATTAAAAGGGAACCTGTCAGCAGTTTTGGCTGATATAAGATGCAGCCATAACCTTTCAGGACTTATACACAGTATTCAATAATGCTGCATATAAGCCCCCAATCTGACCTGCAAGAGAGGAAAAATAACTTTTATTATACTCACCTGTGGGGTGGTCCGGTCCAGTCCCAGGGGTGTCGCAGGTCTTGGTCCGGTGCCTCTCATCTTCTTATGATTGCTGACACACCGCCTGCGGCTGAGACAGGAGGCGCTCTGGATGATGAACTGGCAGCACGCCCGGGAGGGGCCTACACCATCGGTACCTCCAGCACTGGTACCCTCGCCATCGGTACCTGCTGCCGCTGCTATATCTCCGGTACCTTCACCTGCGGTACCCATAGCTGCTGCACAAGATCTCCCCCAGGCAGCACCTGTGGAACCTACGGCCGCTGCCCTGTCACCGGCAGCACCTGTCTCCACCTCCACGCTGCAATCACTGCTAAGCGCGGCCTGTCATGAGGAGTTCTCTGGGGGCCTGGAGGCTGAAGTGGAGGAAATTGAACTCCTGCCTGGACCTGATGCGGCTGAGCAGGTCCCACCGGAGACCCCTGCGGACCAGGAGCCGCCATCTGCCCCGCCATAGTCTCCGATCCCGGGTCAGGCAGTGAACATCGTGCACCGCCGGGAGGCTCCAGGTATGACCGCCACCCTGGCCAACGGGTTACCCCTGAGTTTTCATGCAATGCGGCCGGCATGCTCGAACTCCACATGGGACAATTGGAGGGGCTGTGTTCTCAATTCAAAAGCACCAAGATGACTGCGATGGGGAAATGGAAGAAGTCCCTGTTGAGAAGAGTAAGGCTGGAACAAGCGCGTCTCATTCAACATCTTCTGATCTCAGCAGTGGAGTCTGAGCAGCTCATGGGTGTTACTTCACACCATGGGTTTCCCCTTCCAGAGATTCAGAGCCCTCATATTTCACCCTACAAGCACCCACAGACATCGGTGCCACCAGACGTTAGGCCAAAAACCAAGGCAGCAGCACTGCTAACGGTGGTACCACCTGAAACTGGGGACCAATATCCATTGGTACCAGCTCCAATTCCTGCAGAATTACTGGCAGCAGAGATACCACCAGCAGCAGCTGAAGTGCTACCCTCACAGGCGGCAGTTACTCCCGCTGCCATTCCATCTACACAGACAGATACCAACCTCACATCTTGGGAGAAGGAATACATGCAATTTGTGGACAATCAGCAAGAAAAGGATGTCCTTCAGTTCTCCCCTGGAAGCAGCCCAAGCGACCCGCTTCCACCACCCCAGGAGGAGACCATCACATCACTAAACTGTTACCCAGGAGGGTATAGGCACCGTTATGCCTTCTTCATTTTGTTCATCATGTTGTTTTTCTTTTGATTCCAGTTTGCCCAGTTTCTTTGGCAGCCCTTTTATATTTGAACTGCAGAGATCATGGACATTGAGTGATCCAGAACTGTCCTGTAAATAGTTGCACCTCTTAAGGTGCTTTCTCTTGGTTTTACATAGACCTGCTTGAATAGGGACATTTCAAGACATCTTGGCTGGATCAGTGTCTACTTTACATAATTGCACTTAATAATGTTTAGCATTTTGATAGCAAAGATAAATAGTGATAGTGTTTAATAAAGAACAGATTTAATATAGGATATAGTTGGTAGTGAGGTCTAGGAATCGGACTACTAGTGAATGTTTTACAGAATTTAGATTCATGCTTGTGTTTGAATAAAGATGAAAAATTTGAATAAAGATTTGAAAATTCAGGTGACGAACCAGGCATCTAGACCTAGGGTCTAGAAGTAACAGTAAAAAGGTGAAAGAAATGTGTTAATGATAATACTTGAACTGGTAGTGAGTTTACTGCTCATAGCACTTTAAATTAGGTACTATATTTTGACATAGATAGTTAGTTAAATTGTTTGCAACGTTCAAGAGTCAGTGCCTCCCATATTGGGAAGTTTAGATAAGTATTGTTTATTAAGCATTTAAAAAAAAAAATTATTATTTTTTTTGTGTGTGTTCCTTATGTTTTTTGTCTAACTTTGTTTCACTTGCAGCCCGCGGACATGCTGTGTTTAATGGGGAGGTATGTGGTGCCCCTGAGGGTTCAGTCGCTGCAGAGGTACTGCACCTCCTCCTGAGGTGTGGTGCCCCACCATACAGGTAAGGTGGGGACACCTGACCATGCTCCAACACCAGCATCCCACACAACACAGTAGTGTAGCAAAGCACCCTTTGGTGGCTCCCTGCTTGGAACACGAAGCGTGCTGGGAGGCGGGTGGAGTTTAGTTAGTGGATGAAGGAAGTGCTGCAGCCGACCTCAGTGACCTGGGTCTGCTGGCACAGGAAAGGGACATTTATGGAAAGCCTGACTCTCTCCATAAGAAAGAAGGATTAGTAAGGAACGTAAGGACAGGAGGACTAAGGAGTAGGGTTAGAGCAGAATCCTTCCCAAGTTCACAGTGCAAGGCCGGGGTCCGGTCCCCGAGGTTGTATGGATACTAATGGTCCTGCAACAGACACCAGAGGAATAGAAGTTGTCACCACTTTATTCCCACACAAGACTTGGGGGCACAACAGCAACGTGAGTGAGTCGGGACTAGGTAGCAAGGAGTCCCCGAAGCAGGCTACAGCTGTGTGCCGTACAAGTAGAGTTCATAGGAACATCTGACAGGAGGAAGTCCAGTGTAACTCAGTACTGTGAGTACTTCGCTATAGGCGCAAAAGGGAGACGTTCAGAAAAGGCACATATGTTGGCGGAGCGTTGGAAAGGAGTACTACATCTTGCCTGGAAGTTGGCTGAGCTCCTGACCTGGAGGACACGGCATGGATGCGGACACCTGTACACGCAACAGACTGTGAGTAAAGATTTTGAACTGCATGCCCTGGTGACCTCCGCTTATTCCTGCGCCAACACACCCAGCACTGCTACATCTTTGTACCTAACACTGTGCCATCCACGTCTCTCCCCTATCTCTTCATCTACACTGCCCTGGGAGGGCCACACCATCATTGCTGCACCTCATCATCTGTCTCAGAGGATCTGTCTGCAGTGTCGGCTTAACATCTTCATTGCAGAACACCACAGGTGGCGTCACGAATCATTTACTCATAAACTTTAATCATCATCCACATACTCAACATTCCCCTTTTACAATGGACGCCCAGGGCCACGGACCGGGTCACCGCTACCGTGACATCTCCCATTGAACCCAACGGGCCCGGCTCCGAGTACCCCGCTGCCCTGGGTGAAAGCAATCCATATGATGCTGGCTTTCTGACTACATAATTAAGCTGCAAGTGTAGAGCGCTTGAGACACCATTTCTGGGCTCTCTCCTTCAACCGTTACTCAGATGGAATGATGTATCCCAGATCACTTTAACTCGACTGTAGGAGGCACGTATGAAGATTCCAGAAGAAGGTTTATTTTCCAGCCGAATTGTTGTAGATCTGCACACATACAGCAGGTAAAAACTTTTCTGACCAGAGCTGCAAACACATGGGCTTCTAAGGCCTCTTTCACACATCCAGTTTGTGCCGTCAGGCACAATCCGGCATGTGTGTAAAAAAAACGATCCGTTTTTTTTACTGCCGGATGTGTTTTTTGTCATTGAGAAGCACATGCGCCGGATCGCGCCGCATGTGCTTCCGTTTGTTCCGGTTTTTACCGGATCCGGCTGAATTCCTCTGTCCGGCGGCCGGACAGGACGGGTGCTGCGTTTTTTTGTCCGGTGAAAAAAGCCAGACATGGACGTATGCGGCCCTTCCGGCTCTGCGGGACAATGTTTCTCAATGGCACATTCCGGCCGCCGGATCAGGCTTCTTCCTGATCCGGCCACCGCATGCACGATTTTACCCTGTGCGCATGCCCGGATATCTCTCTCTCTTTCATACCCCGTTCTCTCACTCTCTTTCATACCCCGTTCTCTCTCTCTCTTTCATACCCCGCTCTCTCTCTCTCTTTCATACCCCGCTCTCTCTCTCTCTTTCATACCCCGCTCTCTCTCTCTTTCATACCCCGTTCTCTCTCTCCCCATTCACCGGCTCGTGGATCCTTTTCTTCCCCGGTGACTCCTTTGCAACATAGCCGTGTCAGGCGCCGTAAGATGCGCCGCATATACTTCCGGTCCCTCCGTTAACGGCTGGATCCGGCACTCCATCTTTTTGCCGCACGGCGCCGGAATGCCACCGACGGACATGTGAAAGTAGCCTAAGATGGCTGACAGACAGTGAATAAGGAAGAAGAATAGAGAAGTGACGAGTTATGGGCATCAGAGCTACATCAGAAAGAGAGACAGGGAGAAAGGAAGGACAAACTTCTAAAGATGCATAGCAACAAAACAGCACAATATAACACAATGGTAATGCAATACTGTCCGTACAATTGCCATATTATTGGACACAACACTGGTGACTTTGGGGTATATAGTTTAAATTTGCCTAAATAGTATCCGGTCACCAGGTTTCTGTCATGTAATCCAAGTGCAGCATAATACAGAGACCATGATTTCAGCTATGTGTCACTTACTGGGCTACTTGCTGTAGTTTTGATAAAATCAGTGTTTTCAGCAGGAGATGATAACTAGAAGACTAATAACTGATTGTCAACTTTTTGTCTATGTACAGTGTACACAAAGCTGTCAGTCAGGGGTGTGTGTCAGGTTATTCATAGCTTAGCCTTCAGAGAACTGCTAGATCTGCTGCAGATAAAAGGGATTTTAATTCAAAATGACAAACAGCAGCCCAGTAAGTGACACATCACTTTATTCATGGTCTCTGACTCATCATGCTGCTCTCAGGTGGATTAACAAAAATTTGGTGACAGATTCCCTTTATTAGGTGGGTGAGAAACACTAGACTAGAGCATCCTACAGATCTCTCCAAAAATAATAGCCCAAGATGTGTTTTCCTAAACGGACTTGGCCAAAAAACTTAAAAAAGGTCACACTTTTATTTTTCATGGTTCTGCATGGTAACCACAGCCGTGGCTGTGATTACAATGCACTCCAGCGGTCCAGTTGATGCGTTTCATTCGTGCAGTGGTCTTACTCGTGACTACTGCCAATCACTGAGCTTTATGGCTTGTGTAATCAACATCAGCAGAGCCACTGAGCACAATGATTGGCGGCAGCAGTGACATCAACACTCAAAGACCAGAGCAGCAATGGAGAGTTAGCGCTGGACCATGGCAGGGCGACTACCTGGTCTTTTTGTTATTGTTCGCATATACAAATGGTTATGGTTTGTATAGAAGTGTTTAGGGTCAAATTTTCTTAAAGTTAAAACCCCTATCAATACACACAATATTCACAATATGTTAAAATCTTATTTGAATGCAATCCTATACTCAAAGTACTGGATCTTCAAAATAGAGAGCTCCCGTTACTGCTCTTTACATTTCACAGTTCAGGAGTGCCTCTTCTGCTGACTTCGCACTCCCATCCACTCCTCTTGTAAACTCGTTTCTAATTAGAAGAGCGGTTTCTGCCAGTGCTGCAGTTATTTGGCTACAAGTGCAGATGTTGGAAAAGATCTCTACAGAACATACACAGAATTCGCCATCTGTTTTCTTCTGCACTGAACAATCTTCTGAGTGGCCCAAATCACTATCCAGAAGAGTGGCCAAAAGGATACCCAGATTATAGGGTTGTTAGGCAAACTGGAATATACACCCCACATACAGGTGCTGCTCACAAAATTAGAATATCATCAAAAAGTTAATATCAGTTCTTTATTACAAAAAGTGAAACTCATATATTATATAGAGTCATTACAGAGTGATCTATTTCAAGTGTTTATTTCTGTTAATGTTGATGATTGTGGCTTACAGCCAATGATAACCCATTCATTGAGGTCTAGTGTGAAGTTTCCCCAATCAGTGATGGCTTGTGGAGCCATGTCATCTGCTGGTGTAGGTCCACTGTGGTTTATCAAGACCAAAGTCAGCGCAGCCTTCTACCAGGAAATTTAACAGGACTTCATGCTTCCCTCTGCCGACAAGCTTTTTGGAAATGGAAATGTCATTCTCCAGCAGACAGAGGCGTATCAAGGCTTCCTGGCACCCGGGGCAAGAATTTGGTTCGGCGCCCCCCCCCCACTCCAAATCCCCCACACTTTAACCCCATCCCCACTCATTAACCCCAGACATTAATTCCATCCCCACTCATTAACCCTCCACAAATTAATTCCATCCCCACTCAATAACCCCCATCCCCACTCATTAACCCCCCACACATTAACCCCCATCCCCACTCATTAACCCCCCACACATTAACCCACATCCCCACTCTTTAACCCCCCCCACACATTAATCCCCATCCCCACATTAACCTCATCTCCACTCATTAACCCCCCCACGCATTAACCCCATCGCCACACATTTACACCCCCCATCTTCGGTGGTTTCTTCAGCTCCACATTGGAGTACACTTACCACCAGCGCTGAGCGTTCACTCTGGGCGCCGGGGAGTGACGTCAGCAGCGTGATCACATGATATGTCACGCTGCTGACGTCGCTCTGGCCCGGCGGTCAGAGCTGCAATTGTACTGGCGTCTATACAGACGCCAGTACAATTGTTCCCTGGGAGCCGGCACGCGCACCTTCTCTGCGCCAGCTGTCAGCTTGACAGCTGACACAGAGAACCGCTGACTCTCAGGCCGGGAGGGCAGCAGAACGCAGCCGCCAGGGAGGACATTGCGGACCGCTGCATTAGGCGGCCCGGACTGCGCCCCCTGCCGGCTGCGCCTGGGGCAACTGCCCAGGTTCCCCCACCCTAGATACGCCACTGCCAGCAGAACTTGGCACCTGTCCACACTGCCAAAAGTACCAATACCTGGTGTAAAAACAACAGTATCCTTGTGCTTGATTGGCCAGCAAACTCGCCTGACCTTAACCACATAGAGAATCTATGGTGTATTGTCAAGAGGAAGATGAGAGACACCAGACCCAACAAAGCAGACGAGCTGAAGGCTGCTATTAACCCCTTTACTACCAAGGGTGGTTTGCATGTTAAAAGGACAGTGCTCAGAATTGTAAAAATTGGCCCGGGAGTTAAGAGGCCATAACTCTGGAACGCTTCCATGGATCCCGGTGATTCTGACAATGTTTTCTAGTGACATATTGTACTTCATGTTAGTGGTAAAATTTCATTCATATAGCTTGCGTTTTTGTGTATAAAAACGGAAATTTGGCGAAAATTGTGAAAATTTTGCAATTTTCCAACTTTGAATTTTTATGCCCTTAAATCACAGAGATACGGCACACAAAAAACTTAATAAGTAACATTTCCCACATGTTTACTTTACATCAGCACAATTTTGGAATCAAAATTTTTCTTTGTTAGGAAGTTATAAGGGTTAAAAGTTGACCAGCGATTTCTCATTTTTGCAACACCATTTTATTTTTACGGACCACATCACATTTGAAGTCACTTTGAGGGGTCTATATGATAGAAAATACCCAAAAGTGACACCATTCTAAAAACTGCACCCCTTAGGCCGGGGTCACACTGGCGAATAAAACGGACGAATGCAATGCGATAAAAAATCGCATTGCATACGAACCCATGTTATTCTATGGGGCAGCTCCCATCATGCGATTTTTTATCGCATCCGATCCTCTGACCGAGACAATCGCAGCATGCTGCGATTGTCACCGATTTTCGGATCGGATTCGACAATACAAGTCTATGGGGGCGAGAAACAATGGGACTAAAAACGGACCCGATGTGTGAGTTGCGATTAAATCGCACCCGGTGTCCTTTAGCAAAAGGCGGCAAATGTTTCTGCGGCTATTCTGCTATGATGAACTGTATGAATTAGAAATATATGTATAAATGTGTCTCTATGACATGTATAAAATATAAATATATATATATATATATATATATATATATATATATATATATATATATATATATATATATATATATATATGTGTGTCTAGGTCTATTAATTCGTTTGTGTGGGGAAACCTGTCATTGGGCTCCATTATATGTTCATTTTGCTATCCTGCGAGAAAATCTCGCCAGACGGATGTCAAAAGGATGCTTACATGCGATCAAAATCGCATCAATGAAGATAAATCGCATCAAAAACGCATCACTGGTTAAGATACTTTTGTGCGATTTCGGACCGTTAAAATGGGACCGATTTTTTATTCGTTGTGTGTGACTCCAGCCTTAAGGTGCTCAAAACCACATTCAAGGAGTTTATTAACCCTTCAGGTGCTTCACAGGAATTTTTTGAATATTTAAAAAAAAAAATGAACATTTAACTTTTTTTCACAAAAAAAATACTTCAGGTTCAATTTTTTTTTATTTTACCAAGGGTAACAGGAGAAATTGGACTGCAAAAGTTGTTGTGCAATTTGTCCTGAGTATGCTGATACCTGATATGTGGGGGGGAACCACTGTTTCGGCGCATGACAGAGCTCAGAAGGGAAGGAGCGCCGTTTGACTTTTACAATGCAAAATTGGCTGGAATTCAGATCGGACGCCATGTCACGTTTGGAGAGCCCCTGATGTACCTAAACAGTGGAAACCCCCCACAAGTGACCCCATTTTGGAAACTAGACCCCCCAAGGAACTTATCTAGATATGTGGTGAGAACTTTGAACCCACAAGGGCTTCACAGACGTTTATAACGCACAGCGGTACAATTAAAAAATCATATTTTTTCCACAAAATGATCTTTTCACCCCCAATTTTTATTTTCCCAAGGGTAACAGGACCCTACAATTATTGTGCAATTTGTCCTGAGTACGCTGATACCCCATGTGTGGGTGTAAACGACTATTTGAGCGCATGGCAGAGCTCGGAAGGGAAGCAGCGCCATTTGACTTTTTTGGTTGGAATTGAGATCGGACGCCATGTCGCGTTTGGAAAGCCTCTGATGTACCTAAACAGTGGAATCCCCCCACAAATGACACCATTTTGGAAACTAGACCCCCCAACGAACTTATCTAGTTGTGTGGTGAGAACTTTGAACCCCCAAGTGCTTCACAGAAGTTTATAACGCCCAGGCGTGAAAATAAAAAAATCATATTTTTGCCCCCAATTTTTTATTTTCCTAAGGGCAAATGGAGAAATTGGACCCCAAAAGTTGTTTTGCAAATTGTCCTGAGTAGGCTGATACCCTATATGAGGGGATAAAACACTGTTTGGGTGCATGGCAGAGCTTGGAAGGGAAGGAGCACCATTTGACTTTTTCAACGCAGTATTGGCTGGAATTGAGATCAGACGCCATGTTGCGTTTGGAGAGCCCCTGATGTGCCCAAACAGTGGAAACCCCCCAATTCTAACTCCAACCCTACCCCAACACACCCCTAGCCCTAACCCTAGCCCTAACCCTAATAGGAAAATGGAAATAAATACATTTTTTAAATTTTATTATTTTTCCCTAACTAAGGGGGTAATAACGGGGGGTTTGATTTACTATTTATGGTGGTTTTTATGTTTGGCGGCTGTCGCACGCTAAAAGACGCTTTTT